>NC_141136.1:155162864-156362864 GCF_053477565.2 Lygodium microphyllum | reverse complement strand
CTTTACAATTTGCACAGGTGAGAGCCCGGTGCTCTTCAAATAAATTTGGATCAAACCTCAAGGAAGCCTGTGGTGTTGTCCCACACTTGAGGACCTAGTTTGTGTACAGGGGAGGTGCTATGGGTGTTACTTAGGGAGACAGATCTAACCATAGACGAGCACAAACTCCCTAGGTGTGTCCTGCCCTCGATGTGCCCATTGCTAGGGCCTAGCAACTTAGACACAGCCTCAATTGGAAAAAGAAAAGCCGCATGAGAAGAAATAACAAACCAGACGCAATGGTCATGCTGAAAATAGAAAGTGCTACAATGTTGCCTACTTTGTTGGAAAGAAAGTGATAGATGTAGAAGCAGAAACATCAACTCCAAGGATGATTGAGAAGGGAAGTGCAAAGGTTGGGGAGTACCCCAACCCAAAGTGCCAACTCGAAGCCATCGAAAAAGTGAAGGTGGGTGAAAGAAGCCTAAGAACACTTAAAAGACATTGAGCCCATATTGGAAGACGAGATCGATGATCTCTCAAGCATAAGCACACCAGTGTCACCTCCATGATCAAAATTGAGAGATGCGGCTGCACCACAAGTAGTGCTACTTAGACAAAGCCTAAACGCTATGGGCCATCGAATTAGTTAAGGCCATTAGCCAGGAAACACAGGGATAGGAGAGCGGCAAGCAACTAGCAACCTCCTCACCACATAGTGATGTGTTGGACTTCATTTCAAGCCTAAAAAATTCAATCAAGAGACCATATTTTGATGACTTAGACTGTGCACCAAACAAAGTGTCAAGTCTCTTCCATGTATCATGTGAAGTATCACAGTTATCCACATGATGGATATAATTGTCATCTAACTCTAGTTTGATAAGCCTTATCATCATTCTTTTGCCAAGTGATTGCAAGGTCCACATCACGAGGCTTCTTCTCTTTGCCACTAGTGATGGCCCAAAGACCCTTCTTCATTAGGATGAGCTTGATGCGGGTCTGCCAAGTGTGAAACCCGACCCCTTTGAAGTGAACTATTGGAGAGTCCTTGCTCATGATGGAGTTGGAGGATCAACAACTAATTAGCTTTAAAATTCTTAGGTTTCAACAATAGAAGACTTGATCTTGAGTGTACTTGATAAGCGCAAGTGCCAAAAGACACTAGATGAATAGTATCAAGAGATACTGATGCTTGTGGCTCGAAGCTTGAGACCTTTAGAATGACCTTTAGAATCTTTCCTCCTTGATTTGATGCTGAACAAAGTGCTAGAAAACTTTAGATTCAGTGGATCAAAGTGGCAGAGGCTTGATTTGAGTGTCAGGAGAGAGAAAATAATGAAAATATGAAGCTTTGAGTTATTGGTTATGGCAGTCACAGTTAGGGTTTGCAGGGCAGCCTGGTTTTTCACATACTGCAAGTGCATCATTTCCAAAACTTTTTTTAATAGAAATGAAGCTTGATAGATAGGCTACCAAATCCCCATCATCCCTCACCAGATTGCCCAGCGCAGAGAGCACGCCATTGTACAGACGTAGATAGGCGCAAAATGAGATAGCAAGCTAAGAAAGCCGCAATGCCATGCTGTGGGTTGCCTAATGTGGACAATTTTTGTGACACGATGAAGCATCTTGAAGTCAATGAAAATCCCTTAGAAGGAAGCATGTAGAGATAATGCCTAGACGTGGAGATATAAGAGCTCCAAGCAAGGTTGGTACTACCTAGCTATGGCTGCATGGAAGGTTGATGAAGATAGAGTAAGAAAATGAACTCATTGGTTGAGCTTAGCAGAGTTGGAGAGAGACCGAAAGGGAGGTTTATTGATTCGAACTGATGTATGCCATGCTCACCAAGGGCTAGGGGGTTAGGCATGGAGTCGGCTGACCAAGGCCACCAATCATGCCTAACCTGAGGACCCCTGGGTGGAGTGTTTGTGGCGCTCTAATATACATGGAAAAGCCCATTGTTTCTTTCCTTTTTCTTTATGTGAGACTTTGTTTGTTTGCTCTCTTTTTTTCTTTCTCTTTTTTTTATTTTGCTTTGTTTTGGAGATGCATTGGGAAGGGGCATGCAAGACATCATCCTAATGCTCTACAATAATTACATTCTGAGGGGGCCTAAGAGATTTACCAAGGAATGCATGGCTTGGCATGGAGCCCTTTTCTCTTCTGAGTATACTTGTTATGGCCACGGAGGGGGGCTTGGTTCCTGCACTCATTATTTCTTTCGTTTATCTGATTCAGAGTCACACCCTTCTTTGTGGACTAGCTCTAGTGGCCCCTGTTGAGGTGGCTGCATTTGCTATTTTGGCTCCCCAAACCGCTAGTAAGGAGAGTTCCTGTGAGGTTCATCTACTTGAGATTAGGGGAGTGGAGTACATTGCGCCTCTACTCCTAAGCTAGTGTTAGGCTTAGGTGCCATGGCATAGAGTCCATGTTGCAATGATGTGCCGGCTTGTAGGCTAAATCTTTGATTCCATCTTCATTAGAGTAATCTCCTCCTCCCTTTTTGCCTTAGTTGTTCTTCCTCCTCTTCTGGTGTTTGCTTGCACTCTTCTTCTAATATCTTCGATTCCTGCTCCACCCTTTTGTAGCTCTCTATTTTCTTTAGAGGTGGATCGAGTTTTTGTTATGGGAATTTTGAGAGTGTGATCTTTCCTTTCCACTTGACTCGATAATTTTTGAGCCTTGCTGCTCACGGATTGTCCTCTTTCTCTCTTGTTGTTGAGATGATTGGTCATTCTCCTTTTTATTGGTAACTCTCTCTATGTTGTCCTGCTGTTCCTTGTGGACTTTGTCTCCCTCTTGTTCTTGACGGCTCACCCCCAACACATCCCTCCTTGGGCATTTCTTAGTCTTGCTATTGGCTAAACCCAGGGCCTTCTCCACCATCTCAGGGCTCCACTCCACCTCTACTTGACGAGATTCTTCTTCTGTTCTTACCATCACCATGCCACAGTTTCTTTTGACATCGAAGCTCCTCAAAAATTTTGCGCACTAGCTGTAATCGATAGCTTATCCGATCTTGTCTACATACTTTCGTAGATTGCACTGGTCTAGGAGTTGTTTTACGACTAGCTCCTCCATGATGGCATCTTTTAGGTTTAGGGTAAGCTTGAATGTAAACTAGAAGGAACCACTCGTTTCCACCATTAAGCCATACTTTTCTTGCTCTTCTCTGTGAATAGGAGCTTGCCACCTAAATCTTGCCCTAGATGTAGATCTGGCCAAGAAAGAGAGAGTAGCTGATGACTATGCTTCAGGCCATGCTCAAATGCAATGTGTGCTTTCTGTAAGGGTGACTTTCTCTTCCAACAACGGGGCTTCTGTCATGGCTCTTTGTTCTTAGTATTTATGTCGCTTCCTCCATAATTGTTCTTTATGGGGTTGGTGGTCTTGTGGTGACTTGGACATTGAATGCTTCTGTACAGAGACCTGTGCTGTCTTGCATTCACTTGGCAACTCATGAGAATACATGCAAGTCATATACTTCAACCATAATGAACGGGTGTAGGTCAAAGAGACATCACTTATTTGAATCCCATGGTGTTGACTTCTATGCATATTATATGTGCTTGATTATCATTGCTTGTGTGTGTGATGGCTTTTTTTTTTTGTGTATTATCTATACACAGTCACAAAACACATTGTTTATTTATATACATGTTTATAAATCCATGTCACTTTGTGAGAATAAAAACCAATTGTAGAACTCAAGATTGTACTAGAGTGTGGCACACGCATCTAGTACTCATGGCAGCCTACTCAATAACAAGAGATATTTTGCAACATCGAGTAGTATGGTACCTTGTCCAAGTCTACTGGCAACATGTAGCTCCTCCTCAGTGAGAATTTTATCAATTAGATAGTTCTCTTGGGTAGCTCCAGCTAAGTCCATACCTTGAACGGTAGTTAGTGCGCCACATAGGTTGGGTCTCTTTGAGACCACCATTTGGCCAATCGCTCCTCTGAGATTGTCATAATCTGGGCTCCAAGTTCGGCCATTGTAGCACGATTTTCAAACCAATGTTTTTCAAATTGACTTTGACACTCCGACTGTCGCTTTAATTGCTCTATCTCTAAGAGATTTGGTTGGCAAAGCACTTCGTTGAATGTCATAGCTAAGCATAGTTCGTTGGCCTCCTCGTCAGAGATGAGTTGCATGCGTTCATGTAGGAGCTTATCATAGTGCTTATTAAGATATCCTTGGTCTTCCCAGGATAGTGGATATGGCAAGTATTCCTCAAGTTGCTCCCTAGGGAATGTGCCCATGCCTGCAAGGACATAGACACGTGCAAATAATTTAAGTTTAGCATCTAACACAGTCAAGCACTCTGAGGGCAGTTCTATGTTCAATGAGGGCTTGCTTGATTGCTATCTCATGCAAGGTTCTGGGAGTTTCCCCAGGCTTTAGCATAGTTGGGGGCTCAGGCCTAGATGAGCAAGATTGGTCATGCTAGGATTGCTCCTGCTTTCATGTTTTTCATGTTTATCCTGAGACTTTGCTACTATTGTGTCATGGTTCTCCTCAGATGTGACTAGTATAATTTTTTCAACCTGTTGTGACAGTGTTGTATCCACTCTTGATTGGTCAATGTAAGTTCTGTTGTTTGTGGATTGAGTGTTGCAAGCAATTGTTGATGTAATGGTTGCTTTGACTTGTCAGAACACACGGATGTGTCTAAGGTTTCACCGATGTTAGGAGAGATGGCAATGGGTTCATTCGTGGGTGGGCTCGATGCTTTATTCATTAGCTCTTCAGCACTCTTGGTCTCAATCTTCTTAGCATCTACAGCCACTTCCAACTGTCGTTGTTTTCGTTGTTTTCTCCTTTTTTTCTTGGGAAATTGAGGTGTATCCTTTAAAGACTTAGAACCCTGAACTAGGTCAACCATTGATGTGCTTAGTTGGGCTTCAATATTCTCTTTCTCTAGTGTGTCCTCATGGGACATAGTCATGGCCTGCTGAACAGCCTCGCTATGTTGTGAGGGTACAACTACCTCTCTTTGTGGAGAGTCTAGCTCTTTACCCAATTCTCTTTCGTTTAGCCCCTCATTCGATTGCATTGGCAGTTGCTCCTGGTCAAGAATTTGCTTAGACTCTTGTCCTTACCCTTGGAACATGCCTCCCTTGCTTCTTATTAGAGCAGGTGTTGTGTTTAGAGCTATTTTTCTCTTGCTCTAGAGGTTCGTGTGACTCTAGTGCAGAACCAAGAGATGGTTTAGGGTTCCTCCCATGTAGACTTGGATGAAACCAACTGAAGAAGTTAGGGCTGCATAGATGGGAAGCATAGAGATCTAGGATTACAGGGACTTGAGTGAGGCAGAAGACATATGCGCTAACATCAAGTACCATGCTCTCTACTCCTAGCCTGCTAGCCACGTGTAGATCTTCTTCTAGAAGCAGTTTATTATACAAGGGATGTTTTTGGACAGTTGGCAGAAAGCTAGAACTCATGGACCATTGCCAACACTCTTAACGAGGTTGGGGCAACGTACGTGGGATCATGTATTGATGTCCAAAGGACTTTCCTTTGCTCAGCGAGTGTCATTAGTCGGTGGCTAATTTTGGTTGCCAAACTTTGGTTGGAGTATCATTTTTGCACAAAGTCACCTTGTCCTTTTCCTTTTTGTTTGATTGCTTTGAGCTTTTCCTTGTTTGTCTCACATTGAGCAGATAGAGCGAGGGTATCAAGCACAATTCCCTAGCTATGGCTTTGGGGATATCCTTTATGACTTCTTCAGCAAAGCTACATAGCGGGAATAAACATGTTGTTGCTCATCCCAAGTCAGGGGTTCGACTATGAACTTTGTGTGCTCTAGTGTTGGCCTTCCAATGTCCACATGGACGTATGCACGTGTGATGGCTGTCAGCTTGCCTCTTCCACATGTGAATTGCTAAGGACACGTCCAGTAAGGGGCATCACCATGGCCAAAGGTTGTGACTTCTGTGATTCTTGATTGGAAGTAATAGCGGCTAGTTGAGTGGACTGGCTACTATTAGTAGACTGCGGTGTCAAGTCCTTAAGCAGATCAAAAGTGGTCATGTCTTTTGTTGCCCTTTGCGCATTCACTTGTGCAAATTGAGCATCAGTTGAGCTAGTCACAATGGATTACATATGCATATTCCTAGGTTGAGAATTAGGGGTGCTATCATGTCTTGCATCTTGAACATTTGAAAGTTCAGATGGAGATTGAGATTGGGATTGAGCAGCTATACTTGACAACTACTATTGTGCTTCTTGTGTCCATTTAGAGAAAGAGGGCATAGGAGATTTGGGACTCCTAGGTGGACTTGGCACCGGAAGATTTGGTCATGGCTATTAGACGATTCTGCCATTTACTTTGTTGAGTAATTAGCCTTATCATGAGCAACATTGCGCATGTGGTGCTCATTACCCTGTTGGGAAGTCAAAGGCTCCTTGGGCACTAGTGGCTTTTATGCGCACTTGACTGTTACATCTGATATCCGCTTGTTAAGCATGCTAGGATGAGGATCTACCCTTCAAATAGTCCCATTTGGTTTCTTGATTTCAATTGTGAGGGGCTCAAATTTTCATTTAGATTTCCTCCTACGCTTCTTCGCTCTTGATACATCCTGGCCTTCAGCTGATAGAGGTGGTTTAGTAGGGGTTTTGGTACCCAAATCCATCGGTTACTTGCGTAATACCCTTGAGCAAGTAGCAATGCTTTGGATATCCATCGCGGCATTGTGCTGGCTCTCCATCGATACCTTCATCTATAAGGCTTGGGCTTCTTTTGTGGTCTTCTACAATATTTGTAAGTCTAAAGCCTATCCTTGGCATTGTCTCCTGACCTTCTTATTTCAAGCATGGCCTCGCTCACTTGTTCTCTTTGTTCAACATGCGCTTGTATCAACTCTTTCAACAAGTCCTTGCTCTCATCACTATGCTTGCTTGGCATGTCAAAATGTTCATTGTCTTCCCCTCGAGGTTTGATGAGGTCACCCTTACTAAAGGTTGTGATTATCCTCACACCCAGTAATGTCAAGTGTATCCTTTGTGCTACATAGTTGGCCTCACACTTCGTCGCCCTTTTGAAGGGTCTTCCTAGGAGGGTTTCCTTTCCACAATGAGCACTATTTGGAGGAACATGGAATAGGATAGGCAAGCTTTCAGTTTCAATAGTTACAGGGATTTTGCACTTCCCTATAAGTGCTTGTGGGTGTCCCCTGTAAGGATTAAGAGTTGCATTAGTTGGTGTGAGCTCTAGTTGGCCTAATAGGGTCCATGCTTCATACGTCAATATATTAAAATCAACTCCTTCATCAATGAGAGCATCGACATTATACTTTCTTTTTGTAGTGAGTTTGACTCTAAGGTAAGCAGGCAGTACTATGTCTTCATCTTCCAAGTCTTGGCTTATAAATTCAAGCATTCTGATATATACCCTTGAGTCCCCAATTGCACCACCAGATGTGGATTTTCCAATGATGTCTTGGGTCGTCTTGACATAGGATGCTAAATGTCTTGACATAGGAAGAGAATTGCATCTCCAGTATACCAAGTGTTGTACTAAAGGGATGGAAATCTCTACAATACCATCATGATGTGCTCTGAAAAGATTCGGTGTTGTGAGAAAAATTGATACCATCATGATTGGAGGAAAATCGGTACCATCATGATTGGAGGAGGAGCTGGGGGTGATTCAACCACTCGTTTTATGCGTTTTCTCTAAACCACAGGTGGGCTATGATCAAGATCCTCAATGACAACATCTAAGTGTTAAGGTAGGAACTTCTTTTGAGGGGCAGCATATGTCAAAATGATAGAAAGGTAGGAACCAAATGTAACATTAGTTACATTACCCCTTGTGGCTCTGACAAAGTGTTGATCCATCTTTGACAAAAGGTAGGAACTCCAATCAATAGTTATGCCTTTCAACACCATTCTGGAAGTTGTAAACAACTCCTTTGAAAGGTAATTAGAGGTTGTCTTGACAGGCATAAACCTGTCTTGGAGAAATTGACATAGCTGCTTCCACATAGGATTGGAGATCATGGAGACATTGATGCCATAAGTAGTAAGAACCTTCTCTCGGGATCCAACATATCTTGCGGCTACTTCTGCAATAATTTAAGGATATTCCCATTCGAGAATAATTGTCTAGTAGTAGGGAAAGAGTTTCCCCGATAGGGTAAAGACAGAGCCTTGCCCAAACTTTTAGGCATTAGTTGGACAACAGTTCCTCTGACAGGGCCATACCTCTTACTATAAGAGACTAGAAATTGATCACAAGTATCGGTATTCTCCGGGATGAGTGGCAATGAGAGTGTGATGAACTTGGCTAAGCTCGCTTTGCCAACAAGTTTGGACTCTAGTAATAAAGAATAGTTGTGAGACACCAATGGGACATACTGGACTAGAGGAGTATGAGGCGCCATTCAGATGGATTACACACACACACCACACACACAAACAATCACAACAAATGCATGCAAAAAAACATGATAACCATAAATAAGAGATCAACCAGAATAGACCCACATAGAAATGACTGACCAACTGACCACCCCAAGCATCTCACATCCTAAGAAAAATTCGGCATGACCGCTACACACGTGCGATCGAAAGCTTCATGCGATGCAATACAATCAGACACCCTAGAACCCTTGTATTAGGGAGAAAAGAAAACTACAAACCCTTCCCTTAATCATATTATAGCAACCGAACCATAATACAACAACAACCCACACATGACATGACCAGAACTTCTATAATCAGGTTTGACAATAGAAATAACTCAAAGGGCTGCACGTGTCCATCCCATGAAGCACATTTATTGAAAAGGAGAAAAAGTGCAGTGAGGGAAATTAATTTAATGAATGGTTAAATTTAAAAAATTATTAAAAAATAGATGAAATTTTATTAGGCGTTAAACCCTAAAAAGAAAGTAGTAGTTCCTTCTTAAAATATTAATTACAAATTATTAGGGTGAAGTAGTGCTATAAACAAAACCTAGACTCCGATACCTAAACTGAGGTATCTAAATGTAGATTTATTCATTAGAAATTAATGATGCGTGGAGAACTTTTTTGCGAGTGCGTGCTTTTTGCGACAGTTGGTTCATTTTTAATTAAAATTACTCGTGTATGTAGAGCACGAAGCACGTGTTAAGTGAACGACAGGTCGATTTTAATTTATTAGGAAAATATTGTTTAGCGTGAGTACGTGTGAAAAAGTGGGTGATTAAAATCTATTTTGATAATTAATCTTGGTTTTAGGGTAACCAAGAATAAATAAAGTAGGAAATAATAGAAATACCTGGTAGGGGTGTGTATGCAAGAAAATTGAATGCGCACGTATTAGTCCCAAGATGCAATGAGGTAAAAAATGCAAAGGCCACTAACTGGAAAAGATATGATACCTCATTTAAAAAAAAAGAAATATCAAGTCAAGGGCAATGTGGTTGTATTTGGTTTATTTGGTTGTTGTTGTTCTTTGTGTGTTTTTTTCTTTTGAATTTTAATGGTGAGCTTTTAGCAATGGACTCTGAGTGAAAACTGAACCACCAAGTTTCAACAATGTGTTTGAATTTATCCAATATTTTTAAGCCTATTTTTGAAATTTAAAATGAATTTTCATGAATTTAGGTATTTAATTAGCATTTTGGTCATAAAAAAATAGTTGGACCATTTAGCAAAACATTTTCAGCCTGTGAAACATTCCAAAAATATTCAAATGACTTGGTGGTATTTTCTATTTTTTTGAAATTATGTCTAAATTTTATTGATTTTAAAATAAAGTTTATTTAATTTTTATTGGATTTTAAAGGATTTTGAATATTTTTAATTTTCTGCATTACATCCAATAAAATAATCCAAAAAAGTTTCTAATTTGACAAAGAATTTGTAAGCTACTTTTGTTTTTAAAAATTGCTTTTGTACGATTTTTAATGAAAATTTTAGGGTTTTAGGTGTTTTCTTGGGTTTTGAAATAAAAAATCAGTACCCGAGGCTGCGTGTGAACACCTATGCGGAAATGGCTGTGCATGCACCACCAAACGAACAAGGCCCGAATGCGCATTCTCACGCGTGAACAATTGCTATTAACTCGTAGACGCTGCATGAGTACACCCATTGACGTGCATGAACACACGAACACGCGTAATCGATCTTGTGGAATATTTTTTATTCTAAGGGGGATCGATTGCGGGGTTGGTGTGGGTTGGGGGGTTGGTGGAAAAGGGGGCTATGGAAGGGGGGGTACTAGGGGTGGTGGGGGGGACAAAGGCTGGTGATTGGCAGCAAGGGGAAGGGGTGAATGAGGTGGGTTAAGGGGGTGGTGGTGGCAACGGCCCAAGGGAGGGTGGAGACGACTGGAGGTGGTGGCTAGCGCCTGGCGGGCGGCGCAGAGGCAGACTAGGATAGATGTTCGCATGCGTGCCTGGTGGGCGACGTAGAGGCGGACTAGAATGGATGTGGCCTAGCGGCGGTGGGAGTCCCTGGAGCAGTGGCTGGTGGGAGGAGCCCTAGGAGTGGCGGCGGCTGCGTTTGGGCGACAGAACGGGTACTAGCGAGCAGCAGGATGTATGCAAAACATGATGTAAAAATCAATACAGAGGGATACATAGGTCGAAACCCGGCGAGATGAAAAGGAAAAGGGTCTGGAGTGAGGCGTCAAATTGGAAGGATAGGGGAACACGTCGTTCTGGTGGAGGAAAAGTGCGTTCGTATGGGAAGAACAATACAAACGCACCCGCAACTGGACTCGAAAATTAATTGTGGAAGATCCGTACATTAGAACATAAGGCAATAAAAATGAAAAATGCCAGGACAAGTGTGGGTGATAGGGCGGTTAGGTTAGAACACATTTTTGGGGATATGAGGAGGCGTTCTCATGGAAAAAACAATAAAACGGAGCCTGTAAACACATAGAAAAATTAATAACGAAAAGTCCAGAGGTCGAAAACATAGTGGATTAAAAAGGAATAATGGGCAAGAAGGGGGGTCAGACAAGGCTATCAATTTAGAATAAAGTTCTGAGGAGAATAGGGCAAGTTTTCATGGAAAAAGGACAAAAAGATGCATTAAAAAGACACAAAATCCCGTAATAATTAATAATTGACAAACCGTAACTTGGAATGACTAGCAGTAAAAATAAAAATGTCAAGTGGAAGGTAAGGTCAAGGCTGTTACATCTATTGGCTGTTTTGAAGCAAAAAAGGCACGTTCACATGGAAACACTTCAAAATTACATAAAATTCTTCAAAAATTAATAACTTTTGAACCGTTGATTGGAATAGGGATTGTAAAAAGAAAAAGTGTACCAGTCAAAGGGACGAATAGGGCTATAAGGTTGGATATGGGTGGAGGTGATTGTAGCACGTGTTCACATGGAAAAACATTAAAACAAGGGATAAAGAGAAATAGGGAAGGAACATCCTCGAGAGTGGGGTGAGAGAGGATGGGTGGATGGGGAAGGGACCCCATCAGGGTAAAATCAGGTCATGGCATAGATACATGATTGGAATCGGGATATGTAGGAGGGTATGCATCGACGCCTCCCCATACTTAAGATCTTAACGGGAAGGGTGAATTGAGCAACAGGGATCTAGGACTCCACATTAGACCACCCGCTGATGTCCCCACACTTAAAACATGACCGTCACTAATAAACAGAAAGTGTAGGGTTAGAAAAACTTGACCCATGTTATCAAAAAGTGAAGTGGATTGTCAATGTTGTTGTGTCTTGTGTCGTTGTCAGCTGCAAGAGGTACCAAGGTGTCTTCACAGCACACGTCCAATGGACCAAGGACCATGCAGAAGCACCAGGGAGGCAACTTTATTGAGGGAATCACGAGAAATTATCGATGGCAAAGGATATTGCACTCATCTCACAGTCACTCAAATGAAATGAAAGAACAATCATCACTCCATTACGGACATTACACGATTTCAATAATGATGGAAACCTAGTCTCACACTCGGTTTAGAAATCAACAAGGGAGATGGGTCAAAGGGAGTATGCCAGTGTGCATAGTTGATGGTACATCAATGTGTCCAACCCCGTCTAGCATAGGTACAAGTAGAAAGGCTAGGGAGCCTTGTAGTGTAGTGTACAGAACATGGCGATATGTCCTATGGTGATGGCAGAAACCCATTTCGTGTGTGCATAGGGAAACATGAATATACCTAACTCCAAGTGTCGTAACGTCCCTCAATCCTCACCTCTTGATAATTGATTAAGGAGACACTAGTCGTGCTCAGCTCCCCCTCTGTCTCATGCTCTGTTGATAGATACAAGAGGGCAACCCATTCTTGAAACCCATTGATATTATCCTCACTTTCACTTGTGTCGAGGGTGTATACCTTGTGCGCAATTGATGGTGTAACAGTGCATCCCGCCATGTGTCGGCATATGGTGCAAGAAGGAAGGCCAGGGAGCCTTATAGTGCTGTGCACAGAAACAAGTTTGTGCTTTGTGCATTGAGATGCCCATCTCCTGTGCATGCAACACTCCATTCGCACATCTCACCTGTCTGTGGAATATCAAGGGCAAGGATTGTTCACTCACCCCATCCTCTGTCGCACACTCTGTTGATGAATACAGAGGGTAGCCCATATTCACATCCCCATCCGGTTAGAATGAAAGCTCACGACGCTCTAGGTTTGTTTATGAGGATTAGCTTTGTTTGGTTGATGGTGTAAACATGGATTGGGTGATGAAGAGGAATACCTAGGGAGGTAATCAACAAATTCGGTGCTTGGATTGCATGGTGGAAACTTAGTGTGTTGTAGGAATTAAAAGCATGAATGAGGTTATAGGATTTAGCGCACCAAGGGAGGCGGCTTGAAAACTTTGTCTGCAAGAGTTCTAGCTAGAGATTCGACGATCCTAGACTACGGGGTGTTACCACCTTTTCCACAACCAGCTTTCCGTCCAAGGGTGCATGCCACCTTTTCTTGGAATGAGGCTTGTTATGACAAGGAATTACTTCCTTTTCTCCCATAATAGTTTTTTATTTTTATGTTTGTTTGTTTTTTTCTTTTTTTTCTTTTCTTTTGTCCCACTCCCGAGGGTGTTTCTACCTTTTCTCGAAGAATAGGCCGGCATGATAGGGATTGAAGTCATTTTCTCCCACAATCGATATATTTTTATTTTTATTTTTATTTTTTTTCCTTATTGTTTTTTAAAGCATCGAATGATAAGAACACCATGTATCGGAATCATCCTCGCTACCTCTATTGTATAAGAGAGGAAAGAAAGCCAAGGAGCAGGAGAAGGTGGCTGCGAGGGGCTACTAGGACGAAACCACATCATCAAGATCAGCAAGAGGGTTATTAGGAGCATTAGGTAAAGGGTATCGACCGTCGGACAAGGAATGAGGAAGCTATTGATGGTGATTGTCAGGATTCCCAGGGAGGATAATACTTCTTGAGGCCATAGCCATTAATGAGGAAGGGATCATCCGAAGCATCGAGACTGCCTGGACTGAGCCATTTGGATTGACGACAAGTATCCTATAAGGGCCCATCCAGCATTTTTGAATCTTGCCTAGAAACTTGCCAAATTGGGAATCATAAGCGAGGACTAAGTCACCTTCCTTGAACTCCTTCTGCTTGATGAAGCTGTCATGATAGACCTTTTTGCGAGCTTGCGTGGCTTCCATGCACTGTAGGGCCATCCTCTGGATCTCATCTAGACACTCAAAGTGCAAGAGATGGCATTGTAAGGACTTGTCATCTCCCAAACGTTCTTGGATAGCCATGCATAGAGAGGGTAGCTCGAGTTCAACAGGAAAGACAACTTTTATTCCATACACCAAGTGAAAAGGGGTTTGTCCTTCTGTAGCCACCTTATGGGAGGTTCTGTATGCCTAGAGGGCCTCTATAAGTTGATCATCCCAATCACGACGATATGCAGCTACCATTCTTGTTATAATCTAGCATAAGATACGATTAGTAACTTGAACTTGGCCATTGGCTCTGGGGTAATAGGGTGTGGACTTAAGATGATGGATCTTGTACAGTTCTGTCAACTCTTTCATGATCTTGTTAAGGAATTGGGTACCTCAGTTTTACTGATGAGCTCTAAGGGACTGCCAAATGGGTGATGATATTCTCGTATCGGAACAAGGACATGCTATTACCATCGTCCTGCTTCATAGCTTTGGCTTCACACCACTTGGTTATGTAGTCTATATAGACCAAGATGTATCGATTTTATTTCCGTCTGGTTGGCAGATCAATGGGCCCCACGAAATCAATTCCCCACTTCTCGAACGGCTTTAGGGGAAGAATGGGTTGCAAGGACATGGCACTAGATTTGGTAGGCTTTTCCATTCGCTGACAGGCATTACACCATTTGTAGTAATCATAGGCATCCTTATGAAGGGTCAGCCACCAATATTCAGCAAGTAAGGCCTTTCTGGCTGTTGCCTCTCCCGTGAAGTGTCCACCACAGGGCTTGTCATGGCATGCTTTCAATACGATGTCTTCTCCTGCTACACATCTTTGTAAGACTTCGTCCTTGCTTTTCTTATATAGAGCACCTCCTAACATGGTGTAGGGGGCTGATTCCAATAGAAGCTTCTTCTTCTCACGACTCGAGATACCGGGGGGTACTATTGGGTTGCCAGAAGATTGGCTATGTCTGCATACCATGGGGTAACCGTTTCGACTAGAAACAAGGAAGCATCAGGAACGTATAGATCATCTTGCTCTTCTTCATCATTTCTTTGAGGGATTTGCGACAAATGATTAGCCAGGACATGAGAGCAACGGGGTTTGGTAACCACTTCAAAGTCGAACTCTTGAAACAAAAGGAGCCATCTCATCATTCTTCCCTTCACATCAGCTTTGTTCATCAGGAAGGATAGGGATTTATAGTCCACATAGAATTTGAAATACGTCGACAACAGATAGTGCCGGAACTTCTTCAAAGCAAATACCATTGCTAGGCACTCAAGCTCCGTCACTGTGTAGTTTCACTCTTTGTCGGTTACTTTTTGAATTGCATAATAGATAGGTTGATCTAACTTTGAGGGGCCCTTTTGGCATAAGACTGCACCTAGGCCTTCAACTAATGTATCAATGTGTACACGGAGCTCCTTTGTCCAATCAGGAGGCTACAGGATGGGTGCTTCAATCAAACACTGCTTTAGGCTATTGAACGCCTCGTCACAATCAGTGGTCCATGTAAACTCGACATCTTTTCTTAGGAGTTGATGCAAAGGATTTGCCTGCCTTTGTCGCAAAGTATGCAATGAATCTTCTATAATAGCCCACATGGCCAAGAAAACCCCTCAATTGTTTTAGGTTGGTTGGGGCTGTTAAGACAACAATCTTCTCAATCTTAGCAGGATCTATTGCTATCCCTTATGTAGAGACAATGTGGCCTAGAAGAATTCCTGATGAGACACCAAAGACGCATTTGTCGGGGTTGAGAGAGATCCTATACTCTCGACATCTATCAAAACACTGCTGTAAGTGTTCCCAATGCTCACGAATTAGGCTATAGACACAAAAGTCATCGAGATACATCTCAATGAAATCATGTAGATAGTTCTAGAAGGCAGCCATTATCACTCATTGAAAGGTAGCAGGAACATTACAAAGCCCAAATGTCATCACTCTGTAAACATAGGTTTCCCATTTTGTTGTGAAGGTTGTTTTGGATTGGTCTTCTTCTACGATTTGGACTTGGTTATATCCACTGAATCCATCCAAGAGGGAATAGAGCTCATGGCTTGCCACTGTGTCCAATAGTTGGTCTGTGAAAGGGATAGGGAAATGATCCTTTATCATCTTGGAATTCAGCTTTTGGAAGTCCACACATATTCGTAGTTTTCCATTCTTCTTGGGTACTACCACAATGGGTGAAACCCATTTACTATTAGCTACTGGATAAATAAACTCAGCTTCAAGGAGCTTTAGTAATTCGGCCTTCACTAGGGCAGAATAATTTTGATTCATGTGCCTCTGTCTTTGCCTCACAGGTTTTGCATCAGGCTTTAGGTCGATGTGATGTTGGCATACTATGGGATCAATCCCCTGTAGGTCTTTGTATGACCATGCAAATACATCTAAGTTCTCCTTTAATAAGTCTCGCAAGACCAGCAGTTCTTCTTCTGGAAGATTGAGATCCACCTTTAGGTGATGTTTAGTACCATCCAAATTCATGAATGTCAATTGCTTTTCACCTTCCACTTCACAGAAAAATGTACCACGGACTGCTTCAGGGTGGTAGAGATCCGACTTCTTCAAGGGAGTGGTCTCCTCTTCTGATGATGCACTGGTACTACTGTCCTCTTTTAATGAAGGCTTAGCTCGCTCTTTGGGAGGCTAAAGGGTATCATTGCGGTTTCGGGTTTGGGTTAGGGATGAGTTACTTCTTGGCTCGAGGGTTCGTCTTCTAAAGATGCATCCAAGAACGTTACATAATAGGAACCTTCCGTGTTTGGTTTCAACTGTAGGGCAGGGGGTTGTTGGTAAGGTGCATCGTCATCATCTTTTTTGGGGAAGGGTAACTTGGGGCAACAAGAGCCACTGCTAAAGGAAAGCCGATTCTTCTTAATCTGTTTCTTGTAAAGAATTTACTTATAACGTGACTCATTAATCAATCCAAAGCGTACCATAATCATTTTACTGAACAAAAAGGAATCTTATGCTTCTGAGACTTCAAGAACTGCAAGAACTTCTTCCTCATCTTTGTCTTTTGCGAGTAGAATTGATCCTTCTAGCTCGCTTTCATACTCTTCTTCAGCATTATCACCTTCGTCCTCTTCAAGTTCTATTTCTACATCTGTGGGGGACTCTGTAAGAGAATAACAAGCTCTCTGTTATGTTTTCTATTTCTGCCTCTGTCTCTGTGTCTATCTTTGTCTCTCCTCTTGTCTCTGTCTTTGACTCTGTCTCTGTGACTACCATGTAACAGGGAGAACAATATATCCATGCTTCTATCTCACTGTCAGAGGTGATTTCAGAAGTCAAATTGGGTTCAGGAAGGAGGTATTCTCCCATGGACAATTTGCTTCTTTCGGTAGTTGGCTTATAGTGCCCATTGTTAGGGATAGTGCCTCTGTTTTCTTGGAAAAGATCTGTTTGACAGCCTCTTCGTCTCTTGATGTACCATCAGTTACTTCATTGGAGGAGTCTGTTACGACTTTGATGGAAGTGGATCCATTGTCTTTTTGCGATCCATACAACTTCAGTAAGACTTCATTGGGGCCTCTGCCGAGGGTTAGGGTTCTTTTGAACCAGTTCATCCTTGCTCTTACTTCAAACAGCCAAGGTCTTCCCAACAACAGAGGGTATGAGGTCCCGTAAGAATTTGGTTTGACCACCAAATATACCAGCCAATAATCCCTTCGTACGAGGGTTGTTTTTATGAATGGGAGGATGACCAACGGTTTGATTATGATTTAGTCTGCCAATGTGATAAGCCAATGTGTAGGTTGCATTTCTTGCAAGCCTAGATCCTTCATTGTCACATCTGTCATTACGTTTACTGATGAACATGTATCAATCAATGTGTCTGCAACAATAAAGCATCCTTCAATCCATACGCCAAAATCTAGGGTTCCAAGATCCAGGAAGGTGTTAGCCACATCTACTTCCTTCACGGGTTCTGAGGCTCTGTTGGACTTGGTTGCCACGGAGGGAGCAATTCTTAGGCCTCTTCTTCTTGTTAGTATGCTTTTGATTTTGTTTCGACAGCTAGGAGACAACATCAACAATTGTCGGAATGTTAAGTTTGGTTTAAAAGTGTCTTGGTCTTTGACCAAATCATACTCTTTGATAGAATCCATAGGCTTTTCCAATCGACCGGGGAATGGGGCAACACCCACTTTTATCTTCCCTTTTTCTTCTAGGAATGACAACATCTGCACTTCTTCTTCTTGAGGAGGTACTTCAACATCCACCATTCAGGCCTCAGAAACAACAAAAATCAACAAAAAAAACCAAGTCAATTCAGCATTCAACATCTCTACAACAGAAATTTCCTTTTGAGGTATGTAAGCACAACAAGAAATATTATAAAGATTTTGAACGTGAAAAATGTAGTTGTTACCCTTGGAACAATTCAAAGCCTACTTGATGGACAACCTCTTCTTCTAAACATAGACACCATAGATCACATTGATAGTCTAGAAGATATAATGGATATTCTCATCATTCTCATCAATATGACTCCAGAGACCACTCCAAACACTACAAGTCTTGTAGTTCCAGAAGTTGTCCTCACAAAGCTTCTGCTATTAAGAAGGTATTGAAATGCTATATTTGTGGTAGCACAACTCATTTGGCTAATATATGTCCTCTGAAAGAAAAGGAGAAGCATTAATCCAAAAAAGATAACAAGCCAAAGGTTTCCAATTTGCATCATTATTTATCTGACACTTCTAATGATCCTTCTTATGACTATGCCTCTGAAAGATCTACACAATACCATACTTCAGAGGCTGATATTGAGACTGTGACTTCCATTGAATTTGAATCCTCCTTAAGTGACTGGAATCAATTTGTATCCTCTGATGATTATTTGACAAATTTTGAGTTGGAGCAAGAAGCACATGTTCACTCTAACGATTCTATTTCATAGATGCAGATAGTAAATGCTCATTCTCTTCCCTCTTCTGTTCCTTTAAAAGGCAAATAAAAATATTTTGTGAGACCCTCAACATCTAAACATATGTCTCACAAAGGAAAGGGTAAGATTCATTACAAATCTTTTTCCTTCGAAGAAGATAAAACTCAAAGTCAATCTTCTTCCTTTGAATTTGAAACTTCTTCTTCCAACATAAAAAGAAACAAAAGGATAACCTTAAAGCTGAGCTTTTCTCTAATCCACATGATTTCCCTCGTCATGGTATCTTAAGCACAAATACTCTAAGCAAGGCCAATATCTTTGTCCCTCAGAAGCTTGAGAAGATCCATAATCCTAGGACTATTAACAAATTGCAAATGAACTTACCAAGACAACTACTTCTACTACATCTGAGATGGCAGAAATGATCAGTGCTTTTCAGGCCATGGAAGTCCAATTGCATTCTTTGTGTAAAAGACTTAAGCGAATAGTCAGAGCTTAGAGACATATTGCACAAGACACCACTGACATACTTAAGGAATTGGCTCTTCAATCCCTTCCAAGTCTTGACCACTCTTCCAAACCCATTAATCCTATTAATCCCATTTGGGCTACTAGCTCTAATCATACAATTTAGGCCCATGATTTTAATATTCTTGAAGGTGGTGAGCCGATCCTTATGGTCTGTGTCAAGCTTTGTTTTACTGGCAATTTCCAATTTTTCCTCCATGCTTTAATTGACACAAGATCTAGTTTGACTATTGCTACACATGAGATTTTTGCTCTAGACCTCATCCAAGAAAGTAGACCTATCACAATGGAGTTATCTAACAACAAATGGCTAACTTTGACAAAAATAATCAAAGCCTTTCTCTATTTGGGTGAAATTAAATTGCCTTTTGAGATTCACCTGATGCGCAAAATGAGATATGATCTACTCACATGCACTGATATCTTGCAACATCTTATCCCTTATACTTTTTGGCAACACCATATTATCTTCTCCTATCAAGGG
The DNA here is from genome assembly GCF_053477565.2 of Lygodium microphyllum. Taxonomy (NCBI): domain Eukaryota; kingdom Viridiplantae; phylum Streptophyta; class Polypodiopsida; order Schizaeales; family Lygodiaceae; genus Lygodium; species Lygodium microphyllum. The sequence goes on along the minus strand of NC_141136.1, from coordinate 156,343,320 downwards.
CAGAAGACCTGAGTACCACTATTGGAAACATTTGGTAGGAGCGTGTACTCTATAACTCCTCCTCCTCACACAAGATTAAGCAAACAGAAGACTGGCTTCAGCAAGAAATGAAAAAATATCAAACAAAAATTCAAGAAATTACTAGTAAAATGTGCAGATTTATGCATGAGGATTCTTTGATGTTTAAGGAAAAAAGACAAGGATTTGCTATTGGATTACCCCTTAAGGAAAATGTTGTCCCAACAAAGGCAATTTATAAAGGTATGAAAGAAGAAGATTTAGCTCTTTGTAAGGCTAAGATTGTTGTCCTACTTCAGAAGCAATTAATTCAACTGACCACATATGAGTGGGCATGCCAAGCATTCTACGTGAAAAAGTATTTTGAACAAAAGAGGGGTAAGAAACGTCTAGTGATCAATTATAAACCCTTAAATAGATATCTACTAGAGGCCATGGTCACCCCATTTCTCTTAAGGATATTTTTGGATTAAAAAAGCAAAAATTTTCAGTAAGTTTGATCCTAAATCAGGGTTCTAGCAATTGCCCATTAAGTTGGAGGATCGATATAAGATAGCATTCTGTGTCCCTCATGGGCACTACCAATGGATGGTTCTTCTCTTTGGAATTAAAATTGCCCCTACATATTTTCAGGGATGGACTGATTCTATCTTTTCCAAATTTCCTTTTTGGCTTGTATATGTTGATGATATCTTAGTTTTTTCTGAAACTATTAAGTAACACTTAGATCATCTCACATAGTTTATGCTTGTTGTAAAAGAGGTTGGCATGGTCCTATCCCCTACCAAATCTATAATTTTTGTCACCTAGGTTGATTTCCTAGGTCTTAATATTCATCATGGTATGGTGGAACTCTAGGAAGATGTATTAAGAAATATATTGAACTTTGCTGCATGAGCTTCCAAATGTAAAAATGTTACAACTTTTAGGGTGCCTTAACTAGATCAACTCCTCAACACCCAATCTGGTCCTATATACACAAAATCTATATCTTCTATGACGAAAAAATGGGTTCCTATGGAAGGCCATTTGCATACTGCTATACAACAAATAAAGGCTATCATCGAGAAGCTTCCACCTTTACATTTACCTATAGGATACCTACTTGTAATCTATACTGATGCATCTGACAATGCTGAGGTGTTGTTCTCTATGAAAATATCTCTCCATCAACTACAACCTCATCTGCCTAACCAAAAGATCTCCAAATCTGTAGATACATGTCAGGAGTCTTTTCTTCCACTCAAAAAAATTATCCATCTCATCAGCGGAAAATCTTGGCCATCATCAAAGCTATTAAGGCCTTTCACTTGTTTGTGGAATGTGAAACTTTTATTGTACGCATTGACTTGCAACATGCGTGTGGTTATCTCACCAAGAAAGCTCCTACCGAAATTGGCAATAAAAGGCTTCTACGATGGCCCCTATTTTTAGATGAGCTAGACATCATCTTTGAACACATGCCTAGAAAAGACAATGTCCTTTTGTAGACTTACTGTCTAGACAGCCACCTTGACACTTTTGTACTGTAGCCACTTTTAGCACAATGTAAATTTGTACTAACACCTTTATTTGGTACGCATGCACCAAGCACTGTATAAAAGTTTTATTCCCACTAAGAAGTGGAATCTAGCTTAGATCGCACTTGTGATTCACTTCGTAACCCTATCAATATACTTTTTCATAGGCATTCTAGCAATACAACTTACTATGTATTTGTTCCTCTCTGGCTCTCTGACTCGCTGCCCTCTATTTTTGTGCATTTAGTTCTGAGTATTTCATTCAAGATCCATTTTGCTTCTTTGTTGGGTGTGTGTGTAGATAGAAAGGGGGAGAGAAATTGAAAGAGATAGAGAAAAGAAAATAGAGAGAGATTATATGCCTTGCAGGAAGAGGGGTTGATGTACCTATACTCTCACTCATTTCCTGCTCTCCTTGAACTAAGTTTGACACGAGTCAGCTTCGATTTGAATGACCTAGCATAAGCAGATGCTTGAAGACCGATGCTAGACAAACCAATACATGAACTTAACTTATTTTAGGAGCTTAAATTTGGGTCGTTGATTATGGGTTACGACTGAAACCTTCCATTACGAAGTGGACTTGAGAGAACTTAAGTAACAAACATCATGTTATTTTGAAGAGAATTGGATGGCATCACCTGTAGTAAAAACCTTTGATGTACCACTAAATCATGCTATTGAGGGCTCCTTAATCGAGCACATTACAATGCATGTGATGTCCGAGCTTTAACTAAAATGCCTTATGTCAATTGGATAATTGGATGATAATAAGTACTATGTATCTTTAGGTGATTCTACATGGAGGATTATAAGTGGAAACCTCATTTTTGCTAAGGTTGGCAACCTATATCCCTTACTTGCATCTAGATCTATCATCATGCTTTGTCCATGATGGATCTTTCATATGTTGCTCCCTAGCATCATTATATTGGGCATATATCCCTCAAAGAAATAAAAGTGTTAACTCATTTGCAATATCTTCCACCTTTGGATTATTTATGTTTGTGGTGGGTAGCTTGATGTATGCCATGGTAGCCACTAAACTTGACATAACATTTATAGTGAGAGTTTTAGCTCATGATATGGTCACACTTGGCAAGTGACATTAAGACACCATGAAGGGTACCCTAAGGATAGTTGAGATATGTGCATTTGTTATGGTGGCTAGGATTTTGGAGTTGTACGCTACACAGGATCTAACTATATAGGACATGCAAATAATAGGAAGTCCACCTTTGACTATATCTTCATCTTTGCTGGAGATGTTATTTCTTGGATGACCAAGATGTAGGAATGCACGGCCTTGTTTACTACTAAGACTGAGTACATTATAGCCCATTGAGGTTTGCAAGGAGGCCCTATGGCTAGGCTATATGGTTCCAAACTTTAGTATGACTATGACTTCTACATTACATTTGGACTCTATGAGTGTTATGTAGTTGGCATGTAATTTAGTTTTTCATGTGAAGGCCAAGCACATTGAGGTATGTTGTCACTTTATGAGAGAGGTGATTGAGGACAAGCAAATAGATCTTATCAAGATCTCTACATATGAGAATCCTACATATTTGCTCGCTAAAAGTCTCCCAGTGGGACATCATACCTTTCTTAGAACGATGATGGGTGTAGGATGAGATGACTTGCATTCCTCATCTAGTTGTACTTATACGTACACATTGTACTTTGTCACTTTTTTCTTATTATCTTTTGATTCATGCGTATTCGCCTTAAGTGTGGGAGGTTGTTGAGGGCTAGAAGCCACATGTGCCTAGCAACCTACATTTATTTTGTACACAATACCCGCACACTTGTATACTACTGGTGGTGGCCACCCACCACTATCACTTTATTCTTAATTCTTTCCATGATACTAGTTAAAGGAAGGCAAGTTATACATTGTGTCTGCTAGAGTTCCCATATATCGTTTTGCTCTCTCTCTTGCTCGAAGCTCCATAGCTCTTGCTTTCTCTTGCTTTCACTTGTGCTCTCACTCTTGCTCCACTTTTCACTTGTGCCCTTTCCTCTAGGCTAAATTTGAGTTTCGTACTCTGGCCTATGAGTAGCATTGGTTTTCTATGATCTCACTTTCCCATCACTCTTCCACTTCCTTACCATAGTTACATTGTTACCTCTACAATTTGATTGCTAATGCATTTTGGTTCCAATTGTCACCTCCTTTACCATACTTTGACCTATGAGTAACATTGATTTTCTCTAATCTCACTTGCCCATCACTCTTCCATTTCCTTCGTATAGTTCCGTTGTCACCTCTAAATTTTAGTTCTTGATGCATTTCAGTTCTAGTTGTCACCTCCTTTACCATCCTCATTACCACTATTCACGTAGGGTTGTCTCCTTGTTGCAATCAGCCTTGCATCATTGAATTTCCCTTTGATAAATACATGTCATTTTGTGTTTCATGGCAAAGCATTTGCGGACACTCCCACACCTTTTATGTAAGGTGATAATCCCTTTGAAGCCGTCCGCTACTAGCCACCTTGCATGCAATTTGCTAAGTTTGTAGTTGGCATATGAGCAATGTCCTCTAGCATGTATCAAAATACAAAGCATAGTTTGTAAGCCACTTGGCTTCCCAATGAAACTATATTGAGTTGCATCATATTTTGTTGATGCACTTGTTCATGTTTGGCATAAATGCTTATGTTCATCTACGAATTTTTTATGCACATATTGGGAGGTGCATATCTAGAGGCTTTGCTCCCAATGAAATGAGCAAGATCTCTTCCTTCCCTCGGCGATGTTCTTTAGCCCACTATTGAACACTATGTGGATTGTCCTCTAGTTAGAGCTTACCCCATCTATCATGAATCATAAAAAATCATGTTTGGGTGCCCATACTTCTCCATCACTTCATTGAGCTTTAACCAAACCAAGACATGTGCATTTGTGTCTTTTTCCTTGATCTCACATGTTGCAATGATCATCAACTCTTGTATGCAAGAAAAGGGAATCTCTATGTTTATGATGTATTTTAAAAATAATGGGGGTTACCTTTGATCATGCGTGTGGGTTGCCATGGTGGTCCAATCATTAATGTGATGCATGTAGTAAAAAAAATATCCAAATAGTACATAGGTCTCTGGTGCCATTTCGTGACATGTAGTTCATTAGATCAACCCCCCCCCTATTGTTGATAGCTTGAAGAAGAAGTAGCTACTATCATTGTTAATGGCTGAACTAAGAAAGAGAATATTGTGCAAAATTTGTAGGCATAATCTTCTTTCAACATCAAAAGATGGGACTCCATCCCTTGGACACTCTCTCAATGTGTGTAGCATGAACCACATGTTTGAACTTGAATGCTTTGGGTCATCAAGTGCAATGTTTAGGTAAACGTGAGATGTTCTAGCATGAACACACTATTCAATTTACTAGTTTGAGAAGCTTGATTTGAAGTGTATGTTACTTATTTATTTTTTAAAATGAGGGCTTGGAGCTCCTTGACCATTATTTGAGAGATCGATGCTAGTTATAGAAATACCTTGATCATAATCTAGGGTATTTGGGGGGTATTTGTTACAAGTCTTTTGGTCACCATCATTTGTAGGTGTTGAGGACCAACTACACTAAATTTTCTTGCTAGTTATTCTATGGTTTTTTAAAGCTCTTTCAAATTGGCTCTACAAGTGCCTCTTTGCACCTCATGTATGTGTGTGCCTTGGACAAATGAATAATCCTATCATTTCTCCCCCTAATATCACACACATTTAGTTCTCATTTCTAGTTCTATTTCTTGCAATACTCTATTTTACTTTTCACTTGTTTAGATATATTTTGGTAAGACACTTTGATGAATGATAATTGCAGTTGTTTAGATATATTTTGGTTAGACTCTTTGATGAATGATAATTGCAGTTGTACTATATGCTCGGTCTTATAGACCACTTTGGCCCTTTGCAAATGTTAATATACCTTGCACACATGCTAGGTCCTTCCCTTCACAATTTAAACATACAATGATGAGAAGGCTACTTTAGAGAGAGAGAGAGAGAGAGAGAGAGAGAGAGAGAGAGAGAGAGAGAGAGAGAGAGAGAGAGAGAGAGAGAGAGAGAGAGAGAGAGAGAGAGAGAGAGAGAGAGAGAGAGAGAGAGAGAGAGAGTGTGTGTGTGTGTGTGTGTGTGTGTGTGCGCGCGCGCGCGCGTGCGTGCGTGCGTGCGTGCGTGCGCGTGTGTGTGTGTGTGTGAACATAAACAAATCTATGAGGGCTAAGGAAATTTTGCAAGAAGGAGATAACAATGATTCATGCATCGACACCCTATCTTCGAATCATCCTTTCTTTCCCATCATTTCTTTCCATCCACCATGATGGCCTACCCAAGTATATTGATGTGGCAAGGCCATCGACTAACAAAGACACAAAAAATATAGCCATAAATATGGTTGTATATAATTTTATTTTCATAAATAATTCATGTTATTTAAACTTTATTCATATAAAATTTTAAATTAAAAATTAAACCTTATCTTATCCCCTTTAGAGTTTTAATTATCGACAACTTCTTAAATAAAAAATATATGTGAAATTATGTAAAAAATAATAGAGATTAATAGTTTAGGGTTAAAATATATTTAATTAACCTAAAAATATAGTTAATTATGCAATAATAAAAAATTAGAAAAATGAAATAAATTTCATAATTTTAAAGTAATTATGAAAGTACTTGTGGTTAAAATTTTGGTTAAATTATTTAGAAATTTAAGAAATAAGAAAATGTTGTATTTTATACAATAAATTACTAAATTTTTAAAGAAGTTTTTATTTTAAAATGATTAAACTTCTAGGTAGATTTTATTTAACTAAGCCAGTAATAGTCAACAAAAAAATGAATATCTTATGGCCATAACTTGGAAATCTTTTTAAGAGAAAGTAATTTTCATTATAAGTAATATTTTTACTTTCGTGAAAAAGAAAACATGTAATAATTTGTAAATTATTGATGTTGTATTTTAAGAAAATAAAATCAATTTAGATTCCTTGATATTTTCATTTAAATACATTTTCACGCCCATAAACCATTAAAGTATGAACACACACATGGAATATTAAATTGTGTTTGTGCACACAGAATGTTAAAAAATGTTCAAGGACATGGTATAGTAAAGTGCATTCATGCACATGATATATAACTCAATTTTATGATTTAGACTCTTAGTGAATGGATAAAATCGTAGAAAATTTTCCATTAAAAAGTTTTGAAATGACTGAAATATTTGTACAAGTTTAGTTAATTCCTTGTTTGGAAAGGAAAGATTGTTGAAAATTTAGAAATTGATTGTGATTGCTTGAAACTATGAAACAATTTTCTAGTTACATCCATGCTTCTAACAATTGAATGGGATTGAGGTGTGATGCCATTCCCAAGGCCGCCTTGGATACTCTTCACCACCTGGAGTGTATATAGACTACCTAAGGTAGTCGACCACCATTTAGATATGTTTGGTCTCTTGTATATGAAGGTTCTCCATTATCGCAAGTGAGAATCAATGGGGCTTTGGTTTAAGATTGTAATCTCGAACTTGATCTTAAGATAGGGAAGGAAACCTATACAAGCCCAACATGGTTGAGCATTGGAAGGCCCAAAAATGAATAGGGCAAGGGTGACAACCCAATTTATGGGTTGATTTGCATCTCGAAGTGGTTTATAAATATGATAATAGTATGAACTGCTTGTCTTTCAAAAAGGATTGCTTTAGTGTTTATATTTTAAAGGTGTACCAAAGAACTTGTGCAATATTAATTAAAGAAGTTGTTTTAAGTGTTCTCACAGCATAAGTAGCATGCTTGCCTAAATAATTGAAAATATACTATGTTACTTATTGAAAGTGAGTGGATAGTATTCCTAATGAAACCTCCTATGGTTGGGTGGGCTTGGTTAACTGCTTGGCTTTTGTAAAGTTAGAAGAAGAGTTGAAAAATGTGACTATTCCTAGGGTCAAGTCTTAGAATCGACTAAGCATTGTTTTTAGGGGCTTGATGTGAGACTATCTCTTATGGGTAGTAGGGTTGACACTCAGCTCCCCCTTGTTTCTCACTCTCATTGAACCAAGTGAAATACTTGAAATACTTGCCTACCTTTAGTTGATGAAAACTCATGAAATTGTGAGCGTCTTAGCTCAAGATGCTAGATTACTAATAGAGACTATAGTTATGCCATTAGAAATCCATAGGTCAATCCTTGTAGGATGAGACTAGATGCTTCGCTATAGTGAGGTAGACCTAGGGAACACCTAGTCACCTAAATCCACACAGTCACAATCAGCGTGGATGGTGGCAACTAGGATTGAGTCCTTAGGTGACTACCAAACTACCGTCCCTAAAAATTAGGGTCAGGTATGTTTCATGTATAGCAAAGCATAAATTTTAGTATGCTCCATCATTATTACAACATTAAGCTACCAAATACTGATTTTTGTAATGTAAATAAACATATTAAATTAAATTTAGTGCTTATAAAATCAATTGAATAAATTTGGGATTTTTAAAAGGGGTATTTTTAATTAATATTTGACCCATAAAGTGTTTCATGCAATGTACACTGCGACTCTGGAATCCAATAATTTCCACTTTAGGCATAATGTTGCCTTGGTTACTTTTAAGGCCATCCCTGGATGGGATTGGTAATATTCCAAGAAGAAAGTTGGAAATTATGAAATATGAGCTACATACTGGATGTTAATAAGGTTAAGCACATTGAGAATGATATCTAAGAGCTTGGATTCTTGAAGAGCTTAGCTTGGTTGAAGTCTTTTGGTTCTTTGAAACCAAAGACTCAGAATCCTTTATTTTTGTGAATAAGCAACTCATCAAACAGAATTAGTATGTGTATTGGTGACTCACAAAACTTGTAAATCCTTAATGTATATTGGAATGTGACCTCACAACTCTTTCATCCCCAATATGAATATATCAAGTCACCTTGACTCTCCCCTCTTGGTCATTGATGTAAATAGAAATCCTCCTAGTAGTGATATAGCTAAGTCTACCAAAACCATTATTAGTTTGCCACTAGAGTATAAATTTAGGGCAACTAATACTTTGTAATCAAGAGAAAAATTTTAGGAGTTGAAAAAAGTGAGAGGCTAAATTTTTACAACACATAATCTTGTAAGGATATAAGAGGATAATATTTATAAAATTATGAACATTGTAAGGATTGTTTTGGTGTCTCTAAACTAAAAGGAATTTAATACTTAACCTTGTAGAAAAAGCAGGCATTCTTTTACATTTTGATATTTCTATGCAGGAAGAATTTTGCTTGATGTTCCCCCTAGTATACCAAGTAGGTTCGTAGTGGAGCCTACCCTTGTAGGAGCACATTTTTCAATTGATGGATTGGATCTTTATTTCACCTCACTACTATTTCTTTCACACTTGCTAATGGATATAGTACATGGGTTGGTACATGGCTTCTATCAACTACTATATGCACATGTCGATCAAGCATCTGGTCGCAGAGAAAGACCAGACCATCGGACTTGGGGTGGCCGGAGTTGAGTCCAACAACTACGGATCGAGATCAAATAGGCAACGTCAAGCGATGAGATTTGAGTTAAATAATCCGAACTTCGACTTCGCATTGATGTTCGGATTTCAAGCTTGGTGGTGCTGGCGGATCAGAGAAAGCCAGGGCTTCGAATTATCGACAGGAGCTTCTCGCGAGTCACACTTGAGTGAGAACTTGTTGGGTTCTTTCGCTCAACTGGCGGGTGCTTCGGGTCGTGCTCAGCACTAGTGTCTAGTGATGACTCCCGGTGTGAGTTCAAATAGGTAGTACGCGAGTGTGTCACTCGAGGGCTGTAGTGAGTCGTCGAACGATCCCACGAGGAATAAACCCAAGTGACAATGAGGTAGCCTGGTAGAGAGATGGTTCGAGAGTAGACCTACAGGGAGATGGCTCGAGTGCAAACCTGGTTGCGACTTAACCAAATCCTAAAAAAGTCATCTACGTGTTAGTTATCTCTTTCTCATCTTGTACTTTAAAGCCACTAGTGGCTTGCAAGTACTAGTTCCTCCTCTCTGCACTCTATTTCTTTCTCATCTTGTGCTTGAATGTTCCTAGTGGTTTGCAAGTATTGGTATCTCTTCTCTCCACTCTCTAATCACATACATGCATGCAATTTTGATGCTACTATACTTGTCTTAATCCATTCTATTTTCTCTTCTACCCTTCAATCATTGTTTATGGATGTGGATGAACTACATAGATAGTAGTTGAGTAGAGCACTACACACTCGAGTGGTTGCACTCAAGTGGTTACACTTAAGTTGACCAGTAGCACTTAAATAAGGATGCTTAACTCAAGTGGAGTTGAGACTCAAGGAGATCAGTCATAAATATATGTATGTATCATATGGGTTCAACATAAGGGTTTTTTAAAATACAATTTTCACATATTTTTTACATACAAAATGATCTTATATAAAGGAGTTACTTACAGATTGAATAGAAAACAGTTACGTTTTATTAAGAAAAAATTCACAGATAATGATATTTATAAATAGGCCTATAAAGGGTGTTAACTCTCACATAAACAAGGTAGAAAATTCAAAAAATCTAAAGTAGAAGATAAAGCCAAGGCAAAAGTGAAATGGAAGACGAATGCACACCAAGAAGAATCTGGAAACACAAGAAGTGCAAAAAAGTCCTAAATTAAGGAGAGAGACACATAAGAAAAAGCGCAAGTCAATGCTTTGTAAAAGAGCGCAAGGTATATCATGATTTATTTTAAGAGCATCGGGCTCTTACCTATGCAAATTATAAAGGTAGGTGGGCAGTAGAAAGGAAGCTAGAAGATAGGAGGACAATGGAAAAAATGGCCTAAGCCATAATCGGCCATGTAAAAAAAGGAATAAGAGGATAACCGCCCAAAAGAGATTTAAAGTTTTGTATATAAAGTTGAAAAGTGAATGAGAAGCTCATTCTTATGTGTGGCCAAAAGTAGCTCTCCTTTTCTTCTTGTTCTTGCTTGCTTGAGCTTGTGCTTGAGAGAGGGAGTGAGTGTGTGAGGGTGAGGGATCGTGGTGGAGAAGCTCTCCATCTTCTCCTCTCTTCTTCTTTTCTCTTCTATTTTATTGTCTTGCTCGTGGGGTAATGGAGCTCACTACAAGGATACAAAGGCATAGCGACGGTGCTTTCCGACACAAAATAGCGGTGTCGCTATTTGCAAATAGTGACGGTGCTCAAACGAAAAAACGCGGGCCGAAACCCAAGCGCGTTATTTTGCACAAACGAACGAAAGAGAGAGCGAAAGGGAGAGTGAACTCCATCTTGCATTTGAGAGGGAGAGGGAGAGAAAGAGAGAAAGAGGGAGAATGAAAGCTTCTCACCATCGCCGCCACCGTTTGCGAAGAAGAGGAAGAAGTGTACGGAGGGCGAAGAGGAGCTACCGAATCCATCCTCGGGCCTTTGCAGTGAGTGCATTGTTCCCTCTTGCTTTGTTTTTGTTTTTTCTCCTTTTTTTTACATGTTTTTATTAAAAATCATGTGTATTGGGAGAGAAAGAGAGGAAATGAGAGAGAGAGAGGAAGAGAGAAAAAGAAAGAAGGAACGAGAGAGAGAGGGAGAAAATATTAAACATAATAGGAAAAGAGAGAAAGAGAGGGAGAGGGAGGAAGGGAGAGGGAGAGAGAGTGAGGGAGAGGTTGTTGTTATTGTTGTTGTTGTTGTTTTATTTCTTCTTTCTTATTTGTTGTTGTTGTGGTAGTAGTGGTAGTGGTAGTGGTAGTGGTAGTGGTAGTGGTAGTGGTAGAGGTAGTTGTTTAATTTCTTATTTTCTTGTTTGTTGTTGTTGTGGTAGTAGTAGTAGTAGTGGTAGTGGTAGTGATAGTAGTAGTTGTTGTTTAATTTCTTCTTTTCTTGTTTGTTGTTGTTGTGGTAGTCACAGTCATGGTAGTCATGATTGTAGTAGTAGTAATACTAGTTTTCTTGTTTGTAGTAGTAGTAGTATTTCTTTTTTGTTTATTATTGCTTAATTTTCTTGTTTGTTGTTTTTGTAGTAGTAGTAGTAGTTGTTTTTTTTTCTTCTTCTTTTCTTGTTTATTGTAATTGTAGTGATAGTGGTAGTGGTAGTGGTTTATTATTGTGGTAGTCGTAGTCGTCATAGTCGTGGTTGTAGTAGTAGTAGTAGTGGTTTTCTTATTTGTAGTAGTAGTAGTAGTAGTAGTAGTAGTAGTAGTAGTTTATTTTCTTTTCTTGTTTATTGTTGTTTAGTTTTCTTGTTTGTTGTTGTTGTTGTAGTAGTGGTAGTAGTAGTAGTTTTTTCTTCTTTTTTTGTTTATAGTAGTAGTAGTAGTAGTAGTAGTTATTGTTGTTGTTGTTGTTTTTTCTTCTTTTCTTGCTTATTGTAATTGTAGTGGTAGTGGTTTGTTGTTGTGATAGTAGTAGTAGTAGTAGTATTCTTGTTTGTTGTTGTTGTTGTTGTTGTTGCAGTAGTAGTAGTTTTTTTTCTTTTCTTGTTTATTGTTGTTTAGTTTTCTTGTTTGTGGTAGTAGTAGTAGTAGTAGTAGTAGTAGTAGTAGTTATTGTTGTTGTTGTTATTTTTTCTTCTTTTCTTGTTTATTGTAGCAGTAGTGGTAGTAGTAGAGAGAGAAAGATGTTTTATTAAAGGAAATTTGTAGTAGAGAGAGAGAGATGTTTTGTTAAAGGAAATGAGAGAGGGAGAGGAAGAGAAAAAGGAAGAAGAAACGAGAAAGAGGGAATAAACATACAACATAATAAAGAAAGAGAAAAAGAGAGAGAGATGGAAGGAGAGAAGAGAATGAATGGATAAAAAACAAAGAGAGTGGTGATGAGGCCCGGTGCAATATCACGAGACGAAAAACACTCTGACATACGTTAATTTGTGGGTGGGTGGAGACTTTACATACATTAATTTTGCCGAGTTACAAGAGAAGAAATTCCTTCTCAAACAATTTCAGAAAGAAAAAAAGAATGATAACAAAAATAAATTGTTTGTTGTAACGTAGACCAAATGGAAAATGATGAAGGTCATGACGTTCAAGATCGTGAGGCGTATCTTAATCAGCGTATCCCATGTCCTTGCTCTCAATGTAAGTTGGCAATTAGACGAAAACGTCGATTGTCTATAGAACACGTACAACGCTTCGGCGAGTTTCAATCTGAGATCATTGATCACGCGATCTCAGATTTTAAGCAAACGGTAAGAAAAGTGTATATCAATCATGCATTGTATTCGCAAGCTAATTGAATACCATATACAAAAACATTGGGTATGGTTGACAAATTTTCTATCCAGGGAGGTGATGTCTCATCCTAAGGAGGAGTGCACCCTTTGCGGTCGGTTAGAAGAGTTCGTGGGCGTGCAATGGATGGGGTGCTTGAGCCAATCCACCACTTGGAAGGTACTACCCAATCTATATCATCAATACCAGAGGAGACAGGCAGCCTTCCAAACTTATCTACAATCTTGGAGCCTGAGATGGAGGCAATGATCGATGCATTGATGCCCATGGATAATGAGACTTCTGATCCGCTTAGAGAGGAAGCATCCATCCTATTATATGATGGGTGTTGAATATCTCGCCTGAAGACACTGCTTGCACTCCTAAGTATGCAAGCAAAATATAGGCGGAGCGATACGAGTGTGACCAAGTTGTTCAAGTACCTTGTACGTATGCTTCGTTGATCTCTTTTCAGGACTATCATTAAAAACATTTGTGCTTTTTCAAGGTGTTTTATGATTTTTTTCAGGTTAATGAAGTATCATATATTATTACTTGCAAATACCATGCTGAGTCTCGTGATGATGCGCGACATGTTTTACAAAAGCTTGGCATGGACTACAACAGCATCCGTGCATGTATCAACGATTGCATACTATTTCGAGGAGAATATGATACTATGGACTTACAAGGACAAACCATCCCTCAAAAAGTTCTTAGACACTTTTCACTTATTCTCTGCATAAACCACATGTTTCGTACGTTTGGCATGGAGAGCTTGACAACGTGTAGCATGCGTAGAATAGGTCCACAGATGGAGTTCAACGAATATCAGCGAATTCATGCGCATGGAGCCATATTGACTCTACCTTCCTAGGATTTGCTTGAGAGCCAAGGAATCTTCGGCTCGGTCTTGCTATGGATAGTGTGAACCCATTCGGTCTGCACTCGATTTCTTACAGCGTGTGGCATATAGTCCTTTTCAACTACAATATCTCTCCATGGCTTTCTACGAAGAAATGACATCTCATCCTTAGCTTGCTCATTCCCAGCCGCTACAAAGTAAAAAATATGGACGTGTATCTTCGTCCATTAGTTGATGAGCTTAAGATTTTGTGGGAGGAGGGGGTTACCGTGCAAGATATGAGCAAGCGCGATGGTCGACCGTCCGACAATATTCGAACCATTCTCATGTGGACCATGCATGACTTTCTAGGATTCGGAGAATGCTCAGGTAAGTAGGCTTCCGTTCTCGTTGGTAGTATCTATCATAGCTCGTTCAAGTTTGTATTCATTGGATAGAGGTGTTCGGACATGTTTGGTTACCTCAGGTTATCATGCATGTCCGTTGTGTGGGCCATAGTTAGACTCCCGAAGGTCACGAACCATGAAGAAGATGGTATATCAAGGACACACCGCTTCCTTGCCAGAGGGTCATAAAATCAAGGAAGGTTTTCTTGGATGACCTCCAGCACGTATGAATGCCCAAAGCTGGTATGAGCTGAAAATGGTCCACACAGAGTCACATCCGAACGGAATGCGACGGTTCTCAGTTTTCTACAAGTTGCTATATTGGATCCACTTACAGATCAACCATTTGTTGGATCCCATGCATATTTTCAAGACACTGTAGGGGCACGAATGGATTTGAAGGAGGTAGGCAAGATGGAGGCGCTTTAGCTGTAGTCAAGTGCTGATGGTCGCTTGCAGCTACCTCGCACTCCTTGGGTTTTATCCACTAAAGAAGAGCGCATTGTAAAGCAAATAGTCAAGTCTATCCCCACTCCGACGGGTATTATCCGTTCTCTCAGGTCCACATTTTCTAAAGACGACCAATTATCAGGGCTAAAATCCCATGATTGGCATAAGATATGTGAGGTTTGTACTATGAATGGATTGTAAGTGACCTGCTTATTTTGCTATTTGGAGTGTAGTCGTTGTTCATAATGCTTCCTCGTTTGTGGCAGTTTGTACTACCGATCGCGATCGCAGGATGCCTTACTCTAGAAATATGCGGGGCGATTTACAGGTTGTCGACTTTAATGCAATGGATCTCATAGAATGAGATTAAGACGTCCTCTATTGAATCTGCAAGGCGGGGAGTAGTGGAAACGGTCTATCTCTTTGAGAAATACCTGCCTACCAGCATGCTCATGATACAAATCCACCTTCTTGTGCATCTTGTAGATGAAGTGGAGATTGCTGAACTTGTCCATACGCGATAGATGTTCTTCTTGGAGCGCTTCATGAAAACCCTAAAAGGCTTTGTGCGATAACGAGCTCGGCCAGAAGGTAGCATGATTGAAGTTTGGTTGGTGTTTGAGGCGCTAGTGCATATTTCACAATGGCTACCAACGGTGGATTCAGAAAATAGTATGCTATGGTCGCTGAAGGACAATGATAGACTGACCAGAGATGTGGTGGTTGAAAATGGGGTAGAAAAAAGAATGGATGCTGCAATGGAGGAGAAAGTGAATTACTTTTATAGGTTGCACCATGTCTCTATGGAGACGTGGCTCGCTAGGTATCAGCAAGCTAGGAAAGATCGAGAGGAAGCGCGATCTAAATTTTGATGTAGTATGCACCATCGACCGATTCGATATCCCGAGGGCATGGAGGAGATGCCACGGTTTATGTCAACGCGATGGTTGCATGGAGCTTTGATGGCAACATCTCGCAAAGGGGCGGAGGTCTCAATCCGGAGTGGGAATTCTTGAGGGGATGTAGTCCAAAGGTGATGACGTGTTTAGGGTTTGTCGTATCTATATTTTATATGCGACAACTACATGAGTGTTTCAATGTATAGTATAAAATATATAGTGCGGCATGGTCGCACAGACGACATTTCCGCGTGGAGCGTATTGACAAAATGCACTCCACAATAGATTGTGGTATCATGGCAAGGTTCGAGCAAGAGAGCCAACGACGAGCAACGGATCCAAACACGGTTATAGATGAGATGGAGTATTTTGGGAACTTGCAAAGTATTGTCATGGTGGATTACCATAGCTTCTCCATGATCCTATTCGATGTGCAGTGGTTTAAAGTGGTACTTGAAGGAGCTGGAGCAACAGTTCGACGAGGTCCATCTGGATTTCTCAAAATAGATTCCGAAAAAAAATGAACGGATTTGCACAACATGTTTGTGTTGTCGGTCCATTGTGAACAGGTACATGAACTCATGTATTTTTTAATTGTATTACGACATGGTACATGTCACAATAGTTAAATCTCTCTTGTACGTGATTGTGAACATGTAATTTTCTATCCAAACCCCCGATAACCTCGATGGTGGTACGTTATACCTTCAAATCCCCGAAGTGCAAGGGTATACGATCAAAGCAATGTTCCGAGTATAGATAAGGATAGTATGCAAATAGAGGGGTCGATATTGCAAGGGGCAGAGGCCACCAAAAGCTTGGAGCATATAGAGGAGCCAACATCGGGTAACAATGATGGAAATATAGGAGTCCAAGAATTCTTTGAGAACCAGGTGGACTCATCCTTTTGTGGTGACATGTCTATCGACCTTTCAGTGTATGCGGAGTTGTGTTAGGAGATTGGCATGGGACCATAGGGTACTTCATACTTAGAGCATCCACCTACTCAATTCGTCAATGAATCGCTTATAAGGGTACATAAGATTTGCATTTTAAGTAAGATTATTTTTTTAAGATTTATATTACCGTGCTTTGTATGATTTATATTGACTATGCTAACATCAAATTTTGTCTGTGTAGGTGACCTTTGTGGATATTTAGATAATCACGATGAGTCGAGGGATGAGCGACGAGGAGCTATAGGAGATCTTCACGCGTATGTCTCTAGATTAGATGGCAAGATTCAGAGATATGGCGGACCAGGAGCTATCTCAAACACCATCAGACCGCTCTATTAGATCTACTTTGGCGTGCTCTAATGCTTCAGTTTCTAGCAGACGAGGTTGACACTCCAGACTTGGGCCAGAAGGAGGGAGTGGTTCAAGGGAATGCTGCAGAGATCCGGATACAGTGAGCCCATGGTCGGCTCGGGATACAGGTGCTCCTCGCTCTCATGGCCGTTCGAGAGAGCATGGCTTAAGTGGTTGCTGTGGAGGTACCGATGTGGTGTCTCTATGCCGTCGTTTGTTGGAGTTACGTCACCTTCGAGATTTGTCACACCTGTGGGAACGTCTACTCCAATCACTCCAGCTTTTGCTCAGCCGTCCGTAGGTGGCATGGTGCCCCCTATGGGTGTTACTCTGAGAGATACTACCCTGGTAGGTACATCAGATGTACAGGGGTCTCCTGGATATGCCCAGGAGCCTGGTTGCAGGTGGGAGAGGACCCATCTTAGGCATACCCCAGAGGGGTATGCCTACCTTGTAGATGATAGGTTAGGAGCCATCATCATGAATGGTGAGGGGAGGAGGGTGATGGCTCGCATGAGAGAGTTGTGCCAACAAGTTTTTCGGAACGTCTTGGATCATTGGAATAACATATCGAAGAGGGGAGCAAGGACTACATAGTAGCATCCTTGCATGAGAAGTTTTCGGTACCAGCCGCAGTAGATAGGTTTTCTACGGGCTGGATGATGGAGTGCATGTGTGCATATATGTCACACAGACGATCGGATGCACGCAAGGCACTCAAGAGTGGGGCTTTAAAGCCTGAGTGACTAGACGCGGACGATTGGCGCTGACTCAAGGAGGAGGCTACAGATTCTACAGGATGTTGGAGACAGCAACGCGAGGCGGTGAGGGTACGACTAGAGGCCGGAGTGGTCCATCATCTTGGGAGTGGTGGCCACATGACATATCTGGAGGACTTTGTAAGTTTTTCTTTTGTTCTGCTTGCTTATTTTTTTACAATATCCTTTGTACTGACAATCATGTTTCTAATAGTTGTATTTTGTTTTCTTTGCAGCACTCCATTACAAACTGTGATCCCACTGACCTTGAGACTCGATATGCAGAGAGGCATGGTCTCATTGCATTGATCGACCGATTGTATGGACGCGGCGGTCTTGTAAGTCACTCATCTTTCTTGTCCGTAGTTACTAAGTTTAATTAAAATGCATTATTGTATGGTGGACTGATGTATAGTTGTTTCTTTTTTTGCAGAGTCCGTTCGATGCTCCTTTGCGACGGGACGAGGTTTTGGATGTTGAGGATCTATAGCTCGCCCTTGGATCCCTGGAGCTCACATACTCATCTTTTTTGGTCACGTGATCTGTGTAGACATTTTCTATGTAGTAGTATCTTGCCATGATTGTACCGGTCGCTTTCATTATGTGATCATGTATTTATTTTATGTATCAGTGTTATGATTTAAGTACACTTTGTCTTTATTTACACGAGCATTGTACACATTACGGAAACTATTTTGTATGGCCCAAATAAAGCACATAGTGCTATATGTGGCACGCATTGCTATCAGTGTTGCAAAATGCGTCGTTATCAACGTCACTATTTGCATTGGTATCGACGCAAATCATGCAACGATACCGTGTCGATACTGACGTTGATAATGACACTAATACCGATTGTTCTATGGCATCGCCAATGACGACGTTTTTTGTGATGATCGGGGAAAATTTCTTTATGAACATTTTCGTCGCTTTTAACGTCGGTATAAGGCCTATATCTTGTACTGGCTTGGAGCATGGATCTTGAGGATCGAGCTTGCTTGAAGCTTGCACTTGGATTGTGGAGCTACTGGAGTGTTTGGGAGAGAAGGCAACTTGATTGGGCATGGAGGTAAGCTCATTATACTCGTAAAGAGAGATAGCGTATCGGCTATGTTAGAGGTAGCCATTAGTGCTCAACTTGAAACGCTTGAAACAATAAGCGGTTGAGCTTGAGCTCGCCTCTACATTTTAGTTTCATTGCCGGGACCAATGGATTCAAGCCTTGAGTGCTTGCATGCTTCGAATCGAGCATAAAAGTAGGGTTTTCCTTGAACCGGTGCTTGAGATAGATAGGTAGGAAGCGAGGGAGTTTGAAGAGGTATTGGATCTCCTTAGCAAGTAAGTTTTTGGTTTTTTGGATTTAGAAAAGTAGGTTGGAGTAGTGTAGGTATTTGCTTTGTGATTTGGATGCATTAGGGTAGGGAAAAAAAAAGAAAAGAAAAACATACATTAGGATTTTTGCTGTCATAATAGGGCAAAAGGGTTTGATTTGCTTGTCATTTTGTATTTTGGAGTTTATTTGCATTTAAGGTATATACAATCATTCATTAGGGTCTATTCTTACATTCTGGAAGTTTGTGTAACCCCTCATAACTAAAATCATTAGGGTCTATAGAACACGTACAACGCTTCGGCGAGTTTCAATCTGAGATCATTGATCACGCGATCTCAGATTTTAAGCAAACGGTAAGAAAAGTGTATATCAATCATGCATTGTATTCGCAAGCTAATTGAATACCATATACAAAAACATTGGGTATGGTTGACAAATTTTCTATCCAGGGAGGTGATGTCTCATCCTAAGGAGGAGTGCACCCTTTGCGGTCGGTTAGAAGAGTTCGTGGGCGTGCAATGGATGGGGTGCTTGAGCCAATCCACCACTTGGAAGGTACTACCCAATCTATATCATTAATACCAGAGGAGACATGCAGCCTTCCAAACTTATCTACAATCTTGGAGCCTGAGATGGAGGCAATGATCGATGCATTGATGCCCATGGATAATGAGACTTCTGATCCGCTTAGAGAGGAAGCATCCATCCTATTATATGATGGGTGTTGAATATCTCGCCTGAAAACACTGCTTGCACTCCTAAGTATGCAAGCAAAATATAGGCGGAGCGATACGAGTGTGACCAAGTTGTTCAAGTACCTTGTACGTATGCTTCGTTGATCTCTTTTCAGGACTATCATTAAAAACATTTGTGCTTTTTCAAGGTGTTTTATGATTTTTTTCAGGTTAATGAAGTATCATATATTATTACTTGCAAATACCATGCTGAGTCTCGTGATGATGCGCGACATGTTTTACAAAAGCTTGGCATGGACTACAACAGCATCCGTGCATGTATCAACGATTGCATACTATTTCGAGGAGAATATGATACTATGGACTTACAAGGACAAACCATCCCTCAAAAAGTTCTTAGACACTTTTCACTTATTCTCTGCATAAACCACATGTTTCGTACGTTTGGCATGGAGAGCTTGACAACGTGTAGCATGCGTAGAATAGGTCCACAGATGGAGTTCAACGAATATCAACGAATTCATGCGCATGGAGCCATATTGACTCTACCTTCCTAGGATTTGCTTGAGAGCCAAGGAATCTTCGGCTCGGTCTTGCTATGGATAGTGTGAACCCATTCGGTCTGCACTCGATTTCTTACAGCGTGTGGCATATAGTCATTTTCAACTACAATATCTCTCCATGGCTTTCTACGAAGAAATGACATCTCATCCTTAGCTTGCTCATTCCCAGCCGCTACAAAGTAAAAAATATGGACGTGTATCTTCGTCCATTAGTTGATGAGCTTAAGATTTTGTGGGAGGAGGGGGTTACCGTGCAAGATATGAGCAAGCGCGATGGTCGACCGTCCGACAATATTCGAACCATTCTCATGTGGACCATGCATGACTTTCTAGGATTCGGAGAATGCTCAGGTAAGTAGGCTTCCGTTCTCGTTGGTAGTATCTATCATAGCTCGTTCAAGTTTGTATTCATTGGATAGAGGTGTTCGGACATGTTTGGTTACCTCAGGTTATCATGCATGTCCGTTGTGTGGGCCATAGTTAGAGTCCCGAAGGTCACGAACCATGAAGAAGATGGTATATCAAGGACACACCGCTTCCTTGCCAGAGGGTCATAAAATCAAGGAAGGTTTTCTTGGATGACCTCCAGCACGTATGAATGCTCAAAGCTGGTATGAGCTGAAAATGGTCCACACAGAGTCACATCCGAACGGAATGCGACGGTTCTCAGTTTTCTACAAGTTGCTATATTGGATCCACTTACAGATCAACCATTTGTTGGATCCCATGCATATTTTCAAGACACTGTAGGGGCACGAATGGATTTGAAGGAGGTAGGCAAGATGGAGGCGCTTTAGCTGTAGTCAAGTGCTGATGGTCGCTTGCAGCTACCTCGCACTCCTTGGGTTTTATCCACTAAGGGGACTCCTTGGATTGAAAACCCTAAGGGGACTCCTCACAATCTTGGAAAGCCCCCTTTGAAACACAAAGGACCAGGAAATCCATAGCCGCATCATTGATATCATCCCCCTCTTTAAGAGATGCAAGGTAAAAGGAACCACCAGAGACGATGATCAGAGATGGAATGGAAGCAATGGGATAAATGGTAAAATCAACCTTCCTTCTCGAAAAGGGTGGTTAATCCTTGATCAAGCACTTAATTACAACAATCAGCACATAAACATAAATTGAAATGCACAATTTACCTTAATAATCTTCGACACTGGACACCCTGTTGGCCCCAAAACTAGCACCGCTTTTGGTATTTCTTTAACTTCAATTGCCAATGGATTGATTATAAGCCAACACTCCCCGATCTCCTTGGCTCATCTAAAAGCCCCTTACTTGTCCAATTATTAGTAAACAAATGGTGCGATTTGGCCCTTGAATTTTACCCAGGACTTGCTCTAATCAGATCCCAACAGGCCAAATGCTGCCCCAAATTTACAATGGAAGGCCTGGCATTTGAAATCCCTATCAATATCACTAATTTCAAACATTGATTTAAGTATATGATGCCTTCTTCTAATGGCATGGGTCTTGAGGTGGCTGAGGTGGCTATTAAACCCTAATTTCCAAAGAAATTTAGGGTTTACATTAGAAATCCCTTTGTTGTCCACCAAATATGTCTAGGATCTGCTAAGAATGGTTGGAAAATACTAGAGAGAGAGAGAAAGAGATTCCCCGATTTTCCATTGAGGAAAGAGCTCAAATCTGATTGTTACATGTACCAGACTGCATCTAATGCAGTCGCTTGCTGCAAAGAGGATAATAAATCCTATTGCCAACCCTTGGCTATTGTCGCCTGTACTTGAGAGGGCTAGAACTGTTGTCGCTTACTCCTAAATGGTCTTCTCCTACTCCTTGCTGCCCCAAAAGGTCCTCATATGGCTGCAAATCGAACCAATAGCATCTCCTTGCTCTTCAATAGGGATGAAACTGTTTTCGGTCAAATTCAACTGGAGGGACCACGAATCAATGAATTTGGGGGAAGGATAGAGACAATAGTGATTAGTGAAGGGCCCAGGTAATGGAGGAGAGCTTATAGTTCGGAGGGATGTGAAAGATCCACCTCCATCAAAGCGGGTGAAGGCCAATTGACTGCTCGAATCAAGGGGTAAATCAGATTGAAGAGGTCATTTTGGACAACAAGGGGAGTTGGAATACCGAAAGGGATTAGGAGAATCCCATTGTACATCAACTTCTTCTTTAATTAAGTTAAAGAAACACCGAAAGGGGCACTAGTTTTGGGGCCAACAAGGTATCTATTGCCCAAGATTGTAAGTTAATTTGCATTTCTCAGTTTTGTAATAAATGTTACTATTGTAACTAAGTTGTAATCAGGGAATTACCACCCTTCCATGGAAGGAAGGTTGGTTTCATCGTTCCCTTACCGGGATTCCACTCAATCCCTTGATTTGGTGGGCCCAAGGCACCTGATTGGAAGCCAAAGCTTTGTGCTAGTGCTGATTTTTGCTCTCAGCTAAGAAATTACAACAATATGTCTTCATACAATGAGATGGACTCAAGCAGTGATGATGCCTCCCAATATGAACATTCACATGGGAATGAAGAAAATGCAATGCTTGACCTTGGACAAGGCTCAAACCATGGACAAGAAGCTAAAAATATTGCTATTAGGCAAGATACATGGCCTTCAGGGCAAAAGGAGGCTAATGACCAACAAAATGAAAAGGAATTCTATGACGAGTTCAAGAATCAGATGAGGACAGTAGAAAATCTCTTTGCTGAATTGGCAAAGAATCCTCAATTTACCCAATTTTGAATGCTCCGAAGAAGGACGGCAAAGGCAAGAAGAAGAAGACATCTTCTACACCTTTAGGACAGCAAGGTGCACCAAAGGTAATGCCAAAGCCTTCATTTGAAGCTCCCAAAGATGCTAATGAAACAATACAGTTGCTACCTACAGGGCAAAGAATGCAAATGCAAGGCCACGGAAGCACCAATCCAATGGATTTTGGACATCCGAGCATGCATGCTATGATGGGGCGACCAAGATATTTTGGTGGAAGCACGATTTTTCATGCTATGGTGGGATAAGGACCACATACGCGAATGTATGGCACAAATCCCTATGGTATGCAGTAACCAGTGCATGGTGTGCAAGGCCCAATGTTTTCGGGTATGGCTGGAAATATGCAAAACCCTCTGTATGGCAACATGCCTAGGACACAAAGTAGCATGTTTAGTATTGCATCTACACCCCCGAATGCTTATGGGGCTCAAGGATTGAATGCTGGTCATGCAAATGCTCCGTTTGGCATTGTTTTTTATGTAAATTCAAAAAATGCACCCTTTCTGCAGCAACCAATGTATGACAACTTGACACCCAAAGGGGCAGCAAAAGACTACGATGAGGGTGAAAATGCACTAAAGTTTGAGGCCTTCAGTGGTGCACAAGACAAGTTGAAAGCTTTGACTTTCATTCAATAGTTTGATGCAATCTATACAGAGAGAAACTTCATGGAGTCCTCGAAGATTCGAAAGGCAACCACTTTCTTGAAAGGGAATGCATTACAGTGGTGGTCCACTCATTTGATACAAGATAGCACCGTCAATGTGGGAACAATTTAAGCAGAAGCAATATAATAAGAAGTTTTGGGATGCATTGCTACCTATTACCTCTTATCGCCCCGTACCCCTTCATAAGCAAGTGGAAAAATATGTTTGTGGGCTGCTCAAAGAAATCATGGATTTTTGCATTAAATCCATCGTGTCTAGCATCTCTCAACTCATAGAGACTGCTGCTACAGCCGATGCTTTGTTGTGTGGGAAGAATTCAAGCTTCCTAGAGAGTGAGAACAAGCCGAATAAAACGTTGTTTAAGATTGAAAAAATGGACAAATCTGAAAATCGGCCTGAAAAGACGCCAAAACAGCAAAAAAATGGCTCGAAAACATTGGCACAACTTAGGGAATTGATGGCTGCAAAAAAATCAGGGACAAGAGGGTTACATTGCAAGGGACTGTCCCAATAGATAGCAAGATGGGAAATCAGAAAATCAAAGAGATTCTAAGAAAAAGAAGCCCAAAACATCAGTGGGATTGGTGCTCGATGTTGTTAATGATCAACCCAATGATGATGCCAAAATTAGGGATTAGCATGCATTGATTTTCTCTAATAATGGTGCACGAGCCAACTTCATCTCTGTCAACATGGCAGCCCGTCTTAGCATCAAAGAGGATGAGATGGGACCCATGGGGGAAGTTGGAATGGCATGTAAAGGCCATGGAGAGCCCGTCACACCATTCATTGGAAACCTTTGATTGCATATACAAGGATATGTGGACATTGAAGAGTTCTTCATTGCTCCACTTGAGGATTGTGATGTATTGCTTGGTATGCCATGGTGTCACCATATACATGCAGTGATTTGACTCTCGTACAAAAATGATCACTATTCAGCATAAGGGAAAGGCACTCACACTTGATGTAAAGTTGAAAGTTGAATCTATCCTTGTTATATCTGCAACTATCATTTCTAAAGTAATGAAAAATCATCTTTCAACGTACTTGGTTTTTACTAAGGATAAAGATAATAGTGAGAATGTTGGAAACATATCTAAGTTAAAGAAGGATTGCATGTCATTTCTAAAAACGTATGCTGATTGCTTCTCAATCACTTCCAGGGTAGCTACCCCCTAAAAGGCTAGGAGATCATAGCATAGACATTATCCTCAGAAGTAGTCCACCTAATAAGCCACCCTATAGAGTTAATGCAGCCCAACAAAAGGAGATTATGCGTTAGGTGAATGAGCTATTAGAAAAATGACTGATTTAGCCCAGCTTATCTCCTTTTTATTCTCCGATGCTTTTGGTGTAGAAAAATGATGATTCATGGCATATGTGAATTGACTATCATGCTTTGAATAAGATTACAATAAATAACCTCGTTACAATCAAAATCAAAGATAGAAAATAAAAAACTTATAAAATAAGGACATTGAAATATCCTCTCTTCCCACCTCTCTTTGTGTCTCTCTTCTCTCTCTCCCTATATTTTTCTATCATTCCATTCTCTCTAATTCCCTCATTGTTTCCGTTTTTCTCTCTCCCTCTCTATTTATTGTTCTCTCTATCTCTCTTTTGCTCCGTCTTTCCATCCATTTTTCTCCCCCCCCTCTCTCTCTCTTCTTTTCACTTTCATTCCTCTCTTTAACTCACCCTTTTTTTTCTACCTCTTCCTTCACTACGGTATAGCCATTATGTGATTTTTGAAAAGAATGTGACTTGAAATATTTAAAAAAATTAAAGAATAGTTACAAAAATAAGATCTAAATCTACTCGTATTCCGTAACAAGTTATGGTAATTTGAATAGTGTGATACATTAAATGATCCCTTTCACGAGGTCGGTCTTTACAACTAATCATGATGTTTTTCAAAACGAGTTTCTCTTCCCGTCCCTCTCTCTTCCACATAACTCTCCAACCTAAGTGTTTTCTCTGTTGCGTTTTTACAGTTGCAAGTTTTACATCTCTGATCCTCTATATTTTTATCTCTACTCCTATCATTCCTCTCTTACTACAAGTTTTGCGGCCCTAATCTTTGGTGATTCTGTCCCCCTTCTCTTCTCTGACTACTCTCCACTGTTTTGTTTTCTCAAACTAAAACAGATTGTGCAGTGCAAATTCTAGTTTGAATCAGGGTATTGGGACCAAAACTACATGGGTCTTCAAATCAGAAATCTTGCTCCAAAAGTTCAACAATTCAATAGGGCAATGAATGATCGCCACTCCACAAGGTGAGACTCCGTGTTCCTCCCTGCCAACCCTACTGTCTCGCTCATACGTCATCTTTTGATATGGTATCAAAGCTGGATATGCTCAAACAACGGCAAAGATCCTCCACTCCAGTGAAGGCAAAGACCGGTGGCGGGTTCGGCATCCACTTCTCTTCTTCTTCCGCTACATCAAAATCTCGTTTTTGTAGATTTCAGTTGTTTCAGCTTGCTGCCCACAGCCCGTTCGTGGAGGACATCTCAACCGAAGCTATCCATTGTTGTCTCCATCAATTGGCGCCTGATTTCCACCCTCTTCATGCAGTTTGGAGCTGATTCCAGCCAGGCGACTGTTGTTCCTGTGCAGACCCGCTGTCGTACAGCCTACCACATCATCACAGTCCTGCTGCCTACGTTTTTAGTCTTTCTCTCTCTTGTAGGCTATCATGCCTACGTTTTTAGTCTTTCTCTCACCTGTTTCCTGCGTTTTTTAGTCTTTCTCTCACCTGTTGCCTACGTTTTTAATATTTCTCTCTCCTGCAAGCTGTTCTACCTGCGTTTTTAGTCTTTCTCTCACCCGCTGCCTGCATTTTTAGTATTTCTCTCTTGCAGGCTGTCTTGCCTGCGTTTTTAGTCTTTCTCTCTCCTTACCTACGTTTTTCTACTGGTTGCAATCTCTTACTGCTAGTAGCATCCTCCCACTGGCAGCTCACTTCCAGCCCTTCCACTACCCTCCCACCCCTTGAGGCGGACATTGCGGTTCGTGGTTCATGGTGGCTGACCTCTTTCTTCTTCAGCAAGACACACTGGTATCCATGGCTTCTTTACCAACAAATGTCCAGACTACTGGGTGCTCCTACTGTGGCATTACCGGACACACCACTGATGCTTGCCGACTTCGACCTTTGCTCCCCACCCCCCCGGAGTATACGCGTCTTCCACCAGGCACTCCTTGTGCCACCTCTCCTTTCTGGGCCACAAAGATCGTTCTACATCGGCTATCAGAGTACTATGCTCAAGGCAATAAGACGCATCAGATGCGCACTAAGTCCTTTTGAGCACATGGAGGATCGATTAGCGCTACGACCTCCTGGAGATCATCGCAATACCTACGGCAATCTTCTCCCACTTATTTTCAGGTACATTGGCTTCCACGACCTGCGGATCTGCAATCCGCTCCATCGAGAAACAATGATTGTTTGATACTATCTCCTCGTCAGTCTGCTCCTTTCAGAGACAGTGGTTGCTCCACTCCTTCCTCTTCTTCAACTACCCTGTCTGCTCCACTGAGAGACAGCGACTGTTGCCTACCTCTTGCTCATTCTGAGCCCCACCCTTCCCCACCCTCGACTACTCAAGTTCGAGAGGCCACCTCTGGAAGCTCTTTGGCACCCCAGACACCTTCAGCACGACCGGCGGCACTTCCTTCGTCATCAGACATTTCGAAATCCGTGATCCCCACGAGTTTTCGGATGTTATTTCTTTGCTCTTAGAAGGGGCATCTACTTCTTCTTCGACTTCAACGGGGGCCCCTCCACCTCCCACCTCAGAGGGGAAACCTACTCCACATGAAGCTCTTCACCCATCCTCTACTTTCTTGGGGTGGCTGTCTTCGACCAATCATCTCTTCTACTGATACCCAAGATCTTCAAGTACCACCTAGATCGAGACCTCGGAGGTTTAGCCGTGACTTGGTGACAAGGCCTTCGTATTCCTTCTAGCATGGATGCACGGAGCTAGGGGCTTCTCTTCGAAGATTGAGTTTCGGGTTCTCTGGTTCACTCTGTCTACTGTTCTTTACTGCAGGTTACCTTTCGGGTGGAAATCTTGGATCTTCGGGATCCCCTCCATCTTCTTCCTCCTCTTCTCTTCTTGCCTTGGTCACTTGGTCAGCATGGAGCCACCTCCCGAGATTGAGTACGGGTATATCCTTATGGTTCTCAGCACCACACAAAGTCCGGCATTCCTCCTATGCATTGCATGTTTTCATCATCTATGTACTAGGGCGCTTGGGCAAGTGAACAATTTCCCCACGAGGGACACTGTCCAAGTGGCACCTGCTGCATGAGCATTCTTCAACATGTAGCATTGCATCTCCACCTCACTCTTCTCTTGTTCCCCTTTTTGGGCCTGAGAGGGGGTGTTGAGAAACCCTTCACCCACAGTTTGCGTTTTTTACGTTTCTGCGTTTTGTGTTTAGGGTTTGCAGCCCCAAAAAGAGGCGCCATCCTAGACTGACTGTGCCTGTTTATAGGCCACTCTCTCATTCATTCCTCACGGCTGATTCATTCAATCTGTCATCTCTTCTCTCCAGCCTCTCCACTACTCTCACACCCCTTCAAGAGAACATTGCGGTTCGTGGTTCATAGCTGTCTTCATCATCTTCCTTGTGCTACAGCACCCTTGTTCCCTTGTATCACATTCACTCCATGATTCGGAACTTCATCATTCCATTCATCACAGTTTCTTCTCTCCTCTTCCCTTCTCCATATTTGCCGAGTTCACTCTGTGTTCCTCCCCACCAACCCTGTATGTGATAGAAACAACCTGTGGAGTTGTATCTTCATCGCTCTCCTCCTCTAGGGATGTATCCACTGCAAGGAGGTAAATTGCCAATGTGCAATCACACTCCACGAGATCCAAAGGTGATGTACTGGTGCACTTCCCATGGGAATAGTGCATACTCTATGCGAAGGATCCACATGGGCCAGACACCTACTCACCACTTTTTGGTGATTCTTCCCTGCCTGAAATACCATGAGCTGTTCCAGAGGCACCTAAGTCATGTCAGATCCCTCGATGGAGTATGTCCATGTAGCAATGGTACTCGCAAAGTCTTCCAAAACCTGAAGGGGGGGATCCAGCGATGAGAGCACGCTTCCAAGGTTGAAGTTCTTAGAGAAAACCTCGAATATCTCATCACCCTGGTTGGCAAAGATAGTCTCGTGGATCCACTCATCAAAGTGTGCGCGAGCATCCATCGTAGCAGGTAGGAGGGATGTGGTGGATATAAAGAGATGAAGAGAGAAAGTGTGAAATGAAACAATGAAATAAGAACTAAACTAGTTCTACCTTAAAACCTTAAGTTTTAAACCATTAAGGGTTGTTCGCATACGACATTTAGTTATGGCTTTACTTACATCTTTGTAAAGTTTACATGCATATGTAAATGTGTTGATGTGGAAAGTGTATAACAAGTGTATGATTTTGCATAAATACTATAATCTTTAAATATTGCAAGTTTGTAAGCGACAATATTCTATTGGCCAAAAAAATCCAAAAATTTACAAGTGTTGGATATTACAACTTGTGGTGTCGGGATTTTTAGGGAGACTACAATTTCTAAAATATGTGGAGGCACACACTTTCCGCTGGTAACAATATCCTCAGCTCGGCTTCGAATTTTCCTACCATCTAGTTTAAAATAGAAGCTAACAAGTGGATTTTGCATTAACATTGTAATTTCCTGGCGCATTATACTCAAGGGCCAATCATCCTCCATTTGCAATACTTGGGGCTCGTGGCCCTCACAAATGACAGTAGCATCTACAGCTGCACTTTCACGCATGTCTTGATCAAGGCACAACCATTTACCCTTGAGCATCCTCCATCTACGATACTTGAACACTAGGCATAAAGTTTGTCGTGCGACAAAGTACCTGTAATTGGAAAGGAAAGTTAGCCGAATCATCCCAAAGTAAGATAATAGTCAACTAAGAGAGAAAAATTTTACCCGAAAGCCATGTCCCTTGTTGTGACTCGACACTCCACTGTGTCAGGACTGTGAGTTATTTTTTATGTCCAAGTTTTGCCTAGAATCCTTGTTACATAATCCTTTGATGTATTTTTTATGACGTACGTGCTTTTGGTACGTCTCAAACCCTTAAATTCCTTGAACACGTATGCAAAAATTGCAATCGGTATGAACCGGCCTAGATGTACATTCTTTGAGCAGCCGGTGCTTGGCTTCATAGAATTCAATATGTTTGCTGAAATTTTTGTGCTACACATGTGTCACTACACAATGGCCATTCTATGCTATTGAGATTCGATATGTACATATACTCAAGGGTTTCATATTCTCGACTCTCCTTGGGTAATATGTACTTGGAGTCATAGAAAAAAATAAGGTCCTCTACGAGTTGCTTAGCTGTACGCCCCTCAAAGAGCAATCTACCAATTTCGAGGTGGTAACACTTAAAAGAACCAGTGAAACTCTCAACATTTTGCCACTCATAGCAATCCAAAGGGTATACTTCTATAAATACAAGACAAGTTGTTACATAGGTATTATGAAAGTTCTCATTCTCAATGAGTTGCAAATACTTACTATTTGCAATGTTTCGTTGAAAGGGCACAGTGGCCGCAATGTGTATTTGTTTTTGCATGAATACATGTTGTACAAACGCCTTTGTTACAAGGTGAGAATCAACATTCCTTTGTCTGAGAGCTAAAATTTTACCTTTCCAGTGCTTTGATACATCTGCAATTGCAGATGCTTTCACCTTGAAAGCACCCTTCATACTTGGGCGCATATGTACCCAAGGTGAGCAATGATACGTATCAGTGTCCAATTCCCTTCTTCATCTTTTCTGTTACATACTTCTATTGAGAGAATGCTTGTTCTTCTCTCAAGCATTATAACCTACGCATTAGATGTAAAGAAGTATGTATTAACCCCTAAATAATAAGCATTTTAAGTATGTCCAGTAATCACCAATATGCCATACAATTCAACATGGCATTAAGAGATGTTTACACTTTTGTAAACAGACATAAACATCGATATCGAAACGCATGTGGATATATACATCAACAAAAGTATATCTGTGTGAACTATGCTCTTATGTCAAATTCTTCACGATAGAGAGCCTACTACAATTAATGAGGCTCTTGCACAGGATGTTTAGAGGTAAGCTATGTAGGCTGAGCTCAATTCTATCGAGCACAATCAAACTTGGGAGTTGATTCTGTGTCCTTGGAAGCGTAAGGTGATTGGTGTTAAGTGGGTCTTTAAAACCAAATATCTTGCAGACGGTTCCTTGGACAAGCACAAAGTCAGATTTGTTGCCAAGGGTTTTGCACAGCGTGCAGGATTGGACTATTTTGAGACTTTCACCCCTATGTCTCGGATGTCTACTATTCGGGCTATCTTGGCTATTGCTGCCCATGCTAAGTCTACTTTCTTGAATAGCGTCCTCGAGAAGGAGATTTATGTCTCCCATCCTTTCCTTTAGTCATGTCAATCTGTCATCCCTTGGTTGTGAGCTCCTATCAGAGTTTGACAAAGACATGGAAGCTCTAACAGTTTAGTATGCATTTCTCCCATTTTAGGCACATTTCTTATGCATTTTTCTAGTCTGTCAAGAAGTTTCCACCTCATGTAAGGGTCAGACTGCTCCATGACTGCTCATGGTTTCTATCATTATTTTCCCCATTTTTCTTCAGCAATCCAATTGCATTAAATGCAATCATTTTTGGGCATTTATTGGAGTGGGCCAGATTAAGGACCTCCTACAACACTCAGCCAGATTTGGGAGGGTGTTTGTATTCAGCATTCTTCTTCAATCAGTACAACATTTTTTTTTCATCTTTTGTTTCCCCCTCTCTATGTGTGTGTGTGTGTGCGCGCGCGCGCTCATGTTTCTTCTTCCATCACGCACTCTCATACATAACTTTCTGTAGTAAAAACATAAACCCAAGAAGCTACGGATCTCATGCACATTTTTTAAAGGTGGCCATGA
Organism: Lygodium microphyllum; assembly: GCF_053477565.2. NCBI lineage: Eukaryota > Viridiplantae > Streptophyta > Polypodiopsida > Schizaeales > Lygodiaceae > Lygodium > Lygodium microphyllum. The sequence continues at coordinate 156,311,896 of NC_141136.1, read as the reverse complement.
TCATATTGCCTCAACCTTTGCAAGGTCCATACAAACAGCATCAACCAATACAATATGCCCCAAAAAGTGGAATTGTCATGTAGATGTGAAATTTTGAGATACTCTAATCTTGTCGATAACATTTTATTAAGGCATTAATCAAATGTGCAAGGTTGTTTAGCACATGTGATACACATGGCAGTTACTTCATGTGGTAATAGCCCAATGACCTTGCGGATGCAGTGGATGTCAAAGGCAAAAGTTGTACGAAGGTATGCCTAACAAGTACTAGGTGGTACCCGATGTTAGATTTTGGCCTAGACCAATTTATTGGCCACTAATATCGGTAGTGACATTAGAGACTAGGAATTTATTAATTAATTAATGTCAGTACAAGGGTCAATAACTACTCGGGAATACTTTGAAGACAAATTGGCCTAAAAATTTTAATTATTGGTTGTGAAATTAATTTTCTAAGCACTAAATAATTAGTAAATCAATTTTCAAAATTACTAGAAGGTTGCCACATGGCAAAACTTGCCCATGCAAGTGGAAAAAACTTTTTCAGGGGCTGATGAAAGTCTATTCCAGTCACTATGAGAGAGAAGGAGGTTGTTAGAGAGCAAGGAGACGCTGTTTATGTGATTTGCAAACACCAGGGATCAGTCCTACAGCAAGTGACAACAATTTGAAGCCCTCCAAGAGAATATGATAGCATTCAAGATTCTATCGTCAGGATACCATTGATTTCCTTGACTTGGTGGGCCCAAGGCACTTGATTGAAGGTTAGAGGCATTGCACTAGTGCTGAAATTGTATTCAGCTGAGTATTACAGCAAGAATGTCTTCAGATAGTGAGATGGAATCAAGTAGTGATGATGCCTTTCGATCTGGAAATTCACAAAGTGTTGGCAAAAATGCAATGCTTGATCTTGGACAAGGCAGGCAACATGGATAGCAAGTTGATATTGTTGGTTGAGACCAAAATGTGGGTCCTTCTAGGCCTTCAAAAGCTGATGACCAGCAAGAGCAAGAGGAATTTGATGACCATTTTAAAGATCAACTCATGAAAATAGCTAAAATGTTTATGTAATTTGCAAATTTTTTATTCCCTTAAAAGAGGGTAGCAAAGACAAGAAGAGAAAATCATCTTCAAGAGGTTCGAGACAGCAAGATGCACCAAAGGAAGAGCCGATACAGCAACATGATATTCCAAACGTGGGAATAAGCAAATGATGCTCATGAGGCAATTGATGCATAGCAAGGCCAACCTAGAAGTGCCAATTCAATGCTTTTTGGACAACAGGACATGCATGCAATTATGGGGCAGCCAGGTTACTTTGGTGGTGCACTAATTTGCATTCTATGGTGGGTCAAGGACCGCATACAGAGATGTGTGGCACAACTCCTTATGATATGCAACAACCAATGCGTGGTGTGCAAGGCCCAATGTATCTAGGTATGGCTAGTAATATACATAACCCCATGTATAGCAATGTTGGCATGATGCTGGGGCACAAAGTGGCAAGTTTAGCAACGCATATATACAACCCACTATGCTTGGGACTCATGATATTAATGCTGGTGATGCAAATGCTCCATATAGCGTTGGTCATGAGGAAAAATGCAACTAGTAATGCATGCAATGTATGGGAAAATGTATCTTGGTATGGTTGATAATATACAAATTCCCTTGCATAGTCACATTGCAATGATCAAAAGTATGCAAACAAGAATGTTTCCTTATGCATCCGATGCTCCTAGCATGTCAAACACACGCGAGGGGGCATTCCAATGCTTAAGGGGAAGAAAAGCCTACAACCTAGTGGAGGTTTCAAGGCAAGTAAAGTTAGAGGTAAGGTTTCCATATGCTTCTTGGTCAAGCTTCAATATTGTTTCACCAATAGATGCAAAATGGATGGAAGGGGATGACTTGGCAAACCATCCTCAGTTGTGGCAGCTTTACCTAGATGCGCCTTTCAATTAGAGCCGACTTCACTTTGGGCTCAATTAGGTTCAGCAGAGCACGGGTCCGAAGTATTGCCCGATGCTCAAATGGGAGATAGCACTTCCACTCCTCCAGTTATGAACAACTCGCATATGTAGTGGATCTCGGATGTATTTAGCATACATCCAAGGTACTGTGCTAACAATATATCTGCCACTCATCTAGTTATGAACAACTCGTATATGTAGTGCATCTCGGATGTATTTATGCTTAGTGTACCAGTCACTATGAGATATATAAAGATGAGTATGGTTGTCACCGTGGCTCTAAAACTATACTTTTACATCACTTTGGGATCAATTCACGATCATTTAGGCATGAGCTTTTGCCTCACTTTTGAGATCAATTTTTTATCAGTTATGTAGAATATCTTAAGAATGATTGTAGGTTGACTACAAAAGAAAAACATGCTAGCAATTTTTTTTACTCTTGATGTAAGTCTTCCTGAAATGAATGTTGTATTTGCACAAGGTTCAGGTGTTGTGGTTGATATTGAAATTTGGCATAAGAGAATTAGTCATGTGAATGTGCAACAACTAAAAGACATGTAGTCAAAATAGATTGTGGATGGTCTACCTAAGCTTAGAGTTGATGGGATGCATAAAGTATGTGAAGCATGTCGATTTGGAAAGCAAGTAGGGCATGCATTTCAACATGAATCAGCTCTGAGTTGAGAGCCATTTATAATCACTTTTGGAATCAATTTTATATGATTTTTTGCATCAATTGTTGACCAATTTTTGCAATCAATTTGGGATGACATTTGCAACAGTTTGTGATCAATTCTCAAATCAGCAAGTGATCAGTTTATGATCTGATTATGCTTAGTTTTCAATGGTTTACAGCTGGCTCCATGGATAGCAACATGTGAGTAAATGCCATTGAGAGTTTCAGCTATCCTTTTATGCTAAAAATATGCTTTACTCTGGTTTTGAAGTCAAAATAGTTGAGAAACATGAGTTTTCTCAACATGAGTTATGGATGTATCCAATGGATTTCTAGCAATAATTCTAGATGTTTTTCAAATTTATGTTAGTTTTATGCTGGCTCGAAATTTTCAGAAGTTTGGGCATGTTGCATGGTTAAGACAACAATGGCCAATCTTGTGACTCTGATGCCTTATGGAAATTTCAATGCAATATGTTTTTCCTTTGGCACAATGCTACAATCAAATGTACAAGGTTGTTTAGCACACGTGATGCACATGGCAATTATTTCATGGTAACAGGCCAAGGACCCCGAGGATGCAATGGATGTTAAAGGTAAAAGTTATAATAATTTATACCTAACAGGTACTAAGTGGTACACAGTGTCAGATTTTGGCCTAGACCAATTTATTGGCCACTAATATCGATGGTCATATGAGAGAATAGGCATTAATTAATTAATGCCGGTCTAAGGGTCAATAACTGCTCAAGTATACTTCGAAGACAAATTGGCTAGGATGGTGAAATTACTTTTTTAGCACTAGAATAATTATTCTGAAAATTAATTTAATAAGCCGAATAATGTTGAAAAATGGATTAGAAGACTGTCACATCACAAAACTTGCCCATGCAAGTGGAAAAACCATTTTTAGGAATTGATGGAAACTTCCAACCATTGGAGAGAGAAGAAGATTGTTAGAGAGCAAGGAAACATTGTTGATGTGATTTGCAACCACCAAAGATTTGGAGCCCTCCAAGAGAAGATGACAGCAACCCAACATCCTTCTAGTACAAGTGATAGTATACAAGAGGAGGCTCTTTCAAGTGGTCCTAAGCTATAGATGACAACTTTCACAGCTGTTTGAGCAAGGTAGCAAAAGTTTTTCAATATTTCTTGCAATGAATTTATTTGTCTAATAGCATTCTCTCTCATCCCCTAGCCATCTCTCAAGTTATCTCGGCATTTTCCAGTATTTTAAGACATCATAGAAAGAGATTTCAATCAATCTCTACTGTAAACCCTAATTTATAACAAAAATTAGGATTTTGATAACCACCTTGAAATATATGCTCAAAATTAAGGGCCTAGGACTTGAATTCCAACCAATGAAATTGAGAAATTTCAAGAAGATTCAAGAGGCCAGCCAACCGATATCAAATTTCGAGCTGAATTTGTTTTTCAAGGAGCAAGGTGAAGGCCAATTCCCAAGCAAATCAAGGGGAAAATTGATTTGGAGACTTGTTGGTCAGTTTTGACAATAAGAGGCACTTGAACTAGCATAGAAGATCAAAGGATCTCAATTGTACACCTTCCGTTAGCAACATAAGATGAAAAACGCAACTGTGAAACAGTGAGGGAGAGAGAGAGAGAGAGAGAGGATGTAAACACAAAATCAAGAGACAAAACCTAAATAATGCTAAAAACAAACCAGAAAATACAAGACTAATGTGACGATTAAGTAAAGCAAGGCAATGAGGACACCAAACAAGGCACGAGAGGAAGATCTAACAATGAGTTTGTGAGGAGAGAGCAGAGAGGAGAGAGACGAGAGGAGACACAATGGCTGGATAGAAGATGAATGCAACAATGGCTGGTGGAGTGACCACCATTTGAATATGGTGCAAATGATTGAAATGGAGGACACCTTTACATAGAAAAAGATAACCAATCAAGGTGACTCGACCATAGAAATTGTCCAACCACCCTTTAAAGTTTGGACGCAATGCTAAGCAAATGCCTGAATAGCTAAGGGCAAGTACTATCCAACCTACTAGGCATGAAAAATGCTGCCAATTGGAGATGGGAATGCCCCATGGCAAGACAAAACTAGGCAAATAGATCAAACAACAACTAGGTGCCCAAAAGAAAAGACTACATCTAACATATCCAGACTAAAAAGTTCAATGGAGATGCGGAAAAAGCCAAAGCTCCTAAAGGGTAACACCCTCATCTAACTCAAACAAAGACTCATAACCAAGAGATGGGCACAAAGAGAGACATGAAATGACACAACTACTAAAAACCAATGCCCTTGCTTACTTTTCTAGGCACGTGTCTCGAGTGTTATAACCTCTCCTTAGGATGTGTATTATTGAATTCTAGATTATATATTAGTTCATAGTAAGTCTTGTAAGGTCTAGCTCTTGTTGCAAGAGAATCAGCTTTTCTTGAACCAAAAGAAGTGTGAATTCTACATGGTGTCAGACTTCAGTCTCTCATTTAGGCCGCATCATTTCCACGAGGGTGATTTCTATGGATCCTAAGAAGGTCAAGACTATTGACCATTGTTCGTGCCTCCAAGAAATGGATATATTGTTTGATTGGGGCAGTTTTTTGCATCAAGCTTGATTAGCAAGCATTATGCTACCTTCCCATACTTAGTCATCACAGTAGGATATGACTCCTCGTTAGTTGTGGCTGTGACAAGTTTTTTCTCAATCTAGCTTCAAAATTGAGTATGTACCTCGGAAGGAGAATGGTGTAACAAATGGATTGAGCTAACAATCACATGCAATGATAGTGTCACTTTCTATAAAGTAATATTTCTTCACTTGTACAAATGAGCTCTATGAGAATCCGAATTTTGGTTGAGAGACGCAAAAGTATAATAAGGCCTTTATTAGGAGTTTGTGTTGAACAATAGGTGGACTTATTTTCATGAAAAAAATTTCTTGTTGCTATAGGAACTTACATGGCTATTGTTCTACAAGAGGTGCATGATGCACATTGCCCTACTATAGAACAATACGTGCAGGTCCCACTCTTGAGAAGCTTTCAAACAACAACATTCACAGTATGTGAGGGGATGCCAAGCATGCCAAACCTCAAAATGGGACAACCAAAAAGTGAATCCTTATGAACTTCAAGAATTCTTGGTGCTAAAATAAGTGTTGTTTCACATGTACAAGAAGGATATGCGAGAGAAGGATGTTCAATACCTGCTCAAGTTTGAGGGTTACCCCATGCATGAAGCAATGTGGTTGGGTCAGTCTCCAGTTGGGATGAGACTCCATTTGGCATGCTTTGGATCTACCAAGAGGCTAGCAGCTAGGGGCAGCCGCAGTTCTAATGGGTTAGAACATAATGCACCTAGACAGTGCCCTTGTTTGAATGATCATCAAAAAGGCCAGATGATGTAGCAACAGAGCCACGAGGATGGTGATGGCAAGGCAAGCAGCAGGATCACGTGTGCAACCAGCAATTGGAAAAAAACAGCCTGCTTTATTACAGAGGATGTCAGCTGCACAATCAAATAAGTAACATAAGAATGATTGCAAAACAACCTGCAAAAGGCATCAAGGTGGTGGAAGTGATTGTGTGGAAATCGCAACAAGGGATCGTGAAGGACAAGACCACCAAGCAAAATCTTCTACAATCTGAGATCATGCAGAGTTGCAGAGCAGTAAGGACGAGTCTCGGGAAGAAGAGCTATCCCAGATAGGACAGTGAGACAATTTCGTGGATTCGGGGTGAAGTGCTGGTTCATGCTTGGGCTGTTGGAGCCATACCTTGTACAATCTCATATCAACTGCTGTAAACACGAGGATCTCTTCATTCTCTCATCTTTCTCTTGAGTTGTGCACTTAGAACCGTACCTTACAACTCCAGACTTGTCTTATCTGACAGTGCAAAAAGTGAGGGTCTCCACAATGAAGAAAAGGAACAAACCAGTCAATTTATTAAAACAGGTGCCATGACTTCTCCAACAGAGTTGAACAAAAAGGCACTCATGAGGGCTTTTACTCTGTTGTCTGGTGTTTAGTTTCTGAGATTGCTGGTGGGAATGGAGTAGGCCCAAACACAGCATTTAGGGGTTGCTACAGCATGCTAGTTGGTAGAGCAGTGTGCTGTGTGGAGATGCTATGGCATGCAGAATATTCAGAAAAGCAAGATACCCACCACAAGGCAACCTATAAAGCCAATTTTCCTGCAAGGTATATCTTTGCGGCCCAGGCAAGAGGGGCGGGGGTGTCGTTGTTTTGGGATCGAAATGGCCTTCACCACTTGGATACGATTCAAACGGTGAGATAGGTTGAACAGCTGACAGCAGACTGACTGCACAGACATTGGTCGAGTAACACAGGATTGGAATGCCTGACTGATAAGAGACAGCATAGACACCTAAAATTCTAATCCTCTGACTTGCATATTTCTAACAAATTCGGGTCGGATGGTTCATTTTATCGAAAAAAAAAAAAAGAACAGTACAACATCTGAGCAATTGATGAGCACAATGCAATGATCAGATGGAGACAGAGGGAAAAACTGACCGCCATGGACACGAAATTCGCAGTAGAGCGGAGACGGCAAACTGAACAATGAACCAGCGAGGCACAAATTTGGGCCGCAAACTGTAAGATCTCCAGACAGGTAGCTGCGGAGGTTGTTTCTGCTCAAGTAAAATCTGCGTGCACGCACATACTGTAAGTAGCCATTGCTGTTCTGTTTATGGATGTACGTGAGACGCAGACGGACGGACAGACACAGAGAGAGAGAGAGAGAGAGAGAGAGAGAGAGAGAGTAAAGTCAAGTTCTGCCTTGCTCGGTTTTGTATCAGCTAAATTTTCCACGTGGCCTTTTCTCATTGCACCAGCCGAGGGCTTCGCCTTGGCCTATTCCCAGCACATCTCAACACAAATGAGTGCTCACATAACTCGGTTTTGTCCTTGCTGAAAATCAAAATTATTTGCTACAATTATTTTGTCGTTTAATTTTGAAATTCAAAATTGTATTAGTTTTGTTAGTGTCATAACATTTCGTTACGATCCTTGGCTATGTCATTGGATCACCCTTAAATTTACGGCTACAAACTCTAGAGCATTGTTTTTAGAAACCCCTACCACATTTGCCCTTTTAACGACCTCTTGGGCCTTCCTCGTTTGAAGGGCAAACTACTAACACAACTACATGTACGAGTGAAGCCATTGGGTTCAAGCCCAAGCACAAGGGACTAGCACTTGTACACCTTAGCTTGGATACCCATGAGCTCGGAGCTAATGCAATAAACTTCCAAAAACATTGCCTTTTGATTTCACCCTCTCCATTCCATGTGGCATGACCTATTTTTAGTGTAGTAATAACCAAGATATTACTCTAAAGGTTGTCAACCTATCAAAGGTGTGAGGGATGAAAGTATTCAAACCTGCATAAAACTTTTCATTTTTTCAAAGTTTCATGCTAGTTTGAATAGTTTCATCCTGTACAAAAAACAGCTTCGACAACATGGGAATTGAAAATTATTGCCAAATATGTTTTTTCCTAGATTTTTGTTGGGCATCTAGTTTCATATATGACTTACTAAAAACAGGTCAAAAGTTTGAGAGGTCTTATATATATTTCCGTGAGGACGAGCACATTCTTCAAAGAGTGTGCACCTAACGAATCAAGATGGATTTAACATTTGATAAGGGAAGAAACAAGTATGCATTAGGGTGCACAGTGGACCATTGCACTTTTATTCTTTTTGGGTGTGCGTGGATTTGCTTATTTGTTTGCCTTTGCTATAGTTGTAGGATAGTCACTAGCCTTTTGCCCTTTTGAATGAATAAAAGAGTTAAGAGAGAGAGAGAGAGAGAGAAAAAAAAAACACACACACACACAGAGTTTGTGCAAACATGTGTGTGCATGTGCGCACGTGTGTGTGCCTAAACACCTTTATGCATTGAATGTGTCCTCTATACATCTATGTGCAAAACACTTACAAAAATAACACCCACCAATAGGTAGCACTAAATCAATTTGTAAGGTACAAGGTCAAGCCTCCTCAATGCATTTCTAGTGTAAGAAATATGTTGGGTGACGGGGACATGCCAACCATCTTTTGGCAATGCAAACAACATTTTGGAGATACTTATGTGCACCTAGGTGCTAAATGCATTTCTAATGCAAGAAATATGTTGGGTAAGGAGGACATGCGAACCATCTTTAGGCAATGCAAACGACGTTTTGGAGACATCTATGTGCACCACCCAAGTGCAACATTTCTAGTCATTCAAACATGGCACAACAAGCCTGAAAGATAGTAAGTTCATCAAGCAAATGATTTCAATTAAATCACATGAAAGGCAATACGATAACCCTTTTGTTCTATGAAGTGATTTACATGATTTGAATTATAATGGCACATGCTTTCCCTGAAAACCATACTAAACAAATCTATGGCTCAATAACTCAATCACAGAGTGTATCGTCAAAAACACCCAATTATGGTTGGGACAAGACATGCATGTTAACTCTTTAACTCTTACATTGTACTTGCTTTGGAAAGCACCTAGTTGGGGTGGGCAAAATACATGTACATAGATCTTTTAATGGCATGTCGTAATTAGACAGTCACCATCTAAACAAGTAGGAGTATCATGTAAAGCTTGCATGTCTCTCGATTTTCTTGATAGAAAACTTGATTTTGCAAGCTCTATAGCCACACAACTCCCATCACAATACATTGGCATAAGTAACTTGAACTAGCTAGAGACTACTGCAGGGGTAGTGACATCTATTGTTAAGTGGATGAGCATCCTGCTAGAGTGAACCATGACAATGCTACTAAGCTAGTGACACCTTGCCCATTGACAACCTATGTGCATGAAACGATGAGAAACCAACCATAGGTAGAAAGGAAGGATGTATCGAGCTAGACCACCATGCAAGATCACTAAAGTTGCCACAAACCACACGCAATACATATTCTAGACTTATTGTCTAGACAACCACCTTGACACTTTTGTACTAAAGCCACTTAGCACTGTATACACTATAGCAACAAACTTTGTACTAACACCTTCATTCGGTGTGCATGCACTTTAGCACTATATAAAAGTTTTATTCCCATTAAGAAATGGAAGCCAGCTCAGATCATACTTGTGATTCACTTTGTAACCCTATAGATGTGCTTCCTCATTGAGGAGAAAGACACGGGTATTCTAGCAATACAGCTTACTCTATATTTGCTCCTCTTTGGCTCTTTGACTTGTTGCCCTCCATCTTTGCACATTCAATTTTGAATGTCACGTTCAAGATCCATTTTGCTTCTTCGTTGCATCTCTATATGTGTGGTATCAAAGCCTTATCCTTGTGTAAGCTACTCATAGGCCGTCAACGACATGAGGTTGCATACTCATAAACTGTGTTCCCGTGGTGCCACGTGTAAGACTGTGAGGCATGAGATTGTTCAATGTGACCCTAGACAGTATAAAGACTATTTCATTTATATGAGGAATTTCCTATATGAAGGTATGGATACACATGATGTATCTATGAAAGAACATTGTTAACCTTAGCTCGAGATGAAAGAAAAAGAAGTAAAGTACAAATACAATGGAAGAAGCAAGACGGAGAACAAGCAAGGCGCAAGGGCGGTCCCAAAAATCAAGTCAAAGGTAAAAAGTGCACTTTTAAAATGCAAGGCGCCCTAAAAACTATTGTAAAAGAGCGCCAAGCTCCCTCCTATGCAAAATGTAAAAGATAGGCGGGCATAGGCTAAAGAATAGGGCAAGTAGAATGGAAATGGAAAAGAGGACCTTGCCACAATGACTGGTCATGTAAAAAAGGGATGGGTGCCCAAGGGATTTTAGGGCATGTATATAAACTCCAGAAAGTGAAGGAGAGCTCATTCTTTGGTACGTGGCCCATAAAAAAGAACTGCATCCATATCCATATTGGTCTAAGTGTAAAAAGGACCCCATTGCCATCTTCTAGCGGTGGTGGGCAAAAGGGCTCCTTACATGGTGCAAGTGTCCATGTAGGACTTCATAGGCAAGCAATTGTGGAGGCAACTAGGGAACTCACACGCTTATTTATTCGATGTGCTATCCCTTTCAATGTGGCCACTACACATAAATGAAAGAAGACAATCAAGGGAGTGAGCCGCATAGGGTGTGAGTGGGAATGCCCATCCATGAATGCATTACGCACACGGGAGCTTCGAAAGGAGAAAGCATCCATAGAGGCTTAATTGGAGCCCTTGAAGGAGACATGGGTGAAATATGGATGCACAATATTATGCGATGGATTGTCAAATATGCGCTGAAGGAATGTGTGAGGGCGAGGGAACTTGGAGGTGAAGCTCTCCATCATCTCCTCTCTTCCTCTTCTCTTCCTCTTCTCTTCTCTTCTCTTCTCTAATTTCGCACATGGCTATGGAGGATGGAGCTTGGAGGAGGAGGCTTGAGGATGATTGAGCTTGTATCACGAATCGTGGAGCTACCGAAGTGCTTGAGGGAGGAGGCAACTCATTTGGACATCAAGGTAAGCTCAGTACACCCCCATAGGATCAAACGCGCGTCGGCTAGGTGAGAGATAGCCATAGGTGCTCACTTGAAACGCTTGAAGGAATAAGCAGTCTGTGGGTCTTGGCGGTTGAGCGAGAGCTCCCTTTACATTTTGGTTCCATTGCTCGGACCAACAGATTTAAGCTTGAGCGCTTGCGCGCCTCAAATCAAGCATCAAAGTAAGGGTTTCATCCTCAAACCAGAGCTCGAGTTAAATAGGAGGTTTTGGGTTTTTAATCCATGCTTCAAGTAAGTATTTTTGGTTTTTGAAGTTTAGTTGAGTAGGAGAAATCATTTCAGTACTTTGCTTCTGATTTTTGTTGCATTTGGAGTAGGTTAAGATTGAGAAATCAGAGTGGAAAGCTTAGGGTTTGCTGCTATAAAGCAGGCCCAAATAGGGCATAAACAAGGAAAAAAATGGAAAAAATGAGTGCTTAGGTATGTTGGAATCTCAAGGGGAGTGATCAGAAAGATTAAGGTTATGCCATTAAGACCCCGAGAGGCAAGGGAAAGCCTCGTTTGCAATCCTAGCTTTGAGAGAGAGAGAGAGAGAGAGAGAGAGAGAGAGAGAGAGAGAGAGAGAGAGAGAGAGAGAGAGAGAGAGAGAGAGAGAGAGCTTGGAGGCCACAAGCTTATGTCGGATTGATCGGAGCATGCCAGAATTTTTTGCAAGATTCAGATATATGAGACCCTTGCCCTACACCCATATTTGATTTTTGGAAAGCATTGCTAGCTATCATAGCTTGAACCTCTAGATTTTGATCAAATCGTAGTGGAAAGTGCATTTTGGCTGTCAAAATCGGACAGGTTTACTAGTGTCCAGTTCCTAGAATCGGATGTCCAATTTCGCAGAATCAAACACTCCGCGAACCAAAGGCCTTGTCCGATTTTGAAAATTGGACTACTAGAATCGAAAATTTGCCACGTCACCACTCGGACCACCTCATCCAAGTGAGAATCGAACCCACTGCCTGGCCATCAACCCGTCCAATCCCAGAAATTGAACATATCCAAATCGGACTAGCCACCCTATCCGATTGTGACAATCGAACATACCTGAATCGAACTAGACCAAATCAAACCACTAATAAATCGGACCTTGCACAATTGGACACACCTTGATAGACAAATTTGGGAATTTGACACATCTTGGACGACGTAGAGCGCAAGCCGCACCAAGAGAATTCACCGAACACCTTAAAGGTAGTTCCAGACGTAGAAATTGTAGCCAAACGGTCGAGAATAGTGCTAACGCACTTATCAGCAAATTCAACATGCTTAGAGTCGTAGGCTGACCAACACATCCCAACTTGACCCTGAACAAATTGAATGACACAACGCAAATCCTAGCAAAGTAGTAAGAAAGGCCTGGAACCGAGCTTAGAGTCCCATTAGGCCATGAACACAAGCGGGAGTATGGAAGCTAAATAGTCATCTTGTCTTCGCACTTGTACTGTTTTTCAACACTTGAAGTACACTTAAATAAAAGCTGAAAGCCTAATTGCGCGTAATGCATGGAAAAGAGTACACACACAGATGCACTAAGTGACTGTAAATTGAGAATTTAACAAGGAACTCACTCAGACGTTATAACCTGAAGAAACCCACCATTAGGAGAAGACCTTGAGATATAGTTGGGTGATTGAAACCCCAAGCATAGGACCAACCTGATGATGCGATAGAGAAGCTAGGCACAACAAGGATAGTCTCCATCGGAGGAGTGGATCTACCCAACCTAATCAATCTCATGACAACTTGGTGGAGCACGAGACCACGGATATGGCAGAGACCAGCTCAAATTGCAGATGCAACGAGGAGCTTCATCTGGGAGGTTTCCTAGAGAAGATCCAGCAAATGGTCAACGAATATAAAGCTCAAACTCAGCTAGACCACCATGGCAGACTTATGGAGGCTGTCATAGTAGATCTCGAAGATGAGAGAAAGCTAGCATGCAAGGCTTTGCACCGCATAGTGGCTTATAACCAGGATCAACAAACTCCCTCACACTCTCACGGTAATGAGAAACTCACTCCCACACACTCACTCCCTCACACTCTCACACTGCCTCTCTCAAGCAAGCAAGAATAAGCAAAAGAAGAAGAAGAGGAGAGCTACTTTTGGCCCCACACAAGAATGAGCTTCTCATTCACTTTTCAACTTTATATACAAAATCCTAAATCCCTTTTGGGCGGTCATTCCCTTTTTTACATCGGTGGCCACGGCCTAGGCCCTTTTTCCCATTGTCCTCCTATCTTCATAGCTTCCTTCCTACCGCCCATCTATCTTTACAATTTGCACAGGTGAGAGCCCGGTGCTCTTCAAATAAATTTGGATCAAACCTCAAGGAAGCCTGTGGTGTTGTCCCACACTTGAGGACCTAGTTTGTGTACAGGGGAGGTGCTATGGGTGTTACTTAGGGAGACAGATCTAACCATAGACGAGCACAAACTCCCTAGGTGTGTCCTGCCCTCGATGTGCCCATTGCTAGGGCCTAGCAACTTAGACACAGCCTCAATTGGAAAAAGAAAAGCCGCATGAGAAGAAATAACAAACCAGACGCAATGGTCATGCTGAAAATAGAGAGTGCTACAATGTTGCCTACTTTGTTGGAAAGAAAGTGATAGATGTAGAAGCAGAAACATCAACTCCAAGGATGATTGAGAAGGGAAGTGCAAAGGTTGGGGAGTACCCCAACCCAAAGTGCCAACTCGAAGCCATCGAAAAAGTGAAGGTGGGTGAAAGAAGCCTAAGAACACTTAAAAGACATTGAGCCCATATTGGAAGACGAGATCGATGATCTCTCAAGCATAAGCACACCAGTGTCACCTCCATGATCAAAATTGAGAGATGCGGCTGCACCACAAGTAGTGCTACTTAGACAAAGCCTAAACGCTATGGGCCATCGAATTAGTTAAGGCCATTAGCCAGGAAACACAGGGATAGGAGAGCGGCAAGCAACTAGCAACCTCCTCACCACATAGTGATGTGTTGGACTTCATTTCAAGCCTAAAAAATTCAATCAAGAGACCATATTTTGATGACTTAGACTGTGCACCAAACAAAGTGTCAAGTCTCTTCCATGTATCATGTGAAGTATCACAGTTATCCACATGATGGATATAATTGTCATCTAACTCTAGTTTGATAAGCCTTATCATCATTCTTTTGCCAAGTGATTGCAAGGTCCACATCACGAGGCTTCTTCTCTTTGCCACTAGTGATGGCCCAAAGACCCTTCTTCATTAGGATGAGCTTGATGCGGGTCTGCCAAGTGTGAAACCCGACCCCTTTGAAGTGAACTATTGGAGAGTCCTTGCTCATGATGGAGTTGGAGGATCAACAACTAATTAGCTTTAAAATTCTTAGGTTTCAACAATAGAAGACTTGATCTTGAGTGTACTTGATAAGCGCAAGTGCCAAAAGACACTAGATGAATAGTATCAAGAGATACTGATGCTTGTGGCTCGAAGCTTGAGACCTTTAGAATGACCTTTAGAATCTTTCCTCCTTGATTTGATGCTGAACAAAGTGCTAGAAAACTTTAGATTCAGTGGATCAAAGTGGCAGAGGCTTGATTTGAGTGTCAGGAGAGAGAAAATAATGAAAATATGAAGCTTTGAGTTATTGGTTATGGCAGTCACAGTTAGGGTTTGCAGGGCAGCCTGGTTTTTCACATACTGCAAGTGCATCATTTCCAAAACTTTTTTTAATAGAAATGAAGCTTGATAGATAGGCTACCAAATCCCCATCATCCCTCACCAGATTGCCCAGCGCAGAGAGCACGCCATTGTACAGACGTAGATAGGCGCAAAATGAGATAGCAAGCTAAGAAAGCCGCAATGCCATGCTGTGGGTTGCCTAATGTGGACAATTTTTGTGACACGATGAAGCATCTTGAAGTGAATGAAAATCCCTTAGAAGGAAGCATGTAGAGATAATGCCTAGATGTGGAGATATAAGAGCTCCAAGCAAGGTTGGTACTACCTAGCTATGGCTGCATGGAAGGTTGATGAAGATAGAGTAAGAAAATGAACTCATTGGTTGAGCTTAGCAGAGTTGGAGAGAGACCGAAAGGGAGGTTTATTGATTCGAACTGATGTATGCCATGCTCACCAAGGGCTAGGGGGTTAGGCATGGAGTCGGCTGACCAAGGCCACCAATCATGCCTAACCTGAGGACCCCTGGGTGGAGTGTTTGTGGCGCTCTAATATACATGGAAAAGCCCATTGTTTCTTTCCTTTTTCTTTATGTGAGACTTTGTTTGTTTGCTCTCTTTTTTTCTTTCTCTTTTTTTTATTTTGCTTTGTTTTGGAGATGCATTGGGAAGGGGCATGCAAGACATCATCCTAATGCTCTACAATAATTACATTCTGAGGGGGCCTAAGAGATTTACCAAGGAATGCATGGCTTGGCATGGAGCCCTTTTCTCTTCTGAGTATACTTGTTATGGCCACGGAGGGGGGCTTGGTTCCTGCACTCATTATTTCTTTCGTTTATCTGATTCAGAGTCACACCCTTCTTTGTGGACTAGCTCTAGTGGCCCCTGTTGAGGTGGCTGCATTTGCTATTTTGGCTCCCCAAACCGCTAGTAAGGAGAGTTCCTGTGAGGTTCATCTACTTGAGATTAGGGGAGTGGAGTACATTGCGCCTCTACTCCTAAGCTAGTGTTAGGCTTAGGTGCCATGGCATAGAGTCCATGTTGCAATGATGTGCCGGCTTGTAGGCTAAATCTTTGATTCCATCTTCATTAGAGTAATCTCCTCCTCCCTTTTTGCCTTAGTTGTTCTTCCTCCTCTTCTGGTGTTTGCTTGCACTCTTCTTCTAATATCTTCGATTCCTGCTCCACCCTTTTGTAGCTCTCTATTTTCTTTAGAGGTGGATCGAGTTTTTGTTATGGGGATTTTGAGAGTGTGATCTTTCCTTTCCACTTGACTCGATAATTTTTTAGCCTTGCTGCTCACGGATTGTCCTCTTTCTCTCTTGTTGTTGAGATGATTGGTCATTCTCCTTTTTATTGGTAACTCTCTCTATGTTGTCCTGCTGTTCCTTGTGGACTTTGTCTCCCTCTTGTTCTTGACGGCTCACCCCCAACACATCCCTCCTTGGGCATTTCTTAGTCTTGCTATTGGCTAAACCCAGGGCCTTCTCCACCATCTCAGGGCTCCACTCCACCTCTACTTGACGAGATTCTTCTTCTGTTCTTACCATCACCATGCCACAGTTTCTTTTGACATCGAAGCTCCTCAAAAATTTTGCGCACTAGCTGTAATCGATAGCTTATCCGATCTTGTCTACATACTTTCGTAGATTGCACTGGTCTAGGAGTTGTTTTACGACTAGCTCCTCCATGATGGCATCTTTTAGGTTTAGGGTAAGCTTGAATGTAAACTAGAAGGAACCACTCGTTTCCACCATTAAGCCATACTTTTCTTGCTCTTCTCTGTGAATAGGAGCTTGCCACCTAAATCTTGCCCTAGATGTAGATCTGGCCAAGAAAGAGAGAGTAGCTGATGACTATGCTTCAGGCCATGCTCAAATGCAATGTGTGCTTTCTGTAAGGGTGACTTTCTCTTCCAACAACGGGGCTTCTGTCATGGCTCTTTGTTCTTAGTATTTATGTCGCTTCCTCCATAATTGTTCTTTATGGGGTTGGTGGTCTTGTGGTGACTTGGACATTGAATGCTTCTGTACAGAGACCTGTGCTGTCTTGCATTCACTTGGCAACTCATGAGAATACATGCAAGTCATATACTTCAACCATAATGAACGGGTGTAGGTCAAAGAGACATCACTTATTTGAATCCCATGGTGTTGACTTCTATGCATATTATATGTGCTTGATTATCATTGCTTGTGTGTGTGATGGCTTCTTTTTTTTGTGTATTATCTATACATAGTCACAAAACACATTGTTTATTTATATACATGTTTATAAATCCATGTCACTTTGTGAGAATAAAAACCAATTGTAGAACTCAAGATTGTACTAGAGTGTGGCACACGCATCTAGTACTCATGGCAGCCTACTCAATAACAAGAGATATTTTGCAACATCGAGTAGTATGGTACCTTGTCCAAGTCTACTGGCAACATGTAGCTCCTCCTCAGTGAGAATTTTATCAATTAGATAGTTCTCTTGGGTAGCTCCAGCTAAGTCCATACCTTGAACGGTAGTTAGTGCGCCACATAGGTTGGGTCTCTTTGAGACCACCATTTGGCCAATCGCTCCTCTGAGATTGTCATAATCTGGGCTCCAAGTTCGGCCATTGTAGCACGATTTTCAAACCAATGTTTTTCAAATTGACTTTGACACTCCGACTGTCGCTTTAATTGCTCTATCTCTAAGAGATTTGGTTGGCAAAGCACTTCGTTGAATGTCATAGCTAAGCATAGTTCGTTGGCCTCCTCGTCAGAGATGAGTTGCATGCGTTCATGTAGGAGCTTATCATAGTGCTTATTAAGATATCCTTGGTCTTCCCAGGATAGTGGATATGGCAAGTATTCCTCAAGTTGCTCCCTAGGGAATGTGCCCATGCCTGCAAGGACATAGACACGTGCAAATAATTTAAGTTTAGCATCTAACACAGTCAAGCACTCTGAGGGCAGTTCTATGTTCAATGAGGGCTTGCTTGATTGCTATCTCATGCAAGGTTCTGGGAGTTTCCCCAGGCTTTAGCATAGTTGGGGGCTCAGGCCTAGATGAGCAAGATTGGTCATGCTAGGATTGCTCCTGCTTTCATGTTTTTCATGTTTATCCTGAGACTTTGCTACTATTGTGTCATGGTTCTCCTCAGATGTGACTAGTATAATTTTTTCAACCTGTTGTGACAGTGTTGTATCCACTCTTGATTGGTCAATGTAAGTTCTGTTGTTTGTGGATTGAGTGTTGCAAGCAATTGTTGATGTAATGGTTGCTTTGACTTGTCAGAACACACGAATGTGTCTAAGGTTTCACCGATGTTAGGAGAGATGGCAATGGGTTCATTCGTGGGTGGGCTCGATGCTTTATTCATTAGCTCTTCAGCACTCTTGGTCTCAATCTTCTTAGCGTCTACAGCCACTTCCAACTGTCGTTGTTTTCGTTGTTTTCTCCTTTTTTTCTTGGGAAATTGAGGTGTATCCTTTAAAGACTTAGAACCCTGAACTAGGTCAACCATTGATGTGCTTAGTTGGGCTTCAATATTCTCTTTCTCTAGTGTGTCCTCATGGGACATAGTCATGGCCTGCTGAACAGCCTCGCTATGTTGTGAGGGTACAACTACCTCTCTTTGTGGAGAGTCTAGCTCTTTACCCAATTCTCTTTCGTTTAGCCCCTCATTCGATTGCATTGGCAGTTGCTCCTGGTCAAGAATTTGCTTAGACTCTTGTCCTTACCCTTGGAACATGCCTCCCTTGCTTCTTATTAGAGCAGGTGTTGTGTTTAGAGCTATTTTTCTCTTGCTCTAGAGGTTCGTGTGACTCTAGTGCAGAACCAAGAGATGGTTTAGGGTTCCTCCCATGTAGACTTGGATGAAACCAACTGAAGAAGTCAGGGCTGCATAGATGGGAAGCATAGAGATCTAGGATTACAGGGACTTGAGTGAGGCAGAAGACATATGCGCTAACATCAAGTACCATGCTCTCTACTCCTAGCCTGCTAGCCACGTGTAGATCTTCTTCTAGAAGCAGTTTATTATACAAGGGATGTTTTTGGACAGTTGGCAGAAAGCTAGAACTCATGGACCATTGCCAACACTCTTAACGAGGTTGGGGCAACGTACGTGGGATCATGTATTGATGTCCAAAGGACTTTCCTTTGCTTAGCGAGTGTCATTAGTCGGTGGCTAATTTTGGTTGCCAAACTTTGGTTGGAGTATCATTTTTGCACAAAGTCACCTTGTCCTTTTCCTTTTTGTTTGATTGCTTTGAGCTTTTCCTTGTTTGTCTCACATTGAGCAGATAGAGCGAGGGTATCAAGCACAATTCCCTAGCTATGGCTTTGGGGATATCCTTTATGACTTCTTCAGCAAAGCTACATAGCGGGAATAAACATGTTGTTGCTCATCCCAAGTCAGGGGTTCGACTATGAACTTTGTGTGCTCTAGTGTTGGCCTTCCAATGTCCACATGGACGTATGCACGTGTGATGGCTGTCAGCTTGCCTCTTCCACATGTGAATTGCTAAGGACACGTCCAGTAAGGGGCATCACCATGGCCAAAGGTTGTGACTTCTGTGATTCTTGATTGGAAGTAATAGCGGCTAGTTGAGTGGACTGGCTACTATTAGTAGACTGCGGTGTCAAGTCCTTAAGCAGATCAAAAGTGGTCATGTCTTTTGTTGCCCTTTGCGCATTCACTTGTGCAAATTGAGCATCAGTTGAGCTAGTCACAATGGATTACATATGCATATTCCTAGGTTGAGAATTAGGGGTGCTATCATGTCTTGCATCTTGAACATTTGAAAGTTCAGATGGAGATTGAGATTGGGATTGAGCAGCTATACTTGACAACTACTATTGTGCTTCTTGTGTCCATTTAGAGAAAGAGGGCATAGGAGATTTGGGACTCCTAGGTGGACTTGGCACCGGAAGATTTGGTCATGGCTATTAGACGATTCTGCCATTTACTTTGTTGAGTAATTAGCCTTATCATGAGCAACATTGCGCATGTGGTGCTCATTACCCTGTTGGGAAGTCAAAGGCTCCTTGGGCACTAGTGGCTTTTATGCGCACTTGACTGTTACATCTGATATCTGCTTGTTAAGCATGCTAGGATGAGGATCTACCCTTCAAATAGTCCCATTTGGTTTCTTGATTTCAATTGTGAGGGGCTCAAATTTTCATTTAGATTTCCTCCTACGCTTCTTCGCTCTTGATACATCCTGGCCTTCAGCTGATAGAGGTGGTTTAGTAGGGGTTTTGGTACCCAAATCCATCGGTTACTTGCGTAATACCCTTGAGCAAGTAGCAATGCTTTGGATATCCATCGCGGCATTGTGCTGGCTCTCCATCGATACCTTCATCTATAAGGCTTGGGCTTCTTTTGTGGTCTTCTACAATATTTGTAAGTCTAAAGCCTATCCTTGGCATTGTCTCCTGACCTTCTTATTTCAAGCATGGCCTCGCTCACTTGTTCTCTTTGTTCAACATGCGCTTGTATCAACTCTTTCAACAAGTCCTTGCTCTCATCACTATGCTTGCTTGGCATGTCAAAATGTTCATTGTCTTCCCCTCGAGGTTTGATGAGGTCACCCTTACTAAAGGTTGTGATTATCCTCACACCTAGTAATGTCAAGTGTATCCTTTGTGCTACATAGTTGGCCTCACACTTCGTCGCCCTTTTGAAGGGTCTTCCTAGGAGGGTTTCCTTTCCACAATGAGCACTATTTGGAGGAACATGGAATAGGATAGGCAAGCTTTCAGTTTCAATAGTTACAGGGATTTTGCACTTCCCTATAAGTGCTTGTGGGTGTCCCCTGTAAGGATTAAGAGTTGCATTAGTTGGTGTGAGCTCTAGTTGGCCTAATAGGGTCCATGCTTCATACGTCAATATATTAAAATCAACTCCTTCATCAATGAGAGCATCGACATTATACTTTCTTTTTGTAGTGAGTTTGACTCTAAGGTAAGCAGGCAGTACTATGTCTTCATCTTCCAAGTCTTGGCTTATAAATTCAAGCATTCTGATATATACCCTTGAGTCCCCAATTGCACCACCAGATGTGGATTTTCCAATGATGTCTTGGGTCGTCTTGACATAGGATGCTAAATGTCTTGACATAGGAAGAGAATTGCATCTCCAGTATACCAAGTGTTGTACTAAAGGGATGGAAATCTCTACAATACCATCATGATGTGCTCTGAAAAGATTCGGTGTTGTGAGAAAAATTGATACCATCATGATTGGAGGAAAATCGGTACCATCATGATTGGAGGAGGAGCTGGGGGTGATTCAACCACTCGTTTTATGCGTTTTCTCTAAACCACAGGTGGGATATGATCAAGATCCTCAATGACAACATCTAAGTGTTAAGGTAGGAACTTCTTTTGAGGGGCAGCATATGTCAAAATGATAGAAAGGTAGGAACCAAATGTAACATTAGTTACATTACCCCTTGTGGCTCTGACAAAGTGTTGATCCATCTTTGACAAAAGGTAGGAACTCCAATCAATAGTTATGCCTTTCAACACCATTCTGGAAGTTGTAAACAACTCCTTTGAAAGGTAATTAGAGGTTGTCTTGACAGGCATAAACCTGTCTTGGAGAAATTGACATAGCTGCTTCCACATAGGATTGGAGATCATGGAGACATTGATGCCATAAGTAGTAAGAACCTTCTCTCGGGATCCAACATATCTTGCGGCTACTTCTGCAATAATTTAAGGATATTCCCATTCGAGAATAATTGTCTAGTAGTAGGGAAAGAGTTTCCCCGATAGGGTAAAGACAGAGCCTTGCCCAAACTTTTAGGCATTAGTTGGACAACAGTTCCTCTGACAGGGCCATACCTCTTACTATAAGAGACTAGAAATTGATCACAAGTATCGGTATTCTCCGGGATGAGTGGCAATGAGAGTGTGATGAACTTGGCTAAGCTCGCTTTGCCAACAAGTTTGGACTCTAGTAATAAAGAATAGTTGTGAGACACCAATGGGACATACTGGACTAGAGGAGTATGAGGCGCCATTCAGATGGATTACACACACACACCACACACACAAACAATCACAACAAATGCATGCAAAAAAACATGATAACCATAAATAAGAGATCAACCAGAATAGACCCACATAGAAATGACTGACCAACTGACCACCCCAAGCATCTCACATCCTAAGAAAAATTCGGCATGACCGCTACACACGTGCGATCGAAAGCTTCATGCGATGCAATACAATCAGACACCCTAGAACCCTTGTATTAGGGAGAAAAGAAAACTACAAACCCTTCCCTTAATCATATTATAGCAACCGAACCATAATACAACAACAACCCACACATGACATGACCAGAACTTCTATAATCAGGTTTGACAATAGAAATAACTCAAAGGGCTGCACGTGTCCATCCCATGAAGCACATTTATTGAAAAGGAGAAAAAGTGCAGTGAGGGAAATTAATTTAATGAATGGTTAAATTTAAAAAATTATTAAAAAATAGATGAAATTTTATTAGGCGTTAAACCCTAAAAAGAAAGTAGTAGTTCCTTCTTAAAATATTAATTACAAATTATTAGGGTGAAGTAGTGCTTTAAACAAAACCTAGACTCCGATACCTAAACTGAGGTATCTAAATGTAGATTTATTCATTAGAAATTAATGATGCGTGGAGAACTTTTTTGCGAGTGCGTGCTTTTTGCGACAGTTGGTTCATTTTTAATTAAAATTACTCGTGTATGTAGAGCACGAAGCACGTGTTAAGTGAACGACAGGTCGATTTTAATTTATTAGGAAAATATTGTTTAGCGTGAGTACGTGTGAAAAAGTGGGTGATTAAAATCTATTTTGATAATTAATCTTGGTTTTAGGGTAACCAAGAATAAATAAAGTAGGAAATAATAGAAATACCTGGTAGGGGTGTGTATGCAAGAAAATTGAATGCGCACGTATTAGTCCCAAGATGCAATGAGGTAAAAAATGCAAAGGCCACTAACTGGAAAAGATATGATACCTCATTTAAAAAAAAAGAAATATCAAGTCAAGGGCAATGTGGTTGTATTTGGTTTATTTGGTTGTTGTTGTTCTTTGTGTGTTTTTTTCTTTTGAATTTTAATGGTGAGCTTTTAGCAATGGACTCTGAGTGAAAACTGAACCACCAAGTTTCAACAATGTGTTTGAATTTATCCAATATTTTTAAGCCTATTTTTGAAATTTAAAATGAATTTTCATGAATTTAGGTATTTAATTAGCATTTTGGTCGTAAAAAAATAGTTGGACCATTTAGCAAAACATTTTCAGCCTGTGAAACATTCCAAAAATATTCAAATGACTTGGTGGTATTTTCTATTTTTTTGAAATTATGTCTAAATTTTATTGATTTTAAAATAAAGTTTATTTAATTTTTATTGGATTTTAAAGGATTTTGAATATTTTTAATTTTCTGCATTACATCCAATAAAATAATCCAAAAAAGTTTCTAATTTGACAAAGAATTTGTAAGCTACTTTTGTTTTTAAAAATTGCTTTTGTACGATTTTTAATGAAAATTTTAGGGTTTTAGGTGTTTTCTTGGGTTTTGAAATAAAAAATCAGTACCCGAGGCTGCGTGTGAACACCTATGCGGAAATGGCTGTGCATGCACCACCAAACGAACAAGGCCCGAATGCGCATTCTCACGCGTGAACAATTGCTATTAACTCGTAGACGCTGCATGAGTACACCCATTAACGTGCATGAACACACGAACACGCGTAATCGATCTTGTGGAATATTTTTTATTCTAAGGGGGATCGATTGCGGGGTTGGTGTGGGTTGGGGGGTTGGTGGAAAAGGGGGCTATGGAAGGGGGGGTACTAGGGGTGGTGGGGGGGACAAAGGCTGGTGATTGGCAGCAAGGGGAAGGGGTGAATGAGGTGGGTTAAGGGGGTGGTGGTGGCAACGGCCCAAGGGAGGGTGGAGACGACTGGAGGTGGTGGCTAGCGCCTGGCGGGCGGCGCAGAGGCAGACTAGGATAGATGTTCGCATGCGTGCCTGGTGGGCGACGTAGAGGCGGACTAGAATGGATGTGGCCTAGCGGCGGTGGGAGTCCCTGGAGCAGTGGCTGGTGGGAGGAGCCCTAGGAGTGGCGGCGGCTGCGTTTGGGCGACAGAACGGGTACTAGCGAGCGGCAGGATGTATGCAAAACATGATGTAAAAATCAATACAGAGGGATACATAGGTCGAAACCCGGCGAGATGAAAAGGAAAAGGGTCTGGAGTGAGGCGTCAAATTGGAAGGATAGGGGAACACATCGTTTTGGTGGAGGAAAAGTGCGTTCGTATGGGAATAACAATACAAACGCACCCGCAACTGGACTCGAAAATTAATTGTGGAAGATCCGTACATTAGAACATAAGGCAATAAAAATGAAAAATGCCAGGACAAGTGTGGGTGATAGGGCGGTTAGGTTAGAACACATTTTTGGGGATATGAGGAGGCGTTCTCATGGAAAAAACAATAAAACGGAGCCTGTAAACACATAGAAAAATTAATAACGAAAAGTCCAGAGGTCGAAAACATAGTGGATTAAAAAGGAATAATGGGCAAGAAGGGGGGTCAGACAAGGCTATCAATTTAGAATAAAGTTCTGAGGAGAATAGGGCAAGTTTTCATGGAAAAAGGACAAAAAGATGCATTAAAAAGACACAAAATCCCGTAATAATTAATAATTGACAAACCGTAACTTGGAATGACTAGCAGTAAAAATAAAAATGTCAAGTGGAAGGTAAGGTCAAGGCTGCTACATCTATTGGCTGTTTTGAAGCAAAAAAGGCACGTTCACATGGAAACACTTCAAAATTACATAAAATTCTTCAAAAATTAATAACTTTTGAACCGTTGATTGGAATAGGGATTGTAAAAAGAAAAAGTGTACCAGTCAAAGGGACGAATAGGGCTATAAGGTTGGATATGGGTGGAGGTGATTGTAGCACGTGTTCACATGGAAAAACATTAAAACAAGGGATAAAGAGAAATAGGGAAGGAACATCCTCGAGAGTGGGGTGAGAGAGGATGGGTGGATGGGGAAGGGACCCCATCAGGGTAAAATCAGGTCATGGCATAGATACATGATTGGAATCGGGATATGTAGGAGGGTATGCATCGACGCCTCCCCATACTTAAGATCTTAACGGGAAGGGTGAATTGAGCAACAGGGATCTAGGACTCCACATTAGACCACCCGCTGATGTCCCCACACTTAAAACATGACCGTCACTAATAAACAGAAAGTGTAGGGTTAGAAAAGCTTGACCCATGTTATCAAAAAGTGAAGTGGATTGTCAATGTTGTTGTGTCTTGTGTCGTTGTCAGCTGCAAGAGGTACCAAGGTGTCTTCACAGCACACGTCCAATGGACCAAGGACCATGCAGAAGCACCAGGGAGGCAACTTTATTGAGGGAATCACGAGAAATTATCGATGGCAAAGGATATTGCACTCATCTCACAGTCACTCAAATGAAATGAAAGAACAATCATCACTCCATTACGGACATTACACGATTTCAATAATGATGGAAACCTAGTCTCACACCCGGTTTAGAAATCAACAAGGGAGATGGGTCAAAGGGAGTATGCCAGTGTGCATAGTTGATGGTACATCAATGTGTCCAACCCCGTCTAGCATAGGTACAAGTAGAAAGGCTAGGGAGCCTTGTAGTGTAGTGTACAGAACATGGCGATATGTCCTATGGTGATGGCAGAAACCCATTTCGTGTGTGCATAGGGAAACATGAATATACCTAACTCCAAGTGTCGTAACGTCCCTCAATCCTCACCTCTTGATAATTGATTAAGGAGACACTAGTCGTGCTCAGCTCCCCCTCTGTCTCATGCTCTGTTGATAGATACAAGAGGGCAACCCATTCTTGAAACCCATTGATATTATCCTCACTTTCACTTGTGTCGAGGGTGTATACCTTGTGCGCAATTGATGGTGTAACAGTGCATCCCGCCATGTGTCGGCATATGGTGCAAGAAGGAAGGCCAGGGAGCCTTATAGTGCTGTGCACAGAAACAAGTTTGTGCTTTGTGCATTGAGATGCCCATCTCCTGTGCATGCAACACTCCATTCGCACATCTCACCTGTCTGTGGAATATCAATGGCAAGGATTGTTCACTCACCCCATCCTTTGTCGCACACTCTGTTGATGAATACAGAGGGTAGCCCATATTCACATCCCCATCCGGTTAGAATGAAAGCTCACGACGCTCTAGGTTTGTTTATGAGGATTAGCTTTGTTTGGTTGATGGTGTAAACATGGATTGGGTGATGAAGAGGAATACCTAGGGAGGTAATCAACAAATTCGGTGCTTGGATTGCATGGTGGAAACTTAGTGTGTTGTAGGAATTAAAAGCATGAATGAGGTTATAGGATTTAGCGCACCAAGGGAGGCGGCTTGAAAACTTTGTCTGCAAGAGTTCTAGCTAGAGATTCGACGATCCTAGACTACGGGGTGTTACCACCTTTTCCACAACCAGCTTTCCGTCCAAGGGTGCATGCCACCTTTTCTTGGAATGAGGCTTGTTATGACAAGGAATTACTTCCTTTTCTCCCATAATAGTTTTTTATTTTTATGTTTGTTTGTTTTTTTCTTTTTTTTCTTTTCTTTTGTCCCACTCCCGAGGGTGTTTCTACCTTTTCTCGAAGAATAGGCCGGCACGATAGGGATTGAAGTCATTTTCTCCCACAATCGATATATTTTTATTTTTATTTTTATTTTTTTTCCTTATTGTTTTTTAAAGCATCGAATGATAAGAACACCATGTATCGGAATCATCCTCGCTACCTCTATTGTATAAGAGAGGAAAGAAAGCCAAGGAGCAGGAGAAGGTGGCTGCGAGGGGCTACTAGGACGAAACCACATCATCAAGATCAGCAAGAGGGTTATTAGGAGCATTAGGTAAAGGGTATCGACCGTCGGACAAGGAATGAGGAAGCTATTGATGGTGATTGTCAGGATTCCCAGGGAGGATAATACTTCTTGAGGCCATAGCCATTAATGAGGAAGGGATCATCCGAAGCATCGAGACTGCCTGGACTGAGCCATTTGGATTGACGACAAGTATCCTATAAGGGCCCATCCAGCATTTTTGAATCTTGCCTAGAAACTTGCCAAATTGGGAATCATAAGCGAGGACTAAGTCACCTTCCTTGAACTCCTTCTGCTTGATGAAGCTGTCATGATAGACCTTTTTGCGAGCTTGCGTGGCTTCCATGCACTGTAGGGCCATCCTCTGGATCTCATCTAGACACTCAAAGTGCAAGAGATGGCATTGTAAGGACTTGTTATCTCCCAAACGTTCTTGGATAGCCATGCATAGAGAGGGTAGCTCGAGTTCAACAGGAAAGACAACTTTTATTCCATACACCAAGTGAAAAGGGGTTTGTCCTTCTGTAGCCACCTTATGGGAGGTTCTGTATGCCTAGAGGGCCTCTATAAGTTGATCATCCCAATCACGACGATATGCAGCTACCATTCTTGTTATAATCTAGCATAAGATACGATTAGTAACTTGAACTTGGCCATTGGCTCTGGGGTAATAGGGTGTGGACTTAAGATGATGGATCTTGTACAGTTCTGTCAACTCTTTCATGATCTTGTTAAGGAATTGGGTACCTCAGTTTTACTGATGAGCTCTAAGGGACTGCCAAATGGGTGATGATATTCTCGTATCGGAACAAGGACATGCTATTACCATTGTCCTGCTTCATAGCTTTGGCTTCACACCACTTGGTTATGTAGTCTATATAGACCAAGATGTATCGATTTTATTTCTGTCTGGTTGGCAGATCAATGGGCCCCACGAAATCAATTCCCCACTTCTCGAACGGCTTTAGGGGAAGAATGGGTTGCAAGGACATGGCACTAGATTTGGTAGGCTTTTCCATTCGCTGACAGGCATTACACCATTTGTAGTAATCATAGGCATCCTTATGAAGGGTCAGCCACCAATATTCAGCAAGTAAGGCCTTTCTGGCTGTTGCCTCTCCCGTGAAGTGTCCACCACAGGGCTTGTCATGGCATGCTTTCAATACGATGTCTTCTCCTGCTACACATCTTTGTAAGACTTCGTCCTTGCTTTTCTTATATAGAGCACCTCCTAACATGGTGTAGGGGGCTGATTCCAATAGAAGCTTCTTCTTCTCACGACTCGAGATACCGGGGGGTACTATTGGGTTGCCAGAAGATTGGCTATGTCTGCATACCATGGGGTAACCGTTTCGACTAGAAACAAGGAAGCATCAGGAACGTATAGATCATCTTGCTCTTCTTCATCATTGCTTTGAGGGATTTGCGACAAATGATTAGCCAGGACATGAGAGCAACGGGGTTTGGTAACCACTTCAAAGTCGAACTCTTGAAACAAAAGGAGCCATCTCATCATTCTTCCCTTCACATCAGCTTTGTTCATCAGGAAGGATAGGGATTTATAGTCCACATAGAATTTGAAATACGTCGACAACAGATAGTGCCGGAACTTCTTCAAAGCAAATACCATTGCTAGGCACTCAAGCTCCGTCACTGTGTAGTTTCACTCTTTGTCGGTTACTTTTTGAATTGCATAATAGATAGGTTGATCTAACTTTGAGGGGCCCTTTTGGCATAAGACTGCACCTAGGCCTTCAACTAATGTATCAATGTGTACACGGAGCTCCTTTGTCCAATCAGGAGGCTACAGGATGGGTGCTTCAATCAAACACTGCTTTAGGCTATTGAACGCCTCGTCACAATCAGTGGTCCATGTAAACTCGACATCTTTTCTTAGGAGTTGATGCAAAGGATTTGCCTGCCTTTGTCGCAAAGTATGCAATGAATCTTCTATAATAGCCCACATGGCCAAGAAAACCCCTCAATTGTTTTAGGTTGGTTGGGGCTGTTAAGACAACAATCTTCTCAATCTTAGCAGGATCTATTGCTATCCCTTATGTAGAGACAATGTGGCCTAGAAGAATTCCTGATGAGACACCAAAGACGCATTTGTCGGGGTTGAGAGAGATCCTATACTCTCGACATCTATCAAAACACTGCTGTAAGTGTTCCCAATGCTCACGAATTAGGCTATAGACACAAAAGTCATCGAGATACATCTCAATGAAATCATGTAGATAGTTCTAGAAGGCAGCCATTATCACTCATTGAAAGGTAGCAGGAACATTACAAAGCCCAAATGTCATCACTCTGTAAACATAGGTTTCCCATTTTGTTGTGAAGGTTGTTTTGGATTGGTCTTCTTCTACGATTTGGACTTGGTTATATCCACTGAATCCATCCAAGAGGGAATAGAGCTCATGGCTTGCCACTGTGTCCAATAGTTGGTCTGTGAAAGGGATAGGGAAATGATCCTTTATCATCTTGGAATTCAGCTTTTGGAAGTCCACACATATTCGTAGTTTTCCATTCTTCTTGGGTACTACCACAATGGGTGAAACCCATTTACTATTAGCTACTGGATAAATAAACTCAGCTTCAAGGAGCTTTAGTAATTCGGCCTTCACTAGGGCAGAATAATTTTGATTCATGTGCCTCTGTCTTTGCCTCACAGGTTTTGCATCAGGCTTTAGGTCGATGTGATGTTGGCATACTATGGGATCAATCCCCTGTAGGTCTTTGTATGACCATGCAAATACATCTAAGTTCTCCTTTAATAAGTCTCGCAAGACCAGCAGTTCTTCTTCTGGAAGATTGAGATCCACCTTTAGGTGATGTTTAGTACCATCCAAATTCATGAATGTCAATTGCTTTTCACCTTCCACTTCACAGAAAAATGTACCACGGACTGCTTCAGGGTGGTAGAGATCCGACTTCTTCAAGGGAGTGGTCTCCTCTTCTGATGATGCACTGGTACTACTGTCCTCTTTTAATGAAGGCTTAGCTCGCTCTTTGGGAGGCTAAAGGGTATCATTGCGGTTTCGGGTTTGGGTTAGGGATGAGTTACTTCTTGGCTCGAGGGTTCGTCTTCTAAAGATGCATCCAAGAACGTTACATAATAGGAACCTTCCGTGTTTGGTTTCAACTGTAGGGCAGGGGGTTGTTGGTAAGGTGCATCGTCATCATCTTTTTTGGGGAAGGGTAACTTGGGGCAACAAGAGCCACTGCTAAAGGAAAGCCGATTCTTCTTAATCTGTTTCTTGTAAAGAATTTACTTATAACGTGACTCATTAATCAATCCAAAGCGTACCATAATCATTTTACTGAACAAAAAGGAATCTTATGCTTCTGAGACTTCAAGAACTGCAAGAACTTCTTCCTCATCTTTGTCTTTTGCGAGTAGAATTGATCCTTCTAGCTCGCTTTCATACTCTTCTTCAGCATTATCACCTTCGTCCTCTTCAAGTTCTATTTCTACATCTGTGGGGGACTCTGTAAGAGAATAACAAGCTCTCTGTTATGTTTTCTATTTCTGCCTCTGTCTCTGTGTCTATCTTTGTCTCTCCTCTTGTCTCTGTCTTTGACTCTGTCTCTGTGACTACCATGTAACAGGGAGAACAATATATCCATGCTTCTATCTCACTGTCAGAGGTGATTTCAGAAGTCAAATTGGGTTCAGGAAGGAGGTATTCTCCCATGGACAATTTGCTTCTTTCGGTAGTTGGCTTATAGTGCCCATTGTTAGGGATAGTGCCTCTGTTTTCTTGGAAAAGATCTGTTTGACAGCCTCTTCGTCTCTTGATGTACCATCAGTTACTTCATTGGAGGAGTCTGTTACGACTTTGATGGAAGTGGATCCATTGTCTTTTTGCGATCCATACAACTTCAGTAAGACTTCATTGGGGCCTCTGCCGAGGGTTAGGGTTCTTTTGAACCAGTTCATCCTTGCTCTTACTTCAAACAGCCAAGGTCTTCCCAACAACAGAGGGTATGAGGTCCCGTAAGAATTTGGTTTGACCACCAAATATACCAGCCAATAATCCCTTCGTACGAGGGTTGTTTTTATGAATGGGAGGATGACCAACGGTTTGATTATGATTTAGTCTGCCAATGTGATAAGCCAATGTGTAGGTTGCATTTCTTGCAAGCCTAGATCCTTCATTGTCACATCTGTCATTACGTTTACTGATGAACATGTATCAATCAATGTGTCTGCAACAATAAAGCATCCTTCAATCCATACGCCAAAATCTAGGGTTCCAAGATCCAGGAAGGTGTTAGCCACATCTACTTCCTTCACGGGTTCTGAGGCTCTGTTGGACTTGGTTGCCACGGAGGGAGCAATTCTTAGGCCTCTTCTTCTTGTTAGTATGCTTTTGATTTTGTTTCGACAGCTAGGAGACAACATCAACAATTGTCGGAATGTTAAGTTTGGTTTAAAAGTGTCTTGGTCTTTAACCAAATCATACTCTTTGATAGAATCCATAGGCTTTTCCAATCGACCGGGGAATGGGGCAACACCCACTTTTATCTTCCCTTTTTCTTCTAGGAATGACAACATCTGCACTTCTTCTTCTTGAGGAGGTACTTCAACATCCACCATTCAGGCCTCAGAAACAACAAAAATCAACAAAAAAAACCAAGTCAATTCAGCATTCAACATCTCTACAACAGAAATTTCCTTTTGAGGTATGTAAGCACAACAAGAAATATTATAAAGATTTTGAACGTGAAAAATGTAGTTGTTACCCTTGGAACAATTCAAAGCCTACTTGGTGGACAACCTCTTCTTCTAAACATAGACACCATAGATCACATTGATAGTCTAGAAGATATAATGGATATTCTCATCATTCTCATCAATATGACTCCAGAGACCACTCCAAACACTACAAGTCTTGTAGTTCCAGAAGTTGTCCTCACAAAGCTTCTGCTATTAAGAAGGTATTGAAATGCTATATTTGTGGTAGCACAACTCATTTGGCTAATATATGTCCTCTGAAAGAAAAGGAGAAGCATTAATCCAAAAAAGATAACAAGCCAAAGGTTTCCAATTTGCATCATTATTTATCTGACACTTCTAATGACCCTTCTTATGACTATGCCTCTGAAAGATCTACACAATACCATACTTCAGAGGCTGATATTGAGTCTGTGACTTCCATTGAATTTGAATCCTCCTTAAGTGACTGGAATCAATTTGTATCCTCTGATGATTATTTGACAAATTTTGAGTTGGAGCAAGAAGCACATGTTCACTCTAACGATTCTATTTCATAGATGCAGATAGTAAATGCTCATTCTCTTCCCTCTTCTGTTCCTTTAAAAGGCAAATAAAAATATTTTGTGAGACCCTCAACATCTAAACATATGTCTCACAAAGGAAAGGGTAAGATTCATTACAAATCTTTTTCCTTCGAAGAAGATAAAACTCAAAGTCAATCTTCTTCCTCTGAATTTGAAACTTCTTCTTCCAACATAAAAAGAAACAAAAGGATAACCTTAAAGCTGAGCTTTTCTCTAATCCACATGATTTCCCTCGTCATGGTATCTTAAGCACAAATACTCTAAGCAAGGCCAATATCTTTGTCCCTCAGAAGCTTGAGAAGATCCATAATCCTAGGACTATTAACAAATTGCAAATGAACTTACCAAGACAACTACTTCTACTACATCTGAGATGGCAGAAATGATCAGTGCTTTTCAGGCCATGGAAGTCCAATTGCATTCTTTGTGTAAAAGACTTAAGCGAATAGTCAGAGCTTAGAGACATATTGCACAAGACACCACTGACATACTTAAGGAATTGGCTCTTCAATCCCTTCCAAGTCTTGACCACTCTTCCAAACCCATTAATCCTATTAATCCCATTTGGGCTACTAGCTCTAATCATACAATTTAGGCCCATGATTTTAATATTCTTGAAGGTGGTGAGCCGATCCTTATGGTCTGTGTCAAGCTTTGTTTTACTGGCAATTTCCAATTTTTCCTCCATGCTTTAATTGACACAAGATCTAGTTTGACTATTGCTACACATGAGATTTTTGCTCTAGACCTCATCCAAGAAAGTAGACCTATCACAATGGAGTTATCTAACAACAAATGGCTAACTTTGACAAAAATAATCAAAGCCTTTCTCTATTTGGGTGAAATTAAATTGCCTTTTGAGATTCACCTGATGCGCAAAATGAGATATGATCTACTCACATGCACTGATATCTTGCAACATCTTATCCCTTATACTTTTTGGCAACACCATATTATCTTCTCCTATCAAGGGCAGAAGACCTGAGTACCACTATTGGAAACATTTGGTAGGAGCGTGTACTCTATAACTCCTCCTCCTCACACAAGATTAAGCAAACAGAAGACTGGCTTCAGCAAGAAATGAAAAAATATCAAACAAAAATTCAAGAAATTACTAGTAAAATGTGCAGATTTATGCATGAGGATTCTTTGATGTTTAAGGAAAAAAGACAAGGATTTGCTATTGGATTACCCCTTAAGGAAAATGTTGTCCCAACAAAGGCAATTTATAAAGGTATGAAAGAAGAAGATTTAGCTCTTTGTAAGGCTAAGATTGTTGTCCTACTTCAGAAGCAATTAATTCAACTGACCACATATGAGTGGGCATGCCAAGCATTCTACGTGAAAAAGTATTTTGAACAAAAGAGGGGTAAGAAACGTCTAGTGATCAATTATAAACCCTTAAATAGATATCTACTAGAGGCCATGGTCACCCCATTTCTCTTAAGGATATTTTTGGATTAAAAAAGCAAAAATTTTCAGTAAGTTTGATCCTAAATCAGGGTTCTAGCAATTGCCCATTAAGTTGGAGGATCGATATAAGATAGCATTCTGTGTCCCTCATGGGCACTACCAATGGATGGTTCTTCTCTTTGGAATTAAAATTGCCCCTACATATTTTCAGGGATGGACTGATTCTATCTTTTCCAAATTTCCTTTTTGGCTTGTATATGTTGATGATATCTTAGTTTTTTCTGAAACTATTAAGTAACACTTAGATCATCTCACATAGTTTATGCTTGTTGTAAAAGAGGTTGGCATGGTCCTATCCCCTACCAAATCTATAATTTTTGTCACCTAGGTTGATTTCCTAGGTCTTAATATTCATCATGGTATGGTGGAACTCTAGGAAGATGTATTAAGAAATATATTGAACTTTGCTGCATGAGCTTCCAAATGTAAAAATGTTACAACTTTTAGGGTGCCTTAACTAGATCAACTCCTCAACACCCAATCTGGTCCTATATACACAAAATCTATATCTTCTATGACGAAAAAATGGGTTCCTATGGAAGGCCATTTGCATACTGCTATACAACAAATAAAGGCTATCATCGAGAAGCTTCCACCTTTACATTTACCTATAGGATACCTACTTGTAATCTATACTGATGCATCTGACAATGCTGAGGTGTTGTTCTCTATGAAAATATCTCTCCATCAACTACAACCTCATCTGCCTAACCAAAAGATCTCCAAATCTGTAGATACATGTCAGGAGTCTTTTCTTCCACTCAAAAAAATTATCCATCTCATCAGCGGAAAATCTTGGCCATCATCAAAGCTATTAAGGCCTTTCACTTGTTTGTGGAATGTGAAACTTTTATTGTACGCATTGACTTGCAACATGCGTGTGGTTATCTCACCAAGAAAGCTCCTACCGAAATTGGCAATAAAAGGCTTCTACGATGGCCCCTATTTTTAGATGAGCTAGACATCATCTTTGAACACATGCCTAGAAAAGACAATGTCCTTTTGTAGACTTACTGTCTAGACAGCCACCTTGACACTTTTGTACTGTAGCCACTTTTAGCACAATGTAAATTTGTACTAACACCTTTATTTGGTACGCATGCACCAAGCACTGTATAAAAGTTTTATTCCCACTAAGAAGTGGAATCTAGCTTAGATCGCACTTGTGATTCACTTCGTAACCCTATCAATATACTTTTTCATAGGCATTCTAGCAATACAACTTACTATGTATTTGTTCCTCTCTGGCTCTCTGACTCGCTGCCCTCTATTTTTGTGCATTTAGTTCTGAGTATTTCATTCAAGATCCATTTTGCTTCTTTGTTGGGTGTGTGTGTAGATAGAAAGGGGGAGAGAAATTGAAAGAGATAGAGAAAAGAAAATAGAGAGAGATTATATGCCTTGCAGGAAGAGGGGTTGATGTACCTATACTCTCACTCATTTCCTGCTCTCCTTGAACTAAGTTTGACACGAGTCAGCTTCGATTTGAATGACCTAGCATAAGCAGATGCTTGAAGACCGATGCTAGACAAACCAATACATGAACTTAACTTATTTTAGGAGCTTAAATTTGGGTCGTTGATTATGGGTTACGACTGAAACCTTCCATTACGAAGTGGACTTGAGAGAACTTAAGTAACAAACATCATGTTATTTTGAAGAGAATTGGATGGCATCACCTGTAGTAAAAACCTTTGATGTACCACTAAATCATGCTATTGAGGGCTCCTTAATCGAGCACATTACAATGCATGTGATGTCCGAGCTTTAACTAAAATGCCTTATGTCAATTGGATAATTGGATGATAATAAGTACTATGTATCTTTAGGTGATTCTACATGGAGGATTATAAGTGGAAACCTCATTTTTGCTAAGGTTGGCAACCTATATCCCTTACTTGCATCTAGATCTATCATCATGCTTTGTCCATGATGGATCTTTCATATGTTGCTCCCTAGCATCATTATATTGGGCATATATCCCTCAAAGAAATAAAAGTGTTAACTCATTTGCAATATCTTCCACCTTTGGATTATTTATGTTTGTGGTGGGTAGCTTGATGTATGCCATGGTAGCCACTAAACTTGACATAACATTTATAGTGAGAGTTTTAGCTCATGATATGGTCACACTTGGCAAGTGACATTAAGACACCATGAAGGGTACCCTAAGGATAGTTGAGATATGTGCATTTGTTATGGTGGCTAGGATTTTGGAGTTGTACGCTACACAGGATCTAACTATATAGGACATGCAAATAATAGGAAGTCCACCTTTGACTATATCTTCATCTTTGCTGGAGATGTTATTTCTTGGATGACCAAGATGTAGGAATGCACGGCCTTGTTTACTACTAAGACTGAGTACATTATAGCCCATTGAGGTTTGCAAGGAGGCCCTATGGCTAGGCTATATGGTTCCAAACTTTAGTATGACTATGACTTCTACATTACATTTGGACTCTATGAGTGTTATGTAGTTGGCATGTAATTTAGTTTTTCATGTGAAGGCCAAGCACATTGAGGTATGTTGTCACTTTATGAGAGAGGTGATTGAGGACAAGCAAATAGATCTTATCAAGATCTCTACATATGAGAATCCTACATATTTGCTCGCTAAAAGTCTCCCAGTGGGACATCATACCTTTCTTAGAACGATGATGGGTGTAGGATGAGATGACTTGCATTCCTCATCTAGTTGTACTTATACGTACACATTGTACTTTGTCACTTTTTTCTTATTATCTTTTGATTCATGCGTATTCGCCTTAAGTGTGGGAGGTTGTTGAGGGCTAGAAGCCACATGTGCCTAGCAACCTACATTTATTTTGTACACAATACCCGCACACTTGTATACTACTGGTGGTGGCCACCCACCACTATCACTTTATTCTTAATTCTTTCCATGATACTAGTTAAAGGAAGGCAAGTTATACATTGTGTCTGCTAGAGTTCCCATATATCGTTTTGCTCTCTCTCTTGCTCGAAGCTCCATAGCTCTTGCTTTCTCTTGCTTTCACTTGTGCTCTCACTCTTGCTCCACTTTTCACTTGTGCCCTTTCCTCTAGGCTAAATTTGAGTTTCGTACTCTGGCCTATGAGTAGCATTGGTTTTCTATGATCTCACTTTCCCATCACTCTTCCACTTCCTTACCATAGTTACATTGTTACCTCTACAATTTGATTGCTAATGCATTTTGGTTCCAATTGTCACCTCCTTTACCATACTTTGACCTATGAGTAACATTGATTTTCTCTAATCTCACTTGCCCATCACTCTTCCATTTCCTTCGTATAGTTCCGTTGTCACCTCTAAATTTTAGTTCTTGATGCATTTCAGTTCTAGTTGTCACCTCCTTTACCATCCTCATTACCACTATTCACGTAGGGTTGTCTCCTTGTTGCAATCAGCCTTGCATCATTGAATTTCCCTTTGATAAATACATGTCATTTTGTGTTTCATGGCAAAGCATTTGCGGACACTCCCACACCTTTTATGTAAGGTGATAATCCCTTTGAAGCCGTCCGCTACTAGCCACCTTGCATGCAATTTGCTAAGTTTGTAGTTGGCATATGAGCAATGTCCTCTAGCATGTATCAAAATACAAAGCATAGTTTGTAAGCCACTTGGCTTCCCAATGAAACTATATTGAGTTGCATCATATTTTGTTGATGCACTTGTTCATGTTTGGCATAAATGCTTATGTTCATCTACGAATTTTTTATGCACATATTGGGAGGTGCATATCTAGAGGCTTTGCTCCCAATGAAATGAGCAAGATCTCTTCCTTCCCTCGGCGATGTTCTTTAGCCCACTATTGAACACTATGTGGATTGTCCTCTAGTTAGAGCTTACCCCATCTATCATGAATCATAAAAAATCATGTTTGGGTGCCCATACTTCTCCATCACTTCATTGAGCTTTAACCAAACCAAGACATGTGCATTTGTGTCTTTTTCCTTGATCTCACATGTTGCAATGATCATCAACTCTTGTATGCAAGAAAAGGGAATCTCTATGTTTATGATGTATTTTAAAAATAATGGGGGTTACCTTTGATCATGCGTGTGGGTTGCCATGGTGGTCCAATCATTAATGTGATGCATGTAGTAAAAAAAATATCCAAATAGTACATAGGTCTCTGGTGCCATTTCGTGACATGTAGTTCATTAGATCAACCCCCCCCCTATTGTTGATAGCTTGAAGAAGAAGTAGCTACTATCATTGTTAATGGCTGAACTAAGAAAGAGAATATTGTGCAAAATTTGTAGGCATAATCTTCTTTCAACATCAAAAGATGGGACTCCATCCCTTGGACACTCTCTCAATGTGTGTAGCATGAACCACATGTTTGAACTTGAATGCTTTGGGTCATCAAGTGCAATGTTTAGGTAAACGTGAGATGTTCTAGCATGAACACACTATTCAATTTACTAGTTTGAGAAGCTTGATTTGAAGTGTATGTTACTTATTTATTTTTTAAAATGAGGGCTTGGAGCTCCTTGACCATTATTTGAGAGATCGATGCTAGTTATAGAAATACCTTGATCATAATCTAGGGTATTTGGGGGGTATTTGTTACAAGTCTTTTGGTCACCATCATTTGTAGGTGTTGAGGACCAACTACACTAAATTTTCTTGCTAGTTATTCTATGGTTTTTTAAAGCTCTTTCAAATTGGCTCTACAAGTGCCTCTTTGCACCTCATGTATGTGTGTGCCTTGGACAAATGAATAATCCTATCATTTCTCCCCCTAATATCACACACATTTAGTTCTCATTTCTAGTTCTATTTCTTGCAATACTCTATTTTACTTTTCACTTGTTTAGATATATTTTGGTAAGACACTTTGATGAATGATAATTGCAGTTGTTTAGATATATTTTGGTTAGACTCTTTGATGAATGATAATTGCAGTTGTACTATATGCTCGGTCTTATAGACCACTTTGGCCCTTTGCAAATGTTAATATACCTTGCACACATGCTAGGTCCTTCCCTTCACAATTTAAACATACAATGATGAGAAGGCTACTTTAGAGAGAGAGAGAGAGAGAGAGAGAGAGAGAGAGAGAGAGAGAGAGAGAGAGAGAGAGAGAGAGAGAGAGAGAGAGAGAGAGAGAGAGAGAGAGAGAGAGAGAGAGAGAGAGAGAGAGAGAGAGAGAGAGAGAGAGAGAGAGTGTGTGTGTGTGTGTGTGTGTGCGCGCGCGCGCGTGCGTGCGTGCGTGCGTGCGTGCGCGTGTGTGTGTGTGTGTGAACATAAACAAATCTATGAGGGCTAAGGAAATTTTGCAAGAAGGAGATAACAATGATTCATGCATCGACACCCTATCTTCGAATCATCCTTTCTTTCCCATCATTTCTTTCCATCCACCATGATGGCCTACCCAAGTATATTGATGTGGCAAGGCCATCGACTAACAAAGACACAAAAAATATAGCCATAAATATGGTTGTATATAATTTTATTTTCATAAATAATTCATGTTATTTAAACTTTATTCATATAAAATTTTAAATTAAAAATTAAACCTTATCTTATCCCCTTTAGAGTTTTAATTATCGACAACTTCTTAAATAAAAAATATATGTGAAATTATGTAAA
Source organism: Lygodium microphyllum (assembly GCF_053477565.2). NCBI lineage: Eukaryota > Viridiplantae > Streptophyta > Polypodiopsida > Schizaeales > Lygodiaceae > Lygodium > Lygodium microphyllum. The sequence goes on along the minus strand of NC_141136.1, from coordinate 156,272,782 downwards.
AAATAATAGAGATTAATAGTTTAGGGTTAAAATATATTTAATTAACCTAAAAATATAGTTAATTATGCAATAATAAAAAATTAGAAAAATGAAATAAATTTCATAATTTTAAAGTAATTATGAAAGTACTTGTGGTTAAAATTTTGGTTAAATTATTTAGAAATTTAAGAAATAAGAAAATGTTGTATTTTATACAATAAATTACTAAATTTTTAAAGAAGTTTTTATTTTAAAATGATTAAACTTCTAGGTAGATTTTATTTAACTAAGCCAGTAATAGTCAACAAAAAAATGAATATCTTATGGCCATAACTTGGAAATCTTTTTAAGAGAAAGTAATTTTCATTATAAGTAATATTTTTACTTTCGTGAAAAAGAAAACATGTAATAATTTGTAAATTATTGATGTTGTATTTTAAGAAAATAAAATCAATTTAGATTCCTTGATATTTTCATTTAAATACATTTTCACGCCCATAAACCATTAAAGTATGAACACACACATGGAATATTAAATTGTGTTTGTGCACACAGAATGTTAAAAAATGTTCAAGGACATGGTATAGTAAAGTGCATTCATGCACATGATATATAACTCAATTTTATGATTTAGACTCTTAGTGAATGGATAAAATCGTAGAAAATTTTCCATTAAAAAGTTTTGAAATGACTGAAATATTTGTACAAGTTTAGTTAATTCCTTGTTTGGAAAGGAAAGATTGTTGAAAATTTAGAAATTGATTGTGATTGCTTGAAACTATGAAACAATTTTCTAGTTACATCCATGCTTCTAACAATTGAATGGGATTGAGGTGTGATGCCATTCCCAAGGCCGCCTTGGATACTCTTCACCACCTGGAGTGTATATAGACTACCTAAGGTAGTCGACCACCATTTAGATATGTTTGGTCTCTTGTATATGAAGGTTCTCCATTATCGCAAGTGAGAATCAATGGGGCTTTGGTTTAAGATTGTAATCTCGAACTTGATCTTAAGATAGGGAAGGAAACCTATACAAGCCCAACATGGTTGAGCATTGGAAGGCCCAAAAATGAATAGGGCAAGGGTGACAACCCAATTTATGGGTTGATTTGCATCTCGAAGTGGTTTATAAATATGATAATAGTATGAACTGCTTGTCTTTCAAAAAGGATTGCTTTAGTGTTTATATTTTAAAGGTGTACCAAAGAACTTGTGCAATATTAATTAAAGAAGTTGTTTTAAGTGTTCTCACAGCATAAGTAGCATGCTTGCCTAAATAATTGAAAATATACTATGTTACTTATTGAAAGTGAGTGGATAGTATTCCTAATGAAACCTCCTATGGTTGGGTGGGCTTGGTTAACTGCTTGGCTTTTGTAAAGTTAGAAGAAGAGTTGAAAAATGTGACTATTCCTAGGGTCAAGTCTTAGAATCGACTAAGCATTGTTTTTAGGGGCTTGATGTGAGACTATCTCTTATGGGTAGTAGGGTTGACACTCAGCTCCCCCTTGTTTCTCACTCTCATTGAACCAAGTGAAATACTTGAAATACTTGCCTACCTTTAGTTGATGAAAACTCATGAAATTGTGAGCGTCTTAGCTCAAGATGCTAGATTACTAATAGAGACTATAGTTATGCCATTAGAAATCCATAGGTCAATCCTTGTAGGATGAGACTAGATGCTTCGCTATAGTGAGGTAGACCTAGGGAACACCTAGTCACCTAAATCCACACAGTCACAATCAGCGTGGATGGTGGCAACTAGGATTGAGTCCTTAGGTGACTACCAAACTACTGTCCCTAAAAATTAGGGTCAGGTATGTTTCATGTATAGCAAAGCATAAATTTTAGTATGCTCCATCATTATTACAACATTAAGCTACCAAATACTGATTTTTGTAATGTAAATAAACATATTAAATTAAATTTAGTGCTTATAAAATCAATTGAATAAATTTGGGATTTTTAAAAGGGGTATTTTTAATTAATATTTGACCCATAAAGTGTTTCATGCAATGTACACTGCGACTCTGGAATCCAATAATTTCCACTTTAGGCATAATGTTGCCTTGGTTACTTTTAAGGCCATCCCTGGATGGGATTGGTAATATTCCAAGAAGAAAGTTGGAAATTATGAAATATGAGCTACATACTGGATGTTAATAAGGTTAAGCACATTGAGAATGATATCTAAGAGCTTGGATTCTTGAAGAGCTTAGCTTGGTTGAAGTCTTTTGGTTCTTTGAAACCAAAGACTCAGAATCCTTTATTTTTGTGAATAAGCAACTCATCAAACAGAATTAGTATGTGTATTGGTGACTCACAAAACTTGTAAATCCTTAATGTATATTGGAATGTGACCTCACAACTCTTTCATCCCCAATATGAATATATCAAGTCACCTTGACTCTCCCCTCTTGGTCATTGATGTAAATAGAAATCCTCCTAGTAGTGATATAGCTAAGTCTACCAAAACCATTATTAGTTTGCCACTAGAGTATAAATTTAGGGCAACTAATACTTTGTAATCAAGAGAAAAATTTTAGGAGTTGAAAAAAGTGAGAGGCTAAATTTTTACAGCACATAATCTTGTAAGGATATAAGAGGATAATATTTATAAAATTATGAACATTGTAAGGATTGTTTTGGTGTCTCTAAACTAAAAGGAATTTAATACTTAACCTTGTAGAAAAAGCAGGCATTCTTTTACATTTTGATATTTCTATGCAGGAAGAATTTTGCTTGATGTTCCCCCTAGTATACCAAGTAGGTTCGTAGTGGAGCCTACCCTTGTAGGAGCACATTTTTCAATTGATGGATTGGATCTTTATTTCACCTCACTACTATTTCTTTCACACTTGCTAATGGATATAGTACATGGGTTGGTACATGGCTTCTATCAACTACTATATGCACATGTCGATCAAGCATCTGGTCGCAGAGAAAGACCAGACCATCGGACTTGGGGTGGCCGGAGTTGAGTCCAACAACTACGGATCGAGATCAAATAGGCAACGTCAAGCGATGAGATTTGAGTTAAATAATCCGAACTTCGACTTCGCATTGATGTTCGGATTTCAAGCTTGGTGGTGCTAGCGGATCAGAGAAAGCCAGGGCTTCGAATTATCGACAGGAGCTTCTCGCGAGTCACACTTGAGTGAGAACTTGTTGGGTTCTTTCGCTCAACTGGCGGGTGCTTCGGGTCGTGCTCAGCACTAGTGTCTAGTGATGACTCCCGGTGTGAGTTCAAATAGGTAGTACGCGAGTGTGTCACTCGAGGGCTGTAGTGAGTCGTCGAACGATCCCACGAGGAATAAACCCAAGTGACAATGAGGTAGCCTGGTAGAGAGATGGTTCGAGAGTAGACCTACAGGGAGATGGCTCGAGTGCAAACCTGGTTGCGACTTAACCAAATCCTAAAAAAGTCATCTACGTGTTAGTTATCTCTTTCTCATCTTGTACTTTAAAGCCACTAGTGGCTTGCAAGTACTAGTTCCTCCTCTCTACACTCTATTTCTTTCTCATCTTGTGCTTGAATGTTCCTAGTGGTTTGCAAGTATTGGTATCTCTTCTCTCCACTCTCTAATCACATACATGCATGCAATTTTGATGCTACTATACTTGTCTTAATCCATTCTATTTTCTCTTCTACCCTTCAATCATTGTTTATGGATGTGGATGAACTACATAGATAGTAGTTGAGTAGAGCACTACACACTCGAGTGGTTGCACTCAAGTGGTTACACTTAAGTTGACCAGTAGCACTTAAATAAGGATGCTTAACTCAAGTGGAGTTGAGACTCAGGGAGATCAGTCATAAATATATGTATGTATCATATGGGTTCAACATAAGGGTTTTTTAAAATACAATTTTCACATATTTTTTACATACAAAATGATCTTATATAAAGGAGTTACTTACAGATTGAATAGAAAACAGTTACGTTTTATTAAGAAAAAATTCACAGATAATGATATTTATAAATAGGCCTATAAAGGGTGTTAACTCTCACATAAACAAGGTAGAAAATTCAAAAAATCTAAAGTAGAAGATAAAGCCAAGGCAAAAGTGAAATGGAAGACGAATGCACACCAAGAAGAATCTGGAAACACAAGAAGTGCAAAAAAGTCCTAAATTAAGGAGAGAGACACATAAGAAAAAGCGCAAGTCAATGCTTTGTAAAAGAGCGCAAGGTATATCATGATTTATTTTAAGAGCATCGGGCTCTTACCTATGCAAATTATAAAGGTAGGTGGGCAGTAGAAAGGAAGCTAGAAGATAGGAGGACAATGGAAAAAATGGCCTAAGCCATAATCGGCCATGTAAAAAAAGGAATAAGAGGATAACCGCCCAAAAGAGATTTAAAGTTTTGTATATAAAGTTGAAAAGTGAATGAGAAGCTCATTCTTATGTGTGGCCAAAAGTAGCTCTCCTTTTCTTCTTGTTCTTGCTTGCTTGAGCTTGTGCTTGAGAGAGGGAGTGAGTGTGTGAGGGTGAGGGATCGTGGTGGAGAAGCTCTCCATCTTCTCCTCTCTTCTTCTTTTCTCTTCTATTTTATTGTCTTGCTCGTGGGGTAATGGAGCTCACTACAAGGATACAAAGGCATAGCGACGGTGCTTTCCGACACAAAATAGCGGTGTCGCTATTTGCAAATAGTGACGGTGCTCAAACGAAAAAACGCGGGCCGAAACCCAAGCGCGTTATTTTGCACAAACGAACGAAAGAGAGAGCGAAAGGGAGAGTGAACTCCATCTTGCATTTGAGAGGGAGAGGGAGAGAAAGAGAGAAAGAGGGAGAATGAAAGCTTCTCACCATCGCCGCCACCGTTTGCGAAGAAGAGGAAGAAGTGTACGGAGGGCGAAGAGGAGCTACCGAATCCATCCTCGGGCCTTTGCAGTGAGTGCATTGTTCCCTCTTGCTTTGTTTTTGTTTTTTCTCCTTTTTTTTACATGTTTTTATTAAAAATCATGTGTATTGGGAGAGAAAGAGAGGAAATGAGAGAGAGAGAGGAAGAGAGAAAAAGAAAGAAGGAACGAGAGAGAGAGGGAGAAAATATTAAACATAATAGGAAAAGAGAGAAAGAGAGGGAGAGGGAGGAAGGGAGAGGGAGAGAGAGTGAGGGAGAGGTTGTTGTTATTGTTGTTGTTGTTGTTGTTTTATTTCTTCTTTCTTATTTGTTGTTGTTGTGGTAGTAGTGGTAGTGGTAGTGGTAGTGGTAGTGGTAGTGGTAGTGGTAGTGGTAGTGATAGAGGTAGTTGTTTAATTTCTTATTTTCTTGTTTGTTGTTGTTGTGGTAGTAGTGGTAGTGGTAGTGATAGTAGTAGTTGTTGTTTAATTTCTTCTTTTCTTGTTTGTTGTTGTTGTGGTAGTCACAGTCATGGTAGTCATGATTGTAGTAGTAGTAATACTAGTTTTCTTGTTTGTAGTAGTAGTAGTATTTCTTTTTTGTTTATTATTGCTTAATTTTCTTGTTTGTTGTTTTTGTAGTAGTAGTAGTAGTTGTTTTTTTTTCTTCTTCTTTTCTTGTTTATTGTAATTGTAGTGATAGTGGTAGTGGTAGTGGTTTATTATTGTGGTAGTCGTAGTCGTCATAGTCGTGGTTGTAGTAGTAGTAGTAGTGGTTTTCTTATTTGTAGTAGTAGTAGTAGTAGTAGTAGTAGTAGTAGTAGTAGTTTATTTTCTTTTCTTGTTTATTGTTGTTTAGTTTTCTTGTTTGTTGTTGTTGTTGTAGTAGTGGTAGTAGTAGTAGTTTTTTCTTCTTTTTTTGTTTATAGTAGTAGTAGTTATTGTTGTTGTTGTTGTTTTTTCTTCTTTTCTTGCTTATTGTAATTGTAGTGGTAGTGGTTTGTTGTTGTGATAGTAGTAGTAGTAGTAGTATTCTTGTTTGTTGTTGTTGTTGTTGTTGTTGCAGTAGTAGTAGTTTTTTTTCTTTTCTTGTTTATTGTTGTTTAGTTTTCTTGTTTGTGGTAGTAGTAGTAGTAGTAGTAGTAGTAGTTATTGTTGTTGTTGTTATTTTTTCTTCTTTTCTTGTTTATTGTAGCAGTAGTGGTAGTAGTAGAGAGAGAAAGATGTTTTATTAAAGGAAATTTGTAGTAGAGAGAGAGAGATGTTTTGTTAAAGGAAATGAGAGAGGGAGAGGAAGAGAAAAAGGAAGAAGAAACGAGAAAGAGGGAATAAACATACAACATAATAAAGAAAGAGAAAAAGAGAGAGAGATGGAAGGAGAGAAGAGAATGAATGGATAAAAAACAAAGAGAGTGGTGATGAGGCCCGGTGCAATATCACGAGACGAAAAACACTCTGACATACGTTAATTTGTGGGTGGGTGGAGACTTTACATACATTAATTTTGCCGAGTTACAAGAGAAGAAATTCCTTCTCAAACAATTTCAGAAAGAAAAAAAGAATGATAACAAAAATAAATTGTTTGTTGTAACGTAGACCAAATGGAAAATGATGAAGGTCATGACGTTCAAGATCGTGAGGCGTATCTTAATCAGCGTATCCCATGTCCTTGCTCTCAATGTAAGTTGGCAATTAGACGAAAACGTCGATTGTCTATAGAACACGTACAACGCTTCGGCGAGTTTCAATCTGAGATCATTGATCACGCGATCTCAGATTTTAAGCAAACGGTAAGAAAAGTGTATATCAATCATGCATTGTATTCGCAAGCTAATTGAATACCATATACAAAAACATTGGGTATGGTTGACAAATTTTCTATCCAGGGAGGTGATGTCTCATCCTAAGGAGGAGTGCACCCTTTGCGGTCGGTTAGAAGAGTTCGTGGGCGTGCAATGGATGGGGTGCTTGAGCCAATCCACCACTTGGAAGGTACTACCCAATCTATATCATCAATACCAGAGGAGACAGGCAGCCTTCCAAACTTATCTACAATCTTGGAGCCTGAGATGGAGGCAATGATCGATGCATTGATGCCCATGGATAATGAGACTTCTGATCCGCTTAGAGAGGAAGCATCCATCCTATTATATGATGGGTGTTGAATATCTCGCCTGAAGACACTGCTTGCACTCCTAAGTATGCAAGCAAAATATAGGCGGAGCGATACGAGTGTGACCAAGTTGTTCAAGTACCTTGTACGTATGCTTCGTTGATCTCTTTTCAGGACTATCATTAAAAACATTTGTGCTTTTTCAAGGTGTTTTATGATTTTTTTCAGGTTAATGAAGTATCATATATTATTACTTGCAAATACCATGCTGAGTCTCGTGATGATGCGCGACATGTTTTACAAAAGCTTGGCATGGACTACAACAGCATCCGTGCATGTATCAACGATTGCATACTATTTCGAGGAGAATATGATACTATGGACTTACAAGGACAAACCATCCCTCAAAAAGTTCTTAGACACTTTTCACTTATTCTCTGCATAAACCACATGTTTCGTACGTTTGGCATGGAGAGCTTGACAACGTGTAGCATGCGTAGAATAGGTCCACAGATGGAGTTCAACGAATATCAGCGAATTCATGCGCATGGAGCCATATTGACTCTACCTTCCTAGGATTTGCTTGAGAGCCAAGGAATCTTCGGCTCGGTCTTGCTATGGATAGTGTGAACCCATTCGGTCTGCACTCGATTTCTTACAGCGTGTGGCATATAGTCCTTTTCAACTACAATATCTCTCCATGGCTTTCTACGAAGAAATGACATCTCATCCTTAGCTTGCTCATTCCCGGCCGCTACAAAGTAAAAAATATGGACGTGTATCTTCGTCCATTAGTTGATGAGCTTAAGATTTTGTGGGAGGAGGGGGTTACCGTGCAAGATATGAGCAAGCGCGATGGTCGACCGTCCGACAATATTCGAACCATTCTCATGTGGACCATGCATGACTTTCTAGGATTCGGAGAATGCTCAGGTAAGTAGGCTTCCGTTCTCGTTGGTAGTATCTATCATAGCTCGTTCAAGTTTGTATTCATTGGATAGAGGTGTTCGGACATGTTTGGTTACCTCAGGTTATCATGCATGTCCGTTGTGTGGGCCATAGTTAGACTCCCGAAGGTCACGAACCATGAAGAAGATGGTATATCAAGGACACACCGCTTCCTTGCCAGAGGGTCATAAAATCAAGGAAGGTTTTCTTGGATGACCTCCAGCACGTATGAATGCCCAAAGCTGGTATGAGCTGAAAATGGTCCACACAGAGTCACATCCGAACGGAATGCGACGGTTCTCAGTTTTCTACAAGTTGCTATATTGGATCCACTTACAGATCAACCATTTGTTGGATCCCATGCATATTTTCAAGACACTGTAGGGGCACGAATGGATTTGAAGGAGGTAGGCAAGATGGAGGCGCTTTAGCTGTAGTCAAGTGCTGATGGTCGCTTGCAGCTACCTCGCACTCCTTGGGTTTTATCCACTAAAGAAGAGCGCATTGTAAAGCAAATAGTCAAGTCTATCCGCACTCCGACGGGTATTATCCGTTCTCTCAGGTCCACATTTTCTAAAGACGACCAATTATCAGGGCTAAAATCCCATGATTGGCATAAGATATGTGAGGTTTGTACTATGAATGGATTGTAAGTGACCTGCTTATTTTGCTATTTGGAGTGTAGTCGTTGTTCATAATGCTTCCTCGTTTGTGGCAGTTTGTACTACCGATCGCGATCGCAGGATGCCTTACTCTAGAAATATGCGGGGCGATTTACAGGTTGTCGACTTTAATGCAATGGATCTCATAGAATGAGATTAAGACGTCCTCTATTGAATCTGCAAGGCGGGGAGTAGTGGAAACGGTCTATCTCTTTGAGAAATACCTGCCTACCAGCATGCTCATGATACAAATCCACCTTCTTGTGCATCTTGTAGATGAAGTGGAGATTGCTGAACTTGTCCATACGCGATAGATGTTCTTCTTGGAGCGCTTCATGAAAACCCTAAAAGGCTTTGTGCGATAACGAGCTCGGCCAAAAGGTAGCATGATTGAAGTTTGGTTGGTGTTTGAGGCGCTAGTGCATATTTCACAATGGCTACCAACGGTGGATTCAGAAAATAGTATGCTATGGTCGCTGAAGGACAATGATAGACTGACCAGAGATGTGGTGGTTGAAAATGGGGTAGAAAAAAGAATGGATGCTGCAATGGAGGAGAAAGTGAATTACTTTTATAGGTTGCACCATGTCTCTATGGAGACGTGGCTCGCTAGGTATCAGCAAGCTAGGAAAGATCGAGAGGAAGCGCGATCTAAATTTTGATGTAGTATGCACCATCGACCGATTCGATATCCCGAGGGCATGGAGGAGATGCCACGGTTTATGTCAACGCGATGGTTGCATGGAGCTTTGATGGCAACATCTCGCAAAGGGGCGGAGGTCTCAATCCGGAGTGGGAATTCTTGAGGGGATGTAGTCCAAAGGTGATGACGTGTTTAGGGTTTGTCGTATCTATATTTTATATGCGACAACTACATGAGTGTTTCAATGTATAGTATAAAATATATAGTGCGGCATGGTCGCACAGACGACATTTCCGCGTGGAGCGTATTGACAAAATGCACTCCACAATAGATTGTGGTATCATGGCAAGGTTCGAGCAAGAGAGCCAACGACGAGCAACGGATCCAAACACGGTTATAGATGAGATGGAGTATTTTGGGAACTTGCAAAGTATTGTCATGGTGGATTACCATAGCTTCTCCATGATCCTATTCGATGTGCAGTGGTTTAAAGTGGTACTTGAAGGAGCTGGAGCAACAGTTCGACGAGGTCCATCTGGATTTCTCAAAATAGATTCCGAAAAAAAATGAACGGATTTGCACAACATGTTTGTGTTGTCGGTCCATTGTGAACAGGTACATGAACTCATGTATTTTTTAATTGTATTACGACATGGTACATGTCACAATAGTTAAATCTCTCTTGTACGTGATTGTGAACATGTAATTTTCTATCCAAACCCCCGATAACCTCGATGGTGGTACGTTATACCTTCAAATCCCCGAAGTGCAAGGGTATACGATCAAAGCAATGTTCCGAGTATAGATAAGGATAGTATGCAAATAGAGGGGTCGATATTGCAAGGGGCAGAGGCCACCAAAAGCTTGGAGCATATAGAGGAGCCAACATCGGGTAACAATGATGGAAATATAGGAGTCCAAGAATTCTTTGAGAACCAGGTGGACTCATCCTTTTGTGGTGACATGTCTATCGACCTTTCAGTGTATGCGGAGTTGTGTTAGGAGATTGGCATGGGACCATAGGGTACTTCATACTTAGAGCATCCACCTACTCAATTCGTCAATGAATCGCTTATAAGGGTACATAAGATTTGCATTTTAAGTAAGATTATTTTTTTAAGATTTATATTACCGTGCTTTGTATGATTTATATTGACTATGCTAACATCAAATTTTGTCTGTGTAGGTGACCTTTGTGGATATTTAGATAATCACGATGAGTCGAGGGATGAGCGACGAGGAGCTATAGGAGATCTTCACGCGTATGTCTCTAGATTAGATGGCAAGATTCAGAGATATGGCGGACCAGGAGCTATCTCAAACACCATCAGACCGCTCTATTAGATCTACTTTGGCGTGCTCTAATGCTTCAGTTTCTAGCAGACGAGGTTGACACTCCAGACTTGGGCCAGAAGGAGGGAGTGGTTCAAGGGAATGCTGCAGAGATCCGGATGCAGTGAGCCCATGGTCGGCTCGGGATACAGGTGCTCCTCGCTCTCATGGCCGTTCGAGAGAGCATGGCTTAAGTGGTTGCTGTGGAGGTACCGATGTGGTGTCTCTATGCCGTCGTTTGTTGGAGTTACGTCACCTTCGAGATTTGTCACACCTGTGGGAACGTCTACTCCAATCACTCCAGCTTTTGCTCAGCCGTCCGTAGGTGGCACGGTGCCCCCTATGGGTGTTACTCTGAGAGATACTACCCTGGTAGGTACATCAGATGTACAGGGGTCTCCTGGATATGCCCAGGAGCCTGGTTGCAGGTGGGAGAGGACCCATCTTAGGCATACCCCAGAGGGGTATGCCTACCTTGTAGATGATAGGTTAGGAGCCATCATCATGAATGGTGAGGGGAGGAGGGTGATGGCTCGCATGAGAGAGTTGTGCCAACAAGTTTTTCGGAACGTCTTGGATCATTGGAATAACATATCGAAGAGGGGAGCAAGGACTACATAGTAGCATCCTTGCATGAGAAGTTTTCGGTACCAGCCGCAGTAGATAGGTTTTCTACGGGCTGGATGATGGAGTGCATGTGTGCATATATGTCACACAGACGATCGGATGCACGCAAGGCACTCAAGAGTGGGGCTTTAAAGCCTGAGTGACTAGACGCGGACGATTGGCGCTGACTCAAGGAGGAGGCTACAGATTCTACAGGATGTTGGAGACAGCAACGCGAGGCGGTGAGGGTACGACTAGAGGCCGGAGTGGTCCATCATCTTGGGAGTGGTGGCCACATGACATATCTGGAGGACTTTGTAAGTTTTTCTTTTGTTCTGCTTGCTTATTTTTTTACAATATCCTTTGTACTGACAATCATGTTTCTAATAGTTGTATTTTGTTTTCTTTGCAGCACTCCATTACAAACTGTGATCCCACTGACCTTGAGACTCGATATGCAGAGAGGCATGGTCTCATTGCATTGATCGACCGATTGTATGGACGCGGCGGTCTTGTAAGTCACTCATCTTTCTTGTCCGTAGTTACTAAGTTTAATTAAAATGCATTATTGTATGGTGGACTGATGTATAGTTGTTTCTTTTTTTGCAGAGTCCGTTCGATGCTCCTTTGCGACGGGACGAGGTTTTGGATGTTGAGGATCTATAGCTCGCCCTTGGATCCCTGGAGCTCACATACTCATCTTTTTTGGTCACGTGATCTGTGTAGACATTTTCTATGTAGTAGTATCTTGCCATGATTGTACCGGTCGCTTTCATTATGTGATCATGTATTTATTTTATGTATCAGTGTTATGATTTAAGTACACTTTGTCTTTATTTACACGAGCATTGTACACATTACGGAAACTATTTTGTATGGCCCAAATAAAGCACATAGTGCTATATGTGGCACGCATTGCTATCAGTGTTGCAAAATGCGTCGTTATCAACGTCACTATTTGCATTGGTATCGACGCAAATCATGCAACGATACCGTGTCGATACTGACGTTGATAATGACACTAATACCGATTGTTCTATGGCATCGCCAATGACGACGTTTTTTGTGATGATGGGGGAAAATTTCTTTATGAACATTTTCGTCGCTTTTAACGTCGGTATAAGGCCTATATCTTGTACTGGCTTGGAGCATGGATCTTGAGGATCGAGCTTGCTTGAAGCTTGCACTTGGATTGTGGAGCTACTGGAGTGTTTGGGAGAGAAGGCAACTTGATTGGGCATGGAGGTAAGCTCATTATACTCGTAAAGAGAGATAGCGTATCGGCTATGTTAGAGGTAGCCATTAGTGCTCAACTTGAAACGCTTGAAACAATAAGCGGTTGAGCTTGAGCTCGCCTCTACATTTTAGTTTCATTGCCGGGACCAATGGATTCAAGCCTTGAGTGCTTGCATGCTTCGAATCGAGCATAAAAGTAGGGTTTTCCTTGAACCGGTGCTTGAGATAGATAGGTAGGAAGCGAGGGAGTTTGAAGAGGTATTGGATCTCCTTAGCAAGTAAGTTTTTGGTTTTTTGGATTTGGAAAAGTAGGTTGGAGTAGTGTAGGTATTTGCTTTGTGATTTGGATGCATTAGGGTAGGGAAAAAAAAAGAAAAGAAAAACATACATTAGGATTTTTGCTGTCATAATAGGGCAAAAGGGTTTGATTTGCTTGTCATTTTGTATTTTGGAGTTTATTTGCATTTAAGGTATATACAATCATTCATTAGGGTCTATTCTTACATTCTGGAAGTTTGTGTAACCCCTCATAACTAAAATCATTAGAATCGAGTTCATGTTCATCACCAATCCATCTTATTTGATCGGACATACCCTGTGTTATTTCAAAATCAGACCATCCAGAATCAGACGCTCAAAATTGGACTATCTAGGAATCGGATGCATGAAAATCGGACACACAAAAATCGGACATGAAAATTGGACCATCCAGAATCGGACACTTGTTAAATCGAATGTTCAATTTCTAGAATCAGACTCCCACAATTGGACGTACGAAAATCGAACCAATTCATAATTGGGACAACCAAAATCGGATCACTCGGATTCAGACCATCCGATCAGTCGATCGTACCAACCCAAAATCAGACGTCCGATTTTGATAATCGGACTCCTGAGAATCAAACATAAAATTGTCAAAACCAGACATGTGAATAGAATACAAATTTGACACATCTAATCCTTAAAACCGATCTAGAGAATGTCAGGTATGGATAATTCATGTCCCAATATCCAGGTATTAATTGCCGTCTCTGCTATTCATTGAGACATAGGGTATGTCACTTTGGCATGCACATGATTTCTTTTTAACAAGTAACTTGAATTATTTTTCAATAGTTAATGAACTCGTAGGGGGTTTTAGGAAATTCTTTCTGTAACCATAGATGACCGTGCGTAGATTTACTCATATGATGCATTGAGGTTCGCACAAACCCCCGAATACAATCATTGCATCCCACTGCTACGCAACAAAATCATACGTAGCATAAAGAGCATATAAGGCTACTTAAGGGTTATGCACATAGACGGTGCATGCATGGGAAATATTGTATAAAACATACATCGATGGTACACAAACTAATCTTGCATTAAAATCTTCAAATTATCATAGCTATAGCCATTCAAAGTCATCATCTCCTTATTGACTTCATCACATCACCTTACCAATTGTGCATCATCATTGTTATGTTCATTGACCGCTTCCTTGAAGTTATAACCATTGCTAAATTGATATATCACTCCCATTACCACTCAACAATTAATCACAAAGCACTGGCCATTGGAATTGAGGTAGATCGACAAGATGAGTGCAAGGACAATAGTGCAAGGACAATGGACTCGAGAATAAGTCTTGCTTAAAGACTATATATAATAGTCTTGCAACCTCAATTACCAAAGTTCTTTTTTTATGGTCTCATTATCAAACAAAAAAATTAATACCCTTGAAGCATGTTGACACACAGAGAGAGAGAGAGAGAGAGAGAGAGAGAGAGAGAGAGAGAGAGAGAGAGAGAGAGAGAGAGAGAGAGAGAGAGAGAGGAAAAGAGAATTAATTATACACACACACACTCACTCACTCTTGACATCTATCAAAGCACTGCTCTAGGTGTCCCCAATGCTCATGGATTAGGCTATAGACACAGGCTATAGACACAGAAATCATTGAGATACATCTCAATGAAATCATGTAGATGGTTCTAGAAGGCAGCCATCATCACTCATTGGAAGGTAGCAGGGGTGTTATAGAGCCCAAACGGCATCACTCTATAAGCATAGGTTCTCCATTTTGTTGTGAAGGTTGTTTTGGATTGGTCCTCTTTTGAAATTTGGACTTGGTTATATCCGCTGAATCCATCCAAGAGGGAATGGAGTTAATGGCCTACCACTGTGTCCAATAGTTGGTCTGTGAAAGGGATAGGGAAATGATCCTTCTTCATCTTGGAATTCAGCTTTCGGAAGTCCACACATATTCATAGTTTTCCATTCTTCTTGGGTACTACCACAATGGAAGAAACCCATTTACTATTAGCTATTGGATAAATAAACTCAGCTTCAAGGAGCTTCAGTAATTCAACCTTCACTAGGGTAGAATAATTTGGATTCATGCGCATCTGTCTTTGCCTCATAGGTTTGGCATCAGGCTCTAGGTCGATGTGATGTTGGCATATTGTGGGATCAATCCCCTTTAGATCTTTATATGGCCATGCAAACATGTCTAAGTGTTGGGGTAAAAGGCCCTTGGGCCTGCTCGTGTACAGTGACCACCCATATACTTTATTCATATATAGATAGTGCAATAAGGCTGTCATATATCATTTTGGACAGCACCTACACTGTGTGTGCTCTTCTCTCCCGCATCTTCCTCTTCTCCTTCTCCACTGCCATTGCATCCCCTTCAACTGGTATCAGAGATTTGGATCAGAGCTTGATCGTGGAGCTTGGCCCGACAGTACTTCAGCCTAGATTGAAGACCTAGAGCTTGGAGCTTTAATGCCGGCCATGTCTTCTTCCCCCTAAGGTAAGATTTCATCTCCCGCCTCTCCCCGACCCTCATAGGCTCTTTGTAGGTGTTCCTTGGCTCCATTGGGCACCTTGTATGCTCCCATTTGCCCCCTTATCCTCAGGATAAATAGTAGGCCCCACAGTAGAGCAGCTCACGTTTTTGTGTGCTTGTTTCAAAATCTGGCTCAAAATTCCCATTTTTTCTCATATCTCAAGCATCCAGAACCTGATTTAGGCAAGGTAAGAGTCTAACTTGGGGTTTTGGCACGCTTCGGACGCAATGGTAATGTCAAATCTGCCAAATTCTGATCACATAATTTTTTGCAACAGATCTGAGTTTGATTTACAGCAAGAAAATATCATGGTCTTAGCTTATGTGATGCTCCCAAGGCTTGGTATTTGATGCCCGTATGCTTTGGGGATGTTTGCCCAATGTTTTGAGATGCTTTGGGACTTGGCTTGAGCTTCCATATCTTGATTTATGCAAGGATTTACTCTTGTACATTGTTTGGGTAGCAAGGTTTTATCAGGGATGGCTTATGCATAATGCTCTTTGTTGACATTCGGGTGTCCTATTGGATGTATTGATGCTTGGTCATCATGATTTATACCCGGATATGCTATTTGAGAGCTATTGAGCCTTGATTTGGATGTAGACACTTTGTCGTTGGTTTGGATTTATGCTACCTTGGTTGACATGTTATTTTACCTCCAGTTTGGTTATGGCTATGGTCTACGGGTGCTCCTGACTACTCAGGATGATATGTTGATGTATTTGGATGATGCTACTTTGATGTTTATGCTCCCATATGCTTCTTGAGAAAAGAGTAGAGCTCAATTCTTGGTTCACTATCATTTTCTTTGCAGTTGACATTTCACTTGACAAGGTTTATGCGCAGTGCTACCCATTATGGGATTGATGTCTGATGTGAATGCTTTTGGGTTCAGGCTATAGTATGGTAGATGTTTGGGCTTGAATCGACTTGCATTTGAGAAATTTGTGGAGTAGTTTGCATTTGGTCGGCTTATCACTTATGTAGCTTGGCCGCTATTTGGTCCTTAATGCCCCGATTATGGATCTTGGATTTACTTTGATGCAGATACATGTTTGAGCAATGCTTGCTCCATTGTCTTGGTAGTTGGTTATTAAGCTTTCATTGCTCATTGATGCTTGGTTCTTTGTGAGTTACTCCTTGATTAGTGGACTTCTTGACAATGCTTGGGTTTAGCAGTTATGGCTTTGTTGCTTCTATGTTGCCTAGCTTCTATGCTAGTTGGGTTACTTTTGCCCATACAGGTTAGAAAGCAATTGCTCTTGATGCTTACTCGACTATGCACTTTGTCTAGTATCATGTACTTTACAGAGCCGCTTATTTGGATGTTGTTGTACAGATACTTGGGCTTTTCCTGGAGCTTGACTCTTGCAGGATTTTTTGCCTCTTGCTAGTCTTGGCTTGACTTGGCTTTTCCCAGATGGCATTATGTACTGCAGAGCTATGCTTATGCATATGGTTATGGGCTGATTTCATGGTTGAATACCATATGCTCTTATGATAGATGTCTTACGCTTTACTGTACTATGGTTGGTTATGTCATGTAGTTGGCTACGACTCTTCTTCATGTGGGAGCTTTTGCATCCTTGGTTGATGCCTTTATGTCCTCCCATTCGTTAAGGTTTCATGAGTCTTTGCAGCATACTTCTACCACTTATGCTTCTACTGACAGTTGTCTTGATGAGCAGGTTCCCTATGTTGGGACAGACCTAGAATCTTTGAGTTCCTTGGATGTGGATAGCCCTATTCATAATGACTTGGATTCCTTGTCATCTCTTCTACAAGTTCTTCTACCTCAGATGTTGTTTGCTTCCATTGTGGGAAGCTTGGGCATGTTTAAAGGAAATGCTTTAGATAGATTAGAGAAAAGCAGAGACAGAGACGGACTTGACATGAGCAGAGAGTCAGAGATACATCAAATGCAGCATGTATTACCACTCTTACAAGTGGTGAGGTACATGCAATTACCCATGATGATGCAGTTGAGCATGTACTCCTATCATCTTGTTTTCCTACAGCTTACTTGCTCAGTGATCAGGCCTATGCGTTTGATTAGCTTTTGGACTCTATGGCATCTTGTCATGTTACCCCTCATAGAGCATAGTTCTCTTCTTACACGGAGGTTGATGGATGTATTGATTTGGGCCTTGAGTAGTCTTATCCTTTTGTTGGTACATGGGATATACACCTAGCTTTGCCTAATGGGACTTTTCTTATGCTCAGGGATGTTTCACATGTTTCCATGCTCAGTAAAAGCTTGATTTCTGTCAGTCAGTTGCATAATACAGGATATAATGTTTCTCTTCAGGATAGGTCATGGAAGATTTGTTGTAATTGCTTGGTTTTGGCCAGAGGTTCTAGAGATTATTCTCATTACCCAGCGCATGTCTCTCATGTGGAAGATTCCATGGTTGCAGTTATTCGGACACCACATGCATTGTTATGGCATTATTGCCTAGGCCATATGCACCACAGAGAGATGGAGCTATTATCTTGTATGGGTTCCTTGCCACCTCTTATGTCACATGTAGATCTTGATGCTTGCCCTAATTGTACTCTTGGTTCTTACAGAGCCCCCTTGGCTTATGGCGATCGTGTGAGGCATGGTCCTCTAGATCTTGTCCATGTTGTAGTATATACCAATGCCTTCCCAGTCACTTGGTGGAGCATTGTGGAAACTTTCGCTCAACCGCCAAGACCCACGGACCGCTTATTGCTTTAAGCGTTCCAAGAGAACTCTAATGGCTACCTCTCACATAGCCGATGCGCCATCGATCCTATGAGTGTAGTGAGCTTACCTTGATGCCGATATGAGTTGCATTCTCTCTCGCACACACCGGTAGCTCCACGATCCTAGATGCTAGCTCAAGCATCCTCAAGCCTCCTCCATCTCCAAGCTCCATCCACCATAGCCGCGCGCACAAGAGAAGAGAAGAGAAGAGAAGAGAAGAGAAGAGAAGAGAAGAGAAGAGAAGAGAAGAGAAGAGAAGAGGAGATGGTGAAGAGCTTCACCCTCTTGATCCCTCACTCCCACTCACTCACTCCCTCACACTCTCACACTCCCTCTCTCAAGAGCACACACAAGCAAGAAGAGGAGAAGAAGAGAAGAGCTCTTGGTAGCCACACACCAAGGAATGAGCTTCCATTCACTTTTTGAACTTTATATATACAAACCCTAAAACCCCATGGGCGCCCATCCCTTTTCACATGACCGGCCATTGTGGCAAGGTCCCTTTTTCTAATTCCCTCTTTTTGCTTCATGCCTTAAGCCTATACCCGACTATTCTTTTACAAGTGGCACAGGAGGGAGCCTGACGCTCTTTTACGAGAGTCTTTGGAGTTTTTGAGGCGCCTTTTATTTAAAACTACGCTTTTGGCCCCGGCTTAGCTTTAGAGGCCGCCTGCATGTCTTTGCTCCTTTTCCATCTTCTTTCCGCTTTTTCATTCATTCTTTCGCCTTCTTGGCTTGGGGTTAACATTACCTCCCTCCGAGACAAGTGCCAGTCCCATGGCACTCTTGTCGACTGTTGGTGTTTAAGAGGCAGTTGGCGAAGCAATCGTGTAAGGGCAGGGCGATGTGTAAACTCGGGTGCTCATGGAAGCATGGTAATAAGGTTTGTTGGAGAAGTCAAACGGATAGCAAGTGGTTAACGGGGGCCTCCGAAGTCAGTGGTTGGTCACCTTTGTGATGTTTGAAAGGAAAGGGTGCGGTGTGCTACCTAAGGGGGTGGCTATCTTATTGTGTAGTGCATTGTGCCCGTGCTGGAGGAATGGGGAGTTGGGTCTAACCATAGGGTAGCCTGGGTGATATCCCACGCTTGGGGGCTCCATTCTTGCAAGAGGTGCAGTGCGAGTAGCTTAGGGTGGTAGGTCTAACCATAAGCGAGTGGACCTCCCTAGGTATGTCCTGTCCTTGATGGGCCCTAAGCATGAAGTGGGGGAGCAAAAGGGGCTAGGGGGTTAGGGGCGGAGCCGGCCGATCGAAGCCACCGGGCACGCCTAACTTGAGGACCCCTAGGTGCAGTGATCGTGCTTTATGTGGTGCTAAGTGCTTCTGTAAGTGAGTTGTTTTGATTATTCCATGTGTAATGTTCCGTCTGCTCTTCTTGGATGCCCTTTTTTTTTGTGAGTAGTATTACACTAGTAGAATGACAGCTTGTACCTAATCTTCCTTGTCTGATTTAGGCAAAGAAGGGGGTCGGATGGATTTCCTCAAAAATTGATGGCTTTGCATGTATCCTTTGAGGTTCATGCGGACATGGAGGGATGTGGTGAAGAGGAAGGGATGGTTGCACCTAGTGAACTAGCTGTCGTTCATATCCTCTAGGAGAGCTAGGCAAAAGGAGGGGAGAAGGCTAGCTCTCATCATTAAACACGCCATGGCACATCTGTCAATGGCATTAGGGTCAAAAAAGAGTGGAGGCAAGCCATGCTCTTATGGGGTCGGGTCTTGCTTGAGTAGTAGTTTAAGTAGCCTAAGATAATTACAGGTAGTTATAAAGGCTAGATCGAGGCATGAAGAGAAATCCGTGAGAAAACGTGTCATGGAATCATTTAGGCTTCCTGAGTCAAAAAAGGAGGGCATGCTCAAAGGAGGCAGCATTGGAGTTGTAGATGATGGGAAAATCATGATGCCCATGGAGGGTGACAACAAGATCCACACCTACCCTACGAGGATAGGCCATGAATGTGGGGTTGTTCCTCTCATAGGGCAGGGTATTACAAAAAGCCATCCAGGCGAGCATGCTAATATCGCACACTTGCCTCCTCCATAGGGGTTGGCAGTTGTAGTCCTGTACAGTATGTGGTATTTCGAACACCTTATCTTGCCAAAATTCTGCTTCTTCCCTTCCCCACAGAGTGGGGGTCCTTTCCCTTTCTTCCAGCCATTTTTGTCCCAGTCGGCCACCAGTCGCGATCACCTCCTCCATCACCTTGATCGGTAGGACCCTCCGCAGGCTATTAGGCATGAGGAAGCTAAAGGTGAAAGGGTCTTTTTCTTTTTCTTGCCATTCCCAAATCACCACTTTCGCGTGGAATCCAGCAGGGAAGTCATCGGGGCATGGTGGGAGGGGTGCGGATGGCTGCACGACCGGTTTGGCTCTTAACTGCTTCCTTGTTTCTTCAACTAATTTTCTCCATCACTCCCTTAGCACGGCTTGTCTTTCCATGGGTGGATCAATCAGTTGATGTTCTTGAACACACGGCGAGGGGGGTTGTGGGATTATCTCTTCTTTGATTCTCCCCATAACGAATTCAACGTCAGCCTTCTCCCCCTATTGGTCTTCTAGTTGCGCTCCTTCCTCAAAGCCCAGTGTGTCCAATTCCTAGGGGGTTAGGCTGGCCAGTAGTAGGTACTTCCGTTGCTCTTCTAAGCTCAGCCGAACCTTCACAGGTTGGGGTGGCATCTGTAGCCCTGTATGCAGGGCTCTGCGTGCGATGCTTAGTTTTTTCTGCACCACCTCCAATGACTCCTTTCCCTCTAGCCGGCTCATGTCCAGTAATGTGTTGAGGAAGGCCTGCTGCTAGGGCACTGAAGGCTGTCTAGGCGGCGTCTGCTTTACTTTCTACAAGGATTTTTTCTTTCTCGACCAAAGCGAGGTGCCATGACAGTGTCTTCACCCGTTTCTCATTTTGCGCGGCCCATTCCTCTGCTCTTTTGTTCATTCCTTCCATGCTCTCCCCTTGCTTTTGTACCAGGGTTACAAGCTTCTGCTCCTGGGCTTTGAGTTCTCTGCTCATTTTCTCATGCTCTTTCCTTCCCAAGTGTAGTTGATTGGTCATAGACTCGATCTCCTTTTGCTGCTGCTCCCTCTCTTGCTTTCTCTCCTCCTCTTTGGCATTTAATTCCTCCATCATTTGCTCGATGTTGGCAGTTTTCGCCTCCAATTCCCCATGTTGCATCAGGAGGAGCTTGTATTCCCGCTACATCTGCACCAGTTCTTGATTCTCATCCTCGATCCGTTGTTTGTAGCTTTCTTTCATGTCTTCCTTGGCCTTAAATTCTTGGTTAAGGTCAAAGATCTGTCGTTGTTGCATGGCTATTGTGCGGGTTTTCTCAAGCTGGAAGGTGGCCATTGACTCCTTTTCCGCCACCAACTCAGCCACCACCACAACCATCCTCTTTTCCTCCTTCGCCCTCTCCAATTGGGAGAGCAACTCAGCGATGTACTCGTCGTAACTAGCTGGTGGCATCATTGTTGTGTGGGTTGGGGTGGGCGAGGCTTCCACTCTCGGATACTTCTGGTCCTGTCTTGACTCAGTATTATCTGCGGCTACTCTGTTTTGCCCCGTGGCTGTGGTTTCTATTCTCTTTCCATGGGCCATTTCTTTATTGATAAAATATTGCATCCAGGCCACGAAGTTGGAAACCTCCATGCTGGTGGGGATGCTAGGGGTGAGGGGGGTTGGTTCGGTGGAGGGTACCATGAGGGTGGGGATAGGATGGAGGAGGGCCTTGCCTTTGCCTTCAAGGATAGCAGGCAGCGGAACTTTTGGTACCTATGTGCTAGAGCTAGGCCCTTCTTCCCTCAGCGGGCTCCAGGCTCCCGGATCATCGGCCCTGCACTGCTGCTCAATGGACCTCGTGTGGCTTCGGCCACCTCTTCTTCCTCTACAGCTCTTCTTTGCCTTTCTTTTTCAGCTTTCCTGTACTCTTCCTCCAGTTTCTCCTTTTCTTCGTGCTCTTCTCTTTTTCTCTTCTCAGCCTCCTGTTTTGACACCTTTTTAGCCCTCTTGACTTCTTCTTTTATTTTTTCTTCTTCTTGTTTCTTCTTCTTCTCCCTCTCCTCGGCCTCCTTGAGGGATTGTCTTTTTGCCTTTTCCAAATCCTCTTTCTCCTTCTTGTGGCCTTCATCCTGCTTCTTTTTCTTCTGCGCTGTCTTCTTCTTGGGTTCCTTGGTCTGCTCTTTGCTTGATTGTTCTTCTTACCCCTATCCTTCCTTATCAGTCCCGGTCCTGTCACTCGCTGGACCTCTCTTGGTCCTGGTAGGGGGTGACCTGTCGGGCGTTTCTCCTTCCCCTTCTTTTGCATCCTGCATCTCTTTCACTGCCTCTTGGATGAGCGTAGTCAAAATGCTTCCATAGGCAATGAACGAGGCCTTAGACGAGGCCTTCTTTCTTTCCGTGGCCTTGGAAGCTGGGGACTCTCCTCCTACGGGTGTGCTTCCTAGTGCTTTAGCCGCATGGTGGATAGTTTTGCGCACGTAACCGTTCCAGTCGACTTCATGCAGGGTGTGAGCCACTACGTTCTCCAGCACAGGCATGCTGATTCGGTGCATTAAGGCATTGTAGCGCTGGGGCTAGAGAAGAGCGTGTGTACTAGTTTTGCTTGCAATCTAGTTTTCGCATTAGGGATGTCGTAGATGTTGATGCCGTCGTTTGTTAACACGTCCTCCTTTCTCATTTTTAGCATGGCGTACACATCCCTCTTCTGCTTCTTCTCTATCTTTGGCTCTAGTCCCAACGCCTTCTCTACCAAGGCAAGGGTTAAGCGAACCTGCACCTGTTTGGTGTTTTTTCCCCTTCCTATCATGACAATGCCGCACTCATTGTCGGGGTCATAAGACCTGAGAAACTCCACACACTTTGTGTGGTCAGGTTCTTGCGCAAATTTTTCAAGGTACTTGGTGAAGTTGCATTTTTCAATGACTCTCCTGGCCGCTTCCTCCTTGGCCACCAAACCCTCTACGTTGTGAATGGTTCGGAACGTTAGCTGGTTGTAGGCACGGCTCTCAAGAGTGATGCTGTACTGCCTTCTTTCCTCTTTCGTGAATGGAAGTCGGTGGGCACGGTCCTATTGCGACATCTTTTGTTCCTGTCATAATCCCAAGCTTCCATTAGTGCTTTCACATTAACAATTCGCAAGAAAAGTCATAATCTAAAAAGAAAGACTCTATATGTTTATTGAATGAAAGCATTAAAATCCTATCCACTGTGGAGTTTTCTCTTTCAGGTTTAACTTTTCGCCCTTTATTTCAAAGTTCTCTTAACATTTTCCTATCTCGCTCGTTGTTTGCGTGGTTATGCATTTTGCTTGATTTTCATTGGTTTTAATTGATTTACCTCTCTCGATTCACCTCACTCTCCCCTTCCCTTCCCAGCTTGAGAAGAATCCTTCCTAGGATTGAAGGTTTTGGAGGTTGAGGACATTCTGCAATGGGTTTTAGGAGTTACCGCCGTAGGAACCAAGTGTAGAAATTGCAGTTGTACTCTAACTGAGCTACATGATTGAGATCAAAAGGGCGAGTGCCAACGTGTGTAATGTAAGTGAGAACATCCGTTAGGAAGTCACGGGAGGCACCGTGGCTAGCAATATGTAGCTCCTCCTCAGTCAGTAGGCGATCGAGGTAAGGGTGTCCCTTGATGTGCTCTTCCAGGGGGCGTTCGCGAAGAGTGGTTAACACTCTATACGAGGTTGGCGCGATATAAGTGGGGTCGTACTCCGTTGTTTTGATTGTGCGGTGCTACTCAGTGTTGGTCATGACTCGGCATCCCTCTACTTCCCATTGCAACCTAGGAGTGTACCAGTGCCGCAAGAATGTGGATTCAGTCTGAGCAAGTATGGATAATTTTGCAATTTCTTGGTCGGTGATGGCAGAAGTGGTTTGCTGATCGTATGACGTAATGAGGCATTATTTGAGGGCTTGCTCTTTAGAGACCTCGCTGTTGAGCAGTACAACAGCGGAGTTTACTGCCTTTGCGAAGGCAAGTTCAAACGTCTCCCCAGAACAAGGCATCGTACGAACTTCGGTTGCAAAAGGCTCGGCCAATAAGCCTAAGTCCAAGCGGTCATAGCTCAGAGCTAGCTCTCTGAAGGTGGCATTGAGTCATCTAATGCAATCAACCACGTCATCCCCTGTATCTTCGACTAGATCTGAGGCCAGTGTCAGAAATGATTTCCGCTCGTAGGAGGGTTTAAGACGTGCTGGTGGTTGGGGTTTGATAGCACTAGAGCCTTTGACAGAGGATAGTTGTGGTTGCGGGTGTGCCTTAGGTTGCGGTCGGGCTTCCTGGCTTAGGGCTAGGGAAGCAACAGCTACTTTTGATGGACTCCTACCTTCAGAGTGGATCATTGTAGTCAAATGGGCTCTAGTGGGTGATGGGTCATGTGATGATGTCTGTTGTTTGGGCCAGTAGGCTTGTTCGACTCTCTCGGGCATATGTGTGGATGAGCTTGATGGATGTGGGCTTGGGGAGCACTGCGGTTTATGGTTTTGAGGTTTTATGGGGCTGGGGGTGATCAGGCTTGGGGGTAGCGTACGAGTGGTGTTCTTGGCCGTGTGGGCTTTAGGGATCCATAACCAGGCATTCCCCTCATAGTAGCCTTGTGCGTGCAGGAGGGCTTTGGGGACCCACCTTCGCCTGATCATGCACTGATTTCTGTAACTGTGCCTTGGTGTCCTAGGCTTACAGCTTTGGGTCTTATGTGGTTGTGTGTGACGATTCCGAGGCGACGGTTGCGGCTATTTAGGCCTCCATTGGAAACTAGGCTGTTGAGCCTTAGCTTTTGCTACTACGAGCAGCGGTTCTTGAGAGGTGGTGGGTGGTGGCCGAGCACTACCCTTCTCCTTAGATTTGACTGCTAATAGTTCTATCGGTGGCCGTGTGGACTGTTCCATCACGCAATCCTTGCTGAAAGGTGTATCAATGCGGATGTTGCCTATGGCAAGGTGAATGCGCTGCAACTCATAATCAACGTTGCAACGAGTTTGCTTCTTGAAGGTTCGACCTAGCAGCATCTCCGTGCCTACATCCTTGGTGTTTGGCAGCACATAGAAGGTCATTGGTACAGTTTCAGACTCGATAGAAATGGCGGCCCTGCACTTGTCGAGAAGTGCATAGGATCAGCCCCCATATGGGTTTAATTTGGTGTTAGTGGGTTGTAATGGTGGTTTGCCAAGTTGGGTCCAATGATCGTAAGTCAAGACATTGAAGTTCGCTCCCTCATCAATTAAGGCATTGAAGACGTATGTTCGCTTGGCAATGACTGTGATGTGTAGGTATGCAGGCTCCATGACTTCCTCATCCTCATCATCGATTTCGGTGATGGTGGCTACTTGGACCTTGATAGGTGGTTCCAATATCGATTTTGGTGATGGTGACTACTAGGACCTTGACAGGTGGTTCCAACATCGGTGGTCATGTAAAGGATGCGTTGGGGGATAGTATTTCTTGACACAGCTGCCATTGAAGAAGCCTATTCCCTCACTGGCTAGAGTCTCGAGCTCGACGTTGCCCGTTCGGCTAATCGCACGGACTCTGAAAGGTTCAAGTCCTCGAAACTTCATTTTTTGCTTGTGCCCCTTAACTGAGTATAGGAGCACTAGGTCGCCTTGTTCGAAGTCGCGTTGCTTGATATGCTTGTCAAACCAGCTCTTGCATTGTGCCTTCTCCAATATGAGTGCATGAGTGGCTAGAAGACGAGTCTTCGAGAGGCGTTCGAGCTCTACTAGGCGTTGCGTCCATGCATCCTTTCCTTCCCATCGCTCCTGAAGTGCAATTCGTAGGCTAGGTACGAAGAATTCTACGGGGAGAATTGCTTCGGTTTTGTAGGTCAACCTAAAGGGGGTCTGTCCGACGGCCATTTTGTAAATTGTGTGGTAAGCCCACAAGGCTGCCATCAACTTGTTATCCCAGTCGCTGCGTGAGGCCGAGACTACCTTGGTTAGGATGTTGACAAGAATCTTATTTGTGGATTTTGCCTGGCCGTTTGCTTGAGGGTAGTATGGAGAGGATTTTCGATGGATAATTAGAAAGGTGGATACGAGATGAGCTATCACTTCATTGATGAAGTGTGTTCCCTAGTCACTGACTAGTTCGATGGGGCATCCGAATGGTGAGATCACCTGCTCCCGCAAGAACTTGGGGAGTCATTCGAGCATCGTTATTTCGGGTTGCTCTCGTCTCTAACCCACTTCATTAGGTAGTCTGTAGCCACAATGATGTATTTGGCCTGAGAATACTGTGCAACGGGGCTGATGGGTCCTATGAAGTCAATTCTCCATTTTTCAAAGGGTTGTCGTGCAATGGTTGGGGTCAACTCCATTTGATCCTTGCAAATCGGGACCTTCATTCGCTGACATTTGTCACAATGCTTAACAAATCGTGCGCCATCACAAAACAACGTTGGCCACCATAGTTGAGACCTTGCGGGCCATTGTGTCTCTGCTAAAGTGTCCACCACCAGCAATCCCACTATGTGCCTCCGAGGGCATGTCGTGCATCTCATGTTCGCACACGCATCTGCGCAGCAATCCATCTTGCCCTAAGGGATATAGCTGGCCTGCTATCAATTGGTAGGGTTGGATTTTGAGAATAAGTCGCCTCAGTCTTGCCTTCTCTATTGGTCGTTCAGGCAGTCCGTGCTCAAGCACTTAGACTATGTCATCTACCCAATATGGCATTAGATCGGCCTTGAATAAATCCCTCCCACTGGAGAGGTTAAAGAGGTGGGCATCTATCAATTCATCGATAATGCCTTCTCCAACGGATTCTCCTGTGAGGATGTGTGACATATGATCAGCCATGTAGTGTTGTTTTCCATTCTGTACAACGACGGAGAAGTCAAACTCCAAAAGCAGAAGGAGTCATCGAGCTATGCGTCCTGTAGTGCAAGTTTTGTTCACTAGGTATAGCAAGGCTTGATGGTCTACAAAGAAGGTAAAGGGTGTAGCGAATAAATAATGCCGAAACTTCTTTACAGCAAACACCATGGCCAAGCCCTCCCTTTCTGTTGTCAAGTAATTCATTTCCATCTCCGTGAGTTGTCTACTAGCAAAGCTCATTGGATAATCTAGGTTGTGCTTGCCAAGTTGGCACAACACTGCCCCCACAGCAAATTTAGAAGCATCGATATGCATGTGGAAGGTTATGGTCCAATCAGGGGCTCGTAGAATTGGTGTTGTGGTTAGAGCCTTCTTCAACTCTTCATATGCTCATTGGCATGCTTCAGTCCATTCAAAGACAATCAACAGCTTGTATAAAGGTCTAGCTATCAATGCATAATTCAACACAAACCGTCGATAGTATCCCGTATGGCCTAAGAAGCATTGAACTCCCTTGTAGTTGGTTGGGGGTGGAAGGTCGACAATAACCCTGACTTTTGAGAAGTCAATGGCAATGCCATTCTTCGACACCACATGGCCGAGGATGAATCCATGCTTCACCCAAAACTGGCATTTCAAGGGGTTCAAGGAGAGATGATATAGGCGACACCAGTCAAAGACTACTTGGAGTTTGTTCAAGTGTTCCATCCAAGTCGAGTGAACACAGAGGTCATCGACAAAGACTTCCAACTCCTTGCGAAGAATGTCTTTAAATATGGTGCACGTGAGATGTTGGAAGGTGGCAGTGGGATTAGTCAACCCGAAAGGCATGACTATGTAAGCAAAGACGCCCCACTCAGTGGCGAAGCTAGTCTTATGCCTATCAATAGGATGCACTTGCACCTGATTGTGTCCTGAGAAGCCATCCGGAAAAATGTAGGCCTCCTTGCCTGCCACTCTTTCAAGCATGTGCTCAGTGTATGGAAATGGATAATTATCCCTTTTAGTAGCAGCATTCACCTTCTTGTAATTGACGCACACTCTAATTTTTCCCTTTTTCTTCATCATGATGACTATGGGTGATACCCAGTCCGTGTGCTCAATTTCGTAAATGAATCCTGCTCTCATCAGCTTATCAATCTCTTCCTTGATAGCATGAGTGTGCTTCGGATTCATTGGATATGGTCGCTGCTTCACCAATGCTGTGTCTGGTGTCATGGGTATGTTATGAGTCACTACACTTGAGTCTACCCCTTTAAGCTCTTCCAAGGACCATGCAAATACGTCTACATACTCTCGCAAGAGAGTGACAAGACTCGCTTCTTCTTCCTCAGTCAAGTCATTGGCAATGAAGACTGGTCAGGGTGTTTCTCCTTCGCGGGCTAAGTTCACCTCTTTGACCCTGGCCAGTCCCTCGATTGGTTCACTCGTTTGCCCTTGCCGTTTGGCACCCAACAAGATCACTACTCTATCTCCTTTCTTAAATTTTGTAAATCATTTAGGGAGGTCCCATGGTTTTATTTGTTCATTTGTTTGTGTGTCCCTGGGTTGGTTTGCCCTTCTCTGCTTCAATCGTTTACGCCTCAGGTGGACAGGTAGGTCCCCGATTGTGCATCGGGTCTTGGGTAGCCTAGGTATTTTTGAGTCGATGTCCGATCTTACCACTGGCTTAGAGTCGAACTCGCCGTCTTTGCTAGAAGAGGGAGTCTCCCTTGGTGGTCGCAGTTCAGATGGTGATTCTGCCCTAAGCACTGGTGTCGCTCCTGGGTGAGCTAGGGTTGCTTACTCAAGGTCTATGGCTCCTACATGTTCTAACCAGGCGCGATCACAATTTATGTGCATGAGTCCTCGCTCTGTCCTGTAGGCACTTCTCTTTTGCGGCTTGGAGTTTGCTCGTATTTGTTCTATTTCATGTCCCTCAGTGTCGTATTCTACGAGTCCATCTCATCCTCACTTCCATCACTGAAGGATTGGTAGTCTTTGTACTCGTTGTCAGAGTCCTCTGTGTCAGACTGCTCATCGTCTCGTAGAGCTTGGTATATCTCTTGTTGTTGATCCGGGACTAAGGCCTAGTTGTACATAAGGTTCAAGTCATGCACCTGGGTCCATTGCCACTTAGACTCGCCTAAGAGATCCTGGAGTGGTTTGAAGTTTGTTGCTGAATTGTTAGCCAATTGTCAGCCAGCTTGTCTGTTAAGTATTCCCAGAGCCTCCTGGAGTTCTCTCTTGTTGCCTGGCACTTGGAAGGTGACGGGCTTAGGTCTCCCAAGAAGGGTTCCTTCCATCATGCAAACTAGTATAGAGGGTGTGCGGTCGGTCATGCCCATCATCATGATGGCTTGCTCATATGCCTCTTGATCCGAGAACGGCAGGTCGACTGTAGCAAGGACATGCATCCAATCCCACTCATCCTCTGGGCATGGGATATACTTGGTCAAGGACCCATAAGACTTCTTGACTTGACTGTCACCCTTGAGCATTGCGGAGATGGCATCCAAGTTGACTGGTGAGGTCTTCCAAGTGTCCATCTCTACCCTCACAGCTTCCATCCTGTTGTCTAAGAATATCAAGCCGTTACCCCAATCTTCGATAACTCTGGCATTGCGCATCCAGGGCTGGCCTAACAAGACATCGTAGTCCACCCCCTTCATGACTATAAAGTCAACTGACAAATAACTGCCGGACACCTGCAATTTTCACTGGCCAGTTTTTAAGTACCTCGAATGGCTTCACCCTCATGCCGTTTGCTAATGTGACATTAAACTGAGCGGCCTCAACAGGTGGGTTTCCCTAGGTCTGTAGTACTGTGTGGCTTAGCACACTAACCCCGGCTCCCATGTCTACGATCCCCTTTCTTGTTGTGTCCCCTAAGGCTAGGACTGATAACACTGCATGCATCTCGCTGCCTTCCTAGAAAGCATTAACGTGCAAGGATTTTGGCACAGAGTGTAGCGTTAGACTTAGTATTTGTGTTTCTGCATCCTGATCATGCAGATCCACAGCTTGTTCTCATGACTGCTTGACCCACTGCTTGAGGTCTTGCCATAGGATGGGATGCTACTTAAGCAGGTTTCCTAGGATTAACGTCACTGGGGTGGTCACTAGCGTGGTAAGGAGGCTATTAGCTGCTCGTTCCTCTCCTTCACCGAATTGTCTTGGCCAACGGTCGTGACTGATTTGTGGGCCTGCAGCAACAAGGCTTGGCCTAAGGGGTACTATCTATGGTGTGGTTGCATCTCTTGGCTTTGGTCTCGCGGAGACTGCCGGGTTCATGCTGGTGCGATCCTCGATCTTGTCCTCTAGGATGGGCTCAATGTCCCTTAAGTGCTCTTGGGCCTCTTTCACCCAGTCCTTCACTTTCTCTATGGCCTCGAGTTGGCGCTCCGGATGTGGGTACTCCCCTACCTTGGCACTTCCCTTTTCGGTTGTCTTGGGGGCTAAAATCTCTGCCTCTGCGTCCATGACTTTCTTTCCAACAGGCAGAGTTGTAGCACTCTCAGGTTTCAGTGTGATCTTAGCCTCCGGCCTCCTCTTCCTTCACCTGTGGCTCTTCTTCCCTATCGAGGCTGCATCGAGGTTGCTGGGTCCCGGTAGTGA
Source organism: Lygodium microphyllum (assembly GCF_053477565.2). Taxonomy (NCBI): domain Eukaryota; kingdom Viridiplantae; phylum Streptophyta; class Polypodiopsida; order Schizaeales; family Lygodiaceae; genus Lygodium; species Lygodium microphyllum. The sequence goes on along the minus strand of NC_141136.1, from coordinate 156,242,437 downwards.
TATGCCGGCCTGCTTTGTCTGGGCACGGGTCATGACCCACAACGGGATGGGTGTGGCCTCCCCATCAAGGTTCTCGACACCAAACAGTCCCAATGGAACAAATGGTACGTTGGCTGAACTTGCAGAAGGTTTCCGCTTTGGGCAATCGACAAAGAGATGGGTGATTATGCACTCAACACACCTTAGGTCAGCTTTATCTCTGTTCTGCTGCTCCCTCTCGGGGCAACGTGATGAGACATGACCTGGGTGACCACAAGTCCAACAGATGATTGGATCCTGCATCTGCCCTCCTAGGCCTCTACCTCGTCCTCTCCCTAACGCCATCACTGGTACTGGTTGATAGTCCATAAGGACTATGTTGTCCTGCCATCGTGAGAGACATAAGGGTATAAGTAAGTATCTTCCTCATTTGGCTCTTCCACGTAGTGGACTGGAGCGTCACTCGATGGATGGGTCACATAGGGACCGGGTGGCCTAGGTATACATATAGGGTTTATGTCCATCCTGGGGATAGCTGGCTTAATGTCGTTAGGCGCAGCAAGGGCCAATGGGGCTCCCCTTTCGAAAGGTGACTGCGGTCTGTTCGCTAGGTAAGGCTGATCGTATGGTTGGGAGTATGGAAGTCTCTTGGGCAATCTGCAATGCATAATGTTGTGACCAAACCTGTCACAGTTAGCGCAAGGTCTCGACCGAGGGTCTTAACACTCGGCCAGCAAATGGTTTCTACCACAGTACACACATTGGATGTGTGGCCGTGTTGGTCGTCTCCACAGGTCTTGCAGCTTGACTATCTCCATGAAGATTAGGGTCTTCATTGTACTCTCCCTTAAAAATGGGCAATGGGACTACATTTGTTGGCCTGTTATCAATATTTCCAGGACGGATTTGACTAGGAAGGGAACCTTGAGTCACCATGGGGACTTCTGTAAAGAGTGCTTTTAGGGTGTCAAAGGAGGCTTTTGTTGCAAGCTCGTTCTAGGCCTTGATTTTTTCCTTCTCTCTTCTCATGTACCTCTAGATTTCTAGTACTTGCCTCTTGATTGTGTCATTCATCAGGGGGTTGGCTCCAACTAGTTGGGTTTGTACTCAACAAAATAGAATTAGAGGGAGCTTCAATCTCTAGAGGACTCTCTGGCCAACATCTCTTCTACTTCTTTCTTTTCTACGTCTCTGAATTCAGCTTTCAAACCACTACAAAGAGGGAGGTATTCCGTTCTGAAGAAACTCATTCTTCTGAGGATATCATCATAGTAATGCCAACTTCTAATGGTTTCAAGTATGCATGTTGTGAAGAACACTCTGTCTACCAACTTCCAGTGGGTTGCTAATTGAACAAATAGGAGTTTGTCAGTGCACCAAGTGTCCCACATATCCTACTGTTGAGCATCCACGAACAAATTCAAACTCTTTTCTTTCTTGTTTTCGTGAACCTCCATTGACCACGACTCCTGAAGCTTCTTTATGATCTCCCACTTGATGATGCCTGGAAACTTCTCAATGAATGCCAGATCTTCCATGGATGGTCATTCTCTATGTTTCTACTCTTCAATTTGTTCCTAAAGAATTTTCCACCAAGATGTATGTCTCTGTTGCTTCAATAGAAAGAGGAAATAGTCCACCACATAGAGCCTGCATCATTATGGTAATATGTTTCCACCATTGTGGGATGAAATTCTTATGGAAAGTGGCTTTGGTAATGAGAATCTCCAATTCTTCAGTAGTAGAAGGAACTTTGCGAAATCCATTGCATTCTTCTTTTCTTGGCAATGTCATTTCCTTCATTTTCAGCCTTCTGGTGCTTGTTAATGGCAGTTTTCCCCGGTGCTGTGCACCAAAAACATGGAGCTCCAAAAGGAACACCAAGGAAATAGGGCTTGTACTACAAGAAAATCTATCTTGTATCATTAACAAACATCTCTTTCATCTTTTATATGATCTCAACAAAGAAAACAACACCAGGAACAAGAAATCTTCACACAGCTTCATAGAAACAATCTCCCATAGCTTTAACTTCTTCATATTATTCATAGAATTAATAAAAAAAGAGAACACAAAAGAAACACCATTTTGAATGGAAATAAAATCACATAGTATTTATCTTCAAAGTCTTCACAGTTTTCTCTCACAATCTCTCATATATAGATCCATTGTTTTGCATAGAATTGGCTATTTTTGACTCTCTCTTTCTCTCCCAATAAATAGTACATTATCTCCTCACTAGAATACTCAATAAGCACTCATAATAATCCTTCTTTGTTCATGGGCGCCCCTTCCAAAAGGTGTGTCTAATATGAAAGGTCACTAGAGCCACTACAGTGACTCTTCATAGCTCATTACTGTCACTTCACTCCAGTCTTCTCTTGAGTCTTCAGTAGCTTCTTCTTTCACTTCCTTGAGCTCTTGTGAACTTACAATCACCTCTTTCCAAGGCTAAAAAACTTTCTCAAAGTCAAAAAGTACATTCCACAATACACTTACAGAGGCATACAGAACAAAACAGAATAGAACAGAACAGAAATAGATGCTCTACAAAAGCTCATCAGAGGGTTACAAAACGTCAACAGAAAACATCAAAACCACATAACTCATACTAAAATCATTCCAAACTATCAAAAACCATTCAATGAGCTTTCAAACATTCTCAAACTTCATCAATCATTACTCCATGCTTCATACAGAAGAAAAACATGACAAAATATAAGCTAAATAGAACCAATCAGAACCTCAACAAAACTTATTAGAACATCACAGAGCCTCATATCTCTACTAGAAATCATCATGAGCTTCCAAAACATAATCAACCTCATCTAAAATATTCTCAAACACTTCCAAAACAATCAATCATCATTCAAAATCCATCAAAAATCAATCGTTCAGCCATAAAAAACAACAAAAATCAACCAAAAGACTAAGTCATTTCAGCATTCAACACTTGCAGAGCGACCCTTCTCCTTGCTTCCATCTTATCCTCTTGTGCACCTTATCGAGGGTGAGAGAGTGAGAGTGAGGACTTAGAAAGTAAAGCTCTTCTCTCTTCTTGCCTTTCTTCTCTCAGTGGGGTAAGAGTACTACTACTTCTTCTTCTCTACTTCTCTTTTCAATGGAGCACTTGTAGATTAAATTGATTGTGATAGAGTAGCAAGAGATGATTCAAGGGCAATGCTTGAATCATGAGGCCACTGATAACTCTTTGAAGGCATTTAGGCTACAACACATGAAGGTAATAAGGTGAGTCTACTACAAATTCTTAAGTCATTTCATGTTCTCACTTATATTGGGATTGTAAAGGGACATCGAATAGCTTGGAGATTGGAACGTGCCTTGACTATATGAGATATTTTCATGTTGATGAGCTTTTGAAACTCATGAAAGAATAATAGTTCATCCAATGTCCCATTGTTAAGCATTTGACCAACATTTTTTGGTTTCACTATTGCTAGGATAATGGATCAAATCAATCATCCAACAATGCGCGTTCCTCGTGTCAAAACTTGCATAGCTAGATTAGGAGGTTGGACTAGTTAGGAACTAGTTCAAATTTTTGTGTTTTGATTGTTTGGAGTAGATCAAGTAGAAACTAAATAGAAAAAACTTAGACACACAATCTTTTATAGCACAATTTGTAGTTGCATAATCACTAAATGCTTCAATAAATTAGTTGTTCTTCATGATTACTTAGGTTTCTAGACATTGTTGTGTATGTTGAACAAGAAATTGGCGATAAGGCTTGGTCTGTAGAGGTGCCAAATACTCTCTTTTTAAAATTCTCATATTCAAGACCACACCACTGAAGTGTAACCAAGCTCCACTTTAGTGTGTAGCTCTCCACTTAACTGCTCTCAACTCCACTTGAGTCAAGTGTCCTTATTTAAATGCTACCCCTCCACTTGAGTGTAATCACTCGAGTGCAACTATTGAGTCTCCTCCCTCAACTCCACTTGAGTGTAACCACTCAAGTTCATCTACATCCATAGGTAGTGGTTAAAGGATACTAGAGAAAATAGAATGGGTTAAGACAAGTACACTAGCATCAAATGCATGCATATATGTGATTTAGAGAGTGGAGAGAGGATGAATCAATATTTGCAAACCACTAGGAATATTAAAGCACAAGATGAGAAAGAAATAGAGAGGAGAGAGGAGAAACTAGTACTTGAAAACCACTAGGGGCATTAAAGTACAAGATGAGAAAGAAATAATTGACATGCACATGACTTTTAGAAGGGATAACTACTTGCATGCTTCTATTGACAACTGCTAGACCCATCATCTCATCTAGAGGATTTGATTAAATCATATCTAGGTTTGCACTCGAGCCCTCTCTCTAGGTCTACACTCAAGCCATCTCCGTATCTCATTGCAACACTCAAGTGAGCAACATTCAAGTCATACGACTTGGGTCTATTTCTCTTAAGATCATTTGATGACTCACTATAGCACTCGAGTGTCATGCTCACATATCCCTCATTTGAACTCACACCAAGAGACATACACTTGACCTAAAACTTGTGCTCAACATGAACTAAACCGCTTGCCACTTGAGCAAAAGAACTCAACAAACAAATCTACATACTGAGATAGAAATTTGCAAATGCTATTCAAACAAAGAAGGCTCATAAGCATGAGAAGGAAAAAGTGAGTCAAATGTTTTGCATTATGACATGTGCCAATAACTCCTCGTATCCCATTAAAGGAGTTGGAAAATTTGTGCTGACTATTGTAAGTTGCAATAGTTTCATACTTATGGATGTTTTCTATATACCAAATATTAAAAAACAATTTAATGTCAGTTCTGACACTTGTTGAGATTGGCTTGATCATGAAGTTTGTTGGTGCCAAATGTATAGTTCATGATCTCTTTTGTGGTGATAAAATTATTGCAACTAGTTCACTATATCGTGGGTTCTACAAGATCAATTGTTATGATAAATGTGTGGGTTAATTTAGATGCAAAAATTTGGTATGCATGTTTTGGTCATTCAAATTTTGCTAGTTTGTTGCATCTATATAAATTTGATACGGTGTCTTCACTGCCTACTCTTGAGGCACCTAGAAAACACATTTGTGAAGACTACATATTGGGAAAAATGTAGCATTCTTCATTCCCAAAAGATGGTTCAATGAGAGCTATTTGCAAACTGTACCTTGCACACAATGATGTCTATGGTTCGATGCAAATAGCATCTTTTGGCATCTATTCCCAGCATGCATGGGTGTATGGTCTAAAAGCTAAGAACAAAGTATTTTTGTGCTTCAAATAGTTTGTTAGCATGGCTAAGGATTTGTTGGGATCTAAAGTGGGCATTCTTTGTCACAGCTCGAGGAGGGGAATATAAGTCTAAGAATTTTAATACATATATAGCTAAACATGGGATAAAACATTAATGTACGGTGTTGACACCACAATATAATGGTATAGCGAAGCCAAAAAAAAAAGATTGCTCATAGAGATGGCACAATATATGATTAAGAATCAAGCTTTGCCACATAGTTTCTAGCTTGAGATTGTTTTATGTGTAGCATATTTACTTAATAAGTGCCCCACTAAAGTTTTGCAGTCTATCACTCCGTATGAGGTTTGGCATGGCAAAAAGCCATATATAACTCACTTGCTATTTTTAGTTGCTTGGCTTATGCTTTGGTTTTAGTGCAGCAATGCAATAAGTGAAGGGAGTGAGCCTTGAAGTGGAAGCACAGAGCGAAAGCAAGAGCTAGAGAGAGAGAGAGAGAGAGAGAGAGAGAGAGAGAGAGAGAGAGAGAGAGAGAGAGAGAGAGAGAGAGAGAGAGAGAGAGAGAGAGAACTCCAATAGTCATAATGTATGATTAGTCTTCCCTTTATTCAAATATCACTAAAAGTTTAAATAATGAAGTGACAGTGATGGGCACTCGAATACATGGTGCCGGTACTATTAGTGTAACTAATATATAGATGGCTAGGTACATGTGTCTTTAACCCCAACAGCCTCTCACTTAAAGGTGAGTCTCCTTACAAGCCTCAATGGTTGTAACATACTCTGTCTCTATAGTAGCTAGGGCTTTTCATTTTTGCACCTTGGGGACATCCAAGAAATAGTACCTCCAGCAAAGCTGAAGACCCAGTCAGAGGTGGACTTCCTACTGTCTATATGTCCTGTATAATCAAAGTCAGTGTATCCCATGACTCCTGTATCTTGGCCACCATAATAGATGCACATAGGTGCTGTATCTTTTAAGTATCTCATGATACCCTTGATGCCATTCCAACACCATTTTTCAAGTGTAGTCATATAACGTGCCACAAGTCCCACTACAAATGCTATGTCAAGATGGGTGGCTATCATGTCATACATCAAACTGCCCACTGGAGATACATAAGGGATCTTGGCTATCTTAACCTTTTGCTTATTGAATTGTGGACAATCATCCTGACTAGACTTCACATGAGGAGGTAAAGGACAGTGAATAGGCTTAACATCTTGTAGATAAAACTACTCAAGGACCTTCTACATATACTTCTTCTCTAATTGACAAGTAAAGGAGCCCCTTCGAGTGAACACACAGAATCCAAAGAGACTCACTAGCATCAGTCACGATAACATAATCCAAAGACGGCACAAAACACTCAGAGGGTATTGTTTATCTCTAGTAGACCACCTCAGAACTAGCTATGGGGCATGTACATCATGTGGAGCATCGCAGGGACCTAGGCCACTGGAGCATGAGCCATAGCTACATGCTATCTAGATGGATGTACAATAGTAGGAGGCTCCTCTTGAAATATCACCTTCCATACAATGGCATGCTCATGTTGGAAAACAACATCATGGTTTTGGATAATCTTCCAAGCCTACGGATCCCATAGGTGATAGCCCATTTCACCTACATCTCCATAACCAAGAAACATGCATTTCCTAGACTTAGGATCTAGCTTATTGCGTCTGTCCTTGGGAACATAGTAGAAACCCTCACAATCAAAGACACAAAAATGAGCATACAAGTGAGGTTTTTTAGACCATATCTCCTCTACAACCTGATAGTCAAGAGCAGTACTACATGGAGACCAATTGATCAAGTGTACAACAATAGTAACTGTCTCAGCCTAAAAATATTGATGTAAGCCTGCTTGGCTAAGCATATTACAGACTTGCTCTTGAATTATCATATTCATTTTCTCATCCATACCTTTCTAAGTTGGGGTGTACGAGGTAGTCAATTGATACTTAATACTCCTCTCGTCACAAAACTGCTCAAAGTCTTTAGAGACATACTCACCCCCATTATTTGACCTTAGGTATTTAAACCTATACCTAGATTGGTTCTCAACCAAAGCAAGCCAACATTGAAATGTAGCCAAGACTTTTGATTTCTACTCAATGGGGTATGCCTAGACCTTATGTGTATAGTTATCAATGAAGGTAATGAGATACTTCATGCCATCTAATGGCTTGCAAGATATGGGACCACATACATTTGAATGAATAGGAGCTAAAGGCTCACCTATGCATGTCATACCAAAATTTTTATGCATATTACATGTTTGCCTACCATATAAACAATGATCACAAGACTCACATCACCTATAGTCAAGGGACAGAAGATATTGCAAATGATTCAGCATTTTCATTCCTTTCAAGGACATGTGTCCAAGGCAATGATGCCAAAGAGATACATGTGAAACTGCATCCACTGTTGAAACATAGTCAACTGACCTAGATACAAGCAAGAGGTAGAGAGTATTGGACTTAGCACCACGTGCAATGACAAGATTCCCATCCATGAGTAATCTTCCATGAGGAATCACCAAAAGAAACTATATAACCCATATCATCCAAAGTGCCAATAGAGATAAGCCTCTTCGTGATGAGAACCGATACATGGCATACATTACGAAGAGTGAATGTGCTACTTGAACTAAACTACAACTAGGCATCACCAATACCAACAATCTCTCATGTCAAGTCATTACCCAAATGGATAGATTCAGTCATATTGCGATAGGAGTGAAACCACTCTCTATTAGGGGTCACATGAAACCAAGCCCCTAAATCTATCAATCAACACTGTCTATAGCCTGACAAAGCATCAATTAGCTATGGAGTATCAAGAGAAGAAGCTGGAAGTATAAAATCATCATTAAAATTAGTCTACACAACATTAATCTCTTCAATCTTAATGTTGGACTTGCTAGGGACAATGTTATGATCATCATTTTGTCCTATACTTTACCCTTACCCTTTTTCTTGAACTTGTCCTCATGCATTTTATGGAACTCTAGCCAAATAGGTCTTGCTTTCCCACAGTAATGACAAGTCAATGAGGACTTATTGCCACATGGCTTACTGTGAGACTATTCATGTGAGTGAGTGTGATATTCAGACTTTTATTTTCAATCTTCTCAACTTCTCGTAATTAGTTTTTGAGAGTTCTAGACTATTAAATAGTGGAATTCTCGAATAAAATAATCAAAAATTCCAAACATGACATCTTCCAAGGTAGATAAGATCTGCAGACATCCTTCATGAAAATCACCATACGAACGGTAGCCATGGCCTATAAGTGAGAACTGACTAAGCACATTTAAGACTTAAGAAGTAAGAGAAAGCTTAAATAAAAAGAAAGCTTAAGGAAGAAGAAGACGAGGAATAGGCCGCCACCCCTCCCCCCTCCCTCTTTTTTTAACAAAAGAATAGTGCCATATTTCTCTCTCTTTTTTCAAATTGGGAGATGTTGAAAGCACTGAATTCTCCTCCTCAATCTCAGCAGAAGACCCTAGCAATCTCCCCCTTTTCTCAATTCGACAAGAGGCCTCGATTGGAGCAAGATCATCTGAGAGCCAGGCAAATCAGTTATGGCATCTTTGGCAGCCTCTCTGGACCTGAAAGATCAAATCGCCAACATCATATTGCATCTTGAAAGCTTCTAGATTGTTGGATTGCCAAGATACTCTGCCGGCTCTTGAAATCGCATCCCCCATCCCTTCTACCTTCACTTCCCTATGGAATCAAGACTCTACTCGATTCCTAGCGATCACCATCCCCCATCAATTCGATTGTGACAACCCTCAAGCTCTTTCACCAAAATCTCCTTTACAATCTCATGATTAAAAATCATGGCTCCGAAGAAGAAAATTATGAAGGTTGCAGAGGCAGGAGCTACCAATAAGACTGTGGATACGACCACTACAAATGGAATGGCGAGTATTGGGATTACAAACAAAGCTACGAATACCATCAACCAAGCACTCTTCGTAGATCCCCATGTACCATATTTTGCTATTAAAGGCGGCTAGTGGATCATCATCCTATGAGTTGGTAACAAAAAGTTGTATTTGTAAAATAGGACTTCTTTTTTAAATCTCCTTCATAAAATCTTTTAAAGAAATTCTTAATCACAAATTCCAAGGGATAAATTGGGTTTGTATGAGATGTTCTTAGGAGAAGTACAAGGAAGGTACTATGTTCTTAAAAAGACTTAAATTTTTTTATCTGTATTGAACTAACATAACCTTTGATGGATAAATACAAACACTAATTTTTCGTATGAAAAAAAGGGGAATTGAAGTATAATTTTCATAATAAGACCAACCAAGATTTTTTTTGAGCAAAGACCCATGAACTCCGTTGAAAAAAGAAAAGACCATCATGAGAATTGTTCTCAAAAATAGAATTCTTATTTAGATTCAATCCGAACTAGATCTCAAGGGGAGGGTAATCTGAGAAGATTATTGGAAGATATTGCCACTTACGCTAAGTTTTGTCTTGATATTATTACTTTTTGAAAGGAAAGAATTGTCCTATAAATAAATTTGTTAAAAGTTTACGTATAATGCATTCAGAATAAGATGTTTGTGATTGTAAGTTAGGTACTAATCTTTCCACAAATCATTAGGCTAAAAGATGGATGATCAGATATACAGATCGTCGACCGAGGTAGTATTTTGATGAACACAGAGCACTGCGATTGAGGCAGTGTTCTTTAATGGTGCTAGACCTCCCCAAGGTCAGTGTGGATAAAACCTACTCCAAGGGTTTTTTTTTTTGGTTTTCGCATCAGCGAGTATAGATAAACCAATCATGGTGCGAAAGGTCTTATTGTAGGGAACTCTAGTTGGCAAAAGGAGGTGAGGATATCACGGGGCTCTGATCATAGACTCCTTAGACTCTTACAAACTGCCAACTCCCCTTCAAATTTCAAATATTATCTTGGAAGTTCCAGTACTAGTTTAGGAACTGAACGTGGAGAGAATAATACCTTCAAGTTGACATCATAGAATAGAAAACATTGTAAAAAGTTATTTTTCTTAAAGGAACTATTGAGAAGGAATTACTTTACTCTGTCTTTGTGTCATGATAAAGGCATGTAACGAATTTGTATCAGGAGATCATCAAAGAAGTTGTTTTTATAAGTTGAATCTAAGGTGGTAGGTAATTAGGTAATTAAAAATACTCTTTCGAGGGAAGCAAAAGGATGGATTCCCCAACGAAGAATCCAGAACTATGGTTGGGTGGAATCGATAAGTCGAGGGATTTTCTAAAAAGGAAAAATTTTACATTTTTAGGTAAATGTATTAGAAATCAAGAAGCCTAACTTGAATCATTTTAGGGCCCGGAATGGGATTTTGCACCATGGGCAGAAGGGATCAAAGTGTCACACACCCCTTCGTCTCCCATTCTCTTTGAACCTAGCGCAATGCAAGTCAGTTTTAGTTGGGTAATTCTATAAGAAGTGGAAACTCAAACTGCTAACACTAATCGACCATTAGTAGTTGATTTAACTCATAATAGGAACCAAAAGCTTAGGTTGACAATCCTCGTGGGGATGGCTGGAACTTCCACTATGGGGTAGACTCAAGCAAGCCTAGATAACAAACTCCAAGGTATTTCATCAAATCTCGGATGGCATTTTCTAGGACATCTCTTGATGGGCTACTAAGAATGTGCCGATGAGGAAGCTGGCTTGGGCGGGCACGTTACAGTTGGTATTAGAGCACACATTGATATAGGATACGACGCAAGAAAATAAAACTAGTTATAACTACAACATAAAATATCTTAAGTTGTGAAAATCTTCTCTTGTTAATATATATATATGTTCTTGATTTCTGGCAGAGGGACAAACCTTGGGAATGATTCTTGATTTTCCAAGTTATATTTATATCAGCAATGCACTCCTCTAGATTCAGTTGGAGAAACCAGATGATGCGAATATTAGATTAGATATACAATCCTTCGCCCTTGTATTACGAAAGACAATGGATGTTAAGCGAAGGGTATTGTTACATTGATGCAAACCATCTTGCTTACCTCCACAACAATTTAAAGAGGCTAAGGTGGATGGAAACCCTTAAGGTTGCCAAGATTTATCTATTCTATGAGGCTAGAGTAAACTTAAACATGTTCATTGGAGGACGACAAGTCAAATTAAACCAATACATCTATGAGGAATTTACAAAGGCTATACCGGCTAATCGAGTCATGGTTGTAGGATGCTCTAGTTGTCGCAACTACAAGAAAGATGGATTACATGATCTTCCCCTAAAATATAGATTTTTGGATATCCATTTTCAGAATCCTAATTACTATGTAATGGATATATCACAATGCCATGCCTAGGTTGTAGTAGGGAATCCTCTTCCAAGAATAATATGAGCTTCCGAATGACTCGAATAATGTATTCCCTTCCTATTGACATAAAGAATTAATTTTGTCCACCCATTAATCAAAACTGGTTGTCTCTTGGGTAATCACGAATAGTGAAAATATATTATCTGTTTGATGAAATTTTTAAACCCTAGTAGAAATAGAGTTAGCTAATAGTGGTGATGAAGTCAAAAGAAAATTTTGACATTTCAAGCTGTGTATGTATCTCTGCCAAGCATTCAAACGGTGAAATAATTTTTGACTATTTTATAATGAATATACGATTTTCACCTCTCCTATCTAGAATGGAAATATGGGACAGATTGATTCATTGAAGCTAACCACCCTGACTATATCATAGATCAACCTTAGGTGAATCCAATGGATGGAGGACTCAAAGGCTCGTTGAACTATCCTTCTTTAACAGGACCCCATTCTTCATACTAACTACTGACTAGATCACCGAATCATCACGTAAGCAGAAAACCAACTAAGTTCGTCTTGATAGATGGAATTATGTAACATACCCACCTTGATCTCTTGACGAATAACGTTTTAGTAGTCGCCCAGAGTTTACATCCCAGTCGTCACCATCCGTACTCTAACCAGAATGATCGGATTTTGTCTGGCTGGTTAACCGTAGGTCTACCTGCAAGGGAATAATCCAGCCATTACCCACGGAGGACCGACCTAAAGGTTCCTAATTGATCTAATAGTCACCTATCAACAAATAGCTCACATCCGGAGGTGTCCTTCGAGAGGCTTCTTGTCCGGAAGGAGCAACTGCCATTACCCTTGGTTCATGGAGTACGACGCTTTTTTCCAGTAGTAGACTAAGGATTTATGGAATCCCTCGCAATGCTCCCGCACAGCCGCCGTACCTTTCCCCTAAGATACTTTACAATTCAAGTTCTGAGACCAAACCCTAGGTAAGTCATCGAATCGGCCCTTCCTAGAGTTCCTTCTTAGCGTTTGCTTTTGGAAAAACTTCTCAGCTAACCGAGACCACCTTGCCATAGAATTGGATTCGTCGGGAACCCATCCACCTGCTTCCCTCTATGGAAGTTCTTAGTTATCTCATTACCTACCACATTATGTGAAACATATAAAAATAGCTTCATTAATTAAAATTCCCTTTATGCACAGTTGTTCGTTTATGTAATTTACTCACAGACATACAATCAGAATAAAACAAGTTCATTGATTATATTCCATAATGTGTGTTCTCCCACCCATACAGGAGAAAAATTGCAATTTCACGTGTTGCCTTATCCAGCACATCTGCATGTCACGTGCTGCCTCATCTGGTGCATTTGCACGTCATCAAGATCAAATCCACCTATAGCTAGTGTTCATAGGTGTCCCAAGTAGAACTCGAGCCATACAAGGGACCAAGTAGTTCCTAAGTGTGAAAGGGATTTACTAGCTAGAGCCCCCCTCGCACCCTACCCACCTCCTACTTAATATGATCCTTGTTGGAAGACCTCACGCCATCGGAGCCAGTCCGCGCTTCCGCAGTGGTAAAAACATCCCCTCTTGGTATGGGGATTCAACACTATCCTTGGGGGAGGCATAGGGCTCCTCAATTTTTATCTATTCCAATATTTAATTCAATCAGAATCTAATCTAGAAAATCACAAACAAGATTGATGTCTTCAAGCAGTTATGACTTCAATCAATCATGCAACTTTCAAGTGATGCTTAATCTGGTAGAAATCGACACTTGAGTTTCACATAATGAAATCTTTCCCTTGGAATTTAAGTAGGAGAATCTAGATTTTTGGAGTCTCTAACTTCCTAGTTCTTGTAACCAAGTTTCTTGGCCTTAAGTCAATATTTCTCAAGAGACTTATCTTATTTCTATTGAATTTGGATAGAACTTTATGTTAGAAAAACCTGTGATGTCGCGGTTGGTAAAGGGTTGTTATCAATGCCCGTGACTCCATTTATGACTCCCGTGCCCGCAATTCCAACTGTTGCTTCCACGTTAGTAGGGTCATTCGCGACTTCTGCCTTTGAATTCTTTTTCTTCGGGGCCATGATAGAATAGAGATGAGAGTAGAGGTATGCTCTATAGGATAGAGTTCTTCAGTGTCTTCTCTTCTCGGATCAGAGTAGAAGAGGATGAGAGACCTTCAGTGTATCCCGGATTATGTCTCTTCATCTCATGGAATAGAGTCTCCTCCTTCTCGATCAGTGTCTCATCCTCGTCAAGATTGCTCTTATCACTCTTCCTTCTCGATCAGCGCCTCATCCTGTCAAGACTTTTCTGGTCCTTCCTCATCTCGCATGGGAGCCATGGAAGAAGCTTGATGGGTTCAGGTAGCGCTTCCGCATAGGGTTGGAGAGAGAGAGAGAGAGAGAGAGAGAGAGAGAGAGAGAGAGAGAGGCTGATTACAGCAGAGCTTCTTCGTGTTAATAGCAGTAGAGAGACTTCTGCATGGGTCGTTGTTGTTGAGATATTTGCAATCACACCTACTTTACTCCCTTTGTATAGCATAGCTAGGCTAGGAAGATGCAGTCCATTCTATGAAGAGAGACAAAATCCCATATGCACAGTGGATGTTAAGTGCTACCAAAGAACTCTATATAATGATGTACTTGAACTATCACTTTCATATGATGATAATGCAATAGTACTTGTCTCTTCTGTCAACTGTCTGTGTCATTGTTGTCCATACACAAGATTGTGTTTATGAGTTCAAGTCTCAATCTTGAAACCTAATTCACTTGTGTAACAGTTGTCTACATTGTCATGTCAACATGAGTTGTGTCTTTATCTTCCATCCTCCATAGCTTACGCCTTTGCCATGCTCTAGATCCCGCATCTTTAACAGTTGTGCGTCTGTTACGTGATGCTCTACCCTTGTTCATATAGTAGTGAGGGGAGGGAGGGGAGGTAAAGAGAGGGTGCTTGCTTTTTGGCATTTTTGATGACATAATCCATGACAAAGATTTTCGTTTTTTTTTTGCCCTGCAACTTGTTTGGATCATAACTTCGTCATATGAACTCCAAATATAGTTGTTCGGATACTCAAAACGATCGAAACGCATCTGATCGACAAGCAACGCGGGCAGAATTTCAAAAATCCATAAAAAATAGGCGAAAATGATGTTTTTTGTAAATCGCGTTATTTTTATCCATCTTTTGTCTTTGGATACTTATTCCCTTCAAAATAAGTCACATTATACCATCTAAAGTCAGAATTAAGTCATCTAAATATGATATTAGAGATGTTAGACTATTCTAGTAAACCAGTCCTGCTTCCTGTAAATCCTGTAGAGATTCTACAGTTTTTTTTTCTATGTGTGGACGTGCAACACCACGTATAAACTAAGTAATGGGGACATTACATTCTTCCCTCCTTAGAGAAATTGAGATGTCCTCATCTCGAGAGAAACTGGGGGTATTCTTTCATAAGGGTTATCTCATCGATCCAAGTGGCATCCTCTTCAGGATAATCCTTCCATTGGATGAGATATTCTCTAAGGGTCATAATCCTAAGGATTATTTCTTTTACATCCAAGATTCTATCAAGTTGAAGTTCAAGTAAACCTTGGCTTGGCATTACAACTTGTTGATAATCAAGAATATGATCGTGATTAGGTACATAGGGCTTCATGAATTGACATGGAATGCATCATGAACTTTTAGGGTTTCAGAAAGTTGTAGCTTATAAGCATTAGGTTCAAGCATCTTCTTAGAAGCTTTAACCTTCAAGTAGGGTCTGAGAAGTTTAGTGGGGTTAGGCATTCTTGCCCATATAGAGCTTGAAATGGGGTCATTTGAATGCTCTAATGATAGGACGCATTGTAAGCAAATTCCACCAAAGGTAGATATTGTATCCACCGTCTAGGTTCTTTGCAAAAATATGCCCTAAGTATGTCTTCAATGACCTGATTTACATGCTCTATCTGCCCATCAGTTTGAGGGTGATAGGCTGTATTAAAACAAAGATGTGTACCGAGAGCTTCAAATAATCCCTTCCAAAAATGTGAAGTGAATAGAGAATCATGATCACTGATAATTCTCTTTGGTAGTCCATGAAATCTAAATATTTCTTTGACAAATAACCTAGCAATATCTGAGGCTTTGTAGTTGGTTTTGAACGGAATAAGGTGGGTAACCTTAGTCAAGATATCCACAATTACCATGATCGAGTTGTATCCTCCTTGAACTGAGGGTAATCCAACTTAGATTCTCTTTGGTGCACAGATCGGATGCCGTAAGCACGCGTAGTGAGCGTTGGAAGGTCCCCAAGAACAAAAGAACTCTACTTTTTGCACAAAACCCAAGGTAGAAAGCATGCACGACATGAACAAGAGACCAATTGGGTGCAATCTCCCCCTATGCCTTGTGTAAGCGCTCCATGAAGTATATATTTTATGTATTAATCATCTTCAAGCTCAAATAATAGCCCAAATTACAAAATAGCACGCTTTTGGCTTTTGAGTTTGCTTTAGTGCCAAATAGAAATAAAGCTAATGGGCGGGCGCCCAAAGAGTCAAGCATACCCAATACAATGTCCAAATACAAATATCATAATCGTGAGTCCATGCGCATACAAAAATAATAAATAAATATCCAACACCTTGATAAATAGGCGCGACAAAATATAGGCGCCATGCCAAATGTATGTGCCCATCAAAATATATATGATGCTATCCTCCAATGCTTTCCTCCGCCACTGCTACTATCTCTACACATCAACTGAAGTATTCACAATCGTTAGTAAAATAATACAATTAAACCAACAAAAGTGAATACCTAGCAGTCTTCAGCTACATAAATAAATCAATTGGTTAGAAATCAATCCTAACCTTAATTTATCACGAGTGCGCACTCTAAACTCATAAACGTTTATTAATTTAATATGTATTTTACGGAATCACCCGGTATGGAATCACCCATGTACACACTAAATTAACAAAATGCCCAAAAAGGATAGGCGTCCCCATCGACTTCTCACACAAAGAATCCACTTTGTGTATGAGTCCCAATAATAAAAGTTTACGGAATCCACCGTAAAACCTCACGGAATCCACCTCGAAATATGGCTCCTGACATCACTCTTTGCCCGATCTATATTTGATCTCAAAATCATACTCTTGCAAGTCTTCGATCCACCGACGTTGCCTCATATTTAGATCTGGTTGAGTGAAAATGCATTTAAGACTTTTATGGTCGGTTACCAGTGAGAATTTCTTTCCGAGTAGATAATGTCTCCATAACTTAAGAGCATGGATAATTACAAGTAATTCCAAGTTATGAGTAGCATAATTTCTCTCGTGAGTCTTCAATTTTCTAGAGGAATATGCTACTAGATGTCCTTCCTGCATGAGTACGCATCCCAAAGTAAGAGAGCTCACATCAGTCACCCACTTTGAATTCTTTGCTAAGATCGGGTAGTTTGAGGATCGGGGCTGTGACTAAACTTAGCTTGAGCCTGTCAAAGCTAGACTGTTCAACTTGGGTCCATTTAATGGCAACTTGCTTCTTGAGTAGGTCGGTGAGGGGTGCAACAATCAAGGCATAATTCTTGATAAAGACCCAATACCATCCTGTTAAACCCAAAAAGCTACGAACTTTGATTACAGTGGTTGGAGGCGGCCAGTCTTGTACATCCTTGACCTTGGTCGATCTACTGAAGAACATACACTTCTTCTTCTTAGCATACAACTTGTGAGTCCGCATTGTCTCAAGAACTGCCTGTAGTTGTGATTTGTGACTTCCTTCATCCTTGGAATATGTTAAGATGTCGTCAAAGAATACAAGGAAGAAATCATCAAGATAGGGTCTGAATATATCTTGCATTAATCTGTTGAAGGTAGCAAGGGTGTTGGTTAATCCAAATGACATTACAATAAACTCGTAATGACCGTACCTTGTGCTAAAAGCGGTTTTTGGGATATCTTCTTGCTTGATTTTGATCTGGTAATATCCTGATCTGAGATCAACCTTGGAGAAAATCTTTGCTCCTTGTCGTCGATCAAGTAGTTCGTTGATCCTTGGAATCGGATACTTAGTTTTTATTGTTACCTGATTTAGCCCTTGATAATCAATGCAGAGACAGAGAGTCCCATCCTTCTTTTTCTGAAATAACACTAGAGCTCCCCAGGGTAGAGTTACTGGGTCTAATGTATCCTTGATCTAACAGCTATTTGAGTTGTTTCTTTAGTTCTATGGCTTCCGGGATGGACATTCAATATGGTCGTTTTGCAACTAGTGCAGCTCCTGGTACTAGCTTGATTTCGTGGTCGACTTCTCTCTGTGGTAAAAGTTTACTTAATTCTTTAGGGAATATGTCAGCGTATTCCTTAAGCCATGACTGCTCATCTTCGACTTCTTTATCCTCTTCAGTCTTATTTAATTTGATTAGGTATACATGTGAGCCTTTTCTTAAACCTTTAGCAATTCGAGAAGCTTTTGCTAATTGAATCTTTAGTTTTCTTGCTTCTCCTTGTGTAGTCACTTGTTGTCCTATAAGATTTAAGAATGTGACTTGGCCCTTTTCACAATGAATATGAGCGCCATTGGGAATTAACCAATCCATTCCTAATAGGCACTCATAGGTTCCTAGGTTCATTACTCTAAATTTTATGTTGGTTTGATTGCCACCCAAATTAAACTCCACCTTACTTGTCTGTTGTGTTGAGGAAACTTCTTTTCCATCAGCTAACTCAACTATCATCCCAGGTGCATGCATTGTGTCTATGCCTAGTTTTCTAGCACACCTTGGTGATATGAATGAATGTGTGCTTCCACAATCAATCAAAATTTTAAAGGGTTTACTGTTATAGGTTAATGGTGTCTGAATCACTGAAAATTGTCGATTTTGTCCCTTCTTCTTGAGAGAGGCGTGAATTCTTGCTCTCTCCATGTCGATTTCCAAGGTGGGACCTTCATCATCTTCTACTTCCTTGAGGGTTATGTCTGCAACTCTTCCTCTAGCTATGGCTGTCCGGCTCTGGTTATTACGGAACTTGCTTTGGTGTTCATTCTATCCAAGTTTTGGGCATTGCCTTTGGATATGGCCAGGTTTATTACAATAATAACACCTATAAGTATCCTTATTACCACCAATTAAAGTTCTCCACTATCGACGTCTTAGCCTTTTTGCTATTAGCAGATTGAAATTGACCTTGGGCTCTTTTTGCATAGGCCCTAGTTATATTTCTGTTTTGGAACTTATTATTCCAAGGCTTATCATTTCTTGGTTTGGATTGGAGTCCCTATACGATCGGTCTTCCTCTTATCAATGCATCTTGGAGGTCGGATGGACACATTGCTTCAAGCCGTGTGTTCAGGGGATCATCCAGCCATGGCAAAACTTGGATACTTGTTGTGCAATGTCCATAGACAGTGCATACTTGTTGTGCAATGTCTAGTGTCATTCCAGGTTGCTTTACAACAAAGAATTCATTCATCTTTTGTGTGCGGTATGTTGGCGGAAGATACCGGCCTCGCACTACATCCTTTAATACGTCCCAACTAACAGATGCTTCGGAGATTCCTTGGTCTTTACACCATTTTTTTCCACCAAATTTGATCTTCTCCTCTTAGCTTTAACTTGCCGATCATTGTTTGATTAGCTGGGGTAATTCTAGCAACAATGAAATAATCTTCCATGGACTCGATCCATATTTCTAATTCAACCTCAACATTTTTGCCTTGGCCAAGAAAAAAAAACTCATATCTCAGGCTACAATACCAAGTTTTTTTATATTTCTTTTTGCTCTGATACCACTTGTAAGGTACCCGCCTTGATCTCTTGACAGATAACGTTTTAGTAGTTGCCCAGAGTTTACATCCCAGCCATCGCCATCCGTACTCTAACCACAATGATCAGATTTTGTCCGACTGATCGGTCTACCCGCAAGGGAAGGGTCCTATCGTTACCCATGGAGGATTGACCTAAAGGTTCCTAATTGATCTAATAGTCAACTATCAACAAATAGCTCACATCTGAAGGTGTCCTTCGAGAGGCTTCTTGTCCAGAAGGAGCGACTGCCATTACCCTTGGTTCATGGAGTACAACGTTTTTTTCCAGTAGCAAACTAAGGATTCATGAAATCCCTCACAATGCTCCGGCACAGCCATCGTACCTTTCCCCTAAGATAATTTACACTTCAAGTTCTGAGACCAAACCCTAGGTAAGTCAGCAAATCGGCCCATCCTAGAGTTTCTTCCTAGCGTTTGTTTTTGGGGAAACCTCTCGACTAATCGAGACCACCCTGCCATAGAACTGGATTCGTCGAGAACCCATCCACCTGCTTCCCTCTATGGAAGTTCTTAGTTGTCTAATTACCTACCACATTACGTGAAACATATAAAAATAGCTTCATTAAATAAAATTCCCTTTATGCACAGTTGTTCATTTACGTAATTTACTCACAGACATACAATCAGAATAAAACAAGTTCATTGATTATATTCCATAATGTGTGTTCTCCCTCCCATACAGGAGAAAATTTACAATTTCACATACTGTCTCATCCAATGCATCTGCATGTCCCATGCTGCCTCATCCGGTGTATTTGCACGTCAGCAAGATCAAATCCACTTATAGCTAGTGTTCATAGGTGTCCCAAGTAGAACTCGGGCCATATAAGGGACCAAGTAGTCCCCCTGACACCCTATCCACCTCCTACTTAATACGATCCCTACTAGGAGACCTCTTGCCATCGGAGCCGATCCGTGCTTCCACGGCGATAAAAACATCCCCTCTTGGTATGGGGATTCAACACCTATCCTTGGAGGAGGAATAGGGCTCCTCAATTTTTATCTGTTCCAATATTTAATTCAATCAGGATCTAATCTAGAAAATCATAAATAAGTTTGATTTCTTCAAGCAATTATGACTTCAATCAATCATGCAACTTTCAAGTGATGCTTAATCTGGTAGCAATCGACACTTGAGTTTCACATAATGAAATCTTACCCTTGGAATTTAACTAGGAGAATCTAGATTTTTGGAGTCTCTAACTTCGCAAATCTTGTAACCAAGTTTCTTGGCCTTAAGTCAATATTTCTCAAGAGACTTATCTTATTTCTATTGAATCTAGATAGAACTTTATTTTAGAAAAACCTGTGATGTCGCGGTTGGTAAAGGGTTGTTATCAACGCCCGTGACTCCATTTGTGACTCCCGTGCCTGCAACTCTGACTGTTGCTTCCACACTAGTAGGGTCATTCGCGACTTTTGCCTTTGAATTCTTTTTCTTCAAGGCCATGATAGAATAGAGATGAGAGTAGATGTATGCTCTATAGGATAGAGTTCTTCAATGTCTTCTCTTCTCGGATTAGAGTAGAAGAGGATGAGAAACCTTCAGTGTATCCCGGATGATGTCTCTTCGTCTCATGGAATAGAGTCTCCTCCTTCTCGATCAGTATCTCATCCTTGTTAAGATTGCTATTGTCGCTCTTCCTTCTCGATGAGTGCCTCATCCCATCAAGATTGCTCTGTTCCTTCCTCGTCTCACGTGGGAGCCATGGAAGAAGCTTGATGGGTTCGGGCAGCGCTTCCACATAGGGTTGGATAAAGAGAGAGAGAGAGAGAGAGAGAGAGAGAGAGAGAGAGAGAGAGAGAGAGAGAGAGAGAGAGAGAGAGAGAGAGAGAGAGAGAGAGAGAGAGAGAGAGAGAGAGAGGCTCAGCTAATTACTACAGAGCTTCATTGAGTCAATAACAGCAGAGAGACTTCTGCATGGGTCGTTGTGTGTCTGTTATGTGACGCTCTACCCCTGTTTATATAGTAGTGAGAGGGGGGGGAGGTAAAGAGAGTGCACCTGCTTTTTGGTGTTTTTGATGACATCATCGATGACAAAGAGTTTTGTTTTTTTTACCCTGCAACTTGTTTGGATCATAATTTTGTTGTATGAACTCCAAATATAGTTGTTTGGGGACTCAAAACGATCGGAATACATCTGATCGACAAGCTCACGCAAGTAGAATTGCAAAAATCCATCAAAAGTAGACAAAAATGATGGTTTTTGTAAATCGCATTATTTTTATCCATCTTTTGTCTTGGATGACTTATTCCCTTCAAAATAAGTCATAGTATATATTTGGATCTATCTAAAGTCAGAATTAAGTCATCTAAACACATGATATTAGAGATTTCAGACTATTATAGTAAACCAGTCCTGTTTCTTGTAAATCTTATAGAGATTCTATAGTTTTTTTTCCCTTATGTGGACGTGCAACACCATGTATAAACTAAGTAATGGGGACATTACAAATTACTATTTTAGGGAGTAACCCTCATCATAAGAATATCTAGACCTTCCCACAAAAATATTAAGATATGGATATACACGCCATAACTCCAACTGGTGAGGTTTGCTAAATTACCAGAGATTCACGGTTACCAGACGTCTCAAAGATCGGAATCTGTATCGTAGGAGTTAGAACATGTAGAGGATTAGAAGGACCCTATGTGCGGCACTTCTTTCGAATGATTTTGGTAGGGGGTACATCTGCTAGATCTGAATTGACTTCCATAGGAGGAGAAGGAACAGGAGGAGGACATTGCTGCGGAAGTGGTACAAGATTAGGCACAGGAATGCCACCTAGGGAGCTGCCAACTAAATGATTTTCTGTAGAGAAACCCCGTAGGACACATTACTAAGTTGGCCTTTTGTGATTCCATGAAAACATTGATCCATCTTAGCCAACAAGAAGGTTGTCTAATTAAGCTTAACCCCTTCCAGGATCCTGATAGAGGCCACGAAGAGTTATTTGGATAAATACTTTGAAGCAGGCTTGCCTGACATAAAGCGATCCTGGAGGATTTGGCATAATTGCTTCCATAAAGGAGAGGAAATATGTGCCACTGATACTCCTAAAGTAGTGATAACCTTATGTGCTACCAAAGGAGTAGAGGTTTTCTTCTGCAACAAGGCAAAGATCTTTGCAGTGGATAATAATTGATTACCACTAGGCACAAGGAAAGCTACAAAAGGCAGGAACAAGGCCTCATTAACAGTAACAAGGGATAAACAAAATCGACGGCCATAAAGCAAGCCTGAGAGCTTCTTGTAAGTCTCTAGGAAAGAGTAACAGAGCTTTGAATCCATTGGAGGGAACTTCAAGCCCACAAAGAGATTAAGGCTAGCCTTTCAAATACAGTCACCATCCAAGAGAAGAGAATAATCATGAATCGGTAATGGTATATGCTAGATTACAAGTGGGAGAGTGGAAGAAGATGCCATTTAGACCACATTAGAGTATCCATACACACAGAGAACTAGGAAAAGAGGAAGGATTCATGCAAAACCCATATATAACACCACTGAGATAAATAATAGTGGAAACAAAAATAGCAACAACAACACATGGACTAGACTAGACTAGTCCTCCCTAAACATTTCACATCCTACAAAAATTTTGACATGACCTACACACATATGCGATCGAAAGTTTCATACGATACATACATATAGGCACCCACAAAGCCCATAATTAAACACTTAAAAGAAAATGAAATTTCACACATTTCATATCCTAGACACAATACAGAAATCAAGACTGAACCACCACAAACTCCGACCATCAAATATAGACAGACAAGAGCTTTATCTTTGACCAAGAAAAATCCCAATCCCTGTAAGCGTTAGGTGTATACCTATGGTGGGTGAAGTGGGTGAGTGAAAACTACACGACTCATTTTTATTAAACGATCAATTAATTAAAATTCATTATTAAATTAATATGTTAATGCATAGTGAGTCATTTGCGTATCCCAACCCCAACTTATATTGACTTAATTGGATTAGGGGTCTCTACAAATGCAATTCATTCTTTTAAAAGTTATATGATTTATGGTACTAAGCGCATGCATGTGTGACTTTGGAGTGCTCATTATTAATTACAAATTAATGGTGTATATAGCACACATGTGTGTGTGCGCATTATGAATAGATTTTAAATTACCAAATTAAGTTGATTATGGTGCTATATACTCATGCAATTACGGGGTTCCTTTTATAAATTAGCAGTCACTTCTTTTTAATTAAAAATTTAGGATATGCATTCTATTAATTTTGTGGGTGCAACGATCGATTGATTTTTAATTACAAAAAAAATGTGTGTGATGGTGCATGTGAAGGAGGGAAGGAGGAAAACATGGCGGTATGTGGATACTCGCAAGGTTTGATGTGAAAATTTCCACTTCCAAACAATCTAGAAAATAAGAAAATCCTCGGGCCTCTTGGAAGTTACGAAAAACCAAATCCTAATATAAAAATAACAGGGACAAAGAAGGATTTGGCACTTGGATAATTATGTGTTGAGTTTTTGTGTTTTGTTTTGTTTTCTTGTGTGTGTGTGTGTGTTTTCTTTTTAATAAATGGATTTTCATAAATGTGTCGTTATGTGCGGTAAGTTGGGTTTGGTTTATTTTCTTTTCATTTTTTGATTTTGGTGTTTGTATACTTTTGTATGAATAAATAAATAATTAATAAATAAATGTAAGTACCCACACGGTAACACAAATAGTAGAAATATGAAAATAATTTTATTGGATTTTTTAAGGCATCCAAAACAACCATTTTGGGAAATTTTCGTAATTTGCTATTGTTGAAGTTTTTTTTTTCAAATAAATCATTTTCAATCTGTTTTCTAATTTTTACATATTTTTAACGAATCATAACCATAATGGAACTTTATTTGTACTTTTTTGGATTTTTTATTTTTTAAACATTTTATGATATTTGAATGACATATTGAATTTTTGTGATTTTTTTAAAAAAATGGTATAATATTTTTCTATTGTTTATTGGCATTTTCATTAAGATAAAGTGCTCCAATTTTTCAAAAAATTACAAAACTTTTTTGATGATTTTTTTGTACTTTTTTCATTTTATGATTTTAGACAATTGTTAAATGTATTTATGGTTTGTTTTCGAAAATGAAAAAGGAGGGAAATATAGTATCCGGTCATGGAGGACATGGACTCCATGTGAATAGCTGCAAGCTCTCCACCACGTGCGACAAGGTCTAAAACCTCGCACGCAAACAAGACCTCAGGAAATATAACATGAGTACGACGGTGGAAAAGGAGGCGATCACACGCGAAAAAATGAAGAAACGGGGAAAGGGGAAAAATGGTGTGGGTGGGTAGGATTAATGTGGGTTGGGTGTGGTGTGTATAGTTGGTATGTTGTTGATATTTTTGTTTTTGTTATTTTTCTCTTTTAATGGTTAAATGTAATTTGTAATTGAAAGTAGGGAAGTGTGTTTTTTGTTGGTGAAAAAGTTGTATGTTTGCTTTGGGAATGTTGTGTGGTTGGTTTGTTTTGTTTTCTAAAATGTAAGTGTGTTGTTTTTTTTAAATTTTGTAGTAGTAAGTGATGTATGGAAATGTCTAAGCGGGGCTAATGTTTAATAAAAAATGCAAGGTTTTTGTTTTTGTTTTTTTGTTTAATGGAAGTAAATGCAAGGTTTTTGTTTTTGTTTTTTTGTTTAATGGAAGTAGGTGGGTTATTGTTGTTTTTTGTTTTTTTATTGTTTGTGGGTACCGTTAAGAGTGGTAGGCAGGGGAGGAGGTAGGACCAATGGTTGGGGGGTAGAATGGGCGGGGGTCTTTGCCAGATGGAGGCAGCCGTGGCACAAGGGCAAGGTGGTGGCGGCCATGGCATGTCGAGGGGGGTCAGCCAGTGGTTCCGAGCTGGCGTCGGGGCGGCAAGGGTGAATCGACGGTGGCGCTAGGCCGAAGGGCGGCCACGGCAAGCGGCGAAGCCCTAAACAACGACGACGTGCAGGCGGGGTCCGAGCGTTGATCGGCAGCGGTTTCGAGTGGGCGCCTAGCAACAAAGGCGAATCGACGGTGGCACCGAGCCGAACTATAGGTGGGCATCGCAGGCGGCGAAGCCCCAGACGACAGTGGCGTGTAGGCGGGGTTCTCACGACAATCGGCGGCGGTTCCGAGCGGGTGGCTGGTGATAAGGGCGAGTCAGTCGCAGCATCGGGCCGAACTGTAGGTGGGCGTGGCAGGCAGCGAAGTCCTAGATGACAATGGCGTGTAGGCGGGATTCGCGCGGCGATCGATGGCGGTTACGAGCGGGTGGCTGGCGACAAGGGCGAATCAGTCACAGCGTCGGGCCGAACTACAGGCGGGGATGCGGGCGACGCGACGAATCATGTTGCCAAGGGGACATTTGACAGGCACATCACAAAACGTCTTGTCAATAAACAAACCCTCAAAGTGTATGTATTCACTATATCCCTTTAAACCCAATAGCTTGATGGTTCATACAATAAGATGGTTATATCTACATTGTTACAACAACAAAATTAACCAATACAATAAGTTGCAATCCTTGCAACATCAATAGGAAGGGAGGGAGGAGGGGGTTGGGGGGTAGAGAAGGTATAGAGGGAGGGAGAGCAATTAACAAGGGACATGGAGAGATGCCAATAAAATAGGGATGCACAAGAGCAATCTTCAAAGCACATGGATATGCACATAAAATATGAATGCATAAGGGTGATCTAAAAAGACCATCAAGATGTACATAGAATGACATGCACATAAGGGACTGAGGGCTAGGTGCACCCCAAGGGGGGGGTGATGTAAAAGGACATGGAGAGAGGTGCATAAAATAGAGATGCACGAGAGAAATCTAGAAGGAACATGAAGACCTAAGTATGAAAAAGGGACGTGCATAGGACTTGTACAATCGGGGAGTACATGCAAATAGGATATCAAGTCGAGTATGAAATACTCATCATCATCATTAGTTTTATGACAATATGAACATGGGTAGCATGTTGCTGATGCTACTTGGGGTAAGGTACTACCTTCCTCATTGTCTTTTCTTTTTGTTGTTTACTAGCTATGTACACTATTTTTCTTATCTCAAAAGGTACTAGTGATAAAACTTAAACCTTGCTACCACATCTAAGCATGTAGCCTCACAATCATTAATGTTAGATTACATATTTGAGCACACTTTGGTGAAGTGACTAACCACGTGTAGCTTATCCTTCATGAGTATTTTGTTTGGGGATGGGTGATTTATGAGCTCATCCATGAGCTTTTCTTGCATTGATGGTAAGGTTGGGGCTACATAGGAGGGATAAATCTCCATCATTTTCTTTGCTTTGTAGTTCTTTATATTGGCCATCATTAAACCCTTTGGCTACTTCAACTATTTCTATCCTATCACAAACATTAAATGAATACACACACACATGAAATTATCTTCAATACTTAAGAATGTCATGTCAAAAACATACATACACATAACCAAACAATTTAAATGTTATTCTTGTGTAAGAGCTAGATCATAACTTTGTGAATGGAAGGCAAGATATATCTATTACAAGGGAGGGAAAAAAGAGAAACATACATGGCTACATAGCACCCTCACATGGAAGATTGAGCAACAAAGCTGGAGAATCGAGCTTGCTTGAAGCTTGCACTTGGATCGTGGAGCTACCAGAGTGCTCAGAAGAGGAGTCAACTCAATCGGGCATGGAGATAAGCTCTCGTAGTCGACGTATCTCTCTCTACGAGCGTAGTAAGCTTATCTCCATGCCCAATTGAGTTGACTCCTCTCCTGAGCACTCCAGTGGCTGGTAGTCAACGCGCTATCTCTCTCTATGAGTGTAGTGAGCTTACCTCCATGCCCGATCGAGTTGACTCCTCTCCTAAGCACTCCGGTAGCTCCACGATCCAAGTGCAAGCTCGTAGTCGACGCGCTATCTCTCTCTACGAGTGTAGTGAGCTTACCTCCTTGCCCGATCAAGCTGACTCCTCTCCTAAGCACTCCAGTAGCTCCATGATCCAAGTGCAAGCTTCAAATAAGCTCGATCCTCAAGCTCCACGCTCCAAGCTCCATTTCCCCATGAGCAAGACAAGAAAAGAGAAGAGAAGAGAAGAAGAGAGGAGAAGATGGAGAGCTTCTCCACCACGATCGCTTACTCTCACACACTCACTCCCTCACACTCTTACACTCCCACTCTCAAGCACAAGCTCAAGCAAGCAAGAACAAGAAAAATAAGAGGAATAGGAGAACTACTTTTGGCCACACACAAGAATGAGCTTCTCATTCACTTTTCAACTTTATATACAAAACCCTAAATCCCTTTTGGGCAATCGTCGCCTTATCCTCTTTTTTACATGGCCGGTTGTGGCCTAGGCCATTTTTTCCATTGTCCTCTTATCTTTCTAGCTTCCCTAATCCCCTTTTTTACATGGCCGGTTGTGGCCTAGGCCCTTTTTTCCATTGTCCTCATATCTTCCTAGCTTCTTTCCTACCGCCCATCTACCTTTACAATTTGCATAGGTGAGAGCTCGGCGCTCTTAAAATAAATCATGGTGTGCCTTGCGCTCTTTTACAAAGTATTGACTTGCACTTTTTCTTATACACCTCTCTTTTTGCTTTAGAAACTTTTTACACTTCTTGTGTTTCCAGATTCTTCTTGATACGCCTTTGTTTTCTATTTCACTTTTGCCTTGGCCTCATCTTCTGCTTTAGATTTTTTGGATTTTCCACCTTGTTTGTCTGAGGGTTAACATTACCCCCTCCTAAACGAGTGTCAATCCCATGGCACTCATCATCGTAGGTAGCAAGCTTTGGCATGCACTAAAGACATGGGTGGAAGGGACTGTTGTGGTTTGCTGTGGAGGAGTTTTGGTAGTGGTACGAATGAAGGTTGTTGGGGACACTTTGTTGGTCTGATTGGTTGGTGATAGGGGTTGTTAAAGTTAGTGATAGGGTTGGTTTTTGTTGGGAGTTGCACTCATGGGTTGGCACAGGTATTGGTGTTCTGGGGATTCTGTGGGCGGCGATTCTTTAATGGGCTTGTAGGCTGATAAAGGATACGAATTCAATGTTGAGTGTTGATGAAGAGCTAACGATACTTTCGTTGGAGTCTTCAATACCTGCAATTGAAAAACCTCTCATATGTGGTCTCTCCCTAGGGGTAGTGCTAGTCTTCTTATCGTGCACAAGATATAGTCGACGAACTCTAAGCGAGCCCAGAGTAATGTCATGCACTTGAGGACCCAAACTATGTATAGATTGTGGTGCAGATATTATGTGAGTGCACATGTATACTTAGATATTATGTAGTTAGAAGACTGTTGATTTGGTTCCTCGTAGTAACGTGTGGATGAAGCAAGGGTTCAATGGATTGGAAAAAAGTTTCGATGTTGAGGAGAAGTACACATGAAGGCTTCTCGAGACCTCATTTGTGATTTTGACAACATGATGTAGCATAATTGAGCTCATTGATGCCTGAGCTTTTAGTAGCTGGTGGCTACTTGTATTGTTTGAAGAGTATCGTGTACTTTCCTTGGTCCTTCTTGCCTTGCTCACCATTATTGATTGCAATGGTACTGAGATGGAGTGTGAAAGAGAGTTGTGCAAATGGGTCAAGGTGACAGGTCTAACCATAGGCGAGATAAGCTCCCTAGGTATGTCCTGCCCTTGATATGGCCTGAAAAATTGTGGGGGATGTGTAAAAGGCTTAGGTACTAGGGACGGAGCCAGTCGACCAAGGTCACTGGACGTACCTAATTTGAGGACCCCAGGTGCTGTGATGTGATCTTGAGTGCTTTTTTTAATTTTCATTTCATTTCTTTTTTTAAAAATAAAATTAATACAATCAATGCAATATATTAAGGCTATCAATCTTTCATTTGGATTGAGAAATGTCAAGATCCAAAGGCTGTGACAAATTGATATTACAAAGATGATTGTGTTACTAGCCTTGATGCTAGAGGAACAATTGTTGAGATGGAGAGATACACTTGAGATTTTGCGAACCTCTTTGTAACATGTCAGACATCGGTATAATCAAGGTAGCACAGCTGGAGTGAGCTGTGCATGGACAAGGAACTGAGCATCTGGCAAATTGAATCTTGGTTGACGAATAAACATTTGTCATTGCTGAGAGCATGGCTCCTACCCCGATGTAGAGTTTGGCCAAGAAAGAGAGAATAGCTGATGATTATGCTTTGGGCCATACTCAAATGCAATGTGTGCTTTTTGCAGGGGTGATTTTCTCTTCTCGTGGGGATTTTGTCATGGCTCTTTGTTCTTAGTATTTATGTTGCTTTCTCCATAATGGTTCTTTGTAGGGTTGGTGGTCTAACATTAGACGCTTTCCCACAGAGATCTGTGTCGTCATGCATTCACTTGGCAACTCATGAGAGTACATGTAAGTCTTATACTTCAACCATAATGAACAGGCACAGCTCAAAGAGACATCACTTATTTGAATCCCATGGTGTTGACTTCGATGCATATCACCTGCGCTTGATTATCATTGCTTATGTGTGTGCTAGCTTTGTTTTTTTGTATTATCTATACATAGTGACAAAACACATTGTTTATTTATATACACATTTATAAATACATGTCACTTCGTGAGGATAAAAACCAATTGTAGAACTCATGATTGTACTGTAGTGTGGCACATGCATCTAGTACTCGTGGCATCCTACTCAATAACAACAGATATTTTGCAACATCGAGTAGCATGGTACCTTGTCCGAGTCTACTGGCAACATGTAGCTCCCCCTCAGTGAGAATTTTATCAATCAGAGAGTTCTATTGGCTAGTTCCAGCTAAGTCCATACCTCGAAGGGTAGTCAATACTCGAAAGGAAGTTATTGCCACATAGGTTGGGTCTCTTTGAGACCGCCATTTGGCCAATCCTTCATCTGAGACTGTCATAATCTGGGCTCCAAGTTTGGCCATTGTAGCGCGATTTTCAAACCAATGTTTCTCAAATCGACTTTGACCCTATGATTGTTGCTTTAGCTACTCTATCTCAAAGAGATTCGATTGGGAAAGCACTTCGTTGAATATCACAATTAAGCGCAATTCATCGATTTCCTCATCATCAGAGATGAGTTGCATTCATTCATATAGGAGCTTGTCATAGTGCTCGTTAAGATATACTTGCTCTTGTTAGGATAGCAAATATGACCAATATTCCTCAAGTTGCTCCCTAGGGAATGTGTCTATGCCTGCAAGGACGTAACCACGTGCGAATAATTTGAGTTTAGCCTCCAACTCGATCAAGCACTCTGTGGCACTTCTATGTTCTATGAAGGCTTACTCGGTTACTATCTCATGCAAGGTTCTGGGAGTTTCCCTGGCCTTTAATATAGCTGGGGGCTCAGGCCTAGATGAGAAAGATTGGTCAATGCTAAGATTGCTTATGTCCTCGGGGTTTTCATGTTTCTCCTGAGGCTTTGCTGCTATTGTGTCATGGTTCTCCTTGGATGTGACTGGTATAGTTTTGTCAACCTGTTGTGACAGTGTTGTATCCACTCTTGATTGGTCAATGCAAGTTCTGTTGTTGGTGGATTGAGTGTTGTAAGGAACCGTTGATGGTAATGGTTGCTTTGACTTATCAGAACACATGGATGCGTATGAAATTTCACCGCTGTTAAGAGGTATGGCAATGGGTTCATTCGTTGGTGGACTGGATGCTTTATTCCTCAACTCTTTAGCACTCTTGGTCTCAACCTTCTTGGCGTCTACAACCACTTGCAACTGCCATTGTTTTCATTGTTTTCTCCTCTTTTTCTTGGGCAATTGAGGTGTATTCTTTAAAGATTCGCGACCCTGAACTGGGTCAACCGTTGATGTGCTTGGTCGGACCTCAACATTCTATGTTTTTGGTGTGTTCTCATGGGACATAGCCGCGGCCTGTTGGACAGCCTCGCTAAGTTGTGAGGATACAACTGCCTCTCTTTTTGAAAAGTCTAGCTCTTCAGCTAATTCCCCTGCGTTT
This sequence comes from Lygodium microphyllum, assembly GCF_053477565.2. NCBI lineage: Eukaryota > Viridiplantae > Streptophyta > Polypodiopsida > Schizaeales > Lygodiaceae > Lygodium > Lygodium microphyllum. The sequence goes on along the minus strand of NC_141136.1, from coordinate 156,211,063 downwards.
AGCCCCTCATCCAATTGCATTGGCAATTGCTCCTGGTTGGGAATTTGCTTTAGACTCTTGTTCTTACCCATTGGAACATGTCTCCATTGCTTCTTATCAAAGCGGGTGTTTTGTTTAGAGCTATTTTTCTCTTGCTCTAGAGGTTTGGGTGACTCCAGTGTAGAACCAAGAGACAGTTTAGGGTTCTTGTCATATAGGCTTGGATGGAACCAATTGAAGAAGTCAAGGTTGTATTGATGGGAAGCATAGAGATCTAGAAATGCAAGGTCTTGAGTGAGGCTGAAGACATATGTGCTAACATCAAGAACCATGCTCCCTACTCCTAGCCTGCTAGCCACTTGTAGATCTTATTCTAGAAGTAGTTTATTGTACAAGGGATGTTTCTGGACAGTGGCAAAAAGTTGGACCTCATGGACCACTGCCAACACTCGTAATGAGATTGGGGCAATGTACGTGGGATCATGTATTAATGTCCAAAGGGCTTTCCTTTGCTCAGCGAGTGTCATTATTCGATGGTCAATTTTGGCTGCCAAACTTTGGTTGGAGTACCATTTCTGCACAAAGTCACCTTCTCCTTTCCCTTTTCGTTTGATTGCTTTGAGCTTTTTCTTGTTTATCACACATTGAGCAGTATAGAGTGAGGGTATCGAGTGTAATTTTCTAGTTGTGGCTTTTGGGATGTCCTTTATGACTTCTTCAGTGACAGCTACATAGCAAACATGTTGTTGCTCATCCCTAGTTAGGGGTTTGACTATGAGCTTTGTGTGCTCTGGTGTTGGCCTTCCAATTTTCTCATGGACGTATGCATGTGTGATGGCTATCAGCTTATGATCAAGCTTCATTAGGCACTTCATCTCTGGTTCATTGGTCAGATGTGCCATCTCCTTGACCAAATCTTCGAGAGATTTCTTCTCAATCCTAGGCTTTAGATGCTTCGAAAGTGTGGGAGGTGTCAAGGATGTAGGTTGTGACATCTCTTTTGCATGTGAATTGCTAAGGATACATTCTGCAAGGGGCATCATCACGGCCAAAGGCTGTGATTGCTATGATTCTTGATTGGAAGTAGTAGCGGCTAGTTCACTAGACTGGCTACTCTTGATAGATTAGGGTATCAAATCCTTAAGCAGATCAGAAGTGGTTGTTCTTTTATTGCCCTTTGCGCATTCACTTGTGCAAATCGAGCATCAGTTGAGCTAGTCATAGTGGATTGCACATGCATATCCTTAGGCTAAGAGCTAAGGGTGGTGTCATGTCCTACATCTTGGAGATTTGGAAGCTCAGATGGAGATAGAGATTGGGATTGAGCAATTGTGCTTGACAAATGTTGTTGTGCTTCTTATGTCCATTTAGGGAAAGAATGTGTAGGAGATTTGGAACTCCTAGGTGGACTTGGCACTGGTTGGATTTTCTCGTAGCTATTAGACGATTCTACCATTTGCTTTATTGAGCAATTAGCCTTATCATAGCAGCATTATGCCTGTGGTGCTCCTTATCCTCTTGGGAAGTCAAAGGCTCCTTGGGCACTAATGGTCTTTGTGCACACTCGACAATTATGTCTGATATTCGCTTGTTAAGCATGCTAGGCTGAGAATCTACCTTTTGAACAATCAAGTTTGGTTTCTTGATTTCAATCATAAGGGGCTCAGTCGCTTCAATGTTGTTGACTAGAGACTTGGATTTTCATTTAGATTTCCTCTTGCACTTTTTCGCGTTTGATATGACATGGTCTTTAGCTGACAAAGGTGGTTTAGCGAGGGTTTTAATATCCAAATCCATCGGTTACCTACGTAATACCCTTGAGTACATAGCAACACTTTGGATATCCATCGTGATGTTGTGTTGGCTCTCCATCGATACCTTTGTCTGTAAGGCTTAGGCTTCTTTTGTAGTCTTCTACGATATTTATAAGTCCAAAGCCTATCTTTGGCATTGTCTCCTAACCTTCTTGTTTCAAGCATGGTATCCCTCACTAGTTCTCTCTGTTCAACATGCACTGGTATCAACTCTTTCAACAAGTCCTTGCTCTCGTTACTAGGCTTTCTTGGTATATCAGAATATTCCTTGTCTTTCCCCTAAGATTTGATGAGGTCACACTTACTAAAGGTTGTGATTATCCTCACACCTAGTAGTGTCAAGTGTATTCTCTATGCTACATAATCAGCCTTACACTTTGTCACCCTTTTGAAGGGTCTTCGTAGGAGGATTTCATTTCCACAATTAGCACTATTTAGAGGAACATGGAATAGGATAGGCAAGCTTTCAGTTTCAATAGTTACCAGGATTTTACACTTTCTTATAAGTGCTTGTGGATGTCCCTCATAAGGACTAAGAGTCGCATTAGTCGGTGTGAGCTCTAGTTGGCCTAGTAGCATCCATGCTTCATAGGTCAAGATATTAAAATCTGCTCCTTCATCAATGAGAGCATCAACACAATGCTCACTTTTTGCGATGAGTTTGACCCTAAGATAAGCAAGTGGTACTATGTCTTCATTTTTAGGGTCTTGGCTTATAAATTCAAGCCTTCTGATACATGTCTTTGAGTCCCCAAGTGCATAGCCAGATGTGGATTCTCTATTGATGTCTTGGGTCATCTGTGTAGTGCCATTCAAGGTGCATCTATTGTCAGGACTGTCATGTCTAGTCATCCTCGCAGTTGTAGCTTGATATTGTTACATCACACTTTGACTAGATGCAACTCGAATGCAACATATACATATTTTTGTTGTGTGGCCTTTTTGCCATTGTTGGCTAGATTGGCCCACTGAGGTTCTACGGTCTCTGTTTGTCTTTGTTCGAGTACGGACTATTGGTTGTTATTCTGCAAGTGAGAATCTATGCTTGTATAGAGCCATTACTACGCTAGGATCTAATTTGAGGACTTGTCACAGCACACGTTTTCTCTCCAGCCTACTTGGGGAAGGTGCAGAGGGGCAAAGCCCCCTCTATAGGGGTTCGGAAGGGGGGACAATCTCCCCCGGCCCTCTAGACTGTTATGCTAAATACCATGCACGATTTGAAAAAATGGCATGAATCGGGTTCTAACCTAGCACTACCTAAAGGTCAAACGATGGTAAAACCTTGTGAGAAGCCTCCCAGTTCTTTGGGACTACCCTAATGTAGGACAGACCCGTCAGGGGTTCCATCCGCCCGCTTTCCTTGATAGCTTTAGTTTCCTAATTAGGTCCTATCACATTTATGAATGACATTTAAAATCATCTTTCTTAATTATCCCTTCTAGGGAACAGGGTCTGTTCACATAACTTAAAACACTGATGCGAAAATAGAGCAAGTGATCTTTTTTGACAGACAAATTCCTTAACTTATCTTTAAGTTAATCTTTGTCTCCTACCCATACATGAGAATTTATGTATCCCTTCTATCCAACAGAAGTACCCGGTCCAAATCACATGGCACCATAATTTCCATCCATTATCTAGAATAGGATCTTCCAATGCCCTAGACGTTGGGCTCATAGTAGTCTATAACCCCGTTCTGAACTAGGCAAGGGGTATCTAGAGCTCCACTGACCCCAAGCGACCTAGGAGAGTGAGACACAACTTCCGTGGTTGGCCTTTTCACCACTCGACCTTTGGCTCGTAAATCGAGCAGTGCCCTCTCGGGGCAAAACTTGTATTTTAGACTTTCGAAAGTATGGCGATTTGTTCTCTAAATCAAAGATATCCTATAATCGGTTGGCGAATATTTTTAATAAAAATAAAAAAGTAATAAAAGGTTTAAAGTGTTATTTTTGAACTCAATATGGTAAAGTTTTCTTAATAATAACATAGAAAAAGCATTGAATGAAAGTTAATTCAACCAATGACCGTGTTATTGCAAAGAAAATAGTACAACTAAAGCAAGGTAAATCAAGTCAATACACATTGATTAAAGCTCAACTTTCCTGTGAGAAAATACCTATAAATAATGTACTGATGAGTCACAGTGTGCAACATTCACTTGGATTGTCTATACAAAACCTTCACCATTCAGATTGATTTGATATTACACAAAGAGAAACTTGATTATCTTAGGCTTGCCATCCATCAGTACTAGAAACTTCATCATTTTCATGTAGTTTTATTGATGATGATGATGATGGTACTGATGTCGACCTTGATATCCAATTGATTTCACCGAGTGACTGATATCCAATATGCCAAAGCTCCGGTCATAGGGAAAGTTCTCTACTGAGTACTGACGGGAAACGTACAATCTCATGCAAGTATCCAAGTTTGTACTTAACTTGTCGTACACCTTGTCTTTTAAAAATGCCATAACACTAAACATTCTTTCATTCTAAAATCATTGTTTGAGCCAAGTCAACAAGTCGAAAATATTCACGCATACAATCTTGGAGAACTTGAATCATGCTCAACCTATTCCATAATCAAGTAATTGCACCTGAGTTTGTTGGCTCTACAAGTTCTATAAATTTATGTCGCATGGTCTCTCCAAAGCATTGTGATTGTTCCAAAAGTGCATCTCCATCTATTACCGAGAAGGTTGCATCAGACCCTTGCAATTGTAACATTTTTCCAAAGTGATCTTTAAGAACATGAACTCTTTTCTTGAAATATGCTTGAAGATCATGCATGTCTTGCAATGGTTCCGAAATTGTGGATAAACTATTGACATTGCCTCCAATAGTTCATCTCTTAGAAACCGTTCTCTTATTTCTTGGGACACAGATTGTGCAACTTGTGCTAATGTGATTTTAACACTCTCCACTATATTATTAAAAGTTTCCATCTTTATAGGCTGTCTTCTAACAAGCCGTCCTCGAACTTGCTTCCTAGAGACATAAAGATGTACCAACCTTGAATGTACTTTGATGCATATTGTACCATTTTCGTTTATCTTTAAAAAGCTCTTGCTAGGTTCTAATTGAAAGTTCATGATCTCATGCCATCTTTTGAATCTCTCCTCATGCAAATGATGATTCATATCTGCATAAAAAGAATCTTGAGCATCACTAGTTTCTTTTTTTTCTTTTTGTAATGTGTACAAAAGCTTATAAGCATCCCAAGCGAACAAAAGTTTACAAGAAGGCCTCTTCCTTTTAGATAGGAATGGCTTCTTCTTTTGTCCTATCCATATTTTCTTATGTAAGTGACCTCTTTATTTTGTAAGATAGAAGTCTAGTGAGGAGTGTCAAGTAAGTCACAAGCCAAATGAACAATAGAGCTTGGTTGCACTAGGACCCTCCTCATGATATGTCATCAAGCATAGTTCCCAAAAGTTTCACAAATGGGAAAATGGAAACACGTTTTGGAGTCAAATTGGAGTTTCAGCCTTGGTCTGAAACAAGAGAATGGGAATCATTTTTCTATGATTATATATTGTTACTAATGGACTTACACATGCCAAACACAACTTATGCAAATTCCTGAACTTGCCTTCGAATAGTGCCAAGATAAATCACATACAAGTGACAAAATGCATTATCATTTATCAACATGCTAGAGACTTAACTTTCATGATAGTTTATTGAGATCAATCCAAGACATCACATGCAACCTTGTGAACAAGTGAATTCTCCTAAGAGTATTATCTTGCCCTTATTTATCAAGGGCCTAAGGCCCACTACATGCACACTCCACAAATCAACCCTCAAGCAAGTGCCATAATGTATCAGGTTTTGGATTAGTGGTTGGGAGAAGTGGAAAACAACAAACATAGCCTCCTAAGGAAGCCAAAGGGGCTGCAAGTGGTTTCATCTTATCAAAGGGGCTAGAACGATACCCACTACCAAGACCATAACTTGCAAGAAGTATAAGTGAAGAAAAGGTGCCCATAAACTTTGAAGAGCCTTCAACCCACAAACCACAACCCAACATGGTCAAAATCTAAGTAAGACATCATAAAATCGATCATTCACTCATTGACTTCTTTTTTGTTACTCAAGTTTCACTTAAATTTGATATCAAACCCAAACCATAATCCAAATTGAATATAAATCCTTTAAGGCATTCAAGATCCCACCCGAACCACAATCCAACTATGCATAACTTATCCATTGCTTCCCACCCATTGATCACTACCGTTGCTAAGGTTAAGCCATTTAGGTGATCAATCAAAAGTAATCAACCATAACTCGTCCAATGAACCCTTCATACTAATCAATGCTTTTCTATATTCCTAAGTCTCTTGTCAAAAAAGAAATTCATCCATAACCCACTGATAAATTGTTAGGAAACCTATGGTAGTTTGGTACATGTCATGGTTTCTAGGCAATTTAATTAGCCTTTAATTGAGCACCTTTTAGAGAAATGGGTAGCTCTTTAGGGGTTAGGAGTCCAATGCAAATAGGGAGACTAAAGGCACTCTTGCTATCATCATTATGCTAGTACCCAGTGATATCGTATTGTACATCGTATGCTTCATCTTATGGATTCCATTGCCCATTCATTCTAGTGACTCATTCTTTGTCTTCCTCATTTCCAATCATCGATGCATTCTCACATGGTATCAAACAACCACTGTTGTTGATTTTCTAGTCTTGTGTGCCATCACTAACTAATTTCAAGCTTGAAACCTTTGTGTTTTCTGTTGTTAGAGCTCTATAACCTTGCATTTTTGCTCACTGACCCTTCCTCTCCACATGGCGACCTGTACAACAGCTAGCTAACCTCTTTCTTGCAGATGGCAACTTGTTTTTCTACTATACAAAAGGCTATACTCTACACTTTCTACTACTAGACTTTCATAGAGAGTTGGGACCACTTCACAGGGGTTGCCATCACTATCACCTACTATTTTGTACCTCAAATTGCAATTGTGGGCTGATTGCTTGTACAAGTTGGTAAACTCTGCATTTTTTGCTGATCTGATCCCTACACACTTGTGTTTTTTCTTTTTCACCTTCAAAGAGGGTCTTGTGAACAATTATCATGACTTTTTGCAACATTCCTTCAGTGTTGCTCCATTCTCTATGGTCTCTTGATTGCTTGTGTGTTTGAGTTGTTGAACCCTTGATTGGGCTATTTTGACCACAAGTTCCCCACGTTGCTCTCTCTAACTCTCTCTCTCTCTCTCTCTCTCTCTCTCTCTCTCTCTCTCTCTCTCATATCTTCATTCACTCTCATGGCACCTCCATGTTTCTACTATGGCAAGCTTTAAGATCCTAACTACTATGCTTGGAATGTTGTTTCAAATGCTTGGTTTGTACAGCTACAAGGGAGATTACCATCTCAAGCTAGCAACTCACACGTTCAAAATTTCATGATTGTAGAGTAGGGTGACAAGAAGTTGGAGTGCTTCCTTTGAGGCAAGAAGGGGCAACTCTACAAGGATTGCAAGAAGCTAGCATCTATTTGGAAGAAGAAGAAGAGAAAGAAGGGCAAGGATGACTCTCACTCTTGTCATTCTCAACTTTTGACTCTCATTTAGGTCACACAACTAAGGATGCCATGACCAAGGAATCAATTTTCTAGCTTGTAGCCATGTGGCCTACATAGCTGGTTTCTCACATTTTTACTACGACTATAAAAAATTCAACTCACACATTGACTAGCAAACAGAATCATACAAGCTTTAGACTTGTAGCCTTCATTCATACTTACAATAAAGACGCACAAAAAGCAGGAAGGCCTAGAAGCCCATGGAACCAAAGCCAATTTAATGCATCAAATTATTAGAAATAAGAGAAGTCAAAGGAAGCCCCCTCTCCCAAATGAAAGTGACACAATCAGCCTAATAAATATTCTTGGTGTCAAATAAATGCAACTAAGAAGAATAAGCAAGCATGCCCATGGCTGCATTGGTGAAGAAATTGTACATGCTAGGAGTTACCTTCCATTATAGAGAAAAGACTCATAAGCCTCTGTTGCTTCCAATTTGGCCTGATTCCACTCCACAACTGGAAGGAGATCACTTTTCACTTGCATTAAGTTCTAAACCGTGTTGAAACTAACTTTCAAAAACATTCCTTGAAGGCCAAACAAGTGATTGTTCTGCAATGCATTACATTACAATAATCAAGCATTAATATCTCTCATGATTCTGCAAAATCGTGTAGTCTATGAACTTGCCACATACAAAAAATGTCACATTCTATAGAAGTTGTTTGGCAGCACTACAATGAGCATCCTGATCACGTGAATGATCAATGCCAACTAACTGCCTACAATCTAACATATGCAAATGGATAGAAATTTACAATGGTATTCGGTTAGATTCATTGGTCATTATGTTTGTAGTTCAACTTTCAAATATGCCAAAAAGCAACATCTCTCACTAGGTATAGATCTTCTTTTTCTACAACTTCAATACTGGCAAGAAGCCCTTCATAGCAGCACCGCAAATAAGCATCAACATCAAGCTCTAGGCCACACTGTCAATATCAGAGTGAGAACATATAACACAAACTTCACAACATATCACCTGTGACAGTGTTTTACATAATTTGCCACATGACAGCACAAGATGGTATCACATTGTAATACACATGGGATTGAGAGCTAACTTTTGTGGCCAAATAGAATATGACAAAAATTTGAAACGAGACTTGAAGGTGGAGCCATCCCGCAAAGAGACTGCAAATGTTAATGATGAAAACAATCTTTATGAATGAGACGCTATTACTAGCTGAATTTCTGCAACACCAACCTGACACATGAAATAGAGATCAACACAACGGTATATAGTACTCGTGTCTCGATCATCAAATGAAGACTGACCAACAATAGCCATCAAATTTCAACAAAGATATTCAGGGAAATAACTTCAGGAATTTTTGCGATAGCATCAAGGAAACAATTTTCTTATTCTATTCTGAAAAAATGAATTGCAACTGCCACTCATGCAGATACAGGAGAGACGGACTTACAGGTGAGAGGGTGACAAGCCATCCTAAGCGCAGCTCCCCATCTGAGAAAACATCAAAGCCAAATCTGGATTCCAAGGCACCCCCCCCTTTTGCCGACTTGACCTTGGAGATCCCCACTCTGCGCACACTATCCTTGCTTGTGGGATAGTTAGTCGATCTCGGTCCCCACCGCTTTGCTTCAAGCCCCTTCCTTGTCCTCTACCCACATTCATCGTATTCAAACTTCCCATCCTTGCCACCTCTGCCCCTCCCGCCTCTACCACTGCAACCTCGATCCCTCATTTTTTTAGTGGAGCAATGGTGGAATTGAGCTTGAATTTGGCAAAATCAAGCTTGCTTTTGCCTTCAAGCGGGCCTTGATAGGGGCTAGCTTCAGGGCTCGATGGAAGCCAGTCTCTACATGGAAGTTAGCAGCAAATGTAATGTCTGGAGTCATGGAGCATGCCAGAATGAGAGTTGCATTACTGCGAGGAGTCCAATTAGGGTTTGATGCTAGGAATTATGGTGGAAGGCATCGGAATGAACGTGGATGGGGTACAAATTCAAGCAGCTCTGTGGAAGGAAATAGGGGTAAGGATGGATGATGTTATGGACTGTGCCATAAGAAGCAGGTCATCCTGGTTCCTTGTGATCCTCTAAGAGAGAGAGAGAAAGAGAGAGAGAGAGAGACGCGCTCAAAAGCCCACGAAGCCAAAGACATTGGAAGGCGCAGCAAATTTGCGTAGCTAATGAGCCTAAGCCCGGGGACACATGCAAAAGAAGTTTCTAACATTTTCCCATGTGGGGAAAATAGCCTCTTCTCCCTTGTATTTCCAAATAGCATTCAACATCATGAGCTTCTACTTGGGCAACATTGCTTACCTAGCTCGATGCAATTAGGCATAGGAGGCCCTGTGACCCACACCCAATCGCATCGAGGTGCATATTTATGGTCCCTCATCACTGGCAACACCGTGTGGGTTGCTCAAGACAAAACAAGAGAGTTTAGGAACTAATTCATGTACATACTAACTCTTAGGGTAGCCGTGAAAAGGGACCCATGCCTGCTAGATAAGCTAAAAGAAAAGGCAAGCAAACTCATTAGCTAAGCACTTTCCATGCCCTTATCCACAAAATACTATACAAGAAATGTTAGTATAGGAGTAGGGAGAAAAAGCAAGGAATGGATGATTTGGGGGAAAAAGTAAAGGTAAACGGATTGGATGTGGGAACCTAGGTTACTAACATAAGCTCATGTGATGTTGTAATTCACAATGTTGAATAATAGTGGGAATTTGTCTAAAATTTCTTGCAATGCTTGCCCCCCCCTCAATTGCCTCCCTTCTCAATGGCCTTCTTAGGAACCCAACTGCTTTGGTTCCTATCGAATGCATCCATGCATCTTGGGTTGGACCATTAATAAAGGTAGCCCACCCCAAGATGGAGTCATTCACACTAGCAAGGAAAAAACCACTATCATTTCACATGAGAGGTCATTCATTGCAAAACTTGTTCTTTTAGGGCCTTTTTTTTTTCTCATTACCTCTTTTGCTAACAATCTAAAACCCATCTTGATTGGCCTTGCCTATTTTCTTCTTTTAGGGGGGAAAATTTTAATGAAATATGCTATCTTTAAATGCATGAAATGTGCATTTGGCAAATTCTTTTCTAGAATATATTTAGGTTGGTTTTTAACTAAATTTTCCATCTAAATTAGAGATACTTAAAGATTCCAAAAGTTTATTATTAAGGTCAAGTTCAATGATAAGTTATAGATGGCAACTCTAATTTACATCCATAAGGGCCTCTATCTTAACATCTTCCTGAAGAAGCAATAATAATTTCAAGAAATGAATCGAAATTTAGTAGCAAATTAGGAAGTTCAACCCATATAAGCACCTTGGTGTGTTTATGGCTTGTTAAGTCAAATTCTATATTCCATTTAAATAAGGACTTTTTTATGAAATACATTGCTTTTAAACACTTGAAACTCAAAACAAGCATTTTGTAAATTTTTACAAATTATTGGTTGATTTTGAATGAGGTTTCCATTTCAACTAGAAATGCTTAGAAATTCCAGTCTTATTTTAAGATCAAGTTCAATGAGAAGAATGCCACCTTGGATTTGCATTTATGGGTCTCTACCTTAACAACTTACCCAAGAGAGCAACCACAATTTTAGGAAATGGATAGAGATTTTGTGGTGAATCAGGAAACTTGATGCACACATGCACCTTAGTGAAATTATAGCTTGCGGGGTCAAATTCTAGACTTGATTTAAATAAGGATAGTGCTGAGCTTCTAAGCATCCATTGCAATACCTTTATAAATTAAGTATCATTTGTTCACTCTAAAATAAGAAAAAAAATGTTAGATAGGTATCTCATCATCTATAATCTCCAACCTAGAGGTTTCCAATCATTCTTGACCCAATTTCTAAGGAAATTAACTAGGATCTTACACCACGGCATGGCCCAATAAGAGCCCTTGCCTAGCATGCCATGATGCATTGATTTAGACCTACTACTGGAACAAAAAGTGGGAGAAATGCAATTGAAAAATTTGTTCGATTATTTTCTTGTTGGAAGCCCTCTTGATTTTATGTTATGTTTATAGCTAGGATGTTGACCTTATCCTTTCCCTTTTGAGTTGTATGTTGGCCTCATTCAAAAGCTGTGTTGAGATTCACGAGCTACCAATCAACAACACTCTTGGGCTCAACTTCGGCTAGCATTGAGAGATGCTTGTGGAAAACATTAGCATATCCTAGTCATCAGCAAAGGTGCATCTATTTTCATCCTAAATAAATGTGATAGTCTCTCTTTGATGCTTAGCTTTGAGAGAATTGAATAAATGTGATAGTCTCAATTCTCTCAAAGCTAAGCATCAAAGAGAGACTATCACATTTATTTAGGACGAAAATAGGTGCACCTTTGCTGATGACTAGGATATGCTAATGTTTTCCACAAGCATCCCTTAGTGCTAGCCGAAATTGAGCCCAAGAGTGTTGTTGATTGGTCCTAGTGTGTTGCTAAAATTTTGAATGTGGAAATGGAGAGAGTCCTTGGCACCTTGCTAAAATTATCTTGCTCTTGGATAAACCATTCATTGAAGGGGAGGTATTATTTGTCCTCAAGTCTATGAAGAGGGGAAGTCCCTTAGCATTTATGGGTTCTAGGTAGAGCTCTGTCTTGCTTTGCAACTTTCAAGATGCATGCTTCAAAGATCTAGCTAGCTCAAGTTATTGGACCATGAGTACCTCAAACCTTTTGGTTCTAATAATTTTGTATATGTATGTATGAATACAAGAGTAGATGTAATGCTGAGTAATGTGTGTGTGCGGAGGGGTGTGTGTGAATCATGTGTATGAGTATGTAAAGAAGGAGCAAGGATAAGTAATATGTGGCATGTGTCTATGTATGTACTATGTGTATGAGTACATATGTATATGTGGCGAATGTTTCTATATATATCCCATAACTTATCAATAATGTGGCAAATTTAATATATTTCTTTCAATATTTGTTTCGCATGAATGGCAAAAGAGTCTTCAAAATCTCGATATACCTTATAAATGTTGGCGAATAAGAAATTTTGGAGTTATAACTCAACCTACTCAAGATTCGAAAAAAAATCCAAAAAAAAAAAGTATAGCCATTTGGTGACATATAGCCTTAAAATCATCTATGCTTGCAATGCCGTCTCTTGCACTTGGAATGTCTCGATGACATCCGCAGGATGGCCCTACAATGCATAGAAGCCATGCAAGCTCGTAGAAAGGTCTATCATGACAGCTTTACCAAGTAGAAGGAGTTCAAGGAAGGCGACTTAGTCCTAGCTTATGATTCCTGATTTAGTAAGTTTCCAAGCAAGCTTCAACAATGTTGGATGGGCCCTTATAAGATACTTGCCGCCGCCAATCCTAATGGCTTAGTCCAAGTCCAAACAATCGATCCTTCGGATGATCCCTTCATGATTAATGGCTATTACCTCAATAAGTATTACCCTCCCTAGGGATCCTAACAATCACTATTGATAGCTTCCTCATTCCTTGTACAAAGGTCGTTATGCCTTCACCTAATGCTCCTAATAACCCTCTTGCTGATATTAATGATGTGATTCCATTTTGATAGTCCCTCGCAGCCACTTATCCCTACTCCTTGGCTTCCTTTCCATCTAATGCAATAGAGGTGGCGAGGATAGTTCTAATACATGGCGTTCGTGCCATTCTACTCTTCAAAAACAAGCCAAATGAAAAACAAAAAAAAGAAAACGAAAACCAAAATATAAAATATATCGGTCATGGGAGAAAAGGACTTCGGTCCCTGTCATGCCAACCTATTCTTCGAGAAAAGGTGGAAACGCCCTCGGGAGTAGGGGAAAAGAAAAGAAATGATGATAAAAAAATAAAGAAAAGAAAAATAAAACTATTATGGGAGAAAAGGAAGTAATTCCCTATCATAATAGGCCTAGTGAGTGACCAATCCTTGCCCTTGATATTCCACAGAGAGGTGAGATGTGTGAATGGAGCATTGCATGCACGGGAGATGGACCTCTCAATGCATAAAGCACAAACTTGTTTCTCTGCATGGCACTATAAGGCTCCCTGGCCTTCTTTCTTGCACCGTATACCAGCACATGGTGGAATGCATAGTTGCACCATCAATTGCCCACAAGACATACACCCTCGGCACAAGTGAAAGTGAGGATAATATCGATGGGTTTTCAAGAACCGACTGCCCTCTTTTTATCTATCAATAGAGTGTGGGACACAGTGGGGACTGAGCGTGATTAGTGTTTCCTCAATCAATTATCGAGAGGTGAGGATTGAGGGATGTTACAATACTTGGAGTTAGGTATGTTTTTGTTTCCCTATGCACACACGGAATGGGTTTCTGCCATCACCATAGGACACGTCACCTTGCTCTGTATATTGCACTACAAGGTTCCCTGGCCTTTCTGTGCACCTATGCCAGACAGGGTTGGACACACTGATGTACCATCAACTATGCACATTGGCATACTCCCTTTGACCCATCTCCCTTGTTGATTTCTAAACTGGGTGTGAGAATGGGTTTCCATCATTATTCAAATCGCATGATGTCCATAATGGGGCAAGTGACTATTCTTTCATTTCATTTGAGTGGCTATGAGCTAAGTGCAATATCCTTCGCCATCGACGATTTTTTGCAATGCCCTCAACAAAGTTGCCTCCCTAGGTGCTTATGCATGGTCCCTGCCCCATTGAACGTGTGCTGTGAAGACACCTTGGTACCTCCTACAGCGGACAACAACACAGGATGCGACATTGACAATCAACTTCACTCTTCGACAATATGGGCCAAGTTTTTCTAACCCTACACTTCCTATTTATTAGTGACGGTCATGTTTTAAGTGATAAGGTATCAAAGGTGCATTTAGTTCAAACATCAATGATGAATCAAGTTTACAATTTGGAAAATGCTTTCCAGTGGTTGGTCTAATGTGAGGTCCTAGGTCCCTATTGCTCGATTTACCCTTCCCGTTAAGGTCTTAAGTGTGGGGACGTATCCCTGCACATCTACGATGCATATCCCGATTTTGATCATGCATCTATGCCATGACCTGATTTTACCCTGATGGGTCCCTTCCCCATCCATCTGTCCTCTCTTACCCCACTCTCGAAAAATGTTCCTTTCATGTTTCTCTTTATCCCCTGTTTTCATGTTTTTTCATGTGAACGCACCCTACGATCATCAGCACCCATATCCAACCTTATAGCCCTATTTGTCCCTTTGACTCGTACACTTTTTCTTTTTACAAGTCCCTGTTCCAATCAATGGTTCAAAAGTTATTAATTTTTGAAGCATTTTACGTAAATTTGATGTGTTCCCATGTGAATGCACCTTTTTTGCTTCAGAACAACCAATGGATGTAATAGCCCTGACCTATACCTTCCACTTGATATTTTTCATTTTTATCGCTAGTCATTCGTAGGTACGGTTTGTCCATTATTAATTTTTGCGGGTTTTCATATCTTTTTCATGCGTCTTTTCGTCCTTTTTTAATGCAAACCTACCCTATTCTCCTCGGAACTTTATTCTAAATCGATACACTTGTCTGACCCTCCTTCCTACCCATTATTCCTTTTTAGTCCACCCTTTTTTGACCTCCGAATTTTTTGTTATTAACTTTTTTCTGTGTTTTCAGGCTCTGTTTTATTGTTTTTTCCATGAGAACGCCTCCTTATGTCCCCAGAAATGCGTTCTAACCTATTCGCCCTGTCACCCACACTTGCCCTAACATTTTTTCTTTTTATTGCCTTCTATTCCAACGTATGGATCTTCCACAATTAATTTCTGAGTCCACCGCCTCCAGTCCTCTCCACCCTCCCCTGGGCCATTGCCACCACCTTACCCCCCACCGCCCCGTTAACCCACCCCATTCACCCCTTCCCTCGCCACTCACCACCCTTTGTTCCCCCCACCACCCTTATTACCCCACCTTCCCACCCTTCCCTCCTAATGCCGCAAACCAACCCCTTCCATAGCCCCCTTTCCCACCAACCCCCCAACCCACACCAACCCCGTAGCAGACCCCCCTTGAAATAAAAAATATTTCACAACATCGATTGTGGGTGTTCACGTGTTCGTGCGCGTCAGTGGGTGTACTCATGCCGCGTCCGAGAGTTGTTAGAAAGTGTTCATGCATGAGGACGCGCATCCGGCCTTGTTCGTGCGGTGATTAATGCCCAGCTGTCTCCACATGGTTGTTCACACGTAGCCTCGAGTACCGATTTTTTATTTCAAAACCCAATAAAAACCCAAGAAAATATCTAAAATCCTAAAAATTTCAAAAAAAGCATATAAATTTAATTAAAAAACAAAAACATCTTAAAAATTCTTTGTTAAATTAGAAACTTTTTTGGACTATTTTCTTGGGTGTAATGCAAAAAATAAGTTGCAAAAAATTTAAAATATTCAAAATCCTTTAAAATCCATTGAAAATTGAATAAAAATTATTTAAAAATAATAAAACAAAAATAATTTCACTTTTTTTAGAAAACACCACCAAGTCATTTGAATATTTTTGGAATGTTCCACAAGCTGAAAATGTTTTGCCAAATGGTCAAACTATTATTTTATGGAAAAAATACTAATTAAATATCAAAATTCATTAAAAATCATTTTAAATTCCAAAAATAAGCTGAAAACTACTGGATAAATTCAGACACATTGTTGAAACTTGATGGTTTAGTTTTCACTCAGGGTCGATTGCTGAAAGCTCACCATTAAAATTCGAAAGAAAAAACACACAAAAAACAAAAACAACCAAACAAACCAAATACAACCACACTACCCTTGACTTGATTTTTTAAAAAAAAATGAGGTGTCACATATTTTTTAGTTAGTGACCTTTACCTTTTTGACCTCATTACATCTTGGGATTGATATGTGCGCATTCAATTTTCTTGCATACACACCCATGCCAGGTATTTCTTTTATTTCTTACTTTATTTATTCTTGGTTACCCCAAAACCACAATTAATTATCAAAATAAATTTTAATCGCCCACTTTTCCACATGCACACGTGTCAAATAATATTTTTCTAATAAAGTAAAATCAACCTGCCAAACACTTAGCACGCACTTCGTGCGCTACAGACACTTGTAATTTTAATTAAAAATAAACCAGTCATCACAAAAAGCACGCACTCGCAAATAAATGCTCCACATACCATTAATTTCTAATGAATAAATCTGCATTTAGAGACCTCAATCAGGGTATCAGAGTTTGAGTTTTGTTTAAAGCATTGCTTCACCCTAATAATTCGTAATTAACATTTTAAGAAGGAACCACCATTTTTTTAAAGGTTTAACACCTAATAAAATTTCACCCATTTTTTTAATAATTTCTTAAAATGAACCATTCATTCAACTAATTCTCCTTGTTGCACTTTTTCTCATTTTCAATCAATATGCTTCGTGGGATGGGCATGTGCAGTCCTTCGAGTTGTTTCTATTGTCAAACTTGATTATAGAAGTTCTGGTCATGTCATGTGTGGGTTGTTATTGTATTATGGTTCGGTTTCTATGAAACAATTAAGGGGACCGCCTATAGTTTTCTTTTATGCATGACACGTGGGTTCCAGGGTGTTTAATTGTATTGCATCACATGAAGCTTTCGGTCGTACATGTGTAGCGGTCACGCCTCTTCTTTCTTTTTTGCTCTTTGTATATTTCTCTCTCTCTCTCTCTCTCTCTCTCTCTCTCTCTCCTTATTTTAATTAAAAAGAAAGTTTCTCTTTTCTCTTTTTCCCCATCTCTCTTCCTCTTTTCCTCTTTCTTCTTCTTATTCTTCCTCTCTCTCTCTCTCTCTCTCTCTCATTTACTTATCTCTCCTCTTTTTTTCTTTTTTCTTCTATTTTTAATTTTTTTCTTTTATCTTTCTTTTAAATTTTTATCTTTCGTCTCTCTATAATTCTCTCTGTGTCAAATTATCTCTCATCTTCTTCTCTTTGTCTCTGTCCCCCCTTTCTCCTCTCTTTTCTTTTTTTCTCTCTCTTAAATTTTATATTTTCTCTCTCTATAATTCTCTTTCTCTCTGTTCCCCCTCTCTCTCCCTCCCTCTCCTCTTCTTTCTTTTTTGCTCTTTGTGTATATATATATATATATATATTTATCTCTCTGTCTCTCTCTCTCCCCCCCCTTATTTTACAGTTGCTCCACCAGAAGCTCCTCCTACTGAACACTTTGATGTTGTCATTGAGGATCTTGATCATATCCCTCCTATGGTAGTTCAGAGGAAATGCTTAAAACGAGTGGTTGAATCAGCCCCAGCTCCTCCTACAATCTCCGTTCATGTTCAATCTAGCAGTCAACTAATAACTTTCCTCACAGTGATGAATCTTTTCAAAGCACATCGTGATGGTATTTTGGAGATTTCCATCCCTTCAATGGTAGCTGGAGATGCAATTCCCTTCCTATGTCAAGACATTCAACATTCTATTGAGCTCTCAGTGATGACTGCCTGTATCTAGCAGCTATATTCCTCTTGTTACAAAGTCCAACAGACCAAAGCCGCGATGACAAACACAAATGAGGAGATAGCTTTTGGTCATGAATGCTTTTATGATCTGTGTACCTAAATGGAGTAGGAAATTAAGATCATTGACGCTCAAAAAATGGAAATTTCTAGTTTGCACACTCAGTTGGCTGACACTAAAACCCAAGTGGATACTATGACTAAGGAGAGAGATAGATTGTTGAAGGAATCTCAAGAGCTTCATGCTTTGCTAGTTGCCTAGACAGAGGAGCTTAAAATAACAAATACCGCCCTAGAACGGACCAGAATCCAAATTCAGCAGCTTAACGATCAATTGGTTCAGTCACATTCTTCTTCACAAAGCCCTATTGTACATCTAGTTCCTTCTTTGTCCCCTGCGGACTTGGTAGTTCTCCAACAACAAGCCACATTATGCCCTTTGTTCTAGGCAAAAGTGGAAAGGTGTCAATCCAGGATGGACTTATTATGGTCTTCATTTGAGCAATTTCAGGAGTATATTCCTCCCGATCATTCATTTTTTGTCCACTATCAGCTGGAGAATTTGGCTTTCTATATTAAGCTCTCAACAATGGATCTACCTCTTCTAACAAATGGTTGGAGTGGAGTGTCTTCTGACTTATTGACTGAAGTAGTCCGAATGGTTTTTTAAGACTTTGTGACTTCGGATACAACGCTGATGTCCTATATGTATTTGAGAAGTGATCTGTTTATTCCAGACGATGAAGATTTGGCTTGGTATATTGGGGATGTAGTCCTGCAGGCTTCTTTGTATGTCTGGCATTTGGAGTTGAGAATAGATGAAATGTTCCAATGTTATTCTTCTAAAGTGGCTACTTGCCCTAAAATTTCATGGCATACAATGATTGATTCTGTAGTCCTGAACCAAAGACGAAACAAAGCCTCTAATCATGTGCAGAACATTAACCAATTGACGTTGGATCTTTTAGCTTATCTTTCTAAGAACCATCCATTTGATCAATCTTTCTTTGATGCCTATCATCATAGATCTGCCTTAGGTCCATCCTTACCTTGTTTATCTTATTATCAACAAATGGCCCATTGGTATGATGCTTATTTTTCCCTTTATAAATTCAACTCAACAGTCATTTTACCTCTTCTTTTCCAACCTCAGGGTGCCCCTCAAATTCCAATCTTTACCTATTGTTCTTTCATTGAAGATCGAGTATTTTCCCCTTCTTCATCTTTTATTTCCGCATCCATACATATTCCTTTCACTTTTCCTGCCTATCAATTAACACCTGTCTTAATTGAACCACCTAAATTCTCAGCTAATCCTTCTTTAGCTCATTCCTCATTTTATGATTTTGCCTACCCATCTCTTCATCCTCTTGTACAAATTCTCTTCCATCTCCTACCACTTCTATTTCTCAGCCCCCTCAATTGGTTAGTGGGTATAAAGGGTTTGATCCGAAGATTCCAAGAAGAAGAGGATAGAGCTCAGCTGATTCTCTTACTGGACTACATATTAATTGACCATTAATTTTAGGAGAGTGGATGACTGCTAGTCAAGTATACCAAAATTATCTCCATTTTTTCCAACAATATTCACAATCTCCAAATCCTTTAGTGAGATTAACAGCTCACTTTGCTTGGTACCTAACATATATGCATAGGCATTCACATAGTGATCAAAAGGCTATTCCAAAGTTATGTATGAATGTCAATGTGAACATTGATTTCCAATAATTGGATGTACTGTATTTTTATGCCCTTTGTTTGCCTAGTAGATATCTTTTTATTAGAAAGAATGTGCTGCCTTCAATTCTTTCAGAATCCTCCAAAAACTTTTGTAGATGAATCCTTATTCATGGATCATTTTCGTAATCATCAAGCCTTCAAGAGGGATCATCTTCAATGATACCTCTGAATGTATCTCTTATGCTTCGTAATGATATATCTTTTCTTTTGGAGGTGCCATTCAGATGGTTGTTCTGTGTTTGTGTTGTGTTAATTTCTATGTGATGAGTTCGTGGTGGTTGAATATTGGATTTGTTCGAGAGCTCTCTTTTCGACTATTTGCACTAATGGTAATGGTGGATGGAAAGCTTAAAAAGCAAAGATGCAAAACCTCTTATATCCTTTACGAATTTGTCATGATTTGCTGTTGTTTATAAGATATGTTACTAGATAAAGGGTTTTCCTTTCATTGTATTCTTTATTAGATCCAGGTTATGGTTGGGTGGTTTATTGAAGATGCTAAAGAAGATCGAGTTGAGATCTTTAATGAACTTGTATTCCCTTTTTCTTCGGTCGCAATGACGCTTCCTTATTAAGTGTGGGGATATTATGAATGCTAAAATGACTTGGTTTTTTTGTTGATTTTTGTTGTTTTTTATGGCTTAATGGATGATTTTTGATGAATTTTGAATTATGTTGATTATTTTGGAAGTTTTTTAGAATAATTTGGATAAGGTTGATTATTTTTTGGAAGCTCATGATGATTTCCATTAGAGATATGAGGCTCTGTGATGTTCTAATAGGTTTTGTTGAGGTTCTGATTGGTTCTATTTAGCTTTTGTTTTGTCATGTTTTTCTTCTGTATGAAGCATGGAGTAATAATTGATGAAGGTTGAGAATGTTTGAAAGATCATTGAATGGTTTTTGATAGTTTGGAATGATTTTAGTATGAGTTATGTGGTTCTGATGTTTTCTGTTGACCTTCTGTAACCCTTTAATAAGCTTTTGTAGAGCCTTTATTCATGTTCTATTATGTTCTATTTTGTATGCCTCTGTACGTATTCTGTGGAATGTATGTATGACTTTGGGAAAGTTTTCTAGCATTGGAAAGAGGTGAATGTAAGTTTACAGGAGCTCAAGGAAGTGAAAGAAGAAGTTGTTGATGAAGACTCAAGAGAAGACTAGAGTGAAGTGATAGTGATGAGCTATGAAGAGTCACTGTAGTGGCTCTGGTGATCTTTCATATCAAACACACCATTTGGAAGGGATATCCATGACCAAAGAAGGATTATTATGAGTGATTATTGAGTATTGTAGTGAGAAGATGATGTACTATTGATTGGGAGAGAAAGACAGAGTCAAAGATAGCCAATTCTACGCAAAACAACGTATATATATATATATATATGAGAGATTCTTAGAGAAAACTATGAAGACTTTGAAGATGAATACTATGTGATTTTATTTCCATTCAAAGTGGTGTCTCTTTTGTGTTCTCTTTGTTGGTTGATGAATTCTATGAAGAATATGAAGAAAATGATGGATTTTGTTGAAGTTAAAGCCGTGAGAGATTGTTTCTATGAAGATGTGTGAAGATTTCTTGTTCTTGGTGTTGTTTACTTTGCTGAGATCATATAAAAGATGAAAGATATGGTTGTGATGATACAAGATATATTTTCTTGTAGTAGAAACCCTATTTCCTTAGTGTTCCTTTTGGAGCTCAGCAAGTTGCACAAATAAGGAGCTCTTCCGTTCAGATTTTAGCTTTTTTACATAGGGTTAGA
The DNA here is from genome assembly GCF_053477565.2 of Lygodium microphyllum. NCBI lineage: Eukaryota > Viridiplantae > Streptophyta > Polypodiopsida > Schizaeales > Lygodiaceae > Lygodium > Lygodium microphyllum. Next base: position 156,189,730 of record NC_141136.1, on the reverse strand, counting down.
TTTTGAGTTTCCTCCAACATGTTGGGCATCCTATTCACTTTTTAGGCTCTTGAGTGGTCTTTTTTTAAATGTATGCATGCATTTATGGTAATTGGACCATCTCCCCTTAAGGTGAATAGAAGATCTATGCCCACAACCTCACATTTTTGAAGCTCTTCCTATCTAATTTTGGGATATGTTACAATTTTCATGGGAGTGAGCTCAAGCTCTCACATAACTCGCTTTTCTAAAAGTAATCAATAAGTTCCGAAGTGAAACATTGTTTACATTTTGACTTCACTTAAAGGCTTGGTGTTTATGTATTGGTAACTTACTTTCTCAAGAATGAAATTTTCACATGGCCTTAGTGTTCTACTCCTTGAGAATAATGATGCTAACAAGTTTCCCATAAAATTGTGTACAAGAATAGATTGTAAATACTTAAATCATGAGAAAGGCATGTGTTTGCACAAACTATTGTGAGCTCATTGCTTTCATTTTGCTCTTTCTCCTTCACGATCATGTTTGTTGCTCATGTCTCATGCACAAAACCATCTTATTTCCCTTTGTTTTGGTTCTTGGTGAAAATTTCCTAAAATTTGTTTTCATTTATTTGTTAATTTTCACATATTACATATTGTTGCTTCTTCACATCTTTCTTGGATAACTAATAGGTCTCATTGGGTGACTCTTTTAACTTGCATAGTTTGATTCTTTTCATAGATGTCCTACATACCACTATTATTCTATTTCTCAGTACCAACTACAATTATATGACATTTTGGAAATATTACTTTGCTTACTCCACTTAGGTTGTGGAATAACTTCCTAAGGATGCAAACGTCAAGATATCATACTTGTTACACGGTGAGATTGTGCATAAAAGCTTTGTGCAATGCTTTATTTCTTCCCTTATGCTTTGAACACTATTGTGATGTACTATCAAATGAGTAGGATACCACGAAAGCTTGACATGTCCTCAGTAAACTTATATCAAGGTACACATTGCATCTTCTACAAATGTGAAGCCAAGTGCTTTGTTTGACAAGTTTATGCTAGTTGTATTATGATAAGTACTTGCTTCTAAATCATGTTTATTCACAAGAATCACGACAGTAGATTCTATAGCTACAAAAACTCAACTTTTGTGACTTGACATTATTTCCCTGATGCACTTTGTGAGAGGACAATAGTGAGCCTCAACAACCATCAAGGAAGCACAAGATCAATCTTGCTTAGAGTAGATAGCTTATTTGTATCTACTTGATTTCATATTATTTGCTTCAGTGTTAGTCCTTGATCTTGATGTTTCTCTTTTGTCACTCAATCTTCCATGTGAAGGTGCTATGTAGCCATATATGTTTCTCTTTTTTTGCCTCCATTATAATAGGTATATCTCACCTTCCATTCATAGAGTTACGATCTAGCATTTGCACAAGCATGACATAAACAATATTTGATTATGTTATACATGTTTCTAACATGTCATTCTTAAGTATCTTGTTGTATGATAGTTTCTCTTTCTCACTTTTTAACAAATGTGTGTGCAAATTTATGCATTTTATGTTCATGATAGGCTAGACATAGTCAAAGTAAGCAATGGGTTTAATGATGACCAATGTAAAGAGCTATAGAGAAAAGAAAATGGTGGAAATTAATCCCTCCTATGTAGCCCCAACCTTATTAGATCAATAGTCCATATGTGTAAGAAAAGTTCATGGGTGAGCTCATAAATAACCAAGCTTAATAGCCCATATGTGCAAAAAATCTTGTGGATGAACTCATAAATCACCCATCATGAGACAAAGTCCTCATGAAGAAGAAACTATATGCGGTTAGTCGTTTCACCAAAATGTTCTTGAATATGTCATTACTTATCTAACATTATTGATTGAGAGGCTACATGCTTAGATGTGGTAGCAAGGTTTCAATATAATCCTAAGTTTTATTGCTAATACCTTCTGAAACAAGAAAAATAGTTTACATAGGTAACAAAAAAACAAAAAAGAAAAGACAATAAGGAAAGTAGTTGCTTACCCTAAGTAGCATCAGCAACATGCTACCCATGTTCATGTTTTCATAAAACTAATGATGATGATGAGTATGTTGTACTCAACTTAATATCCTATTTGTGTATAATCCTTGATCGTACAAGTCTTATGCATGTCCCTTTTTCATGATTAGGTCTTCATGTTCCTTCTAGATTTCTCTCATGCATCTCTATTTTATGCACCTCTCTCCATGTCCATTTAAATCACATCACCCTCCCCTCGAGTGCACCTGGCCCTCCCTCCCTTATGTCCATGTCATTCTATACACATCTTGATGTCTTTTTAGATCACTCTTATGCATCTCTATTTTATGTGCATATCTATGTCCTTTGTAGATCGCTCTTATGCATTCTAATTTTACTAACATCTCTCCACGTCTCATTTTATTTTCTCTCCCTCCCTCTCTCCCTCCTCAATTCCCTAACTCCCTCCTCAGTCCCTTCCTCTTGATGATACAAGGATTGAAACTTATTGTATTCATTAAATTGCTACCATAACCATCTAAATATAATGATATTATTGTATGAACCATCTAGATATTGGGCTTGAAGGGCTATAATGAATATGTACACTTTGAGGGTTTGTTTGTTGATGAGACATTTTGCAACATGCTTGTCAAATGTCCCCTTAATGGCACCATTTGGTTGTCCATCAAGAGATCACTCTAGGCAATGCCATCCGAAACTCCCTTCTTCGAATGTTGCAAACTTTGCCACCTACGATTGCTTGAGTTTATCTCATAGGGGAATGTTTGCTTGATCCCCACAAGGATGACCGCAATTCAGGGTTCTTGAAATGAACAACCCAAGGACAGCACCGAATCTACCAAAAGAACAGGCCTCATGGTGGCATCTACAATGCCCGTGCCCTCAAAAACTTGTAAGAAACACCCTTCCTCTCAACAAGAAACCACTCTCACACACAAGAAATATGACCATCATCTGCATCCTCACTCTCTTCCTCTTCCATACTTAGAAGAAACAAGAAAAGTACAAGAGAGGCAAGAGAGCAAGAGTTGTGCCAATGCAAGAGAGCGCAAAGAAGATACGTGCAATAAGCTAGATAAAGGAGAGGAAGAGAAGTTGTAACTCCCCAAACCACCTTTTCCAACAAATTGCATGGCTCTTCATTTCCACCTTTTCATTTCTTTGAGAATTTTATTTTACATGGTTACTTGCACCTTACAGGAATATTCCTTTATTTTCACTTCTCAACCTTCCAAATTTGAAAAAGAAACACACATATACTTTAAGGTCGTGACTTTATAATATCTAGTCATACCTTTTACAATGCTTGTCTTGAGATTTTGCAATGAAGTTATAAGGTTAAATTATCAAACTACATAAGATTTGCCGATGAAGATCATACTTATGTGCTTAAATTTGCACAATTTTGGGAGTTATCATTCCTCCTCTTCCAATCTTGTGAGCGTCCTCGTGAACACTTTGGAAAGACACTTTGCCTTGGAATAAGCACCTTATGTTGATGAAGAAACTACAACTCTTCACTTCACTTCACTTCAAATTGGACCACCTCAATCAATACCCATCCAAAAACACCATACTTCTTCACACTTCCACTTCAAATCTCATCTCTGACTTTTTCTTCACACCAACAAAAATCTTCCACATTCACTTTGAAAAGAGCACAAGGCAAAATGCCATCAAAAGGAACACAAATCTGCCCACAATCTCTTGCAAAAGAAGAAAAGACAGCCATCTTCATCTTGAAGCACATTGTCCACCGATCCATGGGAAAGACCATGGATTAATTTCCCCACAAAAGATTGATCTTATAGCACACCCTCGCATAAAATCCAACTTGAAGATCTCCACCAGGAAACAATATATTTTGAAGAAGAAAAAGTAGTAGGTTTGTTGAAGATAAAACTGAAATAACTGAAAGGGAGCGATGGATCGAAGGTTGGACTCGAGAGCTATGGCGGGAGAGCAAGAGAAAGAAAGGGAGAGACTAGACATGGGAACTCCAACAGTCACAATGTGTGACCAGGCCTTCCTTTATTCAAACTGTCACTAAAAGAATAAAGAATAAAGTGACAATGATGGGCGCCCGCCACCTACAGTGTGCAGTGGCGATGACTGTCAATGTAGTAATACACAGGTGGCTAGGCAAAGGCGCCTTTACCCCCAACAGCCTCCCATTTAAAGGCAAATCTGCCCAAGTGAGGAGTGAAAAGAAAAAGAAAAAAGACAGTACAACATGTACACATGTACAACAGGATGAGAAAAGACGTCATCTCATCCCACGCCCATCAACCTCCTGAGGAAGGCAAAGCGCTCTGTAGAGAGGCTTTTTGTGAGCAGATCTACAGGATTCTGGTCAGTCGAGATCTTGACAAGATCAATAGACTTGTCCTCAACGACCCCACGTATGAAGTGATACCTCACCTCAATGTGTTTCGTCTTCGCATGGAAGACCAAATTCTTGGCTAACTGAATAGCACTCATAGAATCTGAATGCAATGTAGGGATAGCATCAATACCAAGGTCAACAACTAAATGACCCGACCAAATGGCCTCCTTGCACGCCTCAGTGGCTCCAACATACTCGGCCTCTATAGTAGAAAGGGCCGTGCATTTCTACACCCTGGACATCCAAGAAACAACACCTCCAGCATAGGTGAATACATAGCCGTAAGTGGACTTCCTACTATCTGCATGTCCTGCATAATCAGAGTCAGTGTACCCCATGACTCCTATATCCTGGCTGCCATAGCATATGCACATATCTGCAGTGCCCTTCAGGTACCTCATGATACCCTTCACGGCATCCCAATGCTTCTTGCCAAGTGTAGCCATATAGCGTGCCACAACACCAACTGCAAAGGCAATATGTGGACGAGTGGCTATCATGGCATACATAAGACTGCCCACTGCGGATGCATAGGGAATCTTGGCCATCTCCACCCTCTACTCATCTTTCTATGGACAATTAGCCTGTGATACCTTCACATAAGAAGGCAATGGACAGCCAATAGGCTTTACATCGTGCATGCGGAAGCGCTCAAGGACTTTATGAATATACTCCCTCCTTGACAAGTAGAGGAGTCCTCGATGCTTGTCGCGTCTAATGCGCATACCAAGTATGTGAGCAGCCTGTCCCATATCTTTCATCTCAAAGCTCTTCTTGAGCTGAGCCTTAAGAGCATCTAGCTCATCATGAGCTTTCCTTGCTATCAGCATATCATCCACATAGAGTACCAAAATCAATAAAGAACCATCACGGGCTGTAAAGACACGGATCCATAGCACTTCGGCTGTAGCCCTGTGATTGCATAAAGGCATCAAACTTATGATACCACTCCCTAGGTGCCTGTTTCAAGCCATAAAGACTTTTCTTCAATTTGCACACTAGGTGCTGCCTGCCAGGTTCTGCAAAGCCCTTAGGCACTCCATATAAATCTCATCATGCAAGTCCCCATGTAAGAAAGCCATCTTGACATCCATCTGGTATAAAGCCAAGTCAAGCTGAGCAACCAAAGCCCAGACTAAGCACAGGGTGGTCATCTTAACCACAGGAGAAAATATCTCATCAAATTCCACACCATGCTCTTGCTTAAAACCCTTTCCTACCAATCTAGCCTTGTATGCTGACTTGGGGTGTCCAGGGGTACTTTTTAGATTGTACACCCACTTGCATGGCAAAGCCTTCTTGCCTGTAGGCAAGGAAATCAAATCCCAAGTGTCATTCTTATGCAGGGAGTCTATCTCAGACTGCATAGCCCTCTCCCAGGAGTGACTGTCACCCCTGCGCATAGCCTCATCATAGGTGAAAGGCTCTCCTGCATCTGTAACCAATACATAATGCATCGAAGGCTGAAATCTATCAGGTGGACATCTGTCTCTAGTAGACCGTCTCACGGCAGGCTCTGCTGCCTACCCAACTGCCTATCCAACACCCTGACCATGAGCATCTACTGTAGCTGTAGGCTGTCCAACTGGCTGTGCGGGAGCTCTCGGCTCCTCTTGAAATATGACCTTGCAGATCTCAACAATTCTCTCAGGCTGCCTATGCATTTTGTCTTCATGGAAGACTACATTATGACTGCGGATGACTTTCCGCGCCTGCGGGTCCCAAAGATGGTAACCCATCTTGCCTGCATCCCCATAACCAAGGAAAATGCATTTGACACTCTTGGGATCCAGCTTACTTCTCTTGTCTCTGGGCACATGGCAAAATGCCTCACATCTAAAGACACGAAGATGCGCATAAGAGGGAGGTTTTCCAGTCCATACCTCCTTTGCAACCTGGAAATCCAAACCACTAGAGGGTGATCTATTTATGACATGCACAACTGTACTAACTGCCTCAGCCCAAAAGCTCTGTGGTAGGCATGCATGGCTAAGCATACTGTGTATACGCTCCTGGATGGTTCTATTCATCCGCTCAGCCAAACCATTCTGGGGGGGTGTAGGGGGCAGTCAAATGACGCTTAATATCCCTCTCATCACATAACTGCTCAAAAGCACGTGAGACATACTCACCCCCATTATCTATCCTTAGGCATTTTAGCCTATACCCAGACTAGTTCTCAACCAATGCAAGCCATCTCTGAAACACAACCAAGACATCGGATTTCAGCTTAATGGGATAAGCCCAAACTTTCCGTGAAAAATCATCTATGAACGTAACACGATACTTTGCACCACCCATAGACTGACAAGGCATGGGCCCACAGACATCTGAATGTACCAATGCCAAGGTCTCACTCATGTGTGGCCTACCAGACTTCTTATGCGTAGACCTAGTCTGCCTGCCATAAAGACAATGCTCACATGAATCAAAACATGCATAATCAAGGGGCAGTAAGTACTGCAAACCAGAAAGTATTTTCATTCCCTTCAAATACATATGGCCCAAACGGGAATGCCAAAGAGATACATGTGGGATAGAACCCACAGACAAAACGTGATCAAGGGAAGAAGTTGATACAATCAAGGGGTAGAGACTGCTAGCCTTGGCACCTCTCCCAATCACAAGTCTGCCATGAGTGATCTTCCATGCAGAGTCTCCAAAACATACATGATATCTTGCATCATCAAGATGTCTAGCTGACATGAGACTGCGTGTCAAAGCAGGTACATGACGTACATCCTACATAACAAAACTACTGCTAGAAGGAAACTGCAGCCTAACATCACCAATGCCCACAATATCAAGAGAGCTGTCATCACCCAAGCGCACAGAACCTGAAACAGTATAGTATGAATGAAACCACTCTCAGCAAGGTGTCACATGAAAGGATTCACCTGAGTCCAGGAGCCAACACTGTGCATACATAGAGTGTATCTCTGTTATCTGCAAAGCACTAGAAGAAGCTGCTAGGATATAATCATCATCATCAACATTCTCAGGATGCATAACATTGATCTCTTCAATTTTAATACTGGACTTTGCAGGTACTATGCTGCAATCAGAAGACTTATCATGCACTTTGTCTTTCCCCTTATCTTTGTGCCTTTCATTGCACAATTCATGGCATTGTGGCCTAATATGGCCCTTTTTCCCACAATGGTGACAAGTAACATCTGCATTCCTGCCATGGGATTTGCTACGTGACTTCCCACGAGACTTGGACTGAGATTTCTGAGAATCCCATCCACGGCCACTACCACTGCCATGCTTTCCATATCCATCATTCCTGCCTCTAACTGTCATAGCATGAGACACACGAGAGGCATCCAAATTCTTACGGTTAACCTCTTCCTGCAGAAGAGCACTCTCAACATCATATAATTTCAAGGTAGCAGTAGAGGCACATAATGCAGTGCGGAATACATCCCATGACTCATTAAGAGTACCAAGCAAGAAAAGAGGAGTGACATCCTCTGCAAAAGTGATGTCCTGCGAAGTCAAATTCTTGAGTATAGCATGGAACTGGCTCAAGTGAGCAGACATAGTCACATTCTCCTTCATGTGCAGATCCATAAGCTGCTTCAGCCAATACATCTGGCTCGCTAGACTTTTCTTGTCATAGAGATTTTTTATCTTTTCCCACAACTGCCATGCACTCTGTTCTTCCTCAAAGACATTATAGTGAACCTGTTCTGTGAGAGACAATACAATAGTGGACTTGCATAACTCATCAAGCTCAAGCCATTCCTCATCTGGCATAGTTGCAGGCGGATGCTCGCTTAACCTCAAAGGTTTGATCTGCGATTTTTGCACCAACACCTACCAAATCTGGCTCTTCCAATAAGAGTAATTCATACCATCAAGCTTAGTAATGTTGAAAATAGCATGATCAATGGACGAACTCGCCATAATCCAGGCTAGAAGACTGTAGACAGTTCAAAACTGCTTGTTGTTTACTGCAGAAAATGACCAAAAAATCACCAAAATCAAGGAAAAATGTCAAAGAAAGTTGAACCAAAGCTATTACCCACCAAGTACTAGTGAAAGTACATCATTTCAGAGTGTTTCAACATGAAAAATCCATGTCAGTCCATATATATATGCTTGCTGTAATAAATTTCAGATTTCAGTAAAAGAGAGCTAACAATGCCAAAATCGGATCCCAAGGCAATTAGATACTGCCAAGACCAAAGCCGGCATCATGCAGGCATAGCATAAGCATATGACGGTCAATAAGTATGAATCCAACACCCAAGTATGTCATACAAACATCTGCCAGTGAGTAGGCACACCCCTAGGCAACGGGGCAAAGTGTTCCTACCACTACCAAAACTTGACACAAGTAGGTGTCAATTCACAAAGATACGGATCCAAAACTGAGACTTAACTCATAAGCATACAGTGAACCAAGACATATGATATATCATCCCAAAAGGTAAGAAGTCCCAAAGTCTCAAGTGTCTGGCTGCTCAATAGCATGTAACGACTCAATGCATAAAAGTACCACCTGCTCAATGTCTGATAAGCATTCAAGAATGCTCCCACTGGCACAAAAGCCATATGTATGAGCTCAAGAGCTCAAGCCAAGGCAAGACACAGTGCCAATGACATAAGTCCAAGACAATACATCAATAGTACATCCTGAACATGTAGGCAGTAGAGCATCTGTATGTAGCATCCATAAGCATGTAAGACATCAAGTACATCCCAAGATATAACTCTAGCAAGCCAATAAATAGCTCAAGTAAGCTCTGAGAATCCAAGGTCAAGCCAAGACCGAGCTCCAGTAGCAATAGGCTCCAAACAATGTAACTAGCATGTAGTAATGGCATAGGCTAAGCATGTCAAGACCGGTCAGACATAAGCAACATACATGCCATAAGTACATCCAAGACGGATCATCCAAATGCTTTGCAAAGCGAGCTCAAGCTCAACCAACGATCCCTAATCAAAACCAAGCTCTATGTCGAGCCCCAAGTGTCAATACATCACCATATATGCCCGAAAAGCATAAGCATAAGTATACATGAGTAAAATGACTTCAGCCCAATTGTGTACAGCAGTGATTTATTGTTCAAAACTGAGAATTTCAGCACCAAAATCAGCTCCAAATGGTTGCCAAACAATAGGCATACATTCCCCTAACATCCGGGCATCAAATGGGACCAATCGGGCATCAAATGACAATGCCAAACAAGCTGTAGCATCAAATGTCAGTGTAACATTGTCATAAACTGCCTATGGACTGTTATGACAGTCCCAAAACAATGTTAAATCAGTCCAAATGCTATGCCAACACATCAACCATCAGAACCAAGCATCAAAGCATGTTCATATGCCCGAAATGGAGCCTTTCCAAGTGCCAATGGAGGGGGAAAGATGCTGTTGTGACTGTCAATGCTGAAGACACATATGGGAGGGTTGTGTGATTCCGCCAACTGTAAATGCTGGTCCTGGGGCTGCAAAAAATGGTGACCAAGCTTTGGAGGGGTCCGGTTAAAGCCAAGGAAGGCCTCAAACAAGCTCCAGCAAGTCTTGTTCAAAGGCAAGTGAGATATGAAGCAAGGGAGCTTCAATGGTGGCTGCCCCAATCTTGTTTATAGCCTGTGAGACCTGAGAACTGAAGTAAACCCTAAAGAAAATGATCAAATACCTCTGATGTAATGCCCTGAAGGTGCCCAACAATGCCGGGAAGGTGCTCGGGAAGCCGGGGAGTGACGGGAACTCGAAGGAGTTGAATATGGCTACTGGGAAGAAGACCCAATGCAAGTAGGGAGTTGATGGGATGCTGAGAATGCCACGAACCAAGCTCAAGAGTCCGAAAGAAAAGCTTTGATACCAGTTGAAAGGGAGCGATGGATCGAAGGTTGGACTCGAGAGCTATGGCGGGAGAGCAAGAGCAAGAAAGGGAGAGACTAGAAATGGGAACTCCAACAGTCACAATGTGTGGTTGGGCCTTCCTTTATTCAAACTGTCACTAAAAGAATAAAGAATAAAGTGATGGTGACGGGTGCCCACCACCTACAGTGTGCAATGGTGGTGACTGTTAGTGTAGTAATACACGGGCGGCTAGGCAGAGGCGCCTTTACCCCCAACAATAACAAAGAAAAATAGTATTGTGTGATTGGAAGAGACTGATCATAGTGGAAGGTCATGTTAGGATAGAAAGAGAATGCCATGGGAATGAGCCATAGAGAAGGTTTTCTTTATCAAATGTTGAAAATATTTCCTTTAGAGTATTGGTGGTATGAAGACTTTAAAAGGAAAATGAATTGGTGAATGAGATAAGGTTTGAATGGCCCATTGATTGTGTTGCAAGAAGAATTCCACGCCTATCAGTTCGACGTTGTGCAGAAGGTCGAAAAGGATTGAGCAACCTGCTAAATCTTGATAGTGCTGAGGAGAGGGGAAAGTAGGGTGCGGAGGCATCATTGAACCGCTTGGTCTTGAAGGGCTCATACTATGTGGTGGAGGGTAGGGATAACATGGATAAACGTTAAGGGGAAGGTGAGGGGCGGTCATATTATTGTTGAGGACGCTATCATTGCCATTATCGAAGGTGATCGAATACTAGCTAGGGACACTGTTCAAGCATCTGATAGGGGGAGTGAACATGGTGGAGTGAGGCGGGGAGATAGTGAACCACATTTTTCCACAAATTGCATGGCTCTTCATTTCCACCTTTTCATTTCTTTGAGACTTTTGTTTTACATGGGTACTTGCACCTTACAAGAAGATTCCTTTACTTTCACTTCTCAACCTTCCAAATTTGGAAAAGAAACACACATATACTTTAAGGTCATTACTTTATAATATCTAGTCATACCTTTTACAATGCTTGTCTTGAGATTTTGCAATGAAGTTACAAGGTTAAATTATCAAACTACATAAGATTTTCCGATGAAGATCATATTTGTGTACTTAAATTTGCACAATTTTGGGAGTTATCATGAAATAGTACTAAGGTCATCTTATAGTTTGCCTAGCATCGATCACGGGCAATCACTTTTGTAATTTGTTTGAATTTGAAGTAGAACTATGTTGCAATTGGTTCAAAAAGAGTGAGAAATGAGGAGGAATTGATGTGCCAACCCCTCTTCCCATAAGGCAAAGTCTCGATCTACCCCCTTAGAATGACACAATGCTAGTTCTAAAATTGGTCACCTAGGATGGCCATGTATTGGCTCTTTCTAATCTATTAACCAACCCGCCTTAGGAGGGATCCATGAGGGACTTGCTATCTTGCTTCCTTAATTAATGCAACATACAAAACCTAATTACTTAGCCTAATTAATGCAGCATACAAAAACAGCCTCCTTAAATAATCCCACTAGCATAAGTTTCCTTCACCTATTCTTAGCATGGATACAAAGACAAGTTGAAAGCAAATTTTCATTTAAAAAATTAACCATTCTTTTTCCAAATTAAGCAAGTGTTATTTACATCAATACATCTATCCAAAATAGGACTTTCTAGAGGTGTTACTACCAATTTTTTCCCTTAGTTAACATTAGAGGCTTCTAAGAAGCCATTCTAGGTTGGTAGGGGGTTAGAATAGTCTTTAATGCTCAAGGAATTTATGGCTAGAGCTACCCTAGCATCCTTTCCATCTCTTAGCTACTAATAACAATGATCCTCATAGAGAGACCTCGTGCTCACATAGTCAATCCTAAAGCTCAAAGTGGCAAATAGAGTCCCTTGGTGAAGGGCTCCCGTAGCTGCCCTTGGGGGAGGTGTAGTGCATCTCTGCATTTATCTTGATTTTAAATACAAGCCCTAAATTACTATGGTTTAAGCATATATAGTCTCTTATTAATGATAAAAAAATCTTTTAGATGTAAATCAAAACAATTTGGACTTAACCTAGGTGGTGATCCCTCAATATTATGTTCCACTTAGTCATGAATTTGAGTTAGAAAAAGGGCAATGCTAATCCTTGGAAGGGAACGTTAGTCTCTCGATTGTATCCAAGGTTAATAGCTCTAGTGTCATAAAATTTAATTATCTTTAAATGACTTTGATTCCCTAGTTAACTCTTGGCCAACATCATCATTCGCTTTGTCATCATTGATGAATACTTTATCTTCATCATTGGGTTCTTTATCACAAATGGTTTGTCGATATGGATGAACTCCTCATTGTTATCTTGCTCTACTTTTTCACTACCACCATGTTCATTCTACAATGCATTATGCCACCATTCATGAGAATGATCTATACTCTCGCTAATATCATGAACTATTAGTTCATTGGGATCTCGAAGTTGTGTGTAGCTAGTACAAACAAATATCATTAGGATTAAAACTACGAGGCCTTGAGATCCGCCCAATAGCGACTATGGTTATCAATCCTATTCAGGGTTGGACTAGATGCAACAATGACTCTAGGGCAAATGAAGGGCTCAAGGATTAGGAAACCCTAAGTCATTGTACTTGCTAAGAAGAAGGTTAGGTTATCAAAAATGCAAGTGAACCTATGTCGTGCATAGTGTTTAAACCCCTAACATATGCCTTAGCCGAAGAAAGGAGTGTTAGGTAAATTTTACATAGAATCACTCTTTGATCCCAAGGGGGAGAGCAAATATGCGATGGTAAGGTTATCACAATTATTCGTGCAACATTGGAAAAAGATATCACCGTTTTGTTGATTGTTCTAACATCGTCCTAAATGCTTTTTTGCATTAATGGATTGTTGGAATGTGATCTGGATGATTATTCCAAGTGCTTGTGCTTGATGGTAAATGCATGGCAGGGGTCTATGATGACAAGTTGCCATGGGAAATAAAGGAATGTTTCCTTGGAAGATGATATTAGGTTATTGCCTTGATTGTGCTTGATTCTTAATTGGATTAATTAAGGAAGGATATTTGCATGGGTGGATCATCTCCAAGATCACACCGTGGGTTACCCCAAGAGGGCACTGCTCGATTCACGGGCCAAAGATCGAGTGGTGAAAAGGCCAACCATGGAAATTGTGTCTCACTCCTAGGTCGCTTGGGGTCAATGGAGCTCTAGACACCCCTTGCCTAGTCCATAACGAGGTTGTAGACTACCATGAGCCCAATGTCTAGGGCGTTGGAAGATCCTATTCTAGATAATGGATGGAAATTATGGTGCCATGTGATTTGGACCGGGTACTTCCGTTGGACAGAAGGGATACATAAATTCTCCTATATGGGTAGGAGACAAAGATTAACTTGAAGATAAGTTAAGGAACTTGTCTGTCAAAAAGGACTGCTTGCTCTGTTTTCGTCTCAGTGTTTTAAGTTATGCGAACGAACCATGTTCCCTAAAAGGGATAATTAAGGAAGCTGATTTTAAATGTCACTCATAAATGTGATAGGAGCTAATTAGGAAACTAAAGCTATCAAGGGAAGCAGGTGGGTGGAACCCTTGACGGGTCTGTCCTACGGTAGGGTGGTCCCAGAGAACTGGGAGGCTTCTCACAAGGTTTTACAGTCGTTCTTTAGGCAGTGCTAGGGAAGTGGATGAATGGAACCCCTGACGGGTTTGTCCTACGGTAGGGTGGTCCTAGAGAACTGGGAGGCTTCTCACAAGCTATTATCATTTGACCTTTAGGCAGTGCTAGGTTAGAACCCGATTCATGCCGTTTTAGGGGACCGGAATGGGACTATGCCCTACCAGTAGAGAGGTTGAGTGGCTCGTCCCTCTCATTTCCCATTCTCTTTGAACCAAGTGTGACATAGATCTGCTTCGGCTTGGGTATCTCTATGTGAAGTAGGATGTCTAGAACCCGATGCTAGAATGTTGTTAGGAGACCTTGATCATTAGGAGCCCAAATTTCAAATCGATCCTAGTGAGTTCAACCGCGAACGTTCCGTTGCAGGGGTGGACTCGAAAAACCGTAGGTGACAAACCCCGTATCATTCCATGGGAGTACTGCCGGGTGGCGTTGCTTAGATTTGTCTCTCCATGGACCGCTAAAAACGTGCTTGGACAGCCGATAGGCGGGCACGTTACAAAATAGGCTTCTATTGCTAGCTCTCTCTCGGTTTTGATTTTTGCATTTACTCTTCTCACATACCGTTGGACTCATTCTAGTGCTTGCCTCTTGATTGCATCGTTCATCAAGGAGTTAATTCCACCCGGTTGGTATGTACTCCACATAACAGAATCACAGGAGGGGGCCTCTCTGGAGGACTCTCTTACCAACATTTCTTCTACTTTCTTATTTTCAACGTCTCTAAATTTAGCTTTTAGTTTGCTATAGAGGGAAGGTATTCAATTCTAAAAGTGTCAAAATTCATTCTTCTGATGAGGATCATTGTGGTGCCATCATCATAGTAATGCCAACTTCTGATGGTTTCAACAGTGTGTGTTGTGAAGAACACTCTGTCCATTAACTTCTAGTGGATTACTAATTGGACAAATAGAAGGTTGTCAATGCACCAAGCGTCCCACGTATCCTACTGTTGAGCATCCACGAATATATTCCAACTCCTTTCCTTCTTGTTCTCATGAACTTCCATTGACCATGACTCTTGAATCTTCTTCACAATTTTCCACTTGATGATGTTGGGAAACTCTTCAATGAATGTTAAATCTTCCATAAATGGTCATTCTCTTTGTTTCTACACTTTAGTTTACTCCCAAACAATTTTCCACCAAGATGCAAGTCCTTGTTGCTTCAATAAGGAGAGGAACTTGTGATATCCCGACTTTAATTTAAAGTTCTCCTGACTTCTTGCAAAAATGGACTTAAAGAACTCTAAATCATTAAATAGAGAAGATCTCAAACCCGAGGATCGTAACTCGATATTTTTTCAGATTAACAAGGACTGTAGCCATCTTTCACGAGAGTTACCATGTGAACAAGAGTTCTGAGCCATAAGTTGAAGTTGACCAAACACGTTTAAAACTTGGCAAGTAAGGTAAGTCACAAAAGCTTTAAGCTTTAAAGCTTAATGCTTTATAAAAAAGAAGAAGATTGAGAGGGAGATGACAATGAAAAAGCCGCCACCCTCCCCCCTTTTTTTATAGAAAAAAACAACACACTATCTCCCCCAATTTGGCATTTCTTATTCTGAACCAAAAAGCTTGAATTCACATTTAATAATTCAGCAGTTAACTCTAGCAATCTCCCCCTCTTCTCAGTTCGACGAGAGGCTTGGGTTGAAGCAAGATCATCCGAGAGCCAAGTGAATCAGTCAGGGCATCTCTCTAGCACCTGTAGACCTCAAAGATCAAATCACCAGCATTAGATTTCATCTTGAAAGCTTCAGATTGCTGATTTTGCCAAGATCCCTTCCATAAAGAGCTCTTCTTCTTAGCCACAACCCTTCTTCTTCAATTTAATACAAGGCTTGGGGAGCCGTTGAGGGCAATCCAAGCAAGAGGGGAGAGACCCTTCTCAGGAGTATAGAGCAAGAGGAAGTGGGGCAATATAAGCGCGAGCACAGGAATTTCTCATCACGAAGACAAGGAGGATACTTCGCGAGCTCTTGAATTCAAATCCTCCATTCCTTCTATCTTATTTCTTTGTGGAATCAAGACTCTTCTTGAGTTTTCTAAATTCTTGGTGATTGCCTCCCCCCCCCCCCATTAATCAAAATTTCTTCAATCTAATTACCCCAAGCTCCTTTGCCAAAATCTCCTTTTGTGATCTCGCGATTAAAGACCATGACCCTGAAGAAGAAAGTTACGAAGGTTGGGGAAGCAGGTAATGTTGCACTCACAATTACTACAAACGGAATAGCGAGTATGGGGATTATAAATGAAGTTGTGAATATCATCAACCAAGCACCCATCATGGATCCTTAGGTACTAATTTTTTTTAAAATAAAAACAGCTAGCATGCCTTCATCCCATGAACATGCAGGATTTTTATTCGATTCTTGCATATGATTCTTAAAAGAATTCTTAACCACAAATTCCAAGGGGTAACTTGGGTCTATACAAGATGAACCTAAGCGAGTACAAGGAAGGTATTGTGTCCCTAAAAGATTTAATATTTTTTATTTGTATTGATTTAACAAAACCTGAGATGGATAATCACAAACGTAATTTTTTGATATATATAAAGGACCTTGTGACGAAATTATCAAGAACACATTCAATATTTTTTATTTGTATTGATCTAGCAAAACCTCTGATGGATAATCACAAACGTAATTTTTCGATATATATAAAGGACCTTGTGATGAAATTGTCAAGAAAAGTACTTTTCATAATAAACTAACCAATATTTATTTTATTGCAGGCAAGGACCCACGAAACTCCGAGGGAGTTACTCTCAAGTATGAAATTCTTGTTTAGATTCATTCCAAACTAGTCCCCAGGGAAGGGGAAATCCAAGAAGACTATTGGAAGGTATTACTACTTAGACCAATTTTGCTTCCATAGAGGAAGCAGGCAGATGGATTCCCGATGAATCCAATCCTATGGTAGGGTGGTCTCGGTTAGTCGAGAGGTTTTCCCAAAAACAAACATTAGGAAGAAACTATAGGAAGGGTTGATTCATTGGCTTACCTAGGATTTGGTCTCAGAACCCGAACTATAGACTATCCTAGGGGAAAGGTATGGCAGATGTGCTAGAGCCCTACAAGGGATTTCATAAATCCTTAGTCTGCTTACTAAAAAAACATGTTGTACTCCATGAACCAAGGGTAATGACAGTCGCTCCTTCCTTACAAGAATCCTCTCAAAGGACACCTCTGGATGTGAGCTACTTGTTGATAGGTGACTGTTAGGTCAATTAGGAACCTTTAGGTCAATCCTCTGTGGGTAACAGTAGGACACTTCCCCTGCGGGGTATAGACCTAGGGTTAACTAGTTGCGATCATTCTGGTTAGAGTACGGATGGTGATGGCTGGAAGGTAAACTCTGGGCAACTACTAAAATGTTATCTATCACATAATCAAGGTGGGTACGTTACATTTTTCTTCAGTTAATGCTAGAGCACCACCACCTACTCCTGAGACTAGATCCATTAAGATGGTAGAGATGTAGAGAGGCTCATGCTTTAATTGCATTGTCTATTAAACATACCATAGTCCCACATATTCACTCATGTAAGACAACTAAGGATACTTGGAATAGAGTTGTATGTTTGTATCAAGGAAGAAATGAGACTCATGTTCCTTACTTGGAGTACTTGATTACTACAAATGAGATTTTGCTAGATAATTTACTAAGGTCAATCTACCAACCTTTAACAAAGGTTTAGGTCAAAAAAGATTGTGAGCAAAGGCCAAAAAAAGTTGGGAAATTTACTATTAATAACCAAGGAAAGATCCAATGAATAAGACTAATTAGAATCGAGATTCCAAATGGAACCTGGGAAAAATCCAAGAAGGGGATAAGACCAAGTTGCAAAGATTTACCACTAGGTTAAAGCCTTACTCCAATTGCCTCTCTATTGTGTAAAAATAGTGCTTGAAAAAGAATTGCTTGTGCTTGCAACTAGTGCAAACAAGTTTACTTGATGCACTTAGGAAGTTTGATTGAATCGATCAAAACCCTAATGTACCAAATTTACAACAAGATAAAAGGAAAGTGCGCTAGACCTCCTCAAAGGCTAGTTATGGATCCCTTAACCAAGAAGGATAGGCTTTTGTTGTCTCAAAGATTTCAAACTGACCCCAGTGGTGAGAGATTGCTCCATAGGGGATCCTTGGGTAGGAGGAGTTGAGGGTGTCAAGGTGATCTAGCTAGCAAACTCTTAAGCTTCTAGGAACAATGAAAACCCCTGCGTGACTCAATATGGACTTCTTGAGGGCCTTGTTACTAGTTAGTGGTAAAAATCTTAGGAAATCTTGGTAAAATAAAGACCTTCGGGTCATTCTTCCATATGGACAGAAGGTGAATACTTGTATAAGATTCTCTATGAATAAAGAAGTTGTATCTCAAAGGATTGTTTTCATTCTTTTTGTGTTGTGACTTAAGTTATGTGAATAAACATTATGACTAAAAGGACCAATTAAGAAGCTAATTTTATTTGTACAACTCAAATGTGTTAGATAAGTAGATAATTAAAACTATCTAACCGAAGAAAGTGGAAGAGTGAGATTCCTTATGAATTCACCTTAAGGCAAGGTAGTCTCAATAAGCTAAGAGTTTCTCTGCATTTTGATGCATTATAGTATAGGGGATATGGACCACATAGAATTAATTAGAACCTTGACTCTGTATTATTTTAGAGAAATGGAGTGAGACTTTTCCCTACAAGTAGAGAGGTTGACGTATCCATACTTTCCCTCATTTCTCACTCTCCTTGAACCAAGTGCGATACAAGTTGGCTTTGGTTCAAGCTATCTAGGATAAGCAAATGCTCGAAGATCAATGCTAGTTAATCTGAATAGGTGACCTTAGTTTACTTAAACCTAAAATTCAAGTCGATTCTCGTGGGAACGACTAAAACCTTCCATTATGAAGTGGACTAGAGAGAGTCTAGGCAGCAAACCTTGTGTTATCCAAAAGAATACCAAGCAACACTGCCTAGAAAATCATCTCAATTGACCACTAAATCATGTCACTGAGAATGTCCTAAAGGGGGCACATCTCACCTGGTATCAAAGTGAAAATTGAATTAATACATAGAAAGATTTGTTTGCAACTTGTTTAAGGAGACATTCAATGCAAATATAAATCATTTTCTAATGACCGTGGAATTTTTTTTAGAATACTAAAGATTGGCAAAAATTATTGGTGCTCAGAGCAATGTTTACCTCTGCGATGTATTCCCTTGATTTTGATTGCCATGATCACTTGATGAGATTACACCAGTAGGAGCACAAGAGAAGAAACTTCTTTTCAAGGAAATCAAACGACCTGAGTTTGATAGCAAGCAAAGGTTGTTGGGTCTAAATGAGAAATTTGGATTGAATTGGTGGAAGATTACTTTGCTATTGCAAGCACTACTCCTTTTAATAAAGCAATGATAGCTAAGCTAAAGTTGATGGGTAAAGCTCGACTTTGGTGGAAGCAATGATGCAAGGATCAAGGGGTTTTGGAAGCAAACATTACTTGGGAAAATTTGAAGGAAGCTATATGTGGGCGATGCCTTCCACCAGTATACCACACCTTAAAAATGAATGAATTCCTTAGTTTGAAGCAATCTAGGTTGAGCTTAGAAGCATACCATTCTAGATTTGTATCCCTTTTAAAGTATGTCATACCCATGTATATTACCTAGCAAGTGTCTAAGTTTGGCTACAAACTAAACCCTCCACTAGATATCCATCTTGAAGCAATGCACCCGTTTGACTTATAAGAAATATATTAAGTTGAGCAAGAGCCATTATCTAGGAGCTACATACAACATCCAAGAGTGAAAATTTTTGGGGATAGGATTCTCCATACAAGGACTGTGAGGATATGTCAAAAGGATCTGATGACAAGACCAAATCAGTCAAAGGAAGAAGACCAAGACAAGTGCTATTGGAAACTTTGTACCTACAATCGGCAACGAGGAGACACTGAGGTGTTTCCATTGCAACGAACCTAACCACTTCAAAAGACAATACCCAAAGTTAGACCAATCAATCTACCAATGACAATTTTGTGGCCAGAATCAAGCAATTTCAACAACAAAAAGAAAAGTAACTGGAGTAACCTTCAAGGGAAAGGACAAAGGAATAGGCAAAGATGAAGATCCCACTTTAGAAGCGGACATGGAAAGAGCAACATTGCATACTGCTCTCAACAAGAAGGGCCCCAATCACCAATTCACAGTGATCCAAACCCCTACAATCTATCAAGATAAAGCCTTTAAGATTTTGATTGATTGTGAAAGCACCCACTCATTTATCTCATGAAAGTGTACAAAAAGACTAGGAATAGACATTGTACCTACATCTAAGTTGTTAGTAGAAGTAGCAAATGGAAAGGAAGCAATTTTTGCTCAACAAACTAAAAGAGTGGAATTCTTTCCAACATGGAGTTGAGAGTTATGAATTTAGGGGCTTACAAGTTTTTACTAGGGATGGATTGGCTAACCCCCAATGATGCTTATTTTCATTGTGGGAATGGTCAAATCATGTTCCAAGATAAAAAAGGAGAGTTAGAAAAAACTTAGGGAGAAGTTGAAACCCTAGAATCCAACTAGCAAAAGCTTCTCGAATTGTGAAGGGGCTAAGAAATGGATTGCCTATCTACCTAATCTGTAATAATCCAATACCCTTGCACATGAAGGGGGACTAAGGGAGTGGAGTGGAGGGGTGTGGGCCATAGGGGGCCAAGGGGGTAGAGCTTAAAGGTATTAAATCCTTTAGGGAAAAAAAATTAAACAAAAAAATGAAGAAATATCAATCGTTGTCAACTCTCAAATCCTCATGATCATAGAACTTGGAGTCACCACTAATAAGCCTCATCTCCCTCATAATCATTGATCTCTCGCACACCATCAATTGTTGTAAACTATGCCAATTCGACAATAGGAGACACCTCATTATGCTTGATAAGGCCTAAGGCTACAAAAGCTAGCCTTAGCCTTAGGCTAAGCTTAGGCTAATGCTACTACTCTAATGCACCACTTGTTGCCATAGTGAGTGAGTGAGTGAGTGAGTGAGTGAGTGAGTGAGTGAGTGAGTGAGTGAGGAGGAGGAGGAGGAGGAGGAGAGTAACAAAGGTGAAGGAGAAGAGAAGATAAGAAGAGAGGAGGATAGTAGAAGAGGTGAGGAGAAGAGAAGAGAAGAAGGGAGGAGGAGAGAAGAAGAGGTGAAGGAGAGGAGAGAAGGGAGAAGAGAAGAGAGGAAGAGAGAAAAAGAGTAGAATAGGTAAAGCGGAAGAGAAGAGGAGGAGAGAAGAAGAGGTGAAGAAGAGGAGAAAAGAAGAGAAGAAGAGAGGAGGAGAAGAGAACGGATGAAGGAGAAGAGAATAGGAGGGGAAGAGAGAGAGTAGAGAGGAAGAAGGGAAGAGAAGAGAGAAGAAGGAGAGAAGAATAGAGAGGGAGAGAGTGAAGAAAGAGGGGGAGCGAGGCGAAGGAGCGTGAAGAGATAATCTATGTTCACAAAGAGGAGTACCACTCCAGCTCACAAGAATCCCACCTACCTTCATATCATCCGTACTTCGACATGAATCATGCATCCCTTAGCAAAGTCTTGAGCCACAAGGAATTGCCAAACCATGTAGGGCTCAAGATTGTTAGAGCTTGGAGTTAGTGTCATGGACGTCTTCTCGTGATGGCCCCGAAGAAGAGATATTCTGGAGTGACGATAGCAGCAACTACCAACATGGTCGCAAACATGGTTGATATGCCATCACATGCAACACAAGACCACGTTCCTTTGTAAATTAATGCCATTTAACACATAGCTAGAAACACCATGATAGAACAATAAAGATTGTTAAATTAAAAATTACATAATTCAAAGTTAGAATAAATTACATAACATCGCATTGAGAATATTATCTTAAGTTCTTATAAACAAACAATTGCATCAAGAATCAATTTTGTAACACTTATAAATTGTGTAAATATTTAGAAAAGGATGAAAGTTGCATTAAAAATAACTTCTTTTTGCATTTACAAATTATGTAAAAGTTGAAAATATGAAAGTTATGTTAAAAACTTTTTTTTAGTTTTTACAAATCATGTGAACGTAAGAGGTGGTGAAATGTGTATCAAGGATATTTCTCTTTACACTTATGAAATTTTTAAATATTAAAAAATATTCCCTTATTACTTATAAACATAGAAAAATAGCTTTAGCTATTTAAGAAAATTAGAGAAATTAAAATAGATGATCAAGATTATTGATTAGGGATACTTCTTAGGGGAGAAAATCCCAGTATAAATTCTAATATTTGATCATTTCTCCAATTTAGGATAATCTTTAGATTCTTAGTCGGATCAATGACCAATCCTTAATAAGAATTACTAACGAAAAAATCACAAAAAAAGACCAACAAAAACTAAGAAAATGACCTAAAGGAGTAAGGATAATCGAGGTTTAAAGAGGAAAATCTTTTAAAAACCAAATTTGAAGGAAATTTAGGAAAAACTCAAGAGATCGAAGGGGTTGCCTCTAAGTTGAAATCTCACTCAATTGCCTCTTTATTTATTAGGAATATTGCTTGAAAGAAATTACTTGTTCTTGTACCAATGCATATAAGGTTGACTTGATGTACTTAGAAAATTAATTGAATAATTTAAAAAATCCTAATACACTAAGTGTGCAATAGGATAAAAAGAAAAGTGCACTAGACCTTCCCCAAGGGGGAAATAGATTGCCACCTCAAAGAGTTTTTAGACCGACCCCGAGAGGTCACTCTGTAGGAAGTCCTTGGGCAAAGGGAGTTGAGGGTGCTAAGTGAGCTTTAGCCGGTAAACTCTTAGGCTCTTAGGAACTGCCCAAACTCATATGTGACTCAAGGTAGATTTCCCAAGGCTGCAATACTAGTTAGGTGCGAAAATCTTGGAGAAATAAAGACCTTCATGTTGCTCTTCCATATGGGTGGAAGGTGAATACCTATATAAGGATTTTCTATTAAATAAAGAAGTCTTCTTTCAAAGGACTTGTTTCATTGTTTGTGTGTTGTGATTTTAAACTATGTAAATGAACACTGTGATTAAAAGGATTAATTAAAGAAACTGATTTTTTGGTATACAACTTAAATGTGTTAGGTAATGTAATATTCCCTGCCCACGGGGCATAAGATCCCCCCCTAATTTTCAAGAGAAAATAATTGAAATTTTTTAATAACCCCCTATCAACACCGACAGCTCTGGCAAAGGGAGGGGGAGACAGCGTGAGGCTGACGGGGAAGTAGCTAACGACGTGGTGGAGCTACAAATGGAAACTGCAAGCTCAATCTCATAGATGACGTGAACAACAATGGGGGGGAGGGCACACGTGTGGCACCTCTCTCCCCCCTACTATCTCTTCTTTTCCCCGGATGCATGGCGGCAGCCTAAGTTGGCCACCTAGATAGGTGGTAAGAGGACGGGCCCCATGTCATGTCCCCCCCATCATAAAGGGGTAGAGGAAGTACCACCTTCTTTCCCCCCCTTGCTGCCGGCCTGAGTATAAGAGAGAGAGAGAGAGAGAGAGAGAGAGAGAGAGAGAGAGAGAGAGAGAGAGAGAGAGAGAGAGAGAGAGAGAGAGAGAGAGAGAGAGAGAGAGAGAGAGAGGAGAAGAAGAAGAGAAAGAAGACGAAGAAGAAAGAGAAGAAGAAGAAGAAGAAGAAGAAGAGAGAGAGAGAGAGGGAGAGGGAGGGAGAGAAAGAGAGAGGGAGAGAGAGAAGAAGAAGAAGAAGAGGGAGAGAGAGAGAGAGAGAGAGACTCTGTAGGATCTCATTCTTTTTCCCTCCTTAGAGGGTGTCCACACGCGTCCTTTCTTCCCCCCCGTTGGCCACGAACTTATACCATGTCTCACAAGATTATCCTCCACTCGCAAGCTCAATTCCCTCCCCAATTGGCCCTGCTAATCAAGGAAAAGGTGTGGAAGTCTTGTGCAATTCGCATTTATGGAAGACAAAGATCGAGAATGGCCCATGCAGAAAAAGGTCACATGCAGATGGAAATCCTGCAACGAAAGCCTCAAGCAAGAACTTCACTGCCCATCCAATTGCGATACCTGTCATAAGTAATGTATTTCCAAATTGATGAATGCTTTCTTTGATTCCCACATGAGATGCATTAGACCCGTATTTTTCCACATGAGAATAGGACATTAGAAAGGATAAACTACATCACAAGTATTCGAAGGATTGAATTCCCCAAATGCGTGTATCAAGAGAAGTTAATTGTATTTAGATGCTATACAATGAATTCATAAACAACATATAAGGCTTCAAGCATTGTCAACTTTCCGTCCTCGCAATAGTAGGTGTGTTTCTACCACACCAAAACTATGACATAGCTTGCACGCTTGACGAATGGCATGGTAAGAAATCTAGCCTAAAGGAAATTCATCCTAGAAACTCTAGGCTTTGTCCAAGTTCTTCTAATATCACGAATTGTTAGTTCATTGGGATCTTGAAGTTGTGCATAGCTAGTACAAACAACAATCGTTAAGATTAATAACACCTTGAGATCCATCTGATAGTGACCATGTTTATCAATCCTATTCATGTTTGGGCTAGATGCAAACAACATCTCTAAGCCTCAAAGGCAAGGGAAGAACTCAAGGGATTGGGAAACCCTAGGATCAAGTACAAACCAATACTTCTAAACTTGTAGGAAAAAAGGTCAGGTTTTTTATCAGTGTAAAAGTTCAATAGAATTTACACTCTTGCATAATTGTATGAGACCTTGGCATGTGTCTTAGCTGAAAGAGGGGAGTGTTAAGTAAATTCTACACAGAATCGCTCTTTGATCCCAAGGGGGAGAGCAAATAAGCAATGGAAAGGTTATTGCAACTATTCTTGCAATGTTTGGAAAAGGATACCATTGTTTTTGTTGATTGATCAAATAATGTCC
Source organism: Lygodium microphyllum (assembly GCF_053477565.2). Taxonomy (NCBI): domain Eukaryota; kingdom Viridiplantae; phylum Streptophyta; class Polypodiopsida; order Schizaeales; family Lygodiaceae; genus Lygodium; species Lygodium microphyllum. Next base: position 156,164,942 of record NC_141136.1, on the reverse strand, counting down.
TAAAGGCTTTTTCATTAAATTGATTATTGAGATGTGATTTAGATTATTATTTCAAGTGCTTGTGTTTGATGGTAAATGCATGGCAAAGGTCAATGATGACAAGTTGCCATGGGGAATAAAGGAATGTTTTCTTGGAAATTTGATATTAGGCTGATTGCCTTGATTGTGCTTGATTCTTAATGGGATTAATTAAGGAAGGATATTTTGTGTAGGTGGATCTTCTCCGAGGTCACGTTGTGTTTCAACCCAAGAGGGCACTGCTCAATTCACGGGACGAAGGTCAAGTGGTGAAAAGGCCAATCACAGAAATTGTGTCTCACTCCTAGGCCACTTGGGGTTAATGGAGCTCTGGACACCCCTTGTCAAGTCCGAAATGGAGTTGGAAGACTGTTGTGAGGCCAACGTCTATGGCATTGGAAGATCCTATTCTAGATCATGGATGGAAATTATGGTGCCATGTGATTTGGACCGGGAACTTCTACAAGGTAGAAGGCAAATATAATTTCTCATATATGGGTAGGAGACAAATATTAAATTGAAGATAAGTTAAGGAACTTGCTTGATAAAAGGACTGCTTGCTCTGTTTTCGTATCAATGCTGTAAATTACGCAAACAAGCCCTGTTCCCTAGAAGGCTTAATTAATGAAGCTGATTTTGAATGTCACACATAAATGTGATAGGAACTAATTAGAAAACTAAAGTTATCAAGGGAAGCGGGTGGGCAGATGTCCCAACAGATCTGTCCTATGGTAGGGTGGTCCCAGAGAACTGGGAGGCTTCTCACAAGGGTTTTATCGACGTTTGACCCTTAAGAATTGTTAGGCTAGAACCCCGATTCGTACCATTTTAAGGGAACGGAATGGGACTATGCCCTAAGAGTAGAGAGGTTGAGCGACACATCCCTCTCGTTTCCCATTCTCTTTGACCCAAGTGCGGCATGGGTTTGCTTTGGCTTGGGTATCTCTGCATAAAGTAGGATGTCCAAAACCCAATGCTAGAATGCTGTCGGGAGACCTTGGCCACTAGGAACCCAGATTTCAAGACGATCCTAGTGGGTTCGGCCATGAACGTTCTGTTGCGAGGCAGACTCAGGAAACCCTAGGTGACAAACCCTAGAATATTCCATGAGAGTACCGGGCAACGACACTTAGATTAGTTTCTCGATGGACCACTAAAATGTGCTTGGACAGGCACGTTACAGGTAAGTAGATAACTAAAACCGCCCAACCAAGAGAAGTAGGAGGGTGTGATTCCTAATGGATTTTCCCTAAGACAGGGTAGTCTTGGTAAGCTGAGAGCTTCTCACAATTTTGTTGCGTTAAGAGTATAGGAAAAATTGACCCGTAAATCAACAAGGTCCCTTGACTCTATGTCGTTTTCGAGGAACAAAGTGAGACTGTACATTATGGGAGAGGGGTTGATGTTTTCATACTCCCCCTCGTTTCTCACTCTCCTTGAACTAAGTGCAATACGAGTCAGCTTTGACTCGAGCAACCTAGTGCAAGCAGTTGCTCAAAGATCGATGCTAGTTAATCCCAATAAGAGACCTTAGCATACTTAGAAATCAAAATTTAGGTTGATTGTTGTGGGAATGGCCAGGACCTTTCGCTACAAAGTGGACTCAAGAGAGACTAGATAGCATACCTCATGTTATTCAAAAGAGTATCAGGTGGCGTTTTTAGGAAAAAATCATATCGATGAATTACTAAATCGTACCACCAAGGATGTCTAGAGTAGGAACCTCACAAAATCAAACTTAATAAGATTGAGAAAGGAAAAAAAGCTGAAGAAGAACTATGTTGGTTAAAGAAGTATGTAGATGTATTCCCAGAAGATCTGACAGAACTTCCCCCACCAAGATAAGTTGATCATCACATTAAGCTAACACCAAGAGCTACTCCGGTAGCAAAGCAACCCTATCGTATGTCTATTCCAGAAGCCATGGAGTTAAAGGAAAAACTCAAGCAATTCTTGGACCAAGGATACATCAAGCCAAGTATATTATTCACCATGGGGAGCCTCGGTGCTATTGCAAAAGAAGAAGGATAGAACCCTCTATCTCTACATTGACTATCATGGATCAAACCAGGTGATGATCAAGAATAAGTATCCAATTACAAGGATAGACGAACTACTTGACCATCTTCAAGGTGCAAAGATCTTCTTAAAAATTAACTTAAGATCACGTTATTATCAAATAAGAATCAAAGAAGAAGACATTCCAAAAACCACATTCAACACAAGTACGGCCATTACGAATTCATCAGGATATGTTTTGGATTAACCAATGCACTTGTAGCCTTTAACAAGTTAAGACAATACATTTTTTGGCCCTAGCTTAATGACTTTGTCGTAGTCTTTCTTGATGATATCCTCACCTACTCAAAGAAAGCTAAGGATCATGAACCATAACTCTGAGTTGTCCTTGAAACAATGAGGATGCACAAGCTTTATGCTAATAATAAGAAATGTGTCTTCTTCAAGAAGCAAATTGAGTATCTTGGATTTCTAGTCTCTGATTAAGGGATTGAGGTAGATCTTGCCAAGGTTAAAGATGTGCAAGAATGGCCACCCCCAACACGTTGTTAAGGAAGTCTAAAGTTTTTTGGGCTTAACAAGATGATACAAGATTTTTATCAAGGACTATGCCTTGATTTCCATACTCTTAACTGCTTTACTCAAGAAGCAAGTTGCTATTGTGTGGACTCCCACTCAAGAGTCTAGCTTTGAAAAGCTTAAACAAAGCTTGATCATAGCTTCTAGCTTAAGACTACCTGACTTGAGCCAAGAATTTGAAGTTATCACTAATACAATGTCTCTTACATTAGGTTATGTACTCATACAAAAAGGCCATCCAATAGCCTATTCTTCCAGGAAGCTAAAGACTCATGAGAATAATTATGCTTCCCATGATCTGGAGCTACTTGTTTTAATTCATGCTCTCAAATTATGGAGACACTATTTTCTTGGTAACAAGTTTACTTTGGTTTCACTAACCATAAAAGTCTCAAATGGATCTTCACTTAGCCATCCCTAAACATGAGGCAACAACAATGGATAGAAGTCTTGCAAGAGTATGACTTTGAGATCAAGTACAAACCACATAAGGAGAATGCCATTGTGGATGTGCTAAGCTACAAAGCATTTCTCAATGTCCTTATCTCATAGAAACCCTCTAAGGAAAGATCTTTAGCAGCAATGGTGTCAATACCTAGTAATCTAATCATAGAAATGGCCAAAGAAGAAGCAGGTAAAGATCCAAGGTGCTAACATATGATAAAAGAGATCCTATCTAAGGAGATAATCCCCAAGCAGAAACTCAACTATTTAAACTTCTCTACATAGGGAGGACTGTCTACTTCAAGACAAGATCGTGCATCCCAAGGAGTCAAGATCTCAAGAAAAATATACTTTGGGAGGCCCATGATTCCCCTTTCTCACGATATCCAAGCTATGCAAAGATTCTCAACACTATAAGAAGAAGCTTTCATTGGAAAAACCTCAAAGGAGATGTGCTTAAATATGTCATTGAATTCCTGAGCTACCGACGGGTAAAGGCTAAGCACATTAAGATACCATGTGAAAGCTCCAACCACTTGATATCCCGCAAATGAAGTGCAAATTTATCAGCATGGATTTTATAGTTGGATTACCCTATGTCCAAGTAGGATACAATTTAATCCTAGTGATTGTGGATATGCTAACTAAGGTTGCTCACCTTATGCTAGTTAAAATCAACTACAAATATTGCAAGGATCTTTATGAAGGAGATATTTAGGTTGCATGGATTGCCTTAAAGGATCATCAATGATCGTGATTGTCTTCTCACTTCTCACTTCTGGAAGAGCTTAGTTAAGGCCATTGGTAACTAACTTTGTTTCAACACTACCTATCATCCACAAATTGATGGGAAAATTGGGTGGGTTGACTAAGTCATTGAAGTATACTTAGAGCATACTACTACACGGATCCTAAGCGATGGATACAATTCCTACCTTTGGTGGAGTTTGCCGACAATGCATCCTATTATCAAAGCATTTAGATGGCACCATTCCAAGCTTTGTATGGACAAGGATTCCTAGCCCCATTGAACTTCTCTAACCTTACTCTAAAATTAGAAGCTTCCAAGAAGATGTTGGAAGAAATGGATGAACAGGTTAAGGCTATTAGACAAGATATTCAGGCTGCCAAGGATCGATAAAAAGCATATGCCGATCTAGAAAGACAAGAATGGATCTTCAAGGAGATATGGTTTATACATCCTAAAAATATTTCTTTGTCCTTTGGGCAATACAAGAAGCTAAGCCCAAGATAATGTTGACTATATAAGATTCTCGAATGTTTGGGACTCAATGCTTATAAGTTACAATTTCCTAAACACTTGAAAGTTCACAATGTATTTCATGTTAACCTACTAAAAGGTTATGTAGCCAACCCCGATCATGTTCTTGATTATCAATAAGTTGTAATGCCAAGCCAAGGAGTGAGCTTCAACCTAACAGAATACTTGATGTAAAAGAACACACCCTCTGAGACAAGCCTTAGAGAATATCTCATCCAATGAAAAGACTATCCTGCAGAGGATGCCACTTGGATGAATGAAGATACCCTATGTAAGAAACATCCCCGGTTTCTTTCGAGATGGGGATATCTCGATTCCTCTAAAGGGAAGAGGATGTAATGTCCTTGCCCTTTCAAAAGTCCCCATATGTGAAGGGAGATTGAAGGGAAATTTAATGAACATATTTAAAACCTTAATTTTTTTAAAAGATGATGTCAGACTATCATACTAATCAACTATCAAAAATATTCATCATCATCAATCAAAGTCCTTGATTTATGCGACTGGCATTTTCCTTCGAAATCATCACTGCTACACTCAATGATAATATCAAAAGTCCCCAAGCCCCACACGACAAACCCCATAAGTGACAAGAAGGAGACAAGTTCATATCGAAGCCTTAGTAACTAAGGCTATAAAGAGCCTTAGGAAAGGCTTAAACAAAGTCAATTTTCTTCCTTACCCCCTAAACACTAGGAGAGAGAGAGAGAGAGAGAGAGAGAGAGAGAGAGAGAGAGCGGAGAAGAAGATAGAAGAAATGAGAGGGAGAGAAAAAGAAGAAAGAGGTAGAAGAAGATAGGAGGAGCGAGAGGAAAAGAAAAAGAAGGAGAAGGTAGGAGAAAAGAAGAAGAGTAAGAGAGGAGAATAGTAGGAAGAGAGGAGAAGAAGGAGGGGATATGAAGAAGCAATAAAGAAGAGATAAGAGGGAGGAGGAATGGAAGGATAATAGAGGAAGGGGAGTAGGAGAAGAAGAAAGATAGAAGAGGAAGAGAGAGAGTAGTAAGGGAAGAGAAGAGCAAGCGAAGTCCATCATCACCAACAACCATTGCATAAGAGAGCATCACTCCAACTTTCAAAAACTTTGTCCACCCTCTTGGCTTTAGCATTCATGGAACAGGTCCTTCTTCTCTCTACAAAGTCTCCATCTCGCAAGGGATCCACCAAGCCACTCGAGGAATATTCTTCTTAGCATTTATGAATCATGTAAAATTAAAAAAAGTGAGATAAAGATAGTTAAAAGTAGGTCATTAAATTCATTCAATAGAAGTACCCTCTTTAATAGAGAAAATTCCACCATTATTAATTAATTTGAAATTATTGAATTGCACATGTAATGCTTTGAAATTATTGAATTATGTATGTAGCCATTAGAAATCTAGGATATTCCAATCAACTCGCTTTACCAACTTAAGAAATTAAAGTACAAACCCTAGCTCATGAAGTAATCAAAAAGCATATATGATCCTCCTTTTTAAAAAATAGAAGCCTAAATTTCCTAGGAAAAATACTCATCTTGTAAAATTTACGTAGCTTCCAAGGTATAAATCAAGATTCCAAGGTTGCAAGCTTAGTTTCCACAAGTTAAGGTGGATCTTAACCATATCCTATCACATAAAGTCTAGAAAAATATTCAAGACTTGTAATAAGGTCAATTGATCAACATTTAACAAAGGTTTAGTCGAAAAAGATTGCGAGCAAACGTCAAAACAAGTTGGAAAAGAAATTAATAATAACCAAGAAAATATCCAAAAAAAAGACATTAGAATCAAGACTACAAAGAGAACCTAGAAAAAATCCAAAAAAGAACAAGACCAAGTTGGAAAGAATTACCACTAGGTTAAAGCCTTACTCTAATTGCCTCCCTATTGTGTAGAAATATGTAGAAATATTGTTTGAAAAAGAATTACTTGTCCTTGCAAATGGTGCAAAGAAGTTTACTTAATGCACTTTGGAAGTTTGTCCTAATGTATCAAATTTACAATAAGATAAAAGGAAAGTACGTTAGACCTCCCCCAAGGCTAGCTATACAGATCCCTTCACCAAGGGGAATAGGTCTTTGCTGCCTCAAAGAGTTCAGATTGATCCCAATGGCAAGCAGTCGCTCCATAGGAGTTCAAATTGATCCCAATGGCAAGTGGTCGCTCCATAGGGGATCCTTGGGCAAGAGGAGTTGAAGTTGTCATATGGAGGCCTCTGGCCAATAAAATATTAGGCTCCTATGAACCCTTCAAACCCTTGCGTGACTCAAGATGGACTTCCTAAGGGCCCTTGTACTAGGGGCAAAAATATTGGAAAATCTTGGTAAAATAAAAGCATTCTTGTCGTTCTTCTGTATGGATGGAAGGTAAACACTTGTATAAGATTCTCTATAAATAAAGAAGTATTTCAAAGGATTATTTTCATTGTTTGTGTGTTGTGACTTGAGTTATGTAAATGAATGTTGTGACTAAAAGGACTAATTAAAAAATCAGATTTTATTTGTACAACTTAAATGTGTTAAGTAAGTAGATAATTAAAACTATCCAACCAAGGGAAGCAAGAGACTGTCCAACCAAGGGAAGCAAGAGGGCAAGATTCCTGACGAATCCACCCTAAGGTAGGATGGTCTTGGTAAGTCAAGAGTTTCTCTACATTTTGATGCATTTATAGTATAGAGGATATTGACCACATAAAATTAGTTAGAACCTTGTCTCCATATCATTTTAGGGGAACGGAGTGAGACTTTGCCCTATGGGCAAAGAGGCCAACATACCCATACTCCCCCTCATTTCTCACTCTCCTTGAACTAAGTTCAATTCAAGCTATCTAGCACAAGCAGATGCTAGAAGACCAATGCTAGTCAATCTAGATAGGTGACTTTAGTTTACTTAAAATCCCAAATTCAGGTCAATTCTCATGGGAACAACCAAGATCTTCCATTGCAAAGTGGACCTGAGAGAGTCTAGGCAGCAAATCTTATGTTATTCAAAAGAGTACTGAGCAGCGTCACCTAGAAAATCATCTTGATGGACCACTAAATCGTGCCACTGAGGATGTCTCAAAGTAGGCATATCTCACCTATGCAAGTTTCCCATGATAACATAGATGAGCCTATTTTTGATACAGATGTGAATGATGCAGTTCTTGATGAGAGAGTAGAGATTAAGCAATTTAGAATTATGCCAAAAGTGCAAGTGCAAACATTGCATGATAGTAAGTTGGATGCATTATTGGCTAGTCATACTCATTTAGACTCTCATATTGCCTTTTATGCATTGAATTGTTATGCATTGCCTATTTCTAGTCTGTATGATGTGGATGAACTTGTGTCTTTTGAAGAAACACAAGATGGCTGTTATGCAATTTGAGAATGATGCTATTATCAGAAATGGTACTTGGTTCCTATTTAACCCCTAGCAAGAAGGCCATTGGCACCAAGTGGGTTTATAATTCAAAGTGCAAACCAAATGGTAATATTGATCTATATAAATCTAGACTTGTAGCGAAAGGTTATGCTCAGCAAAAGGGCATTTATTTGATGAGACCTTTGCTCCCACTTGTTGTATGATAACTATTTTTAACATTTTTGCATTCACAACTCATAATGGTTTGAATGCACATTAGTAGGACATCAAATTGCATTTCTAAGTGGCAATTTACATGAGAAAGTGTATGTTTTTTAGCCTCGTGGTTTTGTGCAAAAAGGGAAAGGAAACAAAGTGTGTAATTGAAAAAGAGATTGTATGGTCTAAATCAAGCATCTCAAGCTTGGTATAAGAAGATTGTAACGTGCCCGCCTATCAGCTGTCCAAGCACGTTTTACCAGTTCATCAAGAAATGAATCTAAGCGTCATTGCGCAGCATTCCCAAGGAATGTTCTGGGGTTTGTCACCTAGGGTTTCTCGAGTCCGCCCTGCAATAGAATGTTCACGATCAAACCCACTAGGATCAACCTGAAATCTGGAGTCCTAGGGCCAAGGTCTCCTAACAACATTCTAGCATCGGGTTTTTGACATCCTACTTTACACAGAGATGCCCAATTTGAAGCAAATCCATACCGCACTTGGTTCAAAGAGAATGGAAAATGAGAGGGATGCGTTGCTCAACCTCTCTGCCCATAGGGCATAGTCCCATTCCAGTGCCCTAAAATGGCATGAATCATGTTCTAACTTAACAATACCTAAAGTCAAACAGTGATAAATCCTTGTGAAAAGCCTCCCAGTTCTCTGGGACCACCCTACCATAGGACGGCGGACCTGTCAGGGATTCCGCTCACCCACTTCCCTTGATAGCTTTAGTTTTCTAATTAGGTCCTACCACATTTATGTGCAACATTTAAAATCAAATTTATTAATTAATCCTTTTAGGGAACATGGTTCGTTCGCATAATTTACAGCACAAGCACGAAAACAAAACAAGCAATCCTTTTGACAAATAAGTTTCTTAACTTATCTTCAAGTTAATATTTGTTTCCTGCCCATACAGGAGAATTATGTATCCCTTCTGTCCAATAGAAGTACCCGGTCCAAATCACATGGCACCAAAATTTCCATCCTTTATCTAGAATAGGATCTTCCAACGTCTCCAGACATTGGGCTCACGGCAGTCTACAACTCCATTCCGGACTCAGCAAGGGGTGTCCAGAGCTCCACTAACCCCAAGCGACCTAGGAGTGAGACACACTTTCCATGGTTGGCCTTTTCACCACTTGACCTTCAACCCGTGAATCGAGCAGTACCCTCTTAGGGTAATCCGTGGTGCCATCTTGGAGATGATCCACCTGTGCAAATATCCTTCCTTAATTAACTAATTAAGAATCAAGCATAATCAAGACAATCAGGCCTAATATCATCTTCTAGAAAAACATTCCTTTATTCCCATGGCAACTTGTCATTACAAACCCCTGCCATGCATTTGCCATCAACACAAGCCTTGGAATATTTATCCAAATTACAATACAACAATAAGTTGATTGAAAGAAAAACATTTAGGGTGTTGTTCAATCAACCAATAAAACTAATTGTATTTTTCCCAAACAATACAAGAATAGATGTGATAATAATTCCATCGCATATTCACTCTCCCCCATGGGATCAAAGAGCAATTCTATGCAAAATTTACTTAATACTTGCATGCACAATTCCTAATGTTATTCTTTTTATGATTATGCTATTCATAACCACTAACCAATTGCTCTATCAACGAATAAGCCATACACAACTAAGTGCAATTAACTTCCCTTAATACATACACTTTGCAAACTCCATCTTTCGAATATGTGAGAAGAGGCCTATCCCTTCCCATGACCTATTCTCGTACATCATAGTATGGAGCCTAATTTATCTCATGCGAGAATCAAAGCAAGCATCTATCAATTTAGAAATACATTACTCACAACCGAAACTGCTGTTGGATTGACAGTGATGCATTCGCCCGAAGCCTCGTTTGCTAGTTGTAGGATTGCCATCCGCACGCGACATTCTTCGCTTGGATGCCATCCTCCACAAGTAGACTCAAGAGATTAAGAAGGCGGAATAGATTCGAGATGGGACAGGGTAGGAGAAGATGGCTAAGTCAAGGATCAAGATAGAGGGAATTGTTTAGTAACTATTCTCTCTCTCTCTCTCTCTCTCTCTCTCTCTCTCTCTCTCTCTCTCTCTCTCTCTCTCTCTCTCTCTCTCTCTCTCTCTCTCTCTCTCTCTCTCTCTCTCTCTCTCTCTCTCAATCTCAATCTCTTGGAGGGGTATCCTTCTCTCTATCTCTCTCTCGTAGCCTCTCGGGCTCTCCTTATGCTCTCTTCTTGTGCCTCCTCATGCCTCATAATTATAATGAATTAGAGAGCAGGGGATGAGACTGAGAACAAGAGTGGAGGGGCTCTTAGAAGAATCACTGATTTGATGCTCAGATCATAAATCTGATGGTTGCATTGGCTCCAAAAGGGGGGTAAAACCCCAAGACACTTGATTAGAAAGCTCTCAGCTCACTCCTTTTTTTTGTTCGAAGTGATGTCTACTGCTTGTAGACTCAACGCACATAATTTCGCCAATCACTTTCTTTATTTTTTCTTTTTATAAAATCTCCAAAACTTAACTAAAAATTTACTTGTCTTTTCTTTTAAATGACATCCAGTTCTATCTTTTTAGGATAATATCTAAAATATGCTAGTTTTGCCCAAAATCTAATATTTTTTTGACCATCCAAACTATACACATTAATACTAGTGATTAATATAGCTAATAAGTCTCGTTCACATTGTAACTTCTGTGAAGGGTGGCTACGGTCCTTGTCAATCCAAGAAAAATATCGGATTTACGAATCTCAATTTTTTAACACATATTTTTAATTAAATAAGTATCCTTAATATTAGTTAATTTTTTACTTTAGTTAGTCTTTAGTCAATGATCTTTCTTACTTATTAATTGACTAACTAACTTTCGAACTAACCAACTTTTATTGCATGGAAATATTACAAAGATACACGCATACTCAATTGCATGCGGTTTTTATAATAGTCCACAAATGAGAGCACCTTACATGTCAATCATGAGGGTGATGTGCCTTTGATCATTGAAGTTTATGTTAGTAACATGCTACTCGTTAGTCCAACTGAGACGTGTATTGTTGATTTTAAGGCTAACTTAAATTCAACTTTTGACATGTCAAATTTGAGCCTCTTGCATCATTATTTGGGCATCCACTTCAAGCAATGTGATGGAGGTATTGTTTTGTGTCAAAAAAGATAGAATGCATTAGTAGTTGCATGGAATCTAGTGTTGTGTGCACATACTAAGCACATTGAGATGCATTATCATTATATCAAGGAGACATTCTCTGCAACAAGAGAGCTCCAAGAGAGATCAGCTTGGCCTATGTGCCAACACATGACATCCTTGCAAATCTTTTCACAAAGGCTTTGCCTCATGAGAAGTTCAAAGCTTTCCACAAATATTTGGGCTTACTGCCCTTTGTGAATTAATCCAAACCATTGGGTTTGGCACTTCCCTATACATGAGTGCCTGATCTTGTTCACCGCATCACTCCCAAGGGGCATTTGTTACCATATTTTGGTAGTATGTGAATATACGTAGGACCATCAAGGCACTTTTTTCCCTATTTAGGAGGTTTTTTCCCCTAACCTTATGTATGTACCTACTGACTTTGGGGCATACTTAGTCTTGTAGACCTTCTTCTTCTATACTTTTGAATAGTTGTGCTTTCATTCCTCTTCTCCTAGTTGTGTACTTGCATTCTTGCAACCCTAAATCCAATGTTTGGGATTTAATCTTATTTCTCTTTTTTAAGAACACATCAATTGACTCTTATGGCCTCTTTGAAAACTACACTAATGTCTATGCACTCAAGTCTCTAGTTAGGCTTGGTACAAGTCCTCATCCTTAATGCTATTAATAAAGAACATTGTGGTGGCCTTCTAAGTTGGCCTTTGTATAGTTGGGATTCTCTTGTAGAGGCCTTGACACTCACTATTCTCATTCTCTCTTTGGCTTACATCATCAATTTGACTATGAGACCATCTATATAGCCAACCTTAAAGAGCTTCCTCTGATTACAAGTCTTTTAGGATTGAAAAGCTAGAATTTCCAACCATATCTAGACTTGTGAGCCAATTCTATTCTTTCTCACCTAAGTGTAACCCTAAATCTTAGGTGTTCTCCTTGCACATTATGAGGTTGTTAGCCTCACAAACTTGTTTAATTTGCTCAACAAAGTTATAGAATCATCACATGCACTATGTTGCTTTTGTACTTATTATGTTTCTAGATTGCTTTTTGATTGTTAAACCTATTATTAGGCCACTCATTAAGTTTTTCACAAGCAACTTACATATTTGTGTGACTAAGGAGTAACCAAGAAACCTTCATTTTGCAAAAGGCTAGTCAAATAATACATTGAAGTTTTTTGTTTCTTGCTGCTCTATAGTCTATTGCATATTCAACCATAACTACCTAGTTAATAGTCTCTAAATGTATGCTATGTGTGGACTTGAGGCCATCCTAGCAATGCTTTGAGAGAAGTTGAAGCAAGGTGCATGTGATCTATTCTTGGAAATGGGAAGGCAATAGTATCTACTCCTACGTCTTGGTACCACTTTGCCTCAATATTATCAAAATCTAAAAGTTCAATGGATCAAGAAAGGTCTTGAGATGTTCGCATAACAATATCTTGAGAGGGTTGATGTTCCCTCTTAGGCAATTGGTCCTCCAACATGGCCTTATAATTTGACATAAGGCTCAAGTTAATTTCAAGTTTAGTCCTTGCTAAAAGGATCTAGCTATGTGTCTTACCTACCCTCAATGTTCTTCTAGCAATACCTTAAGGGGTCTCTATGTTACGAGATTGTAGTGTTTTGGAGGTAATGTTCAAGGTTTCACAATCTTTACATAAGGTGTCCTTACTTCATGCAAGGCTAAGCCTAAGAATATTCTTGTAAAGTGATGGCCAGAAGGCTCCACAAGGTTGATTGCAATTCTCAAGGTATTATTTGGGACCATGTATCCAAACAATGGTTTCACAAGGATGATGGTTTTCTTTTCAAATAAGAAGATAGCTCAAAGGCTCTCAAGCAATATGAATGCATTCAAAGGTGCCAATGTAAGGATTAGGATTGTATTGGATTCAAGAAAATATTTAACTTGGTCCCAAGTATCTTTAAGGTATTCTTGAATAATAACCTTGAGAGGTTTTTGTTCGAAGTGCAAGGGGTTCTCTACAAGCCACATTGGGTTAAGGCTCTCCACACAAGGTCTTTGAGCTATGATTCCTTGTTGTGCACAAGTCTACAATGAAAGTCCTCGAGACGATTTTGGTTATGGGATCAAGGATCTTAGGATACACAATCTTAACATATCATTTAGACAATAGCTTGAGAGTCTCCTTTCAGTGCATACCATGGGGGATTCACTAGTAGTAATAAGGAGACATCACCTGCGTGCAAGAAATATATGAAAATACCCCTTATCTACCCCCTATTTATGGGACCTTACCTTATAAAATGTACCTTCCTTCCCTTAAATAACCCCCTCCCTTACACTCACGTGGTACCATATGGTAAACCCTAGTGGACCCCCCGAGGTGCATACAATCATATATTTCCAATCAACATTATTAATTATTTCCAATGCAAATATAAAGACCTTCTAGGGGATGAAGCAAGTGCAATGGATGGTTAGTAGAGCTCAATGGGAGTGCATGGTGTGAACCACAAACCCTTAAGGTATTCTTGCAAGAATACCCTGAGATTACTAAGTTAACTGAAGGTGGGTTCTCTCCAAGTGATAGTTGAGGTAGTATGCTTTTATGTCCCATTAAAACACTTAAAGGATCTTGATGTCCAAAGGACCCTAGAAAGGTGCAAGACAAGGTTGAGATGTTCTCAACATAATAGATGCTCGAGTATGTTGGGTCTTTTGTAACGGTTTACTCACGAGTTAAGTGCATACCTTCTAGGCCAAGGTTGTACAAGACTCCAAATGGGCAATGGTTTTACTCACTAGGTCTAAGCAGCTACTAGGTTGAGAATCCATGCCCTCAATGTATTATTTGGGAAATACCTTATGAGGGTGTTGCATATTAGCTAGTGGCTCGAGTCCAAAAAGACAGAGATTGCTGGAGATAAAATCTTCCAAGATAAGGGCTCAACTAGTTGCTAGATCTACAAATCAAGCCTTAGGGTATTTATTTCAATAATACCACTATTTTTGGCTTGTTTTAAGTGCCTTTAGGGTCTTTCAAGGCTCTTATAAGTGCAAAATCCAAGCAGTGGTAGTGGCCTTAAAAGCAAAGTATCACATGTTGGAGCAATAGGGTCATGTAGTGCTAGAGTCAAAGAAGCATAGGCAAGTTATCCTTCTCTTAAGGTGTTCCTGCTAAGTATACCTCAAGGGTATCATGGATGGGGTTTCACCAATATTAGCAGGGCATTGACTAGTCCTTGTATCTATATCCACTAGTTTGAAGGCTCAAAAAAAAACATTGAGTGGGATTGAAGGGTTATTTGAGATCAAGTTGGTCTTCAACCAACAAACAAACTACTCAAGTATTGTTATTTGAGATCAAGGTGGTCTTCAACCAACATGCAAACTACTTGAGCACTAAAATACCTCTAGGGTGTATAATGTAAGGCTCTAATAAAGTGGATGGCCACAACCGAGTATAGAGCACTCTAGGGATCGTAGTGTCAAATAGTGGAGTAGTGCATTGCTAGGGCTACAGTTGCTATATTGGATATCCTCAAAGTATGTTTCTCAAGAGAGCTAGCCCCTTACTTCAAGGTATGAGTTGATTACTAGGTAGCCTTGACTTTGGGTGATAGTGGGTTAGAGCATCAAGTAGCCTAAAGGTAAGATATGCTTGCCTAATGGGAATTAGTTTTACTTGTTTGTCAAGGTTTCTTGAGTGTATTCCAACATCTCAGTGTCCAACTAGTTGGCTACATAATGTAAAAAACTTTAGGATCAACAAAAATGAAGCAAGAAATGTAGGATTTGTCAAGAAATACCAAAAGGTTGAGAACTTTTTCCCTTAAGATATTCAGCCAAAATGCATCAAGAGCATTATTAGCCTATATATTTGGCAAAAATGGGAAGCTCTAATAACTATTGCCACTTCAAGATGTTTTAAAGTAGCTAGTTATGTTTTGTAGAACCTACGCAAACAATGGAAGATTGAATGGAATTTGTATAAGTAATGAAATGTGAGTGTGAAGCATGCTAAAATCAATCCAAGAGCTTAAAATACTATGGGAGTGTGCTCATGAAATGCAAGTTAAAAAATACTACTCCACTCCCTACCTGCTATTGGAATATGAGAAAGTTTAAGAATTAAGTGCTAGCAATGCTCTTGAAGCACATTGATAAATCTTTCGATGCCAAATCTCAACAATGAATAGCATCATAATTATATTCATTTCTTGATGTTGTTAGGAAGTATACTCGAGCAAGAATTCCGTGAATGTCACGCAATCAACACATAATATTTGTATGAATAGAATCTCTACCAATGCTCTACATTGGATTGTAGATTTTACTTTTGGTTTTTCCCATTTAGTTCAACCAAAAATAACATGAATGTATAAAATCTACTCAATCCTTTCTCTAATGTCCACGCTACCTATTGCATCGAATCAGTCTCTCTCGATTTAGCATTCCTCTTCTGACAACATGTGTATTTCAAAGTGACTATTCCACTCTAAGGAGAACATTTGATCACTCAATCCCCTTTAAGTAATCATGGCTTCCTATTCCTACACAATGGTGAGAATATGAACACTAAAAACATTAGATTTTGTATTGGTTCAAAAAATGACACCAAAATTTTTACCTCAACTCAACGCATGAAGAAAATAGACACAATGTTTGTTCCTTTAAACACTCTACTCTCAAAGATGAAAGCTGACTCTCACCTAGTCAATTTGTACTCTACGCTCCAAACCAAGTACAATTCCCACTATCACTTAAACTATGGAAGCACACAAGAAAGATCAATGAGCATGTTGTAGTAGACTCGCTCTTCTTTTCTCTTTCATTGTAGTTGTGGCCACCAACACCTCTAGGAATGGTCTCATAATTCTTGGATAAGCTCCTCAAATGTTGTGGCCTCCTTTTCAATCTTGTAGCTATTGTCCTCACAAGAAAAGATGCTAAGAGACTAAGAAGAAAGAAAGCAAGAAGAAGAGAAGGGAAGCTTCTCCCAAGCTCTCTCACACTCTCTCCCATTCTCACACATGCACACACCCACACCACACACACTCTTCCTTTCTCAATGTCATCATTTAGTACTCTTAGAGCCCTTCTTTGGCCCTTTTTCTATAAGATTTTGGCAAATGATACTTTTATTGTGTCTATTTTAGTTTCAAGCCCCTCTATCCATCACTTGAAAGTATTTCATAATGATGGGCTATACTTGTGCAAGGTTCTAATGGGAAAGGAGATAGTAATTGTGAAGCTATGGCTATAACCAAGGATAGGTTGGCATTCATGTATTACTCAATTGGTTTTCATAAGGGGCCTACCTCCCCCCTTACTACAAGTTGTTTTCATTCTTTTTTTAAGAGATATTTGAATACATCTATGTACTCAACAGTGTCATATGATGCCTCCATTTCCCTTCTAGTTTGCACAACCCAGTCCTTGATTTGTTGGGTGAGTCTTGTCTATTCCTTAGGATTGGGGTTTTTTCCTAATCCATATCATGTCTACTTGGAGTTGGGGAGATTACTTCATGTTGCTCCTATTGAGTGAGCTTTTCACTATTGAGTTGGTCAATTCCATTTACAACTCTAGTCTTCCTAACCTTTCTACCCCTTTACTTTTTTGTGTTCTTTCTCATGTGTGTATGCATTATATTTCAAAAAAATGGTGTATAAAGTGCAAAAATACATATGTGATCTATTAGCTAATTCTGCAGGGAAGGTGCATTCTTTCCTCCCCATTAATGGGCATTGGTGCATATTCTTCTTATCTCAATTTAAAAATGCACGTGTATATGTTCAAAAAATACAAAGTTAGTGGAGGTATCTCTTCTTTCTTGATTGACGTTTGGGTGCATGCATCTTTGTGTAAAAATAAGAATATACATAAACATGTTCAGATAACTCCAAATAATATACATGAGTATATGACAAGTTGGAAAATAACAAATATTTTGAAGATTGCAAGCATTAAGAACGAGGTAAAATAACCACCTCAAGAGGAAAAATTTGCACACCAATCCTAAGTGTGTTCACACACATCACTACCAAAATATGGTAACAAATTCCCCCTTTGTGTGATACGATAACACATTAATCCACAATGAGGAGTAGGCCCAAAGCTTTGTGGAAAGCTTCAAACTTCTCATGAGGCAAAGCCTTTGTGAAAAGATATGCAAGGTTGTCTTGTGTTGGCGCATAGGCCAAGCTAATCTCTCCTACAAAGAGTCCCTCTCCCTAACATAATGATAGGCCAAGCTAATCTCTCCTATAAAGAGTCCCTCTCCCTAACATAATGATAGTGCATCTAAAAGTGCTTACTATATGCATAGAACAATGGATTTGTTACAACTACCAATGCACTTTGATTATCAATGAAGATGATAGTGGCAGACGATTATCCGACACCCAAATCAATCAAAAGGCATATGAGCCAAACACATTCAACCATAGCTATGAAAGGTACCCTATACTCAACTTCGTAACTAGAAGTGGCCACAATGGCTGCTTCTTGCTCAACCACAATATGCATGAACTACCAAGCACAAAGCAAAAACCACTTTGAATACATGAGTGTCATAAAATAACTAGCCCAACCAAAATCTCAAAAAGCATGTAAATTTGGTGGTAATGATCCCCCCTTGGGATAAAATAGCCCAAGGTGCCAAATACCACTCAAGTAGCAAAAGATCCCCTTCACTCCATGCCAATGCTTAGCTCCCATTTGTAGGACTGCAAACCAAATATCAAGCCTCATGATGAAAAGATTGTTTTAACATACTTTGTTTGACACAAAGCAACACCTCCATCAAATTTCCTAAATCAAATGCCCAAATAATGATGCAATAGGCCTAAATCTAACATGTCAAAAGTTGAATTCAACTCAACTTTAAAATAAAAAATATGTATCTCATTGGAACCAATGAGTAGCATGTCATCAACATAAACCATAATGATGAGAGGCACATCACCCTCATGTCTATCATATAAGATGGTCTTGGTGGGATTATTCTAAAAACCTAATGTAGTCAAGTATGCATATATTTTCTCATACCAAGGCCAAGGTGCTTGGTTTAGACCATATAAAACCTTTTTCAATTTGCACATGTTGTTTTCTTGCCCTTTTTATGCAAAACCAGAAAGCTAAAAAACATGCACTTCCTCATGTAAATCACCATTCAAAAATGCATTTCTCATGTCTAGTTGATATACATTCCAATCATTATAAGCTGCTAATGCACAAATTCTACAAAACATTGTCATACAGTAAGTGGTAGTAAAGGTCTCATCAAAATCAATACCCTTTTGAGCATAACCCTTTGCCATGAGTCTAGCTTTGTAGTGACAACACTACCATTTGGCTTGCGCTTTAACTTGTAAACCCACTTGGTACCAATAGCCTTCTTACCAAGAGGAAAATTGTATAAAAACCAAAAATTATTTTTGATTAATAGCATCATACTCATATTGCACAACAACCATTCAATTTTTTGAATTTTGTGCCTCTTCAAAAGATACATGCTCATCCTCATCACACACACTAGAAACAACCAATGCATAACAATTTGATGCATACGAGGCATTATGAGCTCAAATGAGTATGATTGGCCAATAGTACATCCAACTTACTATCACATAATATTTGCATTAGCCACTTTGACATAGTCTTATACTAAATCTCTACTCTCTCATATCCAAGAACTATATCACTTACATTTGCATTAAAAAATTTTGATATGAGTTATCATGAAAAACCTACATAGACTAAAAAACAACCTCATTTGGTAGTCCATGTGATTGCACACCACTCAAAAGAGGAAACAAATTGTCATATATATATCCGATGAGAGTACATCTATCTCTTTTGTACATACAACATCTTCCATAAAGACACATCATGCTTGACCAGAACACATTTTTTATATGGATAATATAACTTATAACCATTGCTTTCATTATTGTACCCAAGAATGAATTTTACATCCTTGTCATCCAACTTCTTATGTTGTTGCACTAGTATCAAAGCATAAGCCAAGCAACCATAAACTACGTGAGTCAAATATGGATTTTTACCATGTTAAGCCTCATACGGAGTGATAAAATTCAAAGCCTTAGTGAAACACGTGTTAAGTACATATGCTACACATGAAACAATTTCAAGCCAAAAAGTATGTGGCAAAGCTTGACTCTTAATCATGCATCATGCCATCTCCATGAGCAATAGTACAAAGAAGGGCCAAAATGAGCCAAAATAAAAAGTCTATCAAAACCAACTCCTTAAAGGCTATTCCATAGTATATATTCGTGTGCATATGCTCATCAAATCTTGTCCCAAAGTAAGGAAATCAAGTGGAGGGTGTTGATGACTTTTCCCAAGAGATCGAAGCCCACCTTAATACCAATTGTTGGATTTAGAGTTGCAAAAAGGCAAGTACACAACTTGGAGAATAAGATGCTTGAGAGAGCACAACTCAAAGTCCATTAAGAAGTATCAATAGAGAATATCTACAAGACTATGCCTTAATAGGTGCACACACACACACACACACACACACACACACACACACACACACACACACACACACACACACACACACACACACACACACACACACACACACACACACACACACACACACACACACACACACACACACACACACACACACACACACACACACACACACACACACACACACACACACACACACACACATGTGCCTCCTAAAGAGGGAAAAATGTCCTAGTAGTCTTAAGTGTGAACACACAACACACATCACTATCGAAATATGGTAGCAAAGCAACTTGATTTCTCCCATTAACTCCTAGAATCTATTTTCCATCTAGTCTTTTAGACCTCCTTAACTCTATCATCTTGCCCTTGTCCTTTTGAACAAGTATTGAGATCCACCATTTTAGGTATCTATAGTCTAAATAAGGATTGCCTACCATTATGAAGGAGACAAATTCACCCTTGATTCCTCAAATGAATGATTTAGGTTGGGACCTTGTTGTCAATGATTCTTTTAATATGCTCTACAATCTCCTTGCATGGTATGTAAGGAGTTATATTAATCTCTAGTTGATATTCATTGACTTTATAAATAACAAAGTTTAGCTTTGTAGCCTCAAAGGATGAATATTCTAGTGAAAATTAGCTTTAGATAATTATAGTTTGATGTCATTGTACAATCAAAGGTGTTGAATGAAACTCAAGTTATGCTTGAGAGACATGGGCCTAGGGCCTTAGGCATGTGGAGACTTGATAGCACCCTTATGGTATCACAAGCTTGCTTGAATTGATCTATGAAATCATACAAGTCCTCAATCCCAAAAACCTTGTCAATTTTCTTTACTTCAAATAGGGATTTCTATTGAAATCTTATGTGGGTGGAATGTCAAACAATTGTGGATGGAGCTGCTGTGGTTTGAATCCATTCCCTTGGTTTTTGCTTGAACATTCTACTATTTTTTTGACTAATAGTGCATTAAGAGAGAAGATAGGGGCATTAGTATCTTCTTCCACTCCTACATTACATAGGGTTGTGCAAAACTCATCTTATTCTCCCTCATGGTTCTATTTTTCAATCACTCATTCATAGTCATACTTTGTAATAAGTAAATTTCCTTAGTTTCATTTTCAACCATGGCCTTGATCTCACTATAGCTTGCAAGCTCAAAAATAATATTTTGAAAAAAACAAAGATATCACCTTGAAGATGAGAATGGGTTTTGCATAAGACACTACTAGCCTTACAAATTTGTTGGGCTTAAGATGGAGATCCAATGATTAGGCATTGGCATGATGAAATGGTTATCTTAAAGGCAGCTCGGATAGGATTTCCAATGCAAGGTAACTAAAGGAGTGGTAAGTGGTGTTATGACCTTTCCAAAGTGAAGTTTCATATACAATTGGACCTCAAGGGGAACACTCATAAATATATATGTATCACCTATGTTCAAAAGAATGAAATTTTGAAATATCTTTTTTACAAATTTTTACATGAAGAAGGATGCCACACAAAGGGGTTACTCACAAATTGAATACAAAAGGGGGGGTATTTTAATTAGGAAAAATTTGCCAATAAATTATATTTTTATATAGGCCTTGAATTCATGTGATATAAAGGTTTATCTATAGTGAATCCCCTAAGAATTAGACTCCTTATTTAAATTAACTGCTTGGTGTAACTACCAAGAATTTTAAAATTTACTCAAATAGTAACTTTGAATTGAAATGGAATTTAGTTCAAATTCACATGATGTGATTAAGATTCTTGCAAAACAATGCAATTCACTAGGATATGATGCAATCTAGAGTGCAATGCAATTTAGATTTACATGATAGAAATTTGCACCATTTGCATGTGCAATTATCCCAACTATGCAACCATATTGTGCAATGGGACTAAAGAGGACAATCACACTTGTGATGTGTGTGAGAAAGTCCATCTTACAAGGGTGTGATCCCACCAAATCATGGATGTGATTCACTCGAGAATGTGATGCAACTAATTACATTAATAGTTGTGTGATATTATAACAGTGATAATTTAATTACACATAAAATACATTATGCAATTGGTAGCTTATGATTTCACAATGGCATAAGTGATACTTTTCCCTAGTATTCTTTGAGCATGTACTTAGTGTAGTTAGGTGGGATTGTATCCACTCCTACTTTCTATTAGGAATTGAATATCCTGCAATCTCAATGCAACTCTTGTGATAGCTTGTGATGCAATTGTTAGGACTTGCACGATAGTGTTGTATATGCATAGAGTGTAGAAGATACATGTTTTTCAAGCTATTTGATTTCTAGACCTTTCCATAATCAAGCAACGTGTTCTTGAAGCATTATGCAACAAAATCACACTTAGTAAGCATGGAATGTATTAAAATAAAGAAAGTTAAGAGAAGAATTATTTTTGCTACTTTTCACTCTACCATCCCTTTTACCATAGCAATTTGGAGGTTTCAATGTCCTTGTTCTCCACAAGCTCTACATATTCCACTCAACAATTGCCAATACAAATTGTTAGCACACTCTCCTTTCAAACACTATTGTCTCAGCAATAGAACCAAATGGAGGCAAGCTCAAGGCTCTTGCAATCATTATGCCCTTTGTGGGTGTTGTGACCTATGTTTTATGAGGTTAGGATAGTGACAATGAGACTAAGCTAAGCTCATACTTTCACTACAAGATCACCCTTGTACAACCTCACAAGATTCTTGCTTACAAAAACACCACAAAAAGAGAGGAAAACTCTTAGAACTTAATGTACCTCATTATCAAGATCCACACCTCTAACCACTCCTTTAATGCTACTTTAGGCATTGGTCTCAAAGGAGAAGGGAAGAGAATAGGACAAAGGAGAATAGCAATGGAAGTCTCGCACTCTCACTCCCTCTCTGACTCTTAAACAATAGAGCATGCATTACAAAAGGGTAGCAAGGGAGTTAAAGCTAATATTACTCGATGCTTCTAAAAGTGATGCACATGGTAGGATTAGTGGCTTTATTGCTTATATTAGTGATTTTCAAGGCCATTGAGCCTGATATTAGTAGCTTACAAGACCATTAATGGCCAATAATTAATTTGTTGAGGTGAGACTATTGTTAATTTTAAAAAAGCTCATGAAGTTTGATGTGTGGAGTGACATTGAGAA
This sequence comes from Lygodium microphyllum, assembly GCF_053477565.2. Taxonomy (NCBI): domain Eukaryota; kingdom Viridiplantae; phylum Streptophyta; class Polypodiopsida; order Schizaeales; family Lygodiaceae; genus Lygodium; species Lygodium microphyllum. The sequence continues at coordinate 156,142,246 of NC_141136.1, read as the reverse complement.
TGTAAAGGAGTTTCCATTTGAGGGCTCGATTTTTTTATAGAAGTCTTGGTAGCAAGCTATATGGATCTCCATCCCATTAGGTAGGAAAAGCCATGTAGTTGTTATGCATGAAAGGCAAAAGAACAATGGATGAGGTTGTTATATTGTATGGTGAAGTGTACCCATGCTACAAAAATTGATGGATAAGACTTTAATGGAACTTGAATCCTATGCAACACATCTCAATGCTAAACATTTTGATTCATATGTTGTGTTGTAGGTGCCAACAACAACTATGTAAGAGCTCAATACTGCCAAAAAATATACATGACTAAGGCTTAAAAAGAAGGTGCATATGGAGTCTGTTAATCTTCATGGGACTCACTTTGTGCAAGTATTTTGATTTTGCTATTGTTGGTCTCTTTTTGACGTTATGGGCCAATTCCCCTTTGAGAAGGAGTTTCCAAAGTGGTTCTTAGTCACCTTTTAGGCTAACTGCAACCTATTGCATTATCCACAAGCCCTACTTATTCCACTCTTTGATTGCCAATGCAAATGGCTAGCTTACTCTCCTTTCACAACACCCTTGTCACAAAAATAGAACCAAAAGGAGGCATTTTGAGTTCAAGACTCTTGAACTCACTATGCCATTTGTGGTGGGTGTCACGATCTATGGCCTATGCAATCACTAAATGATGGTGAGAAGGAGGCTATACAAAGCTTGCACTCTCATTGCAAGTTCAACCACATACATCCGACACAAACACAAGAGACTTTCTTACCTAAATCGCCATTAAAAGAAAGTAAAACTCTTGAACCTCAATAAACCTTGTGATCATGGAAATTTATGTATAGAATGGCATAAAGTATCTACAAGATTTTTTTCTCATGGGCCGGAGTTTCGTGTGGAAGCTGTATGGATCCCTATCCCATCAAGTAGGCAAAGCCACGTGACCCTTGTGCATGCAAGGCAAAAGAATGGTGTATAAGGTTGCTATCTTGTAGGGGGTGTCTATCCATGGTGCGAAAACTAATAGATGAGAGTTTGATGTAACATGGTGCCTATGCATCACATCTCCATGGTAAGCAATCATATTCACATACTATGTCTATCCATGGTGCAAAAATTGATAGATGAGAGTTTGATGGAGCATGTTGCCTATGCATCACATCTCCATGGTAAGCAATTGAATTCACATGCCATGTTGTAGGAACTGGCAACACTATGCAAAATCTCAATGATGCCAAAATAGATACATTACTAGAGCTTCAAAAGAAGGTGCATAGGGCAAACTTTAATCTTTCTAAGAGTCACTTTGTGTGAGATATTTTGATTTTGCTATCATTGGCCTCTTTTTTTTGTTTATGGGCTTGAGCCATCTCCCCTTGGAGGAGGAGTTTCCAAACTAGTTCCTCAAAACCTTAGGCTATTTGCAATCTATTGCATTGTCTACTCATGGGCATTTACTATAGAAAATGTCGGATCTAGAGCATGGCTATGGAGGTTGAAAGAGGAAGAGTGAGCTCATGAGGTAAGAGACATCAAGACCAAATGTCACACAAGTGAATTAGGTTCCAAGATGGAAGCTTTGACTCATAAACACAATCTTGTGTAGTGGAGTGACAATGACACAAACACTTTGCTAGAAGTACAAAAGTACTATGAAATTGCATTCAAAATGAGAGCAAGTACAATGCTTTATAGGAATAGATTAGGCTACACTTTCCACCATTGTGCATATGGGATTCTACATCTTGAGCCCACACTGCTCCATAAAAAGAGGCTAAGCTAAGTGTGATTGCCAATATCTCAACACCCCTCCTCAATCACAACCAGAGAAGTGTGTAGAGACTTTAGTGAGCAACAAACATGGTAAACACCAAAGGCTATCGATTGCAGAAAAGGCTAAGTGTGGGTAATAAAGATGTGGTGGACATCCAAAGGCTGTAATAAGGGCCTCACAAAGTGTATAGAGGCTGTAGTACAAGGTTACATGAGGAGTTTACAAGCTTATGTCAGAAGCATTAGGGCTAGGCAATACAAGGCTAAAAAAGTCTATCATAATAGAAGGATTGATGAGGTTTGTCATTCTCCTGGTGGTCTTCTTCTTCTTCTTCTTCTTTTGATCCATGGTCTTCTTCTTCTCTAGATAGGCCTTTTGGGACCTCTTCCATGGCATGACAGAATTTCTCTGTATGCCCAATCCTTTTGCATAAGTCACATACCAGTTGATCTTTCTTCCCCTTGTACTCGGTACCTACATATAACATTTGTTCATATTTAGAGGTGCTTGGTTCTTCTTTGGATTTTATCTTCTTTTCTTCTTCTAGCAGGGAGGCCTTAATGTCAACCAGTTTAGGATTAGGCATGTTGATCAATGTAGTTGGCACATTATTATAATCAAGAGGTAGGCTTTTTAACAACACACCAATACAAATATATTTATCCATCTTGAGATCAATTCCTGCAAGCTGAGTTAAGAGAATTTCCTTTTAATTTAAGTGAGTTGCAAGAGATGTGTTTGATTTTATATCTAGCCTAAAAAATTCAATCACTAATCCATACTTAGATGACTTTGATTGTGCACCAAACAAAGTATCTAATCTCTTCAATATATCATTAGAGGTCTCACAGGTATCCACATGGTGGATGTGGCTATCATCCAATTCCATCTTAATGATGGCATGTGCTTTGTCATCATTCTTTTGCCAAGTAACTGCAAGTTCCGTATCCCAAGGCTTCTTCTCCTTGCCATTGGTAATGGCCCAAAGACCCTTCTTCATCATAATAAGCTTGATGCAGGTTTTCCAGATGTGAAACCCAATCCCTTTGAACCGAACAGTTGGAGTGTCTTTGCCCATGCTAGAACAGCAAATCAACACCAAAACACTCAGATTTGAGTAGCAGAAAATCTAATTATGTCAAGAGATACAAGGAATGTAGTGTCAAATAACACTTGATAAGTATCAATAGATACTATGCTTTCAGGCACTTGAGTTTGATGCTTTGATGCTTGGATTTCTCCCCTCCTTGAGCTGATTTGATGGGAAATGCTTGCTAGAAATAGCTTCAAAATGGCTTCACTTGATTCAGGTTGATCAGTAACCAAGTTGACTTGCATTGTGTTGAAAGACACAAGCAATGGTAGCATTAAATTTCACTATGCTTGATGCTTTTACTTCAATGAAAGCTTCAAATCTTCAAAAGCTTTCCAAGGCTTGCTTGTTGGATACTGAAATCTTACTAGAAAATTCAATTCTCAGTGGATCAAAGTGCCAAAGGTTTGGTTTAAGTGGCAAGATAGGAAATTTACTCCAGATTTGTGTTTTTAAACAATATCGGGTTGTATGTTGCACAATGTCACGTAATTTTGGGCTCGAAAGATGTGTCTTGATCTAAGGAACAGCTCTCAAGAAGAAAGCTTGAAAAGATGCGGGCTGATTGAAGAGATATGGCTGCTCAAAGAGAGGTAGGTAAGTGCTATCTATGGCAGCCAAGAGAGATAGAGTGAAGATGGAGGTGGAAGATGAAGGGTTTATGTCAAGCTAAGCTAACCAAAGATTGAGAGGAGTTGAAGGAGTGAGTTATAGAGCTAAGCCATGCCCAATTGGGCTCTGATACCATGTAGAAAATGTGGGATCTAATCCATGGCTATGGAGGTTAAAAGAGGAAGAGTGAGCTCATGAGGTAACAGACATGCAGACCAAATGTCACACAAGTGAATAAGGTTCCAAGATGGAAGCTTGGACTCATAAACACAATCTTGTGTAGTGGACCGACCATGACACAGACACTTTGCTAGAAGCACAAAAGTACTATTACATTGCATTCAAAATGAGAGCAGATGCAATGCTTTATAGGAATAGACTAGGCTGCACTTTCCACCACTGTGCATAAGGGATTCTACATCCTGAGCCCACACTACTCCATACAAAGAGGTTAAGCTGAGTGTGATTGCCAATATCTCAACATTTACTAGGTGTGATGGTTAGCTCACAAAGGGAGAAAGATGGGATCCTAGCATGTGCAGTTGGCTTTCTTGGCAATCTAGTGTTTACATTTTATTATGGGCATTAGGGTCCTCTCACTAGAAGCCAGTTTATTCTATCTATGGGGTGCCCTTCACCAAGATCCATTATATCTTCAATTTTGAAATGAAGATACTTGTTTGGTGCTCTTGAAAAGTGATTTATGCTCCTCCTTCCAAATAACCCAAAAGGTGGTAAGAATGCATGCATCTTGTGGGATACATGGATAGAACAAGCATACATCCTCCAAATTCAAGAAGTATGAGACTTTGACCTACAATGTGAAGTACTTTTCTCCTCTTTTTCTAATGCTTGCTACATCTCTTGGGACTCAAGGCAATATCTCAAGAAAGGCCTCAAGTATGATCAAGGGAAGAAAGTGGACTCTTGTTCTACCAATAGGTCTCCAACATGGACTTATGAATCAACCAAATAAGATATCATTTTAAAGCAAAATTATCACACTCAAAGGGCTACACCAACAAACCTTGAGAAAAAGGATACACATGGTAAAACCTCGTGGGTTCCACTGCAATCATGAAGGGACAATATAAATACTTGGAGAGAGCACATTCAAACAAAGATAACACCCCCAAATTATCACAAGGGGAAGGGGAAATAGAAGGAGAAAAGGAAATAATGAGCTAATAAGTAATCTCTTAAATAATTGGCTAGTTATAATTGTGTATGCAATCCTAAAGGGGATGGCTCAAGATAATTAACCTCTTCTTTGAGATCTCTAATTCATTAGTGTATCAATGTGACATTGTATATCTATAGCTGAAAGCAAAGTGTGGATCCAATTTTTACATGCATACCCTTGCTTTTTTTTTTCTCTTGCATTGATGCACCATTTAGAGGCAATGAGGATAACTTTAATCTTTCACAAAAATTGCTAAATCCCAACTTTTCATTGTGAGTCAAAAAGTCACCATAGCCTAAATGCACTTCTCAATCCTCTCAAAGAGATTGATGTGGCCTTTGCTCACCACCTTCCATTGCTCTTGGAGCTTCTTCTTATACTCATTGTCTTCCAATAATAAAACTTAAAGTTTGAATGGTGGTAGTTTGTGGTCAAATTGGTGATTGCCCATAATCATACCAATAATCTACATTGGTACATGATCCAAGCCACAAAAATATGCTAGTACCCTTACCTTGGAACCCATAGCTAGCCACCAAGAAGAATGATCGGTGTAACTATCGATCCTAACCTTACATCATACTAGTTGGAGCCTTTCTATTGATTGTGCTAGGCGAAGGACTTCTTTAGTTTATTTCCTAGTATGTGGCACATGTCTACTAAATCATGTGTTAGACATAGGGAATCTCATGTTGGCCTTTCATTAGAAGTGATGTGATCTATCACCTTTGCTAGTCATCGCTGCTCCTCTAGTTGAGTTGTTAGGGGCATACACTAACTACATCTTCTCTTTCTCAACTTGGTTGAATCCTATTATGTTGTAACCCTCATGGTCTTTTTTTCAACCATTATTGGCCTTCATGCCTCCTTCACAAGAATGGGAGTGCCCCCTTTCCCTCTTCTACATGCAATTATAATGCATGCATTGCTTGGAAATTCATCCCCTCTCAGTTTCACCTCCTCCACCTTGATTTATTGCAATGCCAGCATGTCCAAACTCCTCTTCCTTATAGTATCCACTTAGATTCCTTCCGCTTGGCTTCCAAGCATAGAGTGGCAATATTTTGTTTCCGATTGTGTGCTCCAAATTGAGTGACGAAGTAGGAGTTCGTCTCCGAATTGACACTTGGTCTAGGTAGGAAGTGAGTGAATCAGAGGATGTTCAATCTCTCTTGTGAATTACTTTAAGTTTAAAATTCTTTATGTGAATTGATTAAAGTAGGAGAAGTGTGTTTTGATTAGATTTGAGACATTAAGGTTTGGAAAATAAGGAAAAAGAAGGAAAAGATAAGTCTCTGTATAATTAGGAAACATGGGAACAAAGAAAGAAATGAAAAATACTTTTTATGTCTGGGAAGAAAAGTAGAGAGTAAGGGAAGAAAGAGAAAACACAAAAGGTTAAAAGGGGGGAGAGAGAGCTCATTTGCACATTGTGAGATTGAGAAAGAAACAAAGAGCTACATTGTTAACCTTAGCACAAGAAAAAGTGAAAAAAGTGGAAAAGCACAAGTCGGGAGCTGAAAGAGGCAGCCCAAAAGGAAATCGGACTTGGAAGAGCCCAAAAGCGTAGGCATGGCCACAAGAAGTCCAAGGCACAGGTAGCAGAGCCCAAAAAGTGCTAAAAAAATGAAGCCCACCTTTGAATGCAAAGTCGCAGCCAAAATCCTTGTAAAAGAGCGCCAGAGACTCCCTCCTGTGCAAATAGTAAGGGTAGACAGGCGGTAGAAAGGAAGCTAGGAAGATAGGAGGACAATACGAAAGAGGGCCTAGGCCACATGGCCCGCCTATAAAAAAAGGGGACCACCCAAAGGGATAAGGGTTTTGTATATAAAGTCAAAAAGTGAATAAAAAGCTCATTGGTGTGTGGCAAAAGTTCTTCTTCTTCTTCTTCTTGCATTCTTGCTTGCGCTTGAGGGAGTGAGGGAGTGTGAGTGAGTGTGTGAGGGCGAGGCATCTTGGAGAAGAGGCTCTCCATCATCTCCTCTCTTCTTCGTCTCTTCTCTTGTCTCATGCAGCTATGGAGGATGGAGCTTGAAGAAGAAGGATTGAGGTTACTCGAGCTCACATCACGAATCGTAAAGCTCCCAGTGTGCATGAGGAAGAAGGGTACTCAATTCGGCATCAAGGTAAGCTCACTACACTTGTAGAGAGGGATAGTGCATCGGCTATATGAGAGGTAGCCATTAGTGCACTCAGCTTGAAACACTTGAAGCAATAAGTCATATGCGGGTCTTGGCAATCGAGCGTGAGCTCCCACTACATTTTGGTTATGTTACCGGGACAACAGATTGGAGCCTTGAGTGCTTGCACACTTCAAATCGAGCATTGAAGTAGGGTTTCACCCCCAAACCAGCGCTTGATATAAGTAGGAGATTTAGACACTTTGATCTTCGAAACAAGTGTTTGGAGTTTTTTTATGACTAGACAAGTAGATTACTTCAGCCCAGGGATTACTTTGTGATTTTGGATTGCATTTAGGTAGATTAAGACCAAGAAGTTATTTCCACATGGAAAAAATAGGGTTTTGCTACTGTGAAACATGCAAAACATAAAGAAGAAAAGAGAAAAAATGAGTTTTTGGATTTAATGCATGCAAGACATGGAGTAGGAAGGTTAAGGATGGCTAGAAAGAACCCTAAAAGCCTAAAACCAATAGGGGAGATCTCATTTCTGCACTTTAGTGTGTGAGAGAGAGCTTGAGAGAGAGAGAGAGAGAGAGCTGCAGGTACAAAATGAATCGACTGTGTTGATTTCGAGTCCATCTTCCATTCCAAGTACCTCTAGGCCTTCCTTCTGCTCTATTTGCTTATTTTGGAAGGTTACAGGTTATGCCATAAACCCTAGGGGCCCCTGGCATTGATCGCGCTAGCATCTGCATTTGTGCTTGTCATCGTAATCGAACCACCTCGTCGATGTTTGACTCCTAGAGTTGGACCAGTTGGACAATCAAACAAATAGAATTGAACCAAGCCTAATCAGACTAGTCAGCAATCCAATCAGACCGGTGCTATTTAGATAACTTTTTGTTCAATCGGACACACCCAATTGGAATCAAACCATCTAACTCCTAGAGTCAGAGCATTTCCAAAATTGGACCATCCGATTCTAGGAATCGGACCAGCGGGGCAGAACATAAAAATAGTGACAAATCACCCAGCCTCTCTGAACAGGACCAGTTGAACCAGACCCCAAAACCCCCTTAGATAAACGACCTAGCTTACAAAAGCTGAGAACATGGAAAATTGTGACCTACGGCCTAGAGGCAACCTCTAGTAGCCTAGTCGAGAGTCCAACCCCACTTAGAGCCAAAACCAACTCATAGGCCCCAATTTCACCCTGACCCAATAGAGAAGAGTAGTAAAGACCTTAGACAATTCTTACGAATAGCCAAAGAACATGCTTAGAGCCACATTAGACTACGAATGAAAAGGGGAATAGTGCGAGCTACATCTTGCATTCTGCATTCGCACCCCACATTGATTTTATCACTTGAAGTGCACTGAAAAGCCCAAAGTCCGATTTTGCACAGTGCACGAAAAAGAGCGCCGCACACACTGGGTGAACTTAAATTGAGAATTTTCTGTAAATAACAAGGAAATCACTCAGACTTAAGAAACTCAACGAACCCACTAGTAGAAGAAGACCTTGAAACTTAGACGCGTAATCAAGAATCCCAAGTGGTAGGACCAAGAGGAAGACACGACACAGAAGCTAGACAAATCGAAGGTCTGACATCATTGTAGGCATGAATCTACCCGATTTAATCAACCTCATCGACACCCTTGTGGAACAAGAGACCACAAATATGGCAGAGACCAATAGGAACCACAAACGCAACAAAGAGCTTGATCTGGGGGATTTCTCAGATGAAATCCAATAGATGGTGACCAAATATGACTTGCAAACCCAGATGGACCACAATGGTAGGCCATTCAAGGATATCATAGCGGATCTCAAAGAGGAGAGGAAACTAGCACAGGAAGCTTTGCAAGGCATAGTGGCATACAATCAGGAACCACAAGCTAGAAGCTTGCGATAGGATGTAGAAATATGGGAGATCCAGAAGTGGTGTTAGCCTTAGCAAACAGAAATCAATCAAGTCTTGACGCAAAGAGAGAGAGAGAGAGAGAGAGAGAGAGAGAGAGAGAGAGAGAGAGAGAGAGAGAGAGAGAGAGAGAGAGAATGCTAGAAGGAGACCTTATGCTGAGTGAGCTTCTCATGAAGCAACTATTAGACAACACATACGCGCAGAACAGAGTGCATCAGCATTAGCGACCTCATTGCTTGCAGGACTAGGAGTTAGTTAGGGCTCCAAGAGCCAATCCAAGATCCATGTGGTAGCCAAGCAATTGGACAAGTACCAACCTACCAATGACCCGTATAGTTTTTTAGAGTAGTTCAAGCAGGTTTGCGAGGCCAATGGTCTCACGAACCTTGCCTAATACTCCCAAGCATTCGAGCCTTGATTAGGCGACAAGGGTAGAACCTAGTACACGAGCTTAGACGCCACAGAGCGCAACAATTTCAACCACCTCAAGGATCTCTTTATCAAGAGATTCTCTGAGGCAAGGTACTTGGACAACCTCATAGTCCGACTAATGAATGTCAATCAAAAGGAAAAAAAGGACATAAGGTACATGTTACCCATGTGCGGAGTCTCTTTAAGAGAATCCCATCTAATGAACGACCCAACAAATGAGCAATCTCCACGGTGTTCATCAATGGGATCCACAGCAAAAAGCTTTATAAGGCCTTAGCGAGCTAGTTCGACCTACAGAGAGACGTCCTAGCTAGGTTTTCGATGAAGCCATAAGAGTGGATAACCATCTCAAGGAGAGGAGCTCCAAGGGCTTAACTTGAGATAGCACTAGTTCTAGATGCTCGGAGAGAGCTACTACATCTAGTGAGTGATCAGCTCCTAGCACCCAAGGCAAGGGGAAGAGTGTAGACCAAAGCCAAGAGCTAACTGAGATGAAGATGGAGATAGCAAGGCTACAAGAAATGGTGAGGAGACCGATATGCCCACACATCCAATGTGTGTATTGTGGTGGAAACCACCTACCAGGTAAGTTTTAGGATCCTAGGTCCCGACCTTATGCCAATTGTGGTATATTCGGTCACGATGCCATGCATTGCAAACTACCGAGATGACTCCCATACTTGCAACCTTACAATCAGCCTTAGTTAGGGAATAGGCTGCCAAATTTCTTTGGGAGGGGAGCCCCATTAGCTCTCCTAGCACCTAATGATGTGAAACCAACCATTCCTTTGATGGAGATAAATCCCACAGGCATATCCCAGCCACCTAGACCTTTTGTAACCCATCCACCACGAGCGACACTCCAGTCCACTATGTGGAGAAGCTGAATGATGACAAGCCCTATGTGAACCTTTACATCTTGTACAACGAAGAGGGCAATCCAATCCTCATGGATTATCAACTAGTACTGGTGATGGCACTAGGTAGGGGTAGAGGAAGAGGCTTAGGAGGGCAGACCCAAGATCTCATGTTGGACTTGCGGTCACCTAGGACATATCTCCTCATGCTGCCCCAAACGGGAGCAAGTTAATTGGGGCTATTTAGATTTGGGACATATAATGAAGAGGACACACATATCCCGTTACACATCATGACTCATCCACAGACGAAGTAGGTTAGCATATCACTGCCTGAACCCAGCAATCTAGACGTAGCCTTAATAGGGAAAAAGAGCCGTATATAAAGGAAGAAGAGGACAGAGGACAGAGGCCAAGGTCATGCTTAAAACGAAGAGTGCTACAACCACCACCCCCACAGGAAAGAAGGTCACAAATGTAGAGGTAGAGACATCTGTTCCAAAGACTGTTGAGAAAGGGAGTGCTAAGGTAGGGGAGTACCCTAATCCAAAGCACCAACTAGAAGCCATAGAAAAAGTCAAGGAGTGGGTGAAGTATTAACCCTCAAACCAACAAAGGTGGAAAATCTGGAAAATCTGAAGCAGAAGAAAAGGCCAAGACAAAAGGGAAACGGAAGGTGAAGGCGCACCAAGAAGAATCCGAAAATGCAAGAAGTGCAAAAAAGTCCTAAATCAAGGAGAAAGGCGCACAAGAGAAGTGCAAGTTAATACTCGTGTAAAATAGCGCAAGGCACACCAGGATTTATTTTAAAGAGTGCTGTGCAAATTGTAAAGGTAGATGAGTGGTAGGGAGGAAGCTAGGAAGATAGGAGGACAATGGAAAAAAGGGCCTCCGACCATGTAAAAAAGGGGATAAGGGGATGGCCACCCAAAAGAGATTCGAGGTTTTGTATATAAAGTTGAAAAGTGAATGAGAAGCTCATTCTTGTGTATGGCCAAAAATGGCTCTCCTCTTCTTCTTCTTCTTCTTCTTCTTGCTGGCTTGAGCTTGTGCTTGAGAGAGGGAGTGTGAGAGTGTGAGGGAGTGAGTGTGTGAGGGAGTGAGTATGTGAGGCAGTGAGTGTGTGAGGGTGAGGGATAGGGGAGGAGAAGCTTTCCATCTTCTCCTCTCTTCTTCTCTTCTCTTCTCTTATCTTGCTCGCGGCAATGGAGCTTGGAGCGTGGAGCTTGAGGATGGAACTTGCTTGAAGCTTGCACTTGGATTGTGGAGCTATCGGAGTGCTTGGGAGAGGAGGTAACTCCATCGGGCATGAAGGTAAGCTCACTACACCCGTAGGTAGATAGCGTGTCGGCTATGTGAAAGGTAGCCATTAGTGCTCGGCTTGGAACGCTTGAAACAATAAGCGGTCTGTGGGTCTTGGCGATTGAGCAAGAGCTCCCACATTTTGGTTCCATTGCCAGGACCAATGGATACAAGCCTTGAGTGCTTGCGCACTTTGAATCGAGCATTGAAGTAGGGTTTTCCCCGAACCGGTGCTTGAGGTAGATAGGTAGGAAGCGAGGGAGTTTGAAGAGGTATTCGATCTCCTTAGCAAGTAGGTTTTTGGTTTTTTGGATTTGGAAAAGCATGTTGGAGTAGTGTGTATTTACTTTGTGATTTGGATGCATTAGGGTAGGAGAAAACAAAGAAAAATGAAGAAAAATGAGCATTTTGGAGTAACCTACCCATAGTGCCCCGATGCATGATGGCTAGGAGTTCCATCAACTGACCAACACCAATCACCTATCACATCCCAACTAACAAATTCAAACTCCATAATATCATCAAGTACCTATCAAGTGAGCTAGTTGGCAGCCCAACTACAAACCTAAAGCCCCTCAAGGATCTCATGGAAAGCAAGAAGTGGCGATGGGCTAAGGTGCATGACTTAAACCTGCCATATAATTGGACTCTCATGACAAGTGAGAAAAAGATTGGGAACAAGAGCCCTAAAAAAGGCGTACATTTTGAATATAAGGATTCTGAGGATGAGTATGAAGATTGTAGTTCCATCATAGAGGAAGCAAAGAGGAAGTGAAAACTATATAATATGACACGGATGAGAGTGATTAAGCAAATCAGGGCAGACACTAAACACTGAGAGGTCAACACATTTAGAGTGAACAAAGGAGTTGCTAAGGTAGATTGTGATTAAGCTTGGCTTGAATACTTAGAGGTAGTAGATTATGAGCAAGCAAGATTAGTTCAGTCTTGTACCACATCATTATTTAGAGCGGAGTCAACCTCAAAGTTGCAACCACCAAGGGAGATAGCCTCTTCCAGTGAGGATGGTGAGTCCAACTCCGAGTCAGAGGTGAGCTCTGATAGTGATCCCAAAATGCCTTGACCACTTGGGACCAAATGCACCAAGGGGGACCTCATAGTCCACCTAAGGTGCAAGAGGCTAAAGGAGGTGAGAGGGAAACAGTCGAAGTCTTTAGAAGCTGAACAACAAAAGAATCCCTAAGACCTACCCAAGCACTTCATGAAGTTCAAGAAGGGTGATTGAATAGTGGTGTCAGTAGGAGTCAAGTGAAAAGGGTAGACGAGTGAACCCCATAGCAAAACCAACCAAAGTTAAGGAAATCAATTTGGCAAGGAAAGGGGACAAACCTCGACTCATGTACATAGCAAACGACCTAACTAAGGAGGAGGAGAATTATCTCATTAATCTCTTAAGAGAATTCTTTGATGTGTTTGCATGGTCCTTAGATGAGTTGAAAGGAATAGATCTGTGTATCGCAACTCATAACATTCCTATGACCCCTGATGTAGTACCATTAAGCAATGAATCCTAAGCATGTGCATGCAGTGAAGGAAGAGATTGATAAGCTATTAAAGAGGTAGGATTCATTTATGAGATAGAGGACACAGGGACTGGGTATCACCCATAGTAATAGTCATGAAAAATAATGGGAAGATTGGAGTGTGCGTGAGCTATAAGAAGGTCAATGTAGGTGCAAAAAGAGACAACTACCCATTACCATACACTGAGCACATGCTAGAGAGAGTGGCAAGAGAGGAAGCCTACAATTTTCTAGATGGCTTCTCATACTATAACCAAGTGCAAGTCCATCCAAATGACAAGTACAAGATGGCATTTGCCACTGAATGGGGGGTTTGTCTACATAGTCATGCCATTTGGACGTATTTATGCCCCTATTACCTTCCAGCACCTCATGTGTGATATCTTCAAGGACATGCTCAAAAAATGATTGGAAATATTTATCGATGACTTGTGCATCCACACTACCTACAAAATGCACTTGGAAAATCTATAAATAGTCTTTGAATGTGTCGATAATACGATCTCTCACTGAACCCCTTAAAGTGCCAGTTTTCGGTGAAGCACTGGTGTATTTTAGGGCACATTGTGTTGAGAAATGGGATAGCTACACAAACTCCTCAAAAGTCAAAGTAATTGTAGACCTTTCCCCTCTAACCAACTTCAAGGGAGTTCAATGCTTATTAGGCCATACAAGATACTACTAGCAATTTGTGCTGAACTATGCATTGATTGCAAGACCTTTGTACAAGCTGTTGATAGTACTCGAGTGGACCGAAGAATGTCAACAAGCCTATGAAAGGCCTAAATAGACTCTAACTTCAGTCCACATCTTAAGAGTCCCAGATTGGTCCATTACCTTCCATGTGCACATTGACACATCAAAATTTGCCATGGGGATGTTGGGGTAAAAGGCCCTTGGACCTACCCATGTACAGTGACCACCCATATTCTTTATTCGTATATATATGAAAGTGTAATAAGGCAGTCATAACATTGTTGACAGCACCTACATTGTGTGTGCTCTTCTCTCCTGCGTCTCCTACATCCCTTTCAATTGATATCAAAGCAGGTCCTTCCTGAGTGCTTCCCAGCCTTCCCCGGCATCTACATGAGGTATGAGAGCTTGCTTCTCACTCAGTTCTCAGCCATTCTTTGACATGAACAGCAGGGTTTCATGAAGAGGCAGCCATAGCTTCCATCATTGAAGCTTGTTCTCTTCACCTTGCTTGGACTTGTCCTAGGCTTGTGTAGGCCTATTGTAGGACTTCATTGGGCTCTTGCTTATCCCCTACCCACTTTGATTTGGCCCCTCAAGTACAGCAGCATGCTCATGTTTTATTTGCGCATGTTTGCAAAAATGACTCAAAAATCACTCTTTTTGTCATATCTCGGGCATTCGGAACACGATTCAGGCAAGGTAAGAGTCTAAGTTGGGGTTTTGGCACATCCGTATGCGATGGTGATGTTGGATTTGCCAAGTTCTCATGACAGAATATTTTGCAACAAATTTCAGGTCTGAGACAACATGTATTTGTATGTCTATGGCTTATGTGATGCTTCTACTGATGTCTATTGATACCGAATCACTTGTGGATGTTATGCCTCTTATGTGAGACACATTTGGAGCTGATTTAGCTCAGCCATTGACTGTTTTGAACAGTCCCAAATTTGTCCAAAACAGGGCAGCCACCTATTACTTCAATTTTATGCTTACAAGTTTTGGCATTTGATGCCCAATTATGCCCGGTTGGTGCCTATACATACGGGAATGTATGCCTATGGTTTTCCTATGGATTTGAGCTTGGATTAAGCATTGATTTGCTCAGTTTATAGAGGTTATATGTTGCTGGAAACTTCAAGGCTGAAGCTATTTATGCTACAATTGGGTTATGCCTATTGGTTGGGGTGCTCCCGGCTACGTGGTATGATATCATGATGTATTTGGCCTATGCCGCATGTCTTATTTATGCTCCAGAATGCTTTTGAGTTGAGATTAGAGCTCAATTTGGGTTTTATTATCACTTCTTTGCAGCTTGCATTTTATCTATGACATGGTTTATGCCTAGGCTACCTAGTACGGGTTAGTCTTGGTGAATTCTTTATGCTTTGGCTGTGGATGACAGTTGTTTGAGCTCATCTCGACATTCATTTGAGTATTCCCTTGAGCAATTGGACATTGACTTGACTTTTTCCATTATGACTTGGTTTTTTCCATTACGACCTTGGATGCTATATGGGA
Source organism: Lygodium microphyllum (assembly GCF_053477565.2). Classification (NCBI taxonomy): domain Eukaryota; kingdom Viridiplantae; phylum Streptophyta; class Polypodiopsida; order Schizaeales; family Lygodiaceae; genus Lygodium; species Lygodium microphyllum. The sequence goes on along the minus strand of NC_141136.1, from coordinate 156,127,192 downwards.
TTTGATGCTCTAATTATGGATCTTGGCTATTACTTGGATGCACTTACAGGTATTGAGCAGTGAACTGCTCCCTTATTTTGGCAGTTGTCTATTGAGCTGTGATTGCTCGTTTGCATTTGATATGTGGAATACTTACTGATTAGTGGACTTGGATAGTGCTTGGGATTTACAGTTATGGCAGTCCTGCTTCTCTATTTATGGCATCTATGCTATTTGGGCTACTATTGCCCGTGTATGTCAGGGAGCAGTTGATCTTTATAGCCACCCGTGTATACACATGGTCTGCTGCTATGTATTTTACAGAGCCTCTTACCTGGATGCTTTTACACAGATATTTGGGCTTTTATTGGAGCTTGATTCTTGTAGGTTTATTTGCCCCCTGTCGTTCTTGGCTGGACATGTATGTTAGTACATGGTATGAGACATTGCAAAGTTATGTATACTCCTATGTTTCGGGGATGCTTATGCATTTATGGCTTCGAGGCATGCTTATGATTTTATGGCTGCGAGCTACAATGGTTGGATATGTCATGCTTTTTTCTGCTAGGCTTATCCGTGTGGGAGCTTTTGCATTCATGGTTGATGCCTTTGTGTTCTCCCCTTCTGGTTCGGATGAGTCCCCTTTGCAGTATGCTATGACGACTTCCAGCTCTTCTAGCCATGCAGAGAGTCCTCTTGATGAGCATGTTCTCTCTTATGAGAGTTCGCCTAATTATTTGAGCTCCTTGGATGTATTGGACAACCCTACTCATGCTATACAAAGCAATTGTTCTCTTCTATAGGTTTTACAGGTTCTGTTTGCTTTCATTGTGGAAAGACATGGCATATGAAGCGTAAATGCTTCAAGTGGATTAGAGAGCAGAAAAGATTGCACTGCACTAGACATGAGAGCAGAGTCAGTGATACAATAGGTGAGACCACTATTGATAGTTTATGGTGCATGTAGTTACCCATGATGATGCAGCTGAGCCTAGACTCCTAGCATCGTGTTACCCTGCAGATTACTTGCTCAGTGATACGGTCTATACCTTTGATTGGCTTTTAGATAGTATGGCGTCTTGTCATGTTACTCCGCATAGAGCTTGGTTCTCTTCTTACAGGGAGGTTGATGGATGTATTTCTTTGGGCCTTGAGCAGGATTGTCATGTTATTGGTACAGGGGATATACACTTGGCTTTGCCAAATAGATTTTCTCTTATGCTCCGTGATGTCTTGCATATACCTACGCTTAGTAAGAGCCTGATCTTTGTCAATCAGTTGCATGGTACAAGATATTATGTCTCTCTTAGGGATACTTCATGGAAAATCCATCATGGTTGCTTGGTATTGGCCAGAGGTGCTAGATATGATAGTGATTATGTAGTGCATGTCTCTCATGTGGGAGATTCTATGGTTGCAGTTATGCAGATACCACATGCATTGTTATGGAATTGTCACCTAGGCCATGTACGACACATTGAGATGGATGCTTTATGTGATATGGGCTTATTGCATGCTCTTCCCCATGGTACTTGCCCTCATTGTACTTGTTAACCCCAAGTCGAGATGGCGGAAAAATGAAGGAAAAAGCAAAAGGAAGATGGAAAAAGAGCAAAGACACGCAGGCGGCCTCTAAATATGAACTGGGGCAAAAAGCTCAACTTTAAATGAAAATATGCCTCAAAAAACTCGGGAAACTGTTGTAAAAGAGCATCAGGCTCCCTCCCGTGCCAATTGTAAAATATTAGATGGGTGTAGGCTAGAGGCATAAGGCTAGAAGAGGGAAATGGAAAAAGGACCTTGCCACAATGGCCGGTCATGTAAAAAAGAGATGGGTGCCCATGGGATTTTAGGGTTTGTATATATAAAGTTCAAAAAGTGAATAAGAGCTCATTCTTTTGATGTGTGGCAACAAGAGTCTTCTTCTTCTCTCCTTCTCATCTTCTTGCTTGTGTGTGCTCTTGAGAGAGGGAGTGTGAGAGTGTGAGGGAGTGAGTGTGTGAGAGTGAGGGATCAAGAGGGTGAAGCTCTTCACCATCTCCTCTTCTCTTCTTCTCTTCTCTTCTCTCTTCTTGCGCACACGGCTATGGAGGATGGAGCTTGGAGGTGGAGGAGGCTTGAGGATGCTTGAGCTTGCATCTAGGATCGTGGAGCTACCAGCGTGTGTGAGAGAGGAGGCAACTCATATCGACATTAAGATAAGCTCACTACACTTGTAGGATCGACAGCGCGTCGACTAGGTGAGAGATAGCCATTAGAGCTCGCTTGGAACACTTGAAACAATAAGCGGTCCGTGGGTCTTGGCAGTTGAGCGAAAGCTCCCACATTTTGGTTCTGTTGTCGGGACCAACGGATTCAAGCTTGAGCACTTGCGCGCCTCATATCGAGCATCAAAGTAAGGGATTCATCCCCAAAATAGAGCTTGAGATAGGTAGGAAGTTTGGGTGTTTTTGATCTTCAAAACAAGTAAGTATTTTGGGTTGTTTTGTTTGTTTGATGATTGGGAAACATGGAGAAACCATTTCAGTGTTTTGCTTTCAATTCTTGTTGCATTTATAGTAGGTTAGGATTAGGAAATCGCACCGGAGAAGGGTAGGGTTTATTATTGCAAAACAGGGCAAACCGGACAAAAATCGTGCAAAAAATGGCAAAAAGCTTGCTTGTGATGCCTAAGATCGGCAAGTGAGTGATTGGGGGCACCAACACCATACCCGGGAAGGGTATAAGAGCCAAGAGGCCAAGGGAGAGCTCATTTGTAACCATTTCTGTGTGTGTGTGTGTGTGTGTGTGAGAGAGAGAGAGAGAGCTATTGCCTGATTCAATCCGATCGCACCAACGACGAGCCCACCACTCTATCCAGGTATATGAATCCATTTCCTTACCCCCTTAGGTAGGATCTGGAGGTTTTTGCCTGATACGATTGAGTAAATCACAAGGAACAATTGAAATCAAACTCGTGCTATTGACGTGCGCCACGCTCAACCCGTCCGAACGGTCACTTTTGGGCCGAGTCCCAGAATCGGCCTTCGGCCCTATTTCGCTTGGCCCACTCGGCCCAAACCCTAATCGGCCCACTCGGCCCAAACCTACTCAGCCCGTTCGAGTCTACCATTCAAACTGTGGACCAATTCGGCCCTCTACCACGTGTCAAACTCGAACCTCGGCCCACTTCCCTCGGCCAATTGCCTCGGCCCGTCCGAGAGACCTTGTTCGAATTGACCACTCGACCCATCCGAGCCAATCTGTCCGAGTGACTTCGTCCGAGTCTGCCCCTCAGCCCGTCCGAGCCCACCCTGTCCAAGTCCCAAATTCGGCCCTCGGCCCATGCACCTCGGCTCGTCCAAGCGACCCACTCGGACCCTACAATTCGGACCAGTTGGGCCAAGTGTAGATTTTTATCAAATTTTCAGAAATTTGACATGACCCGGCTAGAACTCAGCATCTCAAACTGTCGAAAGCCCTTAGGACTCTCAGAACTTGATTCTAGCACACGGAATAGGCAAAATTGTAGGGCGCAGCGGTGTAGCAGCTAGAAGTAGGTAGTTGCTAGACCCAGAGACCTAGATGAAAACCGCTAAGTTGTAAAACCTGATTGGAACAAGGCAACATATTAGGAAAACCCTAAACCCTGCCAAGACGGCCAGAAAATTAACCAACAATCCTATTAGGCCCGAAACAACGCAAGAGTGCGTAAGATGCCTAGAAATTGGTTGCTGCACTCACCCTGAATTTCCGCACTTGAAGTACACTTAAGGAAACTGAAAGCCTGATTGAGCACAAGTGCACAGGAAAAGACACACACATTGAGTGGCCATAAATTGAGGATTGTATTCAATAACTGAAGGAACTCACCCAGATAAACCACTCAAGGAACCCACCAGTAGGAGAGGACCCAAGACATAGACAAACCACCAACGCGCAAAAGTAGGACCAAGCAAGGGGCGCCAATGAAGTGGATTTGACAAGTCTACTGAACCTGATCGATAGCTTGGTGGAGCACGATAACTCGACAATGGTAGAAGAAAGTTCAGACCGCAGATCTAACGAGGAATTCGACTTAGGAGTCTTTCCAGATGCTATTCAATAGAGCTGGTCGGCAGTTACGATGCTCATGCCCGGTATGAGCACCGCAGTAGGACAACAGACGCTATCATCACAGATCTAGAAGAGGAGAGAAAGCTGGCCCGCAAAGCATTGCAAAGCATGGCTGAATACAATAGGGATCAGCAGGCTGGGAGCCAAAGGCAAAGCATGGAGTTGCGAGAGGTGCAGCGGGTGCTGAACCTGGCTGGCAAAAATCAAACGGAACATGAGAGAGCACTAGAAGGAGACTTAACGCTAAGTGAGCTTCTCATGAAGCGGCTGCTCGATAACACGGCTGCAAAGCAAAGTGCCACGGCTCTAGCGACATCGCTGTTCGCAGGATTAGGAGCAAACCAAGGCTCAAAGAGCTAGTCTAAAATCCCTATTATTGCCAAACAACTCGATAAGTACCAACCCCATGATGATCCATACAACTTTGTTGAGCAATTCGAGCAAGTCTGTGAAGCCAACGGCCTAACTCAACGCTCACAAGCGTTCGGGCTTTGCTTGGGCAACAAGGGTAGGATGTGGTATACGAGCTTAGATACCGCAGAGCGAGCCAACTTCAATGGCCTCAAGGATCTCTTCATTAAGAGGTTTGCCAAGCCTAGATACTCCGACAATCTGCTAGTGCGCTTGATGAACGTCAAGCAGAAAGAGAAGGAGGACATTCGCGACTACATAACCCATGTGAGGGGTCTCTTCACAAGAGAATCCCTATAGGCGAGCGACCAACTAAAAGAGTAGTTTTGACTGTATTCATCAGCGAAATTCGCAATGAGGAGTTATATAAGGCTTTAGCAGGCAATTCGGGCTTGCAGCGAGATGCACTAGCTAAAGTGTTTGAGGAAGCCATCAGAGTCGATGATCAGTTGAAGGAGCGGAGCTCCAGAAGCGCTAACCTAGAAGAGACCAACTCATGAAGCTCAGAGAGAGCGTCAACCTCGAGTGAGCGATCAGTCCCATCATCCCAGGATAAGGGGAAAACCACCGAGAGACGAACCAAGACTTGGCTAACGTTAAGATGGAACTAGCCAAGTTGCAAGACATGTTGAGACGACCAGCACGCCCACATGTCCAATGCGTGTACTGTGACGGAAACCACTTGCCAGCCGAGTGTCAAGACCCTAGGTCAAGACCTTGCGCTAATTGCGGTAGGTTTGGTCATGACGTCGCGCATTGTAGATTGCCAAGAAGACTTCCATACTCACAACCATATGGCCAGCCTTACCTAGTGAACAGGCCGCAGCCATTTTTCGAAAGGGGAGCCCCATTGGCCCTCCCTGCACCTAATGATGTTAAGCCGGCTGTTCCTAGGATGGAAATAAATCCTACAGGCATTCCTAGACCGCCTGGTCCTTACGTAACCCATCCACCGAGTGACACTCTTGTCCACTATGTGGAAGAACCAAACGAGGAAGAAGCTTACGTGTGCCTTTACGTCTCGCATGACGATGAGGGCAACGCTGTCCTCATGGATTATCGCTCCATACCAGTGATGGCGTTAGGAAGAGGATGAGGTAAAGGCCTAGGAGGGCAGACGCAGGATCCAATCACCCATTGGACTTGTGGTCACCCAGGTCATGTCTCGTCACGCTGCCCTGAAAGGGAGCAGCAAAACAGAGACAAGGCAAAAGCTGTCTTCTAGCTCAGCCAACGTGCTATCTATCCCATTGGGACTATTTGGTGTCGAGAACCTTGATGGGGAGGCCACGCCTATCCCATTGCGGGTCATGACCCGTGCCCAAACGAAGCAGATCGGCATCTCTCTGCCAAGACCTAGCAATCTCGATATAGCCTCGATAGGAAAGAAGAGCCGTAGACGGAGGAGGAAGAGGTCGGAAGCTAAAATCGCACTAAAGACGGAGAGTGCTACAACTCTGCTTGCTGGAAAGAAGGTCTTTGATGCAGAGGCAGAGACTTCAATCCCTAAGACGGCCGCAAAGGGAAGTGCTAAGGTAGGAAAATACCCGCATCCGAAGCGACAGTTAGAGGCCATAGAAAAGGTGAAGGAATGGGTGAAGGAAGCCTAAGAGCATCTAAAAGATGCTGAGCCCATCATAGAGGACGAGATTGATGACCTCTCCAGCATAAGTACGCCAACCTCACCTCCACAACCAAAGTCTGGAGAAGCAACTGCACCACAAGCAGTGCCGCTAAGGCCAAGCCTCGGTGCTACAGGGCCGCGGTCCAGTCACGACCACTAGTCAGGACGATCCAGGTTAGGAGAGAGACGAGCACCCAACGATCTCCTGACCACGTTGGTGACTACTCCCATAACACTTAGCCTGGGAGATCTGCTTAGGCAGCACCCCACCCTATGGCAAGATCTTAAGCAGTGGGTTGAAGGGTCACAAGAGCAGGTCACGGCAGACCCTCATGACCATGATGCAAAGACGCAAATACCGAGTTTGACGCTGCACTCTATGCCTAAATCCTTGCACGTCAATGCCTTTTGGGAAGGTTCTGAGATGCATGCGGTCTTACCGATTTTAGCCCTAAGCGATACAACAAGAAAGGGAATCGTGGACACGGGAGCTGGGGTTAGTGTGCTTAGCCACGCAGTGCTTCAGACTTGGGGAAACCCACCTGTTGAGACTGCTAGGTTTAATGTCACACTAGCAAACGGTATGAGAGTTAAGCCATTCGGGGTGCTTAAGAATTGGCCAATGAAGATCGCAGGTGTCCAGTTCTCCATTGACTTTATAGTCATGAAAGGAGTGGACTACGACATCCTATTAGACCAACCTTGGATGCGCAACGCTAGAGTCATCGAAGATTGGGGTAATGGCTTGATCTTCCTTGGCAATAGGACGGATGCCGTGAGAGTAGAGATGGACACCTCGAAGACCTCACCAATCGACTTAGATGCCATCTCTGCTATGCTCAAGGATAATGCTCAGGTCAATAAGTCCTATGGGCCCTTGACCAAGTATATCCCATGCCCAAAGGATGAGCAGGATTGGATGCATGTCCTTACTACAATCGACCTGTCGTTCTCTGATCACGAGGCGTATGAGCAAGCCATCAAAATAATCGACAAGGCTAACGACACACCCTCCATACCAGTCTACATGATGGCAGGAAGCCTTCGTGAGAAACCGAAGCCCGTCAATTTTCAAGTCCCAACCAACAAAAGGGAACTCCAGGAGATACTGGAATACCTAACAGACAAGCTAGCTGGCAACCCAGCTGCAAATTTCAAACCATTCCAGGATCTCTTAGATGAATCCAAGTGGCAATGGACCAAAGTGCATGACTTAAACCTCATGTATAACTGGGCCCTAGTTCTTGACCAACGACCAGAGATATACCAAGCCCTAGGAGACGACGGGCAGTCTGATGAAGAGAATTCTAACGACGAATACGAAGACTGCCAATCCTTCAGTGTGATGAAAGTAAGGGTGAGGTAGATACCGTGGAATACGACACTGAAGGACAAGAAATAGAGCAAATACGAGCAAACTCCAAGCCGCAGAAAAAGAGTATCTTCAAGATGGAGCGAGGAGTCATGCGCATGGAGTGTGATCGTACCAGGTTGGAGCACGTAGGAGCCATAGACCTTGAGCAAACATGCCTAGCCCAGCCAGGAATGACATCAGTACTTAGGACTAAATCACCATCTGAACTGCGCCCACCAAGGGAGACCACCTCTTCTAGCGCAGACGGAGGGTTCGACTCTGAATCGGAGGTTAGTTCGGATAGTGATCCAGAAATCCCTAGGTCGCCCACAACCAGACGCACCAAGGGGGACCTACCTGTCCGCCTGAGGCGTAGACGATTAAGGTAGGAAAAGGCAAAACAACCTAGGGATACACTAACAAAAGAATAGCGAAAACCGCAGGACCTCCCTAAACGATTTACGAAATTCAAAAAAGGGATAGGGTAGTAGTTTTGTTAGGTGCCAAACGTCAAGCAGAACCAATCGAGGGACCAACCAAGGTCAAGGAGGTGGACCTAGCCCAAGAAGGGGAAACACCCCGACCAGTCTTCATTGCCGACGACTTGACTGATGAAGAAGAAACAAGTCTTGTCACTCTCTTGCGAGAACACATAGACGCATTCGTCTGGTCCTTAGAAGAGTTTAAGGGGGTAGATCCGAGTGTCGTGACTCACGACATACCCATGATGCGAGACGCAACACCGATCAAGCAGCAACCGTACCCTATGAATCCAAAACATGCTCATGCTGTCAAAGAAGAGATTGATAAGCTGATGAGAGCGGAATTCATTTACGAAATTGAGCACATAGACTGGGTATCGCCCATAGTCATCGTAATGAAGAAGAATGAAAAAATCCGAGTGTGCGTCAATTACAAAAAGGTAAATGCTGCTACCAAGAGGGACAACTATCCGTTGCCGTACACCGAGCACATGCTTAAGAGAGTGGCAGGCAAGGAAGCCTACTGTTTTCTGGACAGCTTCTCAGGGTACAACTAGGTGCAAGTGCATCCAGCGAATAGCAGGCATAAGACGGCCTTCGCCACTGAGTGGGGCGTCTTTGCTTACATAGTCATGCCCTTCGGGTTAACTAATGCCCCTGCCACTTTTCAACGCCTCATGTGCACCATCTTTAAGGACATGCTTCGCAAGGAGTTAGAAGTCTTTGTCGATGACCTCTGTGTCCACTCGACCTGGATCGAACACCTAGACAAACTCCGATCAGTCTTCGAGCAGTGTCGCTTATATCATCTCTCCTTGAACCCCTTAAAGTGCCAATTTTGGGTGAAGTATGGATGCATCCTAGGGCATGTGATGTCGAAGAACGGCATTGCCACTGACTTCTCGAAGGTCAGGGTTATTGTTGACCTTCCACCCCCAAACAACTACAAGGGAGTTCAATGCTTCCTAAGCCATACTGGATACTATCGACAATTTATACTGAATTATGCGTTGATCGCCAGACCCTTATATAAGCCGCTTATTGTCTTCGAATGGACCGAAGCATGCCAACGGGCATACGAAGAGTTGAAGAAGGCTCTAACCATAGCACCAATCCTACGAGCCCCAGATTGGACCATTACTTTCCACGTGCATATCGATGCTTCTAAGTTTGCCGTGGGGGCAGTGTTGTGCCAACCCGGTGAACACAATTTAGACTATCCAGTGAGCTTTGCTAGCAAACAACTCACTAAGATAGAAATGAACTTCTCAACGATGGAAAGAGAGGGATTAGCCATGGTATTCGCTGTGAAGAAATTCCGGCATTATCTTTTGGCCACGCCCTTTACCTTCTTTATGGACCATCAAGCCTTGCTCTATCTAGTAAACAAACCTTGCACTACAGGACGCATAGCTCGATTGCTCCTTCTACCTTTAGAGTTCGACTTTTTCGTGGTGGTACGGAAGGGAAAACAACATTACATGGCTGATCACATGTCACGCATTCCCACCGGAGAAGCCGTTGGACAAGGTGTCGTTGATGAATTACCCGACGCCCATCTGTTTAACCTTTCCAGTGAAAGAGATCTATTTAAGGATGATCTAATGCCATATTGGGTAGATGACATAGTCCAAGTGCTTGAGCATGGACTGCCTGACCGACCGATAGAAAAAGCCCGACTTAGGTGATTAATCCTTAAGATCCAACCCTATCAGCTGATTGAGGCCAACTCTATAGGCTAGGGCAAGATGGATTGTTGCGTATATGTGTTTGCGAGCATGAGATGCACAATGTGCTCTCAGAGGCACATTGCGGCATTGCTGGAGGGCACTTTAGCAAGGATACGATAGCATGAAAGGTGCTGCAGTCTCAACTGTGGTGGCCCACGCTTTTCTACAACGCAGCATAATTTGTCAAGCACTGTGATAAGTGCCAGCAGAAGAAGGTTCCGATTCGCAAGAATCAAATGGAATTAACCCCAGTTATTGCTCGACGACCCTTTGAAAAATGGAAAATTGACTTCAATGGACCCATCAGTCCTACGACACAATATTCGCAGGCCAAGTACATCATTGTAGCCACGGACTACCTCACGAAATGGGCAGAAGCGAGAGCAATACGAAAAAATGACGCTAGAACGACTACTAAGTTTTTTTTTACCAGCACATCAAGCAGCGCGAGTTCGAACAGGGTGACTTGGTGCTCCTCTACTCAGTTAAGGGGCATAAGCAAAAAATGAAATTTAGAGGTCTTGGACCCTTCAAAGTTCATGCGATCAGCCGAACAGGCAATGTCGAACTTGAGACCCTAGACGGTGAAGGAATAGGCTTCTTCAATGGCAGTCATGTCAAGAAGTACTACCCTCCTACGCATCCCTTGCATGAGCCACCGATGTTAGAGCTGCCTATCAAAGTACGAGTAGCCACAATCACTGAAATTGACGATGAGGATGAGGAAGCCATAGAGCCCACATACCTCCATATCACGGTCACTGCCAACCAAACATGGGCTTTTAATGCCCTGATCGATGAGGGAGCAGACTGCAATGTCTTAACTCACGATCATTGGACCCAACTTAGCAAACCATGACTTCAACCCACCACTGCCAAATTAAGCCCATATGGGGCCCACTCATACGTACTTCTGGGCAATTGCAAAGCTGCCGTCTCTATCGAGTCTGCGACTATACCACTGATTTTTTACGTGTTGCCAGACACTAAAGACGCGGGCACGGAGTCAACTCTGCTGGGGTGAACTTTCAAAAAGCAGACTCACTGCAATGTTGATTATGTGTCGCAACGCATCCACCTCGCAATAGGCAACGTTCGCATTGTTATAGCTTTCAGCAAGGGCTGCGTGACCTCATCTCGAGCCACAAAGCCACCGATAGAAATATATGTAGTCAAGTCTAAGGAGGGGGGTAGTGTGTGGCCGCCACTCCCCGAATTTTATAGATCGCAACCCATAGCAGCCAAAGCTAAGGCCCCACAGCCTCTCCTTCAATGGATGCCTAAACAGCCGCAACAGCCGCCTAGGAGTCGACGCTCCTACCCTCATAAGACCAGAAACTCTACACCTAGGAGGCCCAGACGCAGTTACAGGAATAGACGCGTAATCAGTCAAAGATGGGTCCCCAAAGCCCTTTTGCACGCACAAGGCTACTATGAGGGCAATGCTTGGATATGGATACCTAAGGCCCACACGACCAAAGGCACCACTTGTATGCCAGCCTCAAGCTTGGTCATCCCAAAAACTGTAAAACTTCAAAACCATAAGCCGTAAAGCATCCCTAACCCACAACCATCAAGTTCATCCACGCGTGAACCCAAGAGAGTTGCTCAAGCCTATTGACCCAAGCAACAGCCATCATCACAAGAGTCATCACCCGCCAAAGTCGATCCAACTTCCCAAATCCATCCTGAAAGCAGCAGGCCGTCACTCAAGGCTGTTGCTAACCCAACCATAGTCCCAACGACCCAATGGCAAGCTCAAGAACACTCACAAGCGCAACTTTTCGTTGCCAAAAGGCTCAAGTCCTACCAAACCCCAACCACCTGTAGGCCTTAGACCCTCTTACGAGAGGAAATCCTTTCTCACACTAGCAGTTGATTTAGCTGAAGAAACAGAGAATGACGTGGTGGATTGCATTAAGCGACTGGACGCCACTTTTGTGTCGCTAGCTCTGAGCTACAATCGACTAGACTTAGGCCTATTGGACGAATCCTTCGCAACCGAAGTTCAAACGATGCCATGTTCTTAGGAAACGTTTGAATTTGCGTTCGCAAAAGCCACTACCTCCGCTGTTGAATTGCTCAGCAATGAGATCTCCAAAGAGCAAGCAATCAAACGAGGCCTCATCACATCGTATGATCAACGAACCACTTCTACCATCATTGACCAAGAAGTTACAGAGCTGTCAAGACTTGCTGAGACGGAATCCCAATTCTTAAAGCATTGGTACACTCTTAGGTTGCAATGGGAAGTTGAAGGATGCTGAATAATGACCAACGTTGAGCATCGCCGCACTATCAAAATAGCAAAGTACAACCCCACATATGTCACGCCAACCTCATATCGAGTGTTAACCACTCTTTGGGGCCGTCCTATAGAAGACCACATCAAAGGACACCCCTACCTCGATCGCTTGTTAATCGAGGAAGAGTTACACATTGCTAGCCGAGTCAACTCTGGTGACTTCCTAACAAATGTTCTCACATACATCACCCAGGTGGGGATTAAACCCTTTGATCTAGACCGCGAAGCTCATTTGGAATATAATCCCAATTTCTATACTTGGCTCCTTCACAAGTAACCCCTACACCTCCATGCCGAAAGCCCTTAACCTTCTGACCCTAAATCCTAGGAAGGATTCTTCTTAAGCTGGAAGGGGAGGGGGTAAGGTGAATCAAATCAGAATCAGTAAATCAAATCAAAGTCAGTGAAGCACATAGACATATATTATGGAAAACGGATGGGGTAGGAAAAGGGCATGAAAATTTTGAAGTAAAGGGCAAAAAGTCAAAGTCTGAAAAGGAGAATCTACATTGGATCTTAATGAATTCATTCAAAGGCATAAAGTTTTTCTTTTTCAGCAAATTATTATGTCACAAGCACTAATGAAATTTAGGGTTTATGACAGGAACAAAAGATGTCGCAGCAAGACCGCGCCCACCGACTCCCGTTCACAGACGAGAAAAGAGAGCAATATCGCATCTACCTAGAAAACTGCACCTTCAGCCAGCTTAAGTTTCGAACCATCCGCAACATAGAAGTTGTGGTGGCTATGGAGGAAGCAGCTAGGAGGGTGGTCAAGCAATGTAACCTCAGCAAGTACCTTGAAAAATTCTCACAAGAGCCGGACCACCTGAAGTGTGTAGAGTTCCTCAGATCATATGACCCAGACCAAGAATGCAGCACAGTGACAGTGGGTAGAGGAGAAAGTGCCAAGAAGGTGTAGGTCCGTCTAGACCTAGCCTTGGTGGAGAAGGCGTTGGGATTGGAGCCAAAGACGAAGAGAAAACAGAAGAGGGATGTCTATGCTATGCTGAAAATGAAAAAGGAGGAGGTGCTCACCAATGACGATATCAACATCCTAGACATCCTTGATGCAGAAGCTAGACTGCAAGCAAAGCTAGTACATGTGCTCTTCTCCAGTCAGCGCTACAACTCCCTGATGCATTGAATCAGTGTGCATGTGCTGGAGAACATAACGGCCCACACTCTGGACGAAGTTGACTGGAACAGGTATGTACAAAAAACTATCGACCAGGCAGCTGAAGCATTGGCTTTAGGAAGTGTGCAAGCAGGTGGAGGGTCTCCAGCCTCCAAAGCTACACAAAGGAAGAAAGCTTCATCCAAAGCCTCTTACATCGGGTATGGAGGTGTCTTGACTACGCTCATCCAAGAGGCAGTAAGAGAGACGCAGAATGCAGAGGAGGGAGAAGGAGAAACGCCCAATAGGACACCCCCTCACCAGAACAGAGAAGAATCTACCGATAGAACTGAAATAGATGAAGAAGGGAAAGAACAGGAAAGCAAGAAGGCAACCAAGAAACCCAAAAAGAAGACCACTCAAAGGAAGAAAAAGGATGACGAGGGCCGCAGAAAAGAGAAAGAGGACTTAGAGAAGGCCAAGAGAGAGTCCCTTAGGGAGGCCAAGGAGAGGGAGAAGAAGAAAAAATAGGAAGAAGAAAAGAAAAAGGAGCAATTACAGAAGGCTAAGAAGGCATCAAAGCAGGAGGTAGAGGAGAGAAAAAGAAAGGAAAAGGAAGAAAAAGAGAAAAAGAAGGAAGAGCAGAGGAAAGAAGAAGAAAGGCTGATGAAGAAGAGGAAGAACTAAGAAGGAAGGAGAAAGAGGACCTGGCTGAAGCTACACGCCGGTCCATAGAACAACAAAGCAGAGCATATGAACTGGGGAGTTTGAGCCCACATAGAGAAGAAAGGCATGGGTCAAGCACACAAGTGCCGGAGATTGTGCCACCCGCCGTCACTGAGGGCAAGGGCAAAGCCCCAATGCACCCAATTCCTACTCTATTGGTGCCTCCCATCGAGCCAACCACCATCACCCCCAGCATCCCCACCAGTACAGATGTATCAAATCTTGTGGTATGGATGCAGTACTTCATTAACAAGGAGATAGCCCAGGGGACGAGCACTAAAACTACGGCTACAGGGCAAAAGCGGCAGACCACAGACACAGAGTCTAGGCAAGATCCTAAACGACAAAAGGTGGAGGCCTCAACAACACCCATCCAAACAACGATGACGCCACCAGCTAATTACGATGAATACGTCGCCGAGCTACTCTCGCACTTGGAGAGAGCTAAGGAGGAATGAAAGATAGCTATGGCTGAGTTGGCAGAGCTGAGAAGGAATCAATAGCCACCTTCCAGCTTGACAAAACAAGGATGATAGCCATGCAGCAAAGGGAGATCGCGGATCTCAAGCAGGAAATAAAGGCTAAGGATAACAGAGAAGAGCACTAGAGGCAGCAGCTCGAGAATGAAACATAGGAGCTGGTGAAGATGCAAAGAGAACATAAGCTCCTGATAATGCAATATTAGGAGCTCATTGCAAAAATTGCTAAAGTTGAAGAGCTCATGGCTGAGCTCAACGCTAGGGATGAGAAAAGAAAGTAGGACATGGAGGAGCAGCAAAACGAGATTGAGCGCCTAACTGATCAATTGAACTCTGAGAAAGAAGAACAAGAGAAGCTGATCAGGGAATTGGAGGACCAAGAGCAAAGACTCATGATACTGACCCTAAAGCAAGGGGAGAGCATGGAGGAAATGAACAAGAAAGCAGAGGAGTGGGCGGTGCATAATGAAAAGAGGGTGAAGACACTAGCACGGCGCCTTGCTCTGGTAGAAAAGGAAAAGATCATTACAGAGAGCAAGGCAGAAGCTGCCCAAGTGACATTTAGTGCCCAACAAAAAGCCTTCCTCGACATCATCATGGACACTACCCGCCCAGAGAAGGGAGAGTTGTTGGAGGCGGCACAAAGGAAGCTCAGCATTGCACGCAGAGCCCTACATGTAGGACTTCAAATGCCACCCCAACCTACGGAGGTTAGGCTGAGCTTGGACGAGCAACGCAAATACCTATTACTGGCCGGCCTAACCCCCTAGGAAGTGGATGCCCTAGGATTTGAAGAGTGAGCACCACAGGAAAATCGGCAGGGGGAGGAAGACGAACTCGAATGACATGGGTAGATTCCGAGAAGATGTGATCCCACAACCCCCCTCGCCGCACATTTAGGAACAACAACCACTTGACCCACCCCTGGACAGACAAGCCACGCTCAAGGAGTGATGGAAAAATTTGGTGGAAGAAGCCAGAAAAAGATTGCAGACCAAGCCAGTCGTGTGGCCATCCGCATCCCTTCCACCATGCCCCGATGACCTCCCAACGCAATTCCATGCGGAGTTGGTGGTCTGGGAACGACAGGAAATCGAAAAGGACCCTTTCTCTTTCAGCTTCCTTATGCCTAACAACCTGAGAAGAGTCCTGTCAATCAAAGTAATGGAGGAGGTGATCACGACTGGCAGCAGACTGGGCCAAAAATGGTTGGACGACGAGGCAAAGACCCCCACTCTGTGGGGCACGGAGGAAGTAGAATTTTGGCAAGACAAAGTGTTCGAAGTGCCACACACCGTAAGGGGCTACAACCGCCAACCCCTCTGGAGAAGGCGAATATGCAATATTAACATGCTCGCCTGGATGGCATTTTGCAACACCCTACCCTACAAGAGGAACGACTCCACATTCATGGCGTATCCTCGTAGGGTAGGCGTAGATTTTGTCGCCACCCTCCATGGGAGGCATGACTTCCGCATCATCTACAATTCCAATGCCACCTCCTTCGAGGATGCCCTCCTTTTTTATTTAGGAAGCCTAACCGACTCCATGATGCGCTTCCTCGTGGAATTCTCCTCCTGTCCCGATCCCGCTTTCATAACTACGTGTAATTACCTTAGGCTTCTTAAGCTCCTACTCAATCAAGATCCGACACCGCAGGAGAATGGCTTACCTCCCCTCTTTTTTGATCCCAATGCTATTGATAGCTGCGCTATGGCACGCTTAATGATGAGAGCTAGCCTACTACCTTCCTTTTGCCTAGCTCTCCTAGAGGACATGAGTGACAGCCAATTCACTAGGTGTAATCACCCCTTCCTTTCCACCACCTCTCTCCACGTCTGCATAAACCTAAAAGGGTACATGCAAAGCCAACAAATTTTCCACAAATCCATCCGCCCTCCTTCCCCCCTCGTTCAGACGAAGAGGATTAGGCCTAGCTGTCATTCATTCCACCAAAAAAAAAAAAACTGACTGGTCAACATCACCCACTTGTAGAAGCACTTATCACCACAAAAAGCACAATCAGTGCACCTAGGGGTTCTTAAGTTAGGCGTGTCCGGTGGCTTCGGTCGACCGACTGGCTCCACTCCCAACCCCCTAGCCCTTTTTGCTCCCCCACTTCGCGCTTAGGGCCCATCAAGGGCAGGACACACCTAGGAAGGTAACACTCACCTCTCGTTAGACTTGTCACCCTAAGCCACTGGCACCGCACCCCCCTTGGCACAAATGGGGTCCTGAAGTGTGGGACATCACCCAGGCTCAAACCCACCTCCCCATTCCACTAGCACGAGCACAATGCACCAACACGCTGAGGAAAGCATCCCCCTTAGGTAGAGCACCGCACCTTCTCCTTCAGGCACCCCAAAAGCGCCAAACCACCAACTTCGGCGGCTCTCGTCAACCCATGACATCCAGTTAGCTGCTCCGACAAACATCATTCTTAAGCTTCCACAAGCACCTGAGTTTACATGTGGCCCTCACCCTTACACCAACCCAACGCCGAAGTGCCATGGGACTGGCAACCGTCTAGGAGGGGGGTAATGTTAACCCCAAGTCGAGATGGTGGAAAAATGAAGGAAAAAGCAAAAGGAAGGTAGAAAAAGAGCAAAGACATGCAAGCGGCCTCTAAAGATGAACCGGGGTAAAAAGCGCAACTTTAAATGAAAAGGTGCCTCAAAAAACTCGAAAAACTCTTGTAAAAGAGCGCCAAGCTCCCTCCCGTGCCAATTGTAAAATATTAGATGGATGTAGGCTAGAGGCATAAGGCTAGAAGAGGAAAATGGAAAAAGGACCTTGCCACAATGGCGGGTCATGTAAAAAAGGGATGGGTGCCCATGGGATTTTAGGGTTTGTATATATAAAGTTCAAAAAGTGAATAAGAGCTCATTCTTTTGATGTGTGGCAACAAGAGTCGTCTTCTTCTTCTCTCCTTCTCATCTTCTTGATTGTGTGTGCTCTTAAGAGAGGGAGTGTGAGAGTGTGAGGAAATGAGTATGTGAGAGTAAGGGATCAAGAGGGTGAAGCTCTTCACCATCTCCTCTTCTCTTCTTCTCTTCTCTTCTCTCTGCTTACGCACACGGCTATGGAGGATGGATCTTGGAGGTGGAGGAGGCTTGAGGATGCTTGAGCTTGCATCTAGGATCATGGAGCTACCGGCGTGTGTGAGAGAGGAGGCAACTCATATCGACATTAAGGTAAGCTCACTACACTCGTAGGATCGATGGTGCGTCGGCTAGGTGAGAGATAGCCATTAGAGCTCGCTTGGAACGCTTGAAATAATAAGTAGTCCATGGGTCTTAGCGGTTGAGCGAAAGCTCACACAGTACTCATGGTCCGTGCAGAGCCTCTTTGGCTTATGGCGATCATGTGAGGCATGCTCCTCTAGATCTAGTCCATGTTGTAGTATATGGACCTATGCCTTCCCTATCACTTGGTGGAGCATCGTATTTTGTGACCTTCATGGATCATGCTACCCACCGTGTTTGGGCTTATCCTTTGGTATGGATTGAGCATGTTGTTACTATGCTTGACAGGCTTATGGATTCTGTTGGTAGCAGGCCTAGATGCTTACAAATGGATTATGAGAGTCATGCTCTCTCTCCCAACTTAGGGATCTCTTATCAGCAATATGGCATTGATTTCTTATGCCCACGGTATTATGGGATTGCTCATGGCATGTGCCTAACTTTACAGGCAAAGGTTGGCTTCTATGCTTACCACAGTTAGGTTGTCTTATGGCTTTTGGGCTGAGGCCCTTATGACGGTAGTCTACTTGGTTAATCGAACGTCGTGTTTCTCTTTGGATGTTATTACTCTGCATGAGGCATGGAGTGGCATGAGACCCTCCTATGATCACTTGAGGATGTTTGGCTGCCAGGCATCTGTCAGTATGCCACATGAGCCTATGCCACGCAGATGCATACTCCTTGGCTATGGAGATGGTGACTTTACGGCTTACAGGTTTTGGGATTTAGATGCCCAGTAGGTTCTACGCAGCCATCATGCTATCTTTTATGAGACGCAGACACCTCTCAAGCCTCTTGATGCGCATTCAGTGCGCTTTATGGCTGATTCTACAGCCGTATGTCAGTCTTTCGCTTTGTTGAGGCTGCACATTGTCTTGAGACCCCGTCTGACTTGTATCCAGGATGCTGGCCCTCTTTCAGTGATTGACTCTAGAGAGTTTGGATACTCTCCATTTTCTTTTATGCACTGCGATGATGCTTTATAGTCGTGCACTTATGAGTTGTGTTGCTTGCTTCATGGGAAGCAATCATGGATTGCTCTATTGTCTAGAGCTATGGGATCGCTTGTCTCCTAGATGTCATGGACTCAGGGATGCTTGACTCTTCTTGTGAGGAGGTTCCCGCCACTTATTGCGCAGCTCGCTTTTCAATTGGGCGTTGGGTGAGATGTCATGATTCCTCACCCTATCTCTTTTCTTTTGTTTTGTTTTTTCACTCCCTAGCCCATTGGCCTTTTAGTGGGAGGTTGTTGGGGTAAAAGGCCCTTGGGCCTGCCCGTGTACAGTGACCGCCCATATTCTTTATTCATATATATATAATATATATGAAAGTGCAATAAGGCTGTCATAACATTGTTGACAGCACCTACATTGTGTGTGCTCTTCTCTCCCACATCTCCTGCATCCCTTTCAAGGGACAATGTTGTGCCAACGTGGTGAGCATAACCTTGACTATCCAATGAGCTTTGCTAGCAAACAACTCACTGATATGGAAATGAACTATTACACAATAGAGAGGGAAGGGTTAGCTATGGTGTTCGTCATCAAGAAGTTTAGACACTATCTTCTAGTGACACCCTTTACATTCTTTGTGGATCATCAATCATTTCTTTATCTTCTAAACAAACCCTGCGTAACAAGACACATTGCTTGATGGTTACTTTTGGAATTTGACGTCTCTATGGTAGTATGCAAAGACATAGCGACACTATACGGTAGATCACATGTCCTGCATAACCATAGGTGAAGTGGCTGATAGGGCATCAATGATGACCTACCAGATGCACACATTTTTAGAATGTCTAGCGAAAATGAGAATTATTTAGAGCAAACCTCATGCCATATTGGATGAATTATAAAGTCCACATGCTAGAGAATGGATTGCCTGAATGACCCATAGAATAAGTTGGGTTAAGGAGGCTAATCTTGAAGATCCAACCTATCAGTTGATCGTTGGTCAATTGTATCAGTTAGGACAGGATGGACTCTTAAGGAGATGTGTCTGCGAACATGAAATGCATGATGTGCTCACGGAAGCACATGGTGGGATTATTAGAGGACATTTTAGTAGAGACACCACATCATGCAAGGTGCTCTACTCTCAATTGTGGTGGCCAATATCTATTCTACAATGCAGCTAAGTTTGTGAAGCACTATGATAAGTGCCAATAGACCAAAGTCCCTATTCGTAGTAAGGACAAAATGGAGTTGACCCCAGTGATGATCGCATGATACCAACCATTTGAGAAGTGGAGAATGACTTCATTGATCAAATCAACCTTGCGGCATAGTACTCACAAGCCAAGTATATCATTGTTGCCATAGACTATCTCACCAAGTGGGTGGAAGATTGAGCATCTCATAAACATGATGCTAGGACCATGGCCAAGTTCCTTTGGGAGCAAATTATCTCACAGTTCAATTGTCCCATAGAGTTTGTCAATGAGACCTAGGCACACAATTCATCAATGAAGTGATTGCTCACTTGTTGTCCACCTTCTTGATAATCCACATGAAGTCCTCACCATATTATTCTCAAGCCAACATTCAAGTCGAATCCATGAACAAAATCTTAGTGAATGTCCTAACAAAGCTAGTCTCTGCTTCATGCAAGCACCGACTGAGACAACAAGCTCATGGCAGCTTTATGGGCATATAGGACGGCCTACAAAACAACCATAGGACAAAATCCATTCAAATTGACCTACAAAATCAAAGCGATTCTACCAATAGAGTTCTTTGTTCCAGGCTTGAGAATAGAAACCCAACAGAGATGGGAGGGCAAATAAGCATGGACAAATCAGTTGGTAGAGCTAGAATGCCTATTTGAGACTCGACTCATTGCAACTCGTTTCCTAATCTATGAGAAGGTGCGATGCAAGAGTTGGTTGTTTGACAAACACATCCAACAACGGGACTTCGACAAGGAGACCTAGTCTTACTATACTCTATTAAGGGACACAAGTAGAAGATGAAATTTAGGAGATTGGGACCTTTCAAGGTTCACAATATCAGTAGAATAGGCAATGTGAAACTTGAAACCCTAAAGAGGGAGGGCATAGGCTTTTTCAATGGAAGTTGCATAAAAAAGTATTATCCTTCGTCACATCCACTTCATGAACCTCCAATGATAAAACCACTAATGAATGTGAGGGTTGCAACCATCATTGTGTTGAGAAATAGACAAATGATGTATGCTCCAAGAATAGCTATCTGGAATCCCATATGCACAGCGAGGAGAGTGGAACAACTCAAAGTCTATAAAGCATTGTACTTGACTATGAAATGAATAAAATGTCATGATGCTTTATACTTTCAGTTAAGTGTCTTATCATTGTCAATTCTACACAAGATTGTGTCTATGAGTCCAAGCTAATCTATCTTGGAACCTAATTCACTTGTGTAACAGTTTGTCTCTACTTGTCCATGTCATTATGAGTTTGGTCTTCATCTTTCATCCACCATAGCTTGTGTCATGCTCTAGATCTGAATATTCTAACATGGTATCAGAGCTCAGTTGAGCATGGCTTAGATCATCTCCATCTCTTCCCAGCTCAAGTTGAGTGTTGGATCTCATCCCCAACTTCATTTGCAATTCTACCTTCAATAAAGCTTCCATGGTAGCCATAGCCAACAGTACCCTATTAGCTTGAAGCTTTTATATCTCTCTCCACATGCCAAATTTCTCTAGACTTCCTTTTAGAGAAGTGTTTTCCTACTTCCAGAGCTTCTCCCTTGCACCTCATTCATTGACATTGGGTCACTATTGCCTCAGCATTGCATGTTTTTGAAGTTGCTGCCATATCTGTGTATGTGGACAGCAGCACCCACCTGACTTGGAGGAGTT
Organism: Lygodium microphyllum; assembly: GCF_053477565.2. NCBI lineage: Eukaryota > Viridiplantae > Streptophyta > Polypodiopsida > Schizaeales > Lygodiaceae > Lygodium > Lygodium microphyllum. Next base: position 156,105,799 of record NC_141136.1, on the reverse strand, counting down.
GCATCTCCACATAGAGGCCATATCTCTCCAAGGTCTCTTCTAGGAAAACCTTCGTGAACTCTAGGCGCTTCTACTTGGCACATGACAGTCAGAGATTGGCCCCCCAACCACTCAGCATTGCAAAAATTGGACGATGTTGTCTGATCTGGGCCTGGTTTCGTTCGAGCCATCTATTCTCCTTCCACGCAGCGCGATTTCCTCCGAGATCATAGGGCTTCTGTAGACTTGAAGAGAGCTACATTTCCATTAAAAAACTTTTGGAAATGATCCACTGTAGCTCATGAAATCAGTAAAAAAACCAGACCTGTGTCTAAACCCTAATCCAGGAAGCCATAGCCAAAGCTTCAAAATTTGGCATTCTTCACAGGTTCTTCTCACTGAAGTCATCAACAGCGATTTTAATCACTAAGCAATACTCTCTGAAGTTCATTACTATTTTGGAAGTGCCCAAGCAAGCTAAGAAGCCATCCAAGAAGTTTGTGAGAGAAAGCAGATCAATTACCGACTAGTATCCATTAACACTGAACTAGTGTTAATTTGACACCGATTCTCTTATGTCTCTTGACACATTAAAATACAAAAATTTGCTAGTTAACTGAAGTTTAGCAACATGACAGAGCTTTAGTAAATAGCTAAATTCAATGGTGAAGGATTTCATGCATGGAAGGAGAAGACCATGTATCACCTGATGTGAAAGGACTTGTGGGACATGTTTGAAGATGATGCAAATAGCAAGAGGGAAGATGATGAAGACGGGTTTATTGAAGAAGACCAGCTCAAAACCAAAGAATGGAAGAAAATGAATAACAAGGCACTAGGCATCATTGCCTGGGGACCAAGTGATGATGTACTACATCATATATTTGGCATTAAAAATGCTAGAACCACTTGGGAGGAACTTGACAGAATGTTTGGTACCCAAGCAAAGAATTCAAAGGTAAAACTCCTCATGCAGTTTTATAAACTAGATATCAAAGACAGTGCTTCTATGACCACGCACATTAACAAGTTCAAGAGCCTAAAAACCCAACTTGCAACTCTTAAGAAGAATATTGATGAAGATGAAGCAATATTCATACTGCTTGCAAGTGTAAACAAGGATCCATATTAGAACCTTGTGTCCACTCTAAGTAATGTTCCGAGTCTCTCACTCAAAGATATTGAGCACCCACTGCTTGATGGAGAAAGCAAATTTAAAAGCAAAGATGTAAAAGAGACCAGCTCAAGGGAAAACCTCTTATACACTAGAGGAGCTACTGGACCCAAGGGAAGAGGTCGAGGATTCAACATCGACAATAGGAGTCGGATGGCATGTCAGTATTGTGGTAAAATTGGCCATATTGTCAGTGAATGCTTCCACAAGAAAAGAGCACAACAGATGCAGAATGACCATCACCAAAGTCAATTTATGAATGAAGAAGAAGAAAAAGATACTTCCGCTACCATCAACAACTCTGACAGGTTGTTCTAAGGAATTTGTTACCTTAGTGGATTTGATTGTAAAACCCTTGCCAAAGATGTAAAGTCTCAAGATTTAACTTGACTAGGCTGCCTTTGAGCTAGTCTTCCGGGCCATGTTATCATGTAGGGGGCAAAAGCCAGCAAGTGTAGGGACTCATCATTTGAGGGGGGGTGTTGAGAAATAGACAAATGATGTATGCTCCAAGAATAGCTATCTGGAATCCCATATGCACACTGAGGAGAGTGAAACAACTCAAAGTCTATAAAGCATTGTACTTGACTATGAAATGAATACAATGTCATGATGCTTTGTACTTTCAGTTAAGTGTCTTGTCATTGTCAATTCTACACAAGATTGTGTTTATGAGTCCAAGCTAATCTACCTTAGAACCTAATTCACTTGTGTAACAGTTTGTCTCTACTTGTCCATGTCATTATGAGTTTGGTCTTTATCTTTCATCCACCATAGCTTGTGTCATGCTCTAGATCCGCACCTTCTAACACATTGCATTAGAGAAGAAGGATGAGGAAGGAGTAGCACCAACCTACCTACTTTGAACAACCGTGACCGCTCAAAAGGCATACACTTTTGATGTACTTATCAATGAGGAAGCTGACTCAAATATCTTAATGTATGATCAGTAGACCGCCATGGGTCAACCCCAATTGCAACCAACCAATGCAACACTCAGCCCATTCGGGGGGTAGTCCTATCCACTCTTGGGAAAATGCAAACTAATTGTTTCTATTGAGACCAAGAGCCTACCCAACATCTTTTATGTACTACCTAACAAGCAAATTATTGGGAATCACTGTTGGGTCGCATATTCAAAAAACAAGTTCACTGTAATATTGATTAGGACTTGCAACGCATCCACCTTGCCATCAGCAATGTTAGAATAGTAGCGACTTTCAGAAAAGGGCACCACAACCACCCATAGGCTTGGAGTGCCACCGATAGTTAAACCTAGTGTCAACCCTAAAGCTACAATCCAAACACTCAAATGGGTCCCCAAGCATAAACCACAGTCTCACAAACACCAATCATTTGGAACTCATAGTTTCCATGCCTCTCACTCTAGACCTAAACGGAGGAGTTAATTGGTGCTCCAATAGTTCACATGTGATTAGGCCATGCTAGGTTCCAAAAGCCCTATTGCAAGTCCAAGGCTACTATGAAGGTAACACATTAATGTGGCTGCCTAAAGTCACAAGTGGCATGTATGATCCTCAATCTTAAGCTCCAAAAACTAAGGCCCAAAAATGTAAATCAAAAGAGGGGAAGAGAGAAATCAAAAGGAAGGGTGCTCAATCCATGAGTGCTCCAATGGTCAATCGACCCAAAGCTCAACCAAGTGTCAATGAGCGACCACTCATGAATGAGCTCTCTCCTAATGACTTTGATGCGATCACCACTGCAAAAACTAACGATAAAGCGTCAAACCAAATTGCAAACTTCTCAAACTAATCTCACTAAACCCAATGAGAATCCCAAGGTGAAACTACCATGAGATGACTTAGCAACGTGCATTCGGCAATTGGATTCAACTTTCATATTGTTTGCTAGAAGTTACAAACATTTGGACCTAGGCCTACTTGACAAACCCATAGCAAACGAGGTATGTTCCTTGCCGTGTTCTTGGAAAGAATATGAATTCATCTTCATTGATGATTGGCTCTTGAAAAAGTAAGGCACACCACACAGACACACTGAAGACACTTACACATTTACTTCCACAATATTAGAAAGGATTTTCATCATTTTTAAGGGGAAGGGGCTAAAGTGGAAGAGGAGTAAAGTGAAAGGTGAAAGAAAAAAATCAAAAATAGGAGTTGAACTTCAAAGAAAAGGATGAATGGAATTTTCTTATTCGTTTAGTAAAAATGCTCCATGAAGTTCTTGTGTGAAATGTATGGATTGATTGATGTGAAAAAATTCTCATTTTGTGAGTTATACATTTCATCATCTGATAGTGTTTTTTCTAATCACTTTACCTTCCGTGCAAGAAATGTCCTTTAAGTAGAACTAATTGTGGGCTGTCATGTGGTGGAAAGAACCCAAATGGCAGGGCAATAGGATAAAACCAACATGCTCCCATTCTCTAAGGAGGAACATAGAAAATATGGCTTAGCTATGGAGATACACGCGTTCAACCAATTGAAATACCGCAGCATCCACAACCTGGGGGGTTGATGCCATCTGATGAGGTAGCTAGGTGGATAATAGAACAATGTAATCTTGCCAAGTACCTAGAGAAGGTGGTGTAGGATATCAACCATAGCAAATGTAGTGAGTTCCTAAAGACCTTTGATGCCCAAAACAATAGTGGCACAGTAACAATCAGACAAAGAGATGCCACTAGAAGGGTAGAAGTTGAACTTAGCCTAGAAATTATGGAAAAGGCCTTGGGACTAGTGGACAAGATGGAGAAGAGGCCTAAGAGAGATGTCTATGAGATGTTGGGAATGGACAAGAAGAAAGTCTACATGAACTATGAAATTAGCTTGCTTGATATCCCTGATCCTACCATCAAACTGCAAGCAAAGATGGTCCATACCCTTTTCTCAAGTCAAATGTATAACACCGTCATGAACGGAATAGGAGTGCCATTGCTTGAAAACCTTGTAGCAAATGCATTGGATGAGATCAACTGGAATGCCTATGTCCAAAAAACAATCCAGGCATCAGCACAAAGATGCCAAGAACAATGCTAAGGACAACATGGGGAGAGTCTATGGCTACTATAATAGTAGAGTCAGAAAGGAAAAAGCTAGCGTCCAAGGCATCAATCATAGGGTTTGGAGGGGTACTAACATCTATAATCCAAGAAGCCCTAGGGGAGGTGAAAAGAGAAGAAGTAGTAGAGGAAACCTCAGAACCATCACCAATCCAAGAGGAGCATCACTCCCCCACTTGAGTGATCCCTCCCACTTTGTTCTTAGCAGCAGAAGAGTAGGGGGAGGAAGAAGTCAACATAGATCATTAAGAGAAAGCAGAACAAGTTGCTAAGGAGAAAGAAGCCAATTGCACACTCAACAGTAATAGCAAGAAGCCTTAGGTGAAATAACAGTTAGTGAATAGCAGGGCTTAGAACCATCAAGCTAAGGAGGAATAAGAAAGATCACATTGAAAATCCCTATCAAGAGAACCCAGTCCACCACAAAGGAAAACAAAGAACCACAGAGTGTGGAAGAGAAATCTAGGAGACTTGAAGAGGAGCGTAGGAAGAAACAAGAGGAAGAGGGAGAAAGACTAAGATAAGAGGAGAAGGAGCACATAGTGTTGGCCATTAGAAGATCAATAGAGCAACCCTCTCGATCTCAAGAATTGGCTATGATGAGCCCCACATGGGAGAACGTGCCAAGCACAAGTCCAGTAGCAACAGAAGGGACGGAACAAAGACCCTCTACGTGCATTAATATCACATAGGTGGAATACTACTAAAATAAAAGCCTATTGTAGAGAAAGAGCGGTTATCACCCCTCTTTTTTTATATTAATGTAGGAATAGATAGCTGTGCAATGATCCACCTCATGATGAGATCCACCCTCTTGCTAGCATTTGTATAAGCCTATTAGAGGATATGAATGACAATAGGTTTACTAAGTGCAACCACTCGTTTTTGTCATCTACGCCCCTCAATGTAAGGGTTAACTTGAAGGGCTATATGCAAAGTAGGGTCTTCCTAAGCAAATCCCTGCAGCTTGGCCCTTGCCCATGAACGAAATGCCACTTAATGTGCTCCCTTTGTAATAAAATAAACAAAAAATGAGAAAAAGAAGAAGACAAAAAGAAAAGGAAAAGGAAAAGAAAAAGAAGAGAAAAAGAGAAGGAAAAAGAAAAAGAAAAAGAAAAAGAAAAGAAAAGAAGAGAAAGAAGCAAAAAAGGAAAGGAATACAAAAACAAAGTCCGCCGTCCATCTGTATTCTATGAGAATCACAATCACTCCACCTAGGGACCACACTAGCCCTCCCCCACTTCACAACTTAGGGCATATCAAGGGTAGGACATTTTGATATACCTATCTCCCTAAGTTACTCACATGGCCTAGGTATTGTGAGTGACTTAGGGGGGTTGTTTCTACCTTACCATGCAGTGCATTGTATAAGTGATGGTAGACACAACCCCTTAGGAAGTGCACTCTTTTTCTTTTCAAGCACATTATACGACTGCACGGCAAGCTAATAACTACAAAGGTCTTCTTCAACCAACCATCTATCTCCAACATCGGCAACCTTTAAAATACGCTTCACAGAGTGTCCCCATCATGACCTATCTCTCTAAAGGCATCATGAACCCTTCCACACTGACCCTTATTTTTATCCCATACCATCATGTGCCATAGGATTGACACATAACTAGGAGGGCGGTAATGTTAACCCTTAGAAGACCAAGACAAGAAATTCAAAAAATCGAAAATGAAAGACAGTCCCAAGGCAAGAGGAAGATGGAGAACAAAGGCATAATAAGAAAAATTTGAAGACACAAAGTGTATGAAAAGTCTAAATGTATAGAGGAAGGTGCACAACACAAATAAGTGCACTTTAATACTTTTGTAAAAAGAGCACCAGGCGCCTTGTAATTCATTTTGTAAAACAGCATCGGGCTCTCTCGCATGCAAGTTTTAAAGAATGAGAGGCACGGGTTAAGGCCAATGTTAATAGGAAGGAGGAGGAAAGAGAGTAGAGGAATGGAAAAAAGACAAAAAAGGGGATGGTTGCCCAAGGAGGGGATAGGGCATGTATAAAAGTCAAAAAGTGAATGAAGAAACTCATTCTTGGTGTGTGGCCAAACTTGTTCTCTTCTTGCTTCTTGCTCTTGCTTCCTTCTTATGCATGAGGGAGAGTGTGTGAGAGAGAGTGAGGGACCGTGGAGAAGCTTTTCTTCTTCTCTCTTCATATTCATCTTCTTCTCTTCTCCTTTCTCGCAATGGCTATGGAGGTTGAAGCTTGGAGCTTGGAGATGGAGCTTGCTTGTGAGCGCATCTTGAATCGTGGAGCTACCAGCGGATTTGTGGTGGGAGGAGGAAACTCAATCTGATGCAAAGGTAAGTTTACAACATCTATGTGGAAAAGTGTGCACAGCTATGTGAGAGGTAGTCATAGCTCTCGCTTGAAATGCTTGAAGCAATAAGCGGTCCATGGGTCTTGGTAGTTTGCTAGCAAGAGCAGCAACACATGTTATAATACTTATCTTAGTCAAGTTGCTCATAATATAAGTACTTATCATCCTCCATATCCTCATCATCATCTAGCAAAGGATATACATTGTGATCCACCAAAGGTCATCTTACCATTTGCTTTAGGGAGATATTATTCTTATTCTTACGATGTCCTTGATTCTTGCAATTGCCTGGTGGGATGTCCTCCTTTCCTTGATTTGATTCCTGCTGCTTTGGGGTAGGGTAGTCCTTCCCCTTCAATCACTTCTTTTCCCCTCCTTGAGGCAGTGATGCAGGTGTTTTGCTTATGCCCACTTGCACCTCCTACGCCTTCTTCTTGTCGCCCTCCTTTTGCATTTTATTAGTCTCTTCTTTACCTTTTTCTCCAACTTGTCCTTAAGTTTGATGCTATTGGGGTTGCAATTACATTGGATGTTTTTTCAACTATATTATGGTATTTGTGCCAAGGACTTGATTGCTCTGGTGATAAAGTTTGCAAATAAAGTCAACTTTTAGCTTGGGTTAATGCTTGTGTCACAAATCTTATATCCAAGAATTCATGGAGGTATTTTTGCAAAGATTGGAGACCGATTACATTACTCAACATCTCCCTGACAACATGATTCGAAGCTTTTTCTTTGTGTATTAAACTTTTGTTTGGGAAAGTAAATTATACCATGTAATTTGGTTCTTGTACACAATAGACAATTTCTTGGTGCTATCTTGAATTGGATTCTCTTTCTTGATTGTGCATTACTTCTGCTAGATCAAAAGTGTCTAGATTATTATGGATTTGGATAAGGACTATGGTTTTATAAGATACGATTTCATGTTTCTTATCATGACAAAAAAGAGATTTGGTTGTGTTTTTTGCAACACGATGAATGCCCTCTTCACTAGTGCATTGGCTACGGTGTAGATTACTAGGTATTTTCAAGAACCATTTATACTAAAGTAGCAAATTATGCAAGGTTGTCCACTTGCCCCCTCTACTATTTGTTTGGTCACAAATCCTTTATTCAAGCTACTTTATCACCTAGCAGTGCACAAGGTAATTACAGTGTTGTTGCTCTTGAATGGTCCAACCTTTAGTAGCTTGATGTTTGTGGATGATAATGCAAACATAATTCAAGAGGATGAGAGGAGCATTAGACCACTTCCAAGGGTCCATGAGCCATTTTGTGATGTTCTAGGATCTAAAGTGAGCATGGAAAAGTTAGAAATTCTAAAGTTACATCTTATGAAAGGCAAGAAGAATTGGATTTTCAATTTAAACATACTGGGCCAAATAGGACATTCAAGTACCAAGTTCATCTTATAATGAGGTAGATGTTTATTTGGTTGCAATATAAGATGAGGTTGAAGATGTCCCAATAGAAAGAAACCCAACTCAACTTCTTAGATAAATTGGTCGTTTCCAAAAATATCCTTAAATCAATATCTATTTTTAGTAGTGACATTTAGTGAGTTCATAGGACATGACTTCTCTAAAGAGGTTGGAGGTTTGGTATCAACCTTTGTGAGAAGGCTTTGGTGTTTAACTTTAAGTGGATTGACAATTTGTAGAAGCATCAACCTTGACCGTCTTGCTAAGACATTGATTACTACATGTTCTGTCTTAACATCTCATGTAACTAGATAGCACTCGATGTGATTGATTGCATGCTCACCCATTCACAATTATAAGGATAAAATCAAAAGTGGCTAATGCTACAATTAATGCTTGGAGAAGATTTTTGCCTAAGGCCATATGGACATTGAGCCTTGTGAAGGGGATGCTTCTCTTCTCGTTTCAATTTGTCTTAATTCCTCAGTGGATACTGAAGGTAGCTCTATGGTGCCATTGAGCAATAAACTTTTTCTTCCTCTTTGGAATAAGTGAATTCCTTTCTAGGCCAACATATGCAACCAAGCTAAGATGGACTAGATGGCTATAGATGACATCAAGCAGCACGATGGGTTTTCTTTCGAGGAGGCCCAATGGATTCAATGGGCTTTAGTTTGAACCAAAACTAAGTGACCATTTTCTTCTAGAGTCATTAGTGCTTTTAAAATTAGTCATCTTGCTATTGAAAGAACAAGCCCCTCAAAGTTCTTCATACAAGGGGTTGTGAATCAATATTGTTGGTTGTCCAGAACTATGAGCTTCTAGAGGAAAGTTGATACCAATATGTCAACAAAAGCTTTGTAGACTCTAGTCTTGAAGTTATGGAAGGCCACTCCTTTGAATTGGATAAACTTCATGCTATGGATGGTGGCTATGTGCAAGTTGCCAATAAGGGACTGAATTTGTAAATTGGTGTGGTTCCTCTTGTTTGTTCTCTTTGCCATTTAGAAGATGGATCATCTTTTCATTTTTAAGGGTTGCAAAAGAAATCAAAGAGATTTTGAAGAACCTTCAAGCTTGGTTATCAGGGTTGCTCCACATGATGAAATCACTTGGGGGAACAAGCTTTGCCAAGAGTTAAGGGAAAAAATGAGGGGCATTGTGCTATATGTAACTTGGGATGCCAGTAATCTATTACTTTTTAGATCAAGGCCTTGGATGTTGGTCAACCTTATTAATCAATTTCCAAAGATCTCTTAATGGATTCTACAAGTATGGAATTTTGTTTGTAAAGAGGATTTTACTAATGCGATAATCTACAAGTTGTCGAGCTTGGTTTGAGATGTATCTACCAATTCGAACGCTTTGAATATTATTACCTTAGTTTATCTCGATTAAAATATTTGATACGTGGGGAAACACTCAATAAACCTTTTTGGTGATACGTGGGGACCTTGCAAGATGCATAGACTGTAGGCTTTGAACCAACAAGTAGTTGCTATGTATTCAATGCACTTTCCAACTTGCTAGCCTAAAAACATGGCATGTGGATATATTGGCCATAGTTAAACAATTGGGCTAACAAGTTGGAAAGTGCACTGAATACATAATGTTTGCTCGTTGGTTCAAAGCCTATAGTTTGCACATCTTGCAATGCCCCATCTTGGCTAGAGGGTAAGGGTGGTTAAGTTTTTGTTTGGGTGGACACTTTTGAAATACTTGAGTGCATGCCAAATCAGCTGTATGCCCCTATATTCCTTCGGTATGTGGACAAATGTGAACTCTCCCTAATTGTCCTGAAATGTGTGTGAAAGCCCCACGGCCACTTACCATGGGTAGAGAGGGGCTGTGTGTCCGGACAATTAAGAATCCACCCTAAGGTCTTTTTGTTGTGCACGCCCTCAAGGGCCAAGTGGCAAGGCCGGTGTGCAAATTGCAATCAGGCAGTATAAGGGAGCATCCTCTTGCTTCCTTACCAAACGGTGTTGAGACGATAATTGGTAGCGTGTTGCGCCATCTTCGAATTGCGCGTTCCTTTGTAAATCTTTCTCAATCTAAAACATCTTCTCACTTTCATTCTCAAAACTCTCTCTCTCTTTTCTTGAAATCGTGTTGTGTCGTGCCATGACGTGTCGTGCCGTGTCGTGCCGCGCCGTGCCGTGCCGTTTCGTGCTGTGACGTGTTATGTTGTGCCAAAGTCAACTTGGGGATATTTACCTTACGCACTCTTAGTGTGTAACACTTGGTATCAGAGCCTCTCCTCACGTGAAGGCAGGACCTTCAACGGGCGTGGGAGTGATCATAGTGGAAATCTGGTTGTGTTTCATAAAAAATGGGTGGACGCAACAAAAATAAAAGTGCGGCTAGAGAGGAACGAGATGAAATCTCGGTAGCCCTCGGCATTGGGGCTAGTAAACCTCAAATGGAGGTTGGGGAAGAGTACCCAACAGAACATGAGGATGATTTGGATGTAGCACTGAAGGAAAGAGTGGCGCTTCATAGGGAGCCCAACTCTATTGACGCCATGCGGGGTATGATGCAAGATCTTTTGGCCACAATGTTGCCCAAAGCTATGGGAAAAATTCAGGCTGAAACAGATAATGAAGTGGAACCACATAGAAGACGCAGAAAGAAAGACAGAAGGGATCGGGATGATTCGTCTTCGGATGAGATGGGAAAATTTAAACCGCAACCACCGAACAAATACAAAGGAGAAAGAGACTCCGTCAGCTTAAATAGATGGATCCGTGAGGTGGACGGGTACCTGAAATCAATGCGGATTTCAAGCTGCCGCAAAGGTCTCGCAGTAGCTCAGTTATTAGATGGGGACGCGGCTAAATGGCTTATGTTTGAGGAGGAACAGCAGGGGGGCAAACTTTCTTGGGAGGATCTACAGAAAGCGATGATAGATTATTTTGTTCCCAAGAATGAGCCCTTCAAAGTCAGGGATGAATGGCGGTTCCTCAAGCAGTATACTGGAAGAATGAGGGACTACATTCAAAAATACCGATCTCTTATGCTTCAGCTTCACGACATGGATCCGACGACAAAACTACATGGTTTTCTCTATGGTTTGCAACGTTGGGCTCGTCAAGAAATAGAAAAACAGGAGCCAGCGACAGTTGCAGATGCTATGAATATGGCCGAAAGGCTCATGGATTTTGAAGGTAAGCAAGCCGGATCCATGCATAATGCGTTTTCGGGTGGCACATCATGGACTCCAAGAACAACTCAAGGGTTCAATCAAACCAATGCTAGTGCAAAAACTGGATGGTCAAGTCAACAACCCCTTCGAATTGAGTATACCGAAGGCACAAGGACCGACTCAAGCCCTGCCAGTACATCTACAACCTTTAGATCTACAGGTGCAGGAGCCGGTCGAAGTAATTTTTCGTCGCGGGGGGGTTATGCTAGTGGATATAGAGGAAGGGGAGGCCCCATAGCATGTAATTTATGTGGAGGGCCTCACTTCGCTTGAGATTGTTCCAAAGGGGCAACGGCATCAACAAGTGGATCTAGGGCAGCTTATGTTCAAGCTGGTACCGCGTTGCCCCCATCCTCAGTTCACATTACAGAAATTGAAGAAGATAGTAAGGATTGGGATCATCAAGCTAAAGTAGGCGCTGTCGGGGCTAACACCCCTCCTACTATGCCTGCTTTTATTCCTCGCATCAACAATATGTATGTGCAGGCAGCAGTGGAAGACGTTTCGCAAAATTTAATGGTGGACACAGGTGCCACATATAATTTTCTTTCACCGCAGGTAGCAGCGCGCCTGGGCATCAAGCCCTCGAAGGTAGCAGGTGTCGAAGTTTCATTCGTGCAAGGAAACTACAAAGCTTGTGAAATGGCAAAGGATGTTCTAGTGCAAATAGGGCAGTGGCGAGCAAAGTTAAACTTCATTGTTGTGCCCATGGATGGGTTTGAGGGCATTTTAGGAATGGATTGGGTAGATCATCATGTGGTGCAAATTTTGGGGATGAAAAGAAACAAGATTTATCTTCAAACCCCAACCACAGTGGTGTGGGTTCCATACTTTCACACTAGGTCTCAGGATCATGCTGTATCTTCATTGCCAATTCCAGTGACTACTTATCTCGACAATAAGCAGGTGAGTCACCCGATTTCCACTATTCATACTAACTACACACAGAAATGGGTTCCCAAACAGTCACCTCAAAAGCACACACCAGTTAAGCAAGTTCCATAAAGAGTTCTTCACACAATAGTGCAGCTAACAGATCTTAAAGTGAACACAGTTTCTCAACAACATCAGGAATCGACCTCTCCACCCCAACCCCTTCCCATCCCACTCTTCACAGGGGATGCATGTGCTCACCATCAGCATCATCAGGATCAAAATCAAGTCTCACCTATTTCAGAAATTACGGCTAAGCAGCTAGAAAAAGAATTGAAACATGGGGGGCAGTTACGTCTTTGCATTACATGCGTAATTGAAGAAGAGCCAGTGATTCAGCAGATCATCTGGACCATAGGTAACGACAAGGTGCAAGAGCTCCTTAATCAGTTTCAAGACGTCATGCCTGACCATTTGCCCGATGGGTTGCCGCCTCGCAGAAGTGTCGATCATAAGATTAATCTTGTGCCAGGAGTTCAACCCCCAGCTGGGCCGATTTACAGGATGACATGCACGGAACTGGTGGAGCTCAAGAAGCAGATCGGTCAAATGGAAGCCTCTGGGCACATGCGGCCAAGTAGATCCCCCTATGGAGCTCCAGTACTCTTTGTTAAGAAGAAGGACGGCTCACTCCGGTTATGTACAGATTACCGGGCTCTCAACAAATTCACAGTCAGAAATCGATATCCCGTGCCTGTCGTTGATGATTTATTGGATTGGGTTCAAGGTGCCAGGTTCTTCACGCGTCTCGACTTGAGGTCGGGATATCATCAGATCCGAATAGCAGAAGGGGACAAAGAAAAGACAGCTTTTAGGAGTCGTTATGGCAGTTATGAATGGCTGGTGATGCCTGAGGGACTCACTAATGCACCAGCAACCTTTTGTGAACTAATGGATAAAGTTTTTATTGATTTCCTAGATGATTTTGTAATCATCTATATTGATAATGTGTTGATTTACAGCAAAACTCTAGAGGAGCATTTGGAGCACTTGCACAAAGTCTTCTCCCGACTCCGCCACCATCAGCTATATGTTAAGCCGGAGAAGTGCAAGTTTGTAGTTGAGCAGATAGACTTTCTGGGCTTCTTGATCAAGCCGGATGGTATTGCAATTGACCCTAAGAAGGTGCAGGCGGTCACGAAGTGGCAACCCCCTACTAAGCTTGGACAACTCTGAGAATTTTTGGGGTTTACAGTGTTCTGTCGCCGTTTTATTCAAGACTACAGCAAGCTTACAGCACCATTAACAGATTTGACATCCCCCACAACTACTTTTCAGTGGACAGATAAGCAACAACAGGCCTTTGACCAACTCAAGCAAATGATGATACAGGCACCAGTACTTAAGATGGCAGATTTTTTCCGCCCATTCAGAGTCCATACCGATGCCTCAGCATACGCCATTGGGGGCGTCCTTATGCAAGATGGACACCCAGTTTGTTATGAATCTAAGAAATTAGATGCTACAGAAAGGATGTGGGCAACGCATGAGCAAGAGATGTTCGCAGTGGTTTATTGCTTAAGGAAGTGACGACACTATGTTCAAGACAAGCCCACAAAGGTCTATACAGATAATATCTCTCTTAAATATTTCCAAACCCAACCGAAGCTCTCTCCCAAGCAAGCTAGATGGCAGGATTTCCTAGCAGAGTTTGATATATAAATTTTACACAAGCCTGGGTCTTTGAACAAAATGCCAGATGCCCTGAGCAGTTAATCAAAGATATAGAGTTGGGCAAAACACCATGGGGTATGTATGAAATCAAAGATGGGCTCATTTATTATCAGTCAGCACTATATGTTCCAAAGGTGGTAGCTCTCCGCAACCAAATACTCTGGGAGTGTCACGACAGTCCTATTGGTGGCCATTCGGGTCAGATCCGAACCTTTGATCGGCTTAAAAGATTTTTCTACTGGCCAAAGATGCGCGATGATGTTACACAATATGTTCACACATGTCCTACCTGTCAGATGGTCAAAGCACAGTGCATGAAGCCACAAGGAGAGCTGCAAGAGATGCCCGTACCTTCCCGTCCTTGGGATGTGGTCAGTATGGACTTCATCACAGAGCTTCCAAAGTCTCATGGCTGTACAACGATTTTTGTGGTAGTTGATTATTTTTCAAAGCAAGCCCATTTCATTCCAATAGAACCTCCCATTATAGCTCCCAAGGTGGCAAAATTGTTCTTTTCAAGGGTTTTTAAATATCATGGTCTACCTTTGGCTATCATCTCAGATCGGGATCCCCGATTTCTAAGTAACATGTGGAGGGAGTTATTCAAGTTATTGGATACTCAATTAAGGTTTTCTTCAGCATATCATCCGCAAACAGATGGGCAGATAGAGAGGCTCAATTAGGGCATTCAAGACTACATTCGAAGTTATGTTCGAGCAGATCAGAAGGATTGGGCTCAATTTCTTGATATCCTTGAATTTCATTACAACGCCACACTCCACAGTTCTATCGGGTTTACTCCTTTTGAGGTGGCGACTGGGAAAGAAGTCATAACTCCCATGGCCTTAGCAGCAGGAAAGCAAATTATATCAGATCCAGATGCTGAAGAGTTTATGCTCAATTGGAAACAACGCATGCAAGTCGCTCAAGATACTCTTCGTCAAAACAAGATTCTGGTAGCCAAGAGATACAACATCAATCGCCGCAAACGTGTACAGTTCTTTCCAGGTGATTTGGTGTTGGTCAGTTCCAAAAACATAGATTTGCCCAAAAACCTAACTCTGAAGTTCAACAACAGATATTATGGCCCTTACAAGGTGGTGACCAGTATTAATAATGTGACCTACAAACTACAGTTGCCACCCAATGTTTTAATTCATGATGCCTTTCATGTACAACTACTTCGGAGGTTCCATGCCGATACCCGATTCGGTCACCAACGTCCTTTGCCAGATCAACTTCAACATCTACCCTTCGAACCTGAAATCATTTTGGCAACTCGCTTCACCGGCAAACATCCCGAATTCCACATCAAATGGAAGAATCGCCCAATCAAAGAAGCTTCATGGGTGATTGAACCCTTAGTCATCGAGCATGCCCGTGACTTACTCCTTCAGTTCTACAATGAAAGAGAAAATCCCGATCTGTATCATCCATCTTTACCTCCTGAGTGATTTTCTGTCTCACAAATTGTACAGTGAGAAGTGGGCAGACCCAAACTACTTCATCTTTTTGGCAAAGTCCTTTGTTCCACAAGTGTAATTGAGTCAGTGGGCAAGGCATACTACTTCCATCCTTCAACTATCTGTCTTATCTCACACTTGTATATTTCCGTGGATAAGACGTGGTTTGTACATACACCTATTGTAAATAGCGGGCTAAGACACTGATCTGCTCTCTAGGAGTGGATTAAGACCCCCGATCTTTTGAGTCAAAGATCCAGTCCCTCTCTCGCCCAATGAGGACATTGAGCTTTCTCGTGGGGGGGGAGTGTATAAGGGAGCATCCTCTTGCTTCCTTACCAAACGGTGTTGAGACGATAATTGGTAGCGTGTTGCGCCATCTTCGAATTGCCCGTTCCTTTGTAAATCTTTCTCAATCTAAAACATCTTCTCACTTTCATTCTCAAAACTCTCTCACTCTCTTTTCTTGCAATCGTGTTGTGTCATGCCGTGCCGTGTCGTGCTGTGACGTGACATGTTATGTTGTGCCAAAGTCAACTTGGGAATATTTACCTTACGCACTCTTAGTGTGTAACAGGCAGCCTTTTGGACAATTAAGAATCCACCCTAAGGTCTTTTTGTTGTGCACGCCCTCAAGGGCCAAGTGGCAAGGCCGGTGTGCAAATTGCAATCAGGCAGCCTTTTGGAGTGGCGTGTAACATACGGCTTTGGACGTGTGTTCTAGTAAAAATGGATGATCAATCAACTTTAATTGTTCGATTGTTTATTCTTTGTCGTTCCTCTCTCCTCTCCTCTCTCTACTCAATGGTGTTCACAGTCATGGCTTCTTCCTGCTATTTCGAGGTGCTTAATCTGGCGCATGTTTATAATGAACCATACCAGAGAAGTCAGAAGAGAAGGGCAATCTGCAACCACCACTTGCCGCCATCATCCATTCGTGGCTATTCGACTCTGAGGAGTCGGCGACGTGACCCAAGTAGCCGAGTCATGGCGATCGCTGCCCCCCCGACGAGGCCCGACGGGAGAGGGGCAGAAGACAGCACGGCGGAGAAGCAGGCACAGGAGGAAGAGGAGGAGGAGGATGTGGGAAAGAAGAAGTTCGTGTGGAAGGAGCATTGGTATCCCGTGTCTCTTGTCGAAGATCTTGATCCTCAAGTTGCGACACCTCTTCAGCTGTTGGGAATCGAGCTTGTGTTATGGAGGGACCGTGATGGGAATTGGAAGGCCTTCCTTGACAAATGCCCCCATAGACTTGCTCCTCTTTCGGTAAATCAATCGGTCTTCTCGTGTACTCCATGATAGTGGTATTCTTTGTTCTTTGAACGTTGTACGGCGCCTTTTGCTTGAACTTGAGAGGCTGAACCCGAGTCATTCTGAAGGGAGTAAATTTGTATCGGGGCATTAAAGCACGCTTCCTTAAATTAAAGCTTGGCAATTCTTTCGTTCTGTCATCTTCGCATGCAGTGCTCACTTCAGCGCCTACTACTTGTCGAAGGCGTATGAGAATAGTACTCAGTTTATATTATGTTAACGAGCCTAACTGAAAAGCACAAATTAGGGACCTGGAATGGTTTTTGCTTTCCTTATATCGCTTAATCCTTCTGGTTTTGTTGATTTCCCAGCTTGATTGACACTGCCTCTGGCTACTTGACAGGGCTCAGGCCTTGGTAGATGGTAGAAAAAGCATGAACTGCCTTGATACTTAGCTATCTCAAACCTTCATGTTCAGAGCAGCATGGTCCAGTACAAGCACACTGATTGGCCTTCTAACTCAAAGTCTATTTTATATGCTCCGTACACTCTATTCTGTGAGGCTTGCTGTTTGCATCCATTGAGAGAACCATATCTAGTAGGAACCAATAGAGGAAAGCAGTAATTCAATGAAAGGAATGGAATTGAACATATTCACTTTAGCCTCTTACGAGAGGCTCTGATCATTTAATAACAACAATATATGCTGTGATAAGTGGTGAAGGTAGGATGAGGATTATGTAAATACATGCCAGCCGCATGTTGTCTTTGTGTCAGATAGGTGGTGAGGATTATGTAAATGCGTTCCAACCACACATTTTGTTTGTGTCAGAGCATAATCAATATACACGCGGTGGACACATTGGATATCAAAAGGATGAGATACCCCTGTTTGCTTTTCGTGCACAATTACTTGCATGCCTGCATATAATGTTTTGTAGCTTGCAGTTTGCAGTTTGCTTTAATGACCTTGATGGTTGATTTCTGGTTACGTAACACTTGGTGAATAGAAGAGCTTATGAATTTTCAACAATATGCGCCTGTTGTTTCAGCCTAATGGGCACTTATGTGGCAATATCAAGTTGATATCCCTGGTATACCAATGAATTATTGTGTGGACATTCTATAATCCCCATTTAGGGAAGATAACACTTTGACCGTTTCCCATATTATACTCGGTGAAATGTGATGCATCATTGCCAGCTGTTGGTTCCTGGATACTATCACCTTCAGACAAGAGATTATGGACATTTTACCATAATGGTCAAACAATGTCCAGATCTAAACTTAGATTGATGGTATCTTGTTGAGCCTAATGCACAACCATCTTCTCCTTGTGTTTGGGTGGATTATGATGTGCATTAATAGATCATGCTTGAGTGGCTCATGCAGTGTGTGAGGGTAGATCATGTTTTGATAAGGCTTGGTCTTGTTCTAAACATGTGATTGGATCAGGGTCCCTTGTTGCCAATGTGGTTGCTGAGTACATGATAGTTGTCTTCAGTAAGGAATAGTAATTCACTTGCATTTAGGTAGAATTAAGTAGTGCTATTACAAATGTGTCAGAAAATTTTATGTTTGTTGAGATGAGCTGATGATATAGCAATCCTGGTCTGAAAATGTAGCAATGGAAGGCCTTTGGAGGGCAGCAACAATAGCATGGGAGGTGTGGTGGGTGGTGGGCAGCACAAGTTTATAACCATGAAAAGCAAGGTAGGATGTCATGAGATCACAATCGAGATTGATGTGTTGGGTTCAAACTCTTGCCATAGAGGGGTCGATGAGATGACTCCAACAAGGATATGCCAGGGGGGAAGCTGTAATTGAAAGTGAAAGGCCTTGCCTGAACTTGTCATTAGTTGTAGCATTTTGAGCTTTCCATTGACGGACAAGATTAGGTTGGGCAAATCGAGGATTGGGCATAGCCTTTAGACAAAATGACAAGTTGTGAGAGACAATGGGGCTCAAGCATTTGTTGCATGAGGTTTGACCAAGTCGTGAAGTTCGACTATCAAAACTAGTCGTATCACCAAATGCATCCCTGGTTGTCCTGACTAAAGAGTGAGTGCTGAGTGTAGGATAGGGAGGGTAGGGATAGGGTGTGGAGTACACTCGAGGACTTCCCCCAAAGTGGCCATCATGCATGGATGAAGTGTGCACAATGGATCGAATAGTGTAAATAGGTTAGACATAGGCATGGTCATTGTTTGAGTAGCCCAAGGAGGAGAAGTAGGTGGACCATAAGCATGGGATGGATATCATTGTATTCTAAGAGGTGCAAAGTGCATGAGGAAAATGTCCAACACAATAGCACCAAGAAGAACAAAGGTGCTCAATTGTGAGTATTGCATGTATGCCTTACGATGTTCTACTTGCATCTGTGTGAGATCATGATCCAGGTACATGGGTTCCCTTTCTTTTAAACCCCGTAGAATCACCCTTTTTTTCATAAAGGATGTCCTCACTATGCCATTCTGAATTGAAGCATAAGGGCCCTTTTTTTGCTCACCTTTTTTCCCACTCTCCATGCCTTGTTAAATGGAAGGGGTTCCTCCTTCTTGTATCCCAACAGCATACAAAGTTTTTTACCATCATCCTCAGGGGAGGTCTCATTTGTTTCTCCATACCTGTGATATGTACATTGAGGTGTGGAGCTTGCCTGAGCTTCTGCTCCCCAATGGTACTATTTATTATCAGACAATCTTCCTTTCATTTGTCTTCTTTTTCCTCCTTTTTCACATGTTTTTGAACCACCTCCACCTATTCTTGTCGCTTGGCTTCAAGCTGACCTTCCAAATTCTTGGTCATTTCTTCCTTCAATGCCACGATGACCCCCCCTGATATTCCCATCTCTTTGGGGCAGTTCTTAAGCATGGAGACTTCTTCTTTGAGTTCCTGAACATCTGCTGTGATTGCAGCCCCCATACTGTCCGTAATCTCCCCCTCCTCCTTTCTAAGGAGGTCAAGTTGATTTTTGTAGTTGGTGACCTCATTTTGAAACTCTTCAATTATCCTATTCCTTTCTTGGAAGCTAGACTCGATGTCCTCTTTCCAAGATATGAATTGTGCTCTTACCTCCTCATATATCTCATTTTTCCACTCTTGCACCTTGGTGATCGTCTCCTCTCTGATTTGCTGAATAGCTTCATCATACACGACTGTCATCATTTCTCTGACATTCTCCATGTTGTGGTCCTGAATTTTACATACATCTGGGAGTGCTTCCATACCCTTCTACGTGTGGGAGTCTTTAATCTTATCAATGCTGCTCCAAATGGTGGAATATTTCCTGCTCTTCTCCCCTCGCATGTGGCTTCTGGATGGTGGGGATATCTTGTTTCTTTTGGGTGATCCCATCATGTCCAATTCCAATATATTCTGGTCATACAGAGATCACAGGTCGTAGGGGCAGGGGCGGGGGTGGGTCAGCAGGGAGGGTGGGGGCAGTGTCTGCAGGTGGGGCAGGGCTGTGCGGAGAGAGAGAGAGAGAGAGAGAGAGAGAGAGAGAGAGAGAGAGAGAGTGTGGATTGATTGCCCAAGAGCCTAACATGATTGCAGAGGCGATGGATATCTTCTTTTGAGTAGCCCAAGTTAATGGGTCTTATGTTTTAAAAAAAGGTAAAAGGCAATAAATACACAATAGAAAAGTCACAATAAAGAGGGTGAGTTGCTAGTGGGACTATTCAATGTGGTTGTTGTGCCTGATATCCAAGTCACCTGTGCTTTGATGACGTAAAAGGGAGTATGCTTACATTACACAATGCAAGGGTTTTCATTTGAAGGGAGGCTACTCTCATTTGATATCCAAGTCACCTGTGCTTTGATGACGTAAAAGGGAGTATGCTTACATTACACAATACAAGGGTTTTCATTTGAAGGGAGCCTACTCTCATAAGGTTTCATTCCTTCCAAACACCCTATTTACACCTAAACAAATGCAATGCATGGGAGATGCAAGGGCCCTACGAAGCAAATGTGTAGAAATTTGGTAGGTATGCCTCTCAATAATGAGTACCTCGATGCTTGTAATCTATATGCTTATTACTAAATAATCATTATTAGAGAAAATTGTATTCCAAGGAGCATTATTGCCATACATGCAATGTGGTTTCCCAGTCCGAAATCTAAAGGGATGAACTGTATCTAGGGCTTGTGCAGATGAATCATCCATCCTTTGCCACAAAGGCTTATTGTGTCTCTCAATTACTATGTATGCTACCATCTTTGTAGATCATGAGACAATATGGAAAATCATTTTTTTGCTTTCTTTGTAAGCATTAGGATTTGGTTGTCCATTGTTTTTGATCTTTCAATCCTTTGTGATGTTTCTTCTTTCTCTTCCTTGCTTTGCAGGAAGGAAGAATTGATGAAAAGGGCTGGTTACAGTGTTCATATCATGGATGGTCTTTCAAACCTGACGGAACATGTGGGTGCATACCACAAGCTGCCTCTGAAGGGCCAGAAGCAAAGGCTGTTTTGTCTTCTCGAGCTTGCGTTACTAGTTTTCCAACATTAGTTAGCCAGGGGTTGCTTTTTGTTTGGCCGGATGCAAAAGCATGGAAGAAAGCATACGAGACTGATCCACCAAGGTATGCAGGCCCTGCAAATTTTGTCACAGTTTTAAACATATGATGACTTCAGCCAGCTAACACAGATGCAAGAATTTACCTTTGTTCGTGTCAGATTACCATCAGTTTTTGACGATCCCAACTACTCAACTGTTACAATTCAAAGAGATCTCTTCTATGGCTATGATACTCTGATGGAGAATGTTTCTGATCCTTCTCATATTGATTTTGCTCATCACAAGGTAGATCACTATTTCACATGTGTGCTTTACCCATCCACTTAAAGGTCTGCCCTATTAACTCCTGTGTCAATATAAGCAAATCTTCTTTTTGTTAAGATTTGTTATGGATATTGAGTTCACACATTGATTTCCGTCAATTGTTTATGAATTAGACATCAATTTATGCGTATTCGTACCCATTTGATGCGATCTATTGACTGTTAGGTTTTGTAGTGAGTTTTTTTGTGGTGCATTATGAAATATTCCTTGTCATCATGACTTTTGGAACTTGAAGGAGGCTGATCTGGGTACCCTTTCTTCTTTCATTTTCATAACAGGAGAGTTTGAGCTTTGCACTGACTATATGAAATGTCGCGCACTCTAATACATCCAATATCTGTGGATGACGTGGAGGCTTTAAGTCCTTACGAGGCGGAAGTCCTCTTGGAGACCACCACATTGCGTGGCAGTTTCCCCTACCCATTTTTGGGTCTAGTGGCTACCACGGCCCACCTCTCCTCCACAGTCCACTCCATTGAGAGCTTGTGACTGTTCCCCACCCTTGGTTCATACTGAGCCTTCTCCTTCTACCCCACCCTCTTCTCCTTAGGTTCGAGAAGACAATGGGTGCTCACCGGTTTCTACTCCTTCTGAGCCCCAAATACCTTCTTCAGCACGATCAATGATAATTCTTTCGTCCTCAGACACCTTAGAGTTTGTGATTCATGAGTTGGAGTCCTTATCTATCTTGGAGGGGGATCTTTTTCCTTTGCCCTCAGAGGGGGCATCTTCTTTTTCTTTGGCTTCAAAGAGGGCTCCTACTCCTCCAATTTCAAAGGGGGACCCTACTACTCTTGAAGTTCCTCATTCAATCTTTAGAGGATCTATCTTCGATTGGGGCCCTTGGATTTTTAGCTGCGACTTTGTGACTAGGCCTTCGTATTCCTTCTAGCATGGTGTAATGGAGCTTGCGGCTTCTCACCCAAGGTTGTGTTTCAGGTTCTACTACTCGTTTGGTTTCTTGACTATCTTCCAGGTCTCCTTTCAAGTGGCATCCTCGGATTATAGGATGGATCTTCTTCTCTTTACCTCACTCCTCTTTTGTGCTTCTTTTTGGGCCTGAGAGGGGGTGTTGAGAAACCACATTATTTCTACAATTTCCCTTCTTCATTTCCATTTTGGTTTCAGCTTCCAGTCTCAAAAAGGCTTTTTAGGGCCTTCTGAGAGAGTTGGAGCGTTGCTCGAGAAACTTTAGTGGGCGAGACTCGAGACAGGTTGTGCCTAGTATGGCACCTCTCATTCATTCTTCACCCACTTCATCACATTCACTTCTTCTGAGACTTTCGTCTCTCCTCTCTCCTTCCATCATCTTCTTTAGGCGCCCTGTCCACTTTGCATCAAGTTTCCGTTTGGAGTGGCATCGGCTTCTCCACCTTGGCGACATCACATCCTTAGTTGGCGACATCCCTACACAATGGGTGACAGCTCTTCTCCTCCTAGTCTTGGCTTTTGATAGTTGGTGATAGCTTCCTCCTTCTCTAGGCATCATCTCCACCTTGCGTTAGACTGTTTGGGCAGTTTTTCTCCATTAGGTGTCTTCATCCGCTAGCAGGTGTCATCACCAGGGCTAGTTGGATCGTGCATTCCGCAACTTGGCTGCTCCCTTCATCAGTAGTCACAATTCCTAGTTGGCATCATCAATCATCAGAGGCTGTTGACATTTGCGTTTTTAGTTTCTAACTCTTCTTTCACCTCCAACATCACATCTCAGCAATGGGCATCAATCCTTAGGTGGCCTATGTTTGTAGACTCAAAGGCTCCTCATCCTCTGATGGTAGTCTCTTTGCTCTATGCATCACCTCATCATCCTTGTGTTTGTAGACTCAGAGGCTTCTTTAGCAGTCTCCTTGCTCCAGGGCATCCTTTGTGCTACGACACCCTTGTATCATATTCAATTCATTATTTTATTTCATTCATCTGAGTTTCTCTTCTGTTCTCTTCTCAGTGTTTGCCATACACACACTATGTTTCTCCTTGCAAACCGTACTCTCTCTTTGGTTACTTAGTCATTTCTTGACATGCCCCTACTCGTAGCCAAAGTATTATCGAAATTCTTTGCATATTTGTAGACATCCTCCAACAAGTAAAACGGATTGCAGAACATCTTGTTTGGTAGTTTGGGCAGCAGTTCGAAGTGGCATCCCCTATAGGGCAATGCTTGGGGATCATCCAAGGCATTTGTTATGTGTAACAGGTCTTTGAACTCCTATGAATATGCATTTAAGCTCTTCTTCCTCATATCTAGCTTAAATAATTTTCGAAAAATTTCAATCTCATCATCGGCTATCATGAAATATTTTCGAAAAATGGATTGAAAATCAGCCTATGTCACTAGCTTGGGGCGTAGCCTTGCCCACCAAGCATATGCTTTCCCCTTATAACATAATTTGTATTTGCTCGATGCGCTAAGTGTCATCAAACTGATATAAATCGAAATACACCGTCCATTTGGCCAGCCATGAATCGATGTTTGTCTCACATCCTTTTTCTCCCTTTTAAAGGGATGGGGTTGGAACTGAAGAGGCAACGTCCTCATGGCTGCAAGCACAAAAAGAAAATGGAGAGTGCATAGTTTGGCCAATTGTTGTTGCATTTCCTTGACTTGAGCTTGGAGAAGCGCCACAAATAGAGAATCTCCTTCGAATTTGAAAGAAGCAGGAGCTTCGGGATGCTACTAGTGTGTGTTGGGTTCAGGAGTTGGACGGTGGGCATCCTCCATGTGTTGAAGTCCGGTAGGAGCGAGTGTATCAAAGGGAGATACTTTATGAGAAGCCATGGTAGTAAGAGAGAATAAATAAAGCGAGAGAGTAGGAAGATTGAGAGAAATTACTAAGTGTGTTGACTGGAGTCGAGAGAGAGATAGGGTGTTGTGAGAAATATGATAGTAAATGGAGTGCATTTAATGCAACTATGTTTAGTTGTCCCTTTTTGGGGAGTGTTGAGCTAATATAAGCATTACATGCTGAATTAGCCACTTAAATATCTCCAAAAATGCTTAATTAATCAAAACCCTAAAATGATGTGTAGTTTGAGAGAGTTTTAAAATGATGTGTAGTATGAGGTCCCAAAACTTAATATAAATAGGCATGTTGCCCTCCATTTAGGTTAATCTCGTTTTTGCAGGTTTCAAGCTCTCTAGCTTCATTGCTCACACCCTATTCGCGTTAGATTTGTTTATCCTCATGTGTGAACATATATTATTGTGTGTAAAAGTGCATGTTTAGGTGTGAACACCTTTTACACCACTTAGCATTAAATAAGGATCAAAGGTGTAGGTGGATACTTTAGCTTATATATTCAAGCCCTATCACTTGTACTATCATCTCTCATGTGTCACTTATTATTATCAATCTATCTTTTACTTTGTATGTATTTGCAAGAGCTCTCTCTCTCTCTCTCTCTCTCACACCCCCCCCCCCTCCCCCCCCCCCCATGGAGTTCCATCCACCATAGTCTGCTGGCCACACATGAATGCCATACCCAACAATGATATCAGAGCGGGTTCTACTTGTCATCTCAGCTTGTGTGCTTCAATCAACTCACATCAATGTTGTTGTAGCAACTTTGTTCTGTTCACTTGTTGAAGAAGAAGAAGAAGAAGAAAGAGGTATACACCCTGTCCTGCATAGTCGCTGCTTCTCCAGGCCTTTTGCCACATTTCCAATGTTGCCTGTCATTGTGCTGTGAGCCTTGCTTTGGAAGGCTGATGCTGTCTAAGCCCTAGTGCTATTGTTATGCCACGTGCGAGCTTGACTTGCACACAACTGTCTTGTTTAGGGTCCTGCCACGTGTCTTGGATTTGTCATCACTGCTCTTGCCCACACAGTTGTGCGCCAAATTGTGCGTGCTTTACGTCGGCTTCCCATTGTGGGTCTCGTCTATTGGTGCCTCATTAACTATGCGTATCATCATTGTCCACCATGGCTTGCATGTGCCGCTTCTATCTCTGCAGTTGTTGTAACCAGCCTTCCTTTTGTGGATGGGTGGTAATTCCCTAATTATAACTTGGTTACAGCAGCAACATTTAATACAAAACTGAGAAATGTAATTTAACTTACAATCTTGGACAATGGACACCTTGTTGGCCTCAAAATTGGCTCCCCTTTCGGTATTTCTTTAACTTAATTGAAGAAGAAGTTGATGTACAATGGGTTTCTCCCAATTCTTGTCGGTATTCCAACACCCCTTGTTGTCCAAAATGACCAGCAAGTCTTCAATTTGATTTGCCCCTTGATTCAGGCAGTCAATTGGCCTTCACCCGCTTTGATGAAGATGGAAAATGCCCCAAATTCATTGATTTGCTAGTCTCTCTGCTCGAATTTGACTAAAAAAGGCTTCAGCCCTGTTAAATTCAAGTCTTGGAGCTTCCAATTTCTGGCACACTTCTTAAGGCTGCTGCTAAGCCCTAATTTCTATTGTAGATTAGGGTTTACGATAGAGAAATCTGAAATTTCTCAGCCTTTGGTGATCTCAATACTGTAATCTTCAGAGCAAGGCTATAGAAATATTGTACAAAGGTTGGGATATGAGAGAGAATGTTGAGGAGAGAGAAAATTCAAACTTTCTTCATGAACTGCGGAAAATTTGTCATTTGCTGTTATTACTCTATCTCAATAGCTTGTAGATGCAAAGAATTGAATTAGTCATTTATTGCTCCTGCCCTGTCTCAACAGGCTGTAAATGCTGTCACCTGCTATTGACTGGTCTTTTCTTGCCCCTGGCTACCTCAGAAGGTCCTCCCTCCAATGGCTGCAAATTAGACTAGCAGCATCTCCTTCCTCTCTCTTGGAGGCTGAATACACTAAAATGTCTCTCTCCAGTCTCTAAAGACGTTTTTCAGTCTTGCATGGGTATTTTTGACAAGTGATAGTCTATCTAAAGGGTTTTTTCAACATTATCTATAATTAAATATTAAATTTTAATATTTAAATACTAAAAATAATCTAATAATTATTTCGGTACTATGAAAAATAATTTGACTGGGCAATAATTAAATTGGCTAGGCAGTGTCTTTGCGCCATCTTTGACCATCAGATTGGTGTTAGGTACCATTAAATGCCACTTCACTAGTGTCACAAACTGACACTTTTGACCAAATGAATGACCTAGGCCAACAATTGGCACCAAATACCACTAAGTACGTGTGCGGCATAACTTATAGTAACTTTTGCCTTTGATATCCTGTGATTTCCTTGGGTCCTGGGCTCATAAATTTACTTGAACTCCTAGTTACACCTCACATGTGCAACATTTACTTAACCATGTGATTAAAATTTAATCCACATGTTAAGTAAGGTTTTAAAAATACATGTCCTCATGACAATCGTCATGACCGTCACGTTTTAGCCGTCGTCCCACTAGAACCCAATAATACAAGAGGGATCAGGTTTACATTAAACCTTAATTAATTTAAGTCTAAAACCTTTGTCAGGCATTGTTCACATGAAAATTGGGGTGTTGCAATTTCACTCGAAATTTCTTCAAATTTCATGAACAAAATTTGGACCTTTTTTAATTTAAGCCCAAATCCTCAAAATTTCTTCTCTAAACTTTGGGGCTTTTCATGTTCGAGTCCTTATCCATTAAATTAGAGCTTCCATCAATATGTCAAAGACCACCGGAGTGCTCCTGTAACAGCCTTCCTTCCGCGGATGGGTGGTAAATCCGTGATTACAACTTAATTACAGCAGCAAATAATTAATGCAAATCTGAAAATACAAATTTATCTACTGATCTTGGACAATGCACACCCGATTGGCCCTAAAATTGGTGCCCCTTTCGGTATCTTTCGGTATTTCTTTAGCTTTATTGAAGAAGAAGTTGATTTACAATCGGATTCTCTCGATCCCCTTCGCAATCCAAACTCCCCTTGCTGTTCAAAGTGACCAGCAAGTCTTCAATCTATTTTACCCCTTGATTCGAGCACTTAATTGGCCTTCACCCGCTTTGATGGAGATGGAAAATGCCCCAAATTCAATGGCTGGTTAGTCCTTCAGAATTTAGCTGAAATTTACATTTAGCCTTGTTGAATCCAAGTTTTGGAGCTTCCAATTTTTGGCACGCTTCCCAAGGCTGTTGCCAAATCCTAATTTTTGCTGTAAATTAGGGTTTACAGCAGAGAAATTTGCAATTGCTTAGCCTCCAAGGGTCCAAATGCTGAGATCTTCGGAGCAAGGCTATCAAATGGCTGGGAGATGAGAGAGAAAGCTGTAGAGAGAGAAAATTCAGAGTTTTGTTGCGAAGAATGACTGAAAATCAGTCAAATGCAGTTGCTACCTTGCCACAACAGCTTGTAGATGCAAATAACTGAAGAAAATCAGTCATTTACAGCTGTTGCCATGTCTCAACAGCTTGTAGATGCTGTCACCTGTTGTTGATTGGTCTTCTCGTGCCCTTGGCTGCCTCAGAAGGTCCTCCAATGGTTGCAAATCAGACCAGCAGCATCTCCTCCCTCTCTCTTGCAGGATGAATACACTCAAAACGTCTCACTCCAGCCTCTAAAGACGTTTTTCAGTCTTGCATGGGCATTTTTGACAAGTGGTAGCCTTCCCAAATGGTTTTTCCAGCATTATCCATAATTAAATATTAATTTTCAATTTTTAAATACTGAAAAGTAATCTAATAATTATTTCAATGCCCAAAAAAATAATCTGACGGGCCAATAATTAAGTTGGATAGGCAACTTCCATTCGTGTCTTTGTGCCATCTTTGACTATCAGATTGGTGTTAGGTACCATTAAACACTACTTCTCTAGTGTCACCAACTGATACTTATGGCCAAATGAATGACCTAGGCCAATAACTGGCACTGGATACCACCAAGTACCCGTGCAGCATAACCTATAGTAACTTTGCCTTTGACATCCCGTGATTTTCTTGGGTCCCGGGCTCGTAAATTTACTCTTACCCCAGTTGTACCTCACATGTGCAACATTTATTTAATCATGTGATTAAAAATTAATCCATATGTTAAGTGAGGTTTTAAAAATACATGTCCTCATGACAACCTTTCCCCCCGGTTGAAATCCTTGCGATTGCACTGCCAAATGCATCAAAAGCAAAGTACTACATTGAAATTTCCATAGGGCATCATAGTCAACACAACATTGCACATTGCTGTTTAACCATTCTTTATGCCCAACATATGCTGAAAATTACCAGCCAACATAGCATAACATAAGACTCACAAAGAATCTCAAAAACATTGCCAGATTATCATGTGACATGTCCATTTCTCATGAGCTCAACTCATCTGGCAAAATCAAACCATAGTATAGCGAAAATTAAGCATAAATCATGGCATCATAACATATGCTATTGTCCATGGAACTAGATGTAAACCGTTGAAAATTGAGCATAAACTGATCATAAACTGAGCACTTACTGATCTTAGAACTGATCACAAACTGCTGCAAATGTGACCCCAAACTGATCACAAACTCATTGCAAAAATTGACCAGCAATCAGTGCAAAAGCTAATGCACAACTGATCCAAAAAGTGACCATAAACGGTTCTCAAGCTGATAAAAAACTAAGCTGAAACTGATAAGAATTTTTATCTCAAAATTGAGGCAAAATTCATGCTAAAGTGATCATAAGCTGATGCAAAAGTATAGTTCTAGTGCCCGGGTGAAACTCATACTCATCTGCATACATCTCACAGTGACTAGTACACTAAGTAGTGATCTCATGGAAAACATACTGTCAGCGCAGTACCTTGGATGCATACTGAATACATCCGAGATTCACTACATACGAGAGCTATCCATAATTGGAGGAGGGGAAGTGCTATCTCCCCCTTGAGCATCAGGCAATACTCCGGACCCTTGCTTTGCTGAAACCGACGGAGCCCGAACTAAAGTCGGCTCTAACTGAAAGGCATCTAGGTAAAGCTGCAACAACTGAGGATGATCTGCCAAGTCATTCTTTTCCATCCATTTGTCATCCATTGGTAATAATTCTGAAATTTCAGCAAGTATCTCTTGGAAACTTTACCTTTGACCTTTCTTTCCTTATGTGTCAAAATCTGCTCAGGTACCAAAATCTCATCTAGCTCCTCAACCTCAGGCTGAATTTCAGCAGACATATCCTCTGGCACATCACCATGAAAAGGCCTCAATAAACTGACATGAAAGGCATTGTGTATCCGCCAATGTGGAGGTAATTTCAGCCGACATGCCACATCGCTAATATTCTCCAACACCTGGAAGGGCCCATAGTATCTCATTCTTAACTTCGGATACAATCTTTCTCTTCCTTTTATCTTTTTCAGCCTTGCCTTCTCAAAATGCAGCAATACATAATCACCCTGTGCAAACTGCAAAGCACGTTTGTGACGATCAGCTGCCCTCTTTTTCTTTTCTTGTGATCTTTGAAGAGCATATTTTATCTTTGTATAGGCTACATCCAAGTTTTCCACATAACGATCAGCCTTAAAGATCTTATCCTTAGTTTGAGAATAGGTGATACCTTCTTGCCACCCTCAACCACCTCAAATGGAGCTTTGTCCGTAGAACTATGCACTATGTTGTTGTAAGCAAACTCAACCAAGGGCAAATAGTGCTCCCACTGTGTCTTGTGGTCTGAAACATTGCACCTCAAAAGATCCAACACTGTGGAATTTGCTTCCTCAAACTGACCATCTGTGTGCGGATGGAAGGATGATGAGAATTTCAACGTGGTACCTATATTCTCAAACAAGCCCTTAAAATAAATTGGTCATCCGGGGGTCTCGATTACTAATGATCGACTCTGGCATACCATGATACTAAAATATGTGCTACAAAAACAATCGTGCCATATGATCAACTTTTATTTTCTTCCTTATCGGAATGAAATGGACTTGTTTGCTACACCTGCAAATGATAGTCCATATCTCATCATTCCCTATAGGTGTCTTAGGAAGCTCAAAAATAAAGTCCATTGCAATGCTTTGCCAAGGCCTATTTGGAATAGGTAAGGGCTGTAACAAACCCGGCATCTTTTGCCTATCATGCTTTAACTTTTGGTATACGATGCATGTCTTAACAAACTGTTCTACATCATGCCTTAAAGCCGGCCAATAAAAGAAATGCTCCACTGCCTTGACCGTGGCATTAATACCTCTGTGTCCTGCATATGGAGGAGCATGACTTTTAGTGATAACTCTAGGCCTTAACTGCTTTGTGACACATAGTCGTCTATGCATCATCAGAAATCCATCTCTTAGCACAAAGTGTCTTTGACTTTGTCCATTGTAAAGCTGATCATAAACATTAGCAAAGTCCGAATCAGCAACATATTGCTCTTTCATGGCATCCAACTCAGTGTGATAAAACATGTCGAGAGCTGAAATTTGTGGCTTACGTGACAGTGCATCAGCCACAACATTCTTTTTACCATCAATATGTACAATCTGAAAATGAAACATAGAGAGAAAATTTGCCAATCTCATATGCTTCTCTGACAACTTTGCCTGCGTCATAAAGTACATCAAAGTTTGATGGTCTGTTTGCATTGTAAAATCAACCCCCAACAAATAATATTTCCACGTAGATAGTGCATGAATTACAGCTAAGAGCTCTTTCTCATAGATTTGCAAATTCTTTTCTGCACCGTGGAGAATTCGGCTCTCATAAGCCACAACTCGACTGTCTTGCATAAGAACAGCCCCAATGCTGTTACCACATGCATCACATTGAACTATGAATGACTTCCTTAGATCGGGCAACACAAGCACAAAATCTGAAGTCATATTTTTCTTTAACTTTTCAAATGTTGAAATTTCCATTGTTGTCCATCTAAATGGCATATCCTTCTTTTGCAAGGCATGCAATGGAGATGCAATTTCAGCAAACCTGCATACATACTTTCTGTAGTAAGAACATAAATCCAAGAAGTTGTGGATCTCATGCACATTCCTCAAAGGTGGCCATGATCGTATTGCTTCAACCTTTGTAGAGTCTATGCAAATACCATTAGCCGATACAATATTCCCCAAAAAGTGGATTTCATGCAAGAAGATTTCACTTTTCTTGTTATTGATAACCAGCCTATGGTCACGCAGTTCGTTGAACACAATGTCCAAGTGTTTTCTATGCTCTGCCTCGTACTTTGAATAGACAATCACGTCATTAAACAAAATGCCCACAAATCCTCTATGTGGCTTGAAGATACGATCCATCATCTGATTAAAAGTGGTAGGGGCATTCGTAAGTCCAAAAGGCATAACAAGAAACTCATACAATCCAAAAGATGTCCTAAAAGTTGTCTTAGGCACATCTTCTGGTCTAATGCGTATTTATGATACCCACTTTTCAAATCTATACGGCTAAATATGGCTGCCCCTTGCAATCTATCCATAACATCATCGATCCGAGGAATCAAAAAGCGATTCTTGTCGAATCTTGTTCAGAGCACGATAATCAATGTACATATGCCATGAACCATCCTTTTTCTACACCAAAAGCACTGGAGAACAAAAAGGAGACGAGCTGGGCTGAATCAACCCTTTTTCTAACAGCTCATTTACCTGACTCATAATCTCCTCCTGTTGGGCTGCACTCTCTGTAGGGTGGCTTATTAGGTGGGCTACTTCTAGGGATAAGATCTATGCCATGATCTTCTAGCCTTTCAGGCGGTAGCTTGAGAGAAGCAATGAGCATACATTTTCAGAAATGACATGCGATCCTTCTCTAACTTAGACATGTTCCCAACATTCTCACTATCATCTTTATCCTTAGTAAAAACCAAGTATGCTGAAAGATGATTTTTCATTACTTTGGAAATGGCAGTTGTAGATACAACAGGGACATATTCACCTTTTAACTTTACATCAAGTGTGAGTACCTTTCCCTTATGTTGAATAGTGATCTTTTTTGCACGAGAATCAATCATTGCATGCATACGGTGACACCATGGCATACCAAGCAATACATCACAACCCTCAAGTGGAGCAATGAAGATCAATTGTCTTGTACTTCATTTCAACAAGTTAGCCCAAGCTTGCTGCCATTTACATTTATTTTGAGAAAATTCTTCTATGGTTTTATACATATCCAAGGTGTATACCTATAAGACATAACCATATGTTTTGCATTAATGACTGCTGTAATTTTAGCCATAGCAAGAGCAACAATCAACCCATCAAATAGCTATGAAATGTAGTCAGTTGCAATCAAAACCACATTTTTTCTAAGCTCTTTTCTAAATTTATGTATATACGACATTTCAATCGCAGCATGTCTCAACCCTCTTGAATCTTCTCAAACTATTTATTGTCCATACATGAAAACTAGCAAAAAAAAAACCCCTTTAGTTCGCTGTCCACATATTGTTATATATGCAATCGGAAGTTTTCCAATGAGCAGTGTGACAGGCTCTGCATGGCCTTTACATGCCATTCCAACTTTCCCCATGGGTCGCATCTCATACTCTCTGATGCCTAGACGGGCGGCCATGTCAACAGAGATGAAGTTGGCTCGTGCACCATTATCAAAGAAAATCAATGCATGCTGATCCCTAATTTTTCCCCATGCTCTGCACAACTCAGTAGCATCATCATTGGGCTGATCACTAACAACATTGAGCACCAATCCCATTGATATTTTGGGCTTCTTTCCTTTAGAATCTCTTTGATTTTTTGATTTTCCAGCTTGCTGCCTATTGGGACAGTCCCTTGCAATGTGACTCTCCTGTTCACAAATAAAACATTTATTTGCAGCCATCAATTCGCTACGTCGTGCCAATGTTTTCAAGCTCTTTCTTTGTTGTTTTGGCCTCTTTTCAGGCTGATTTTCAGATCTGCCCCGTTTCTCAGCCTTAAACAACTTTTTATTCAGCTTCTCCCCACTCTCTAGGAAGTCCGATTCCTTCCCACACAGCAAAGCATCGGTTGTAGCAGCAGTCTCTATAAGCTGAGACATGCTAGACACGGTGGATTTAATGCAAAAATCCCTGATTTCTTTGGGCAGCCCACAAACATATTTTTCCACTTGCTCATGAAGGGATATGGGGGCGATAAGAAGTAATAGGCAGCAATGCATTCCAAGACTTCTTATTATATTGCTCCAAATTCTTACATTCCTTAGCATCCAGCTTATTCCAAGCTGTCATGATGTCCACCTCAAAGGTACTTGTCAACCAATTCGATGCAAACATTTGCTTGAATTGTACCCACGTTGACGATGAAACCAGCCTTCCTTCTTGGAATGGGTGGTGATAACCTGATTTAAGAGTTAATTACAACAATAAATAAATGCACATAGAATGAAATACACACTTTACCATAACATTCTTGGACAGTAGACTCCCTGTTGGCCCCAAAACTGGCGCCCCTTGTGGTATTTCTTTAGCTTCATTCAATTGGAAGGAGTACAACTTGAGATTCTTCAATCTCCTCTTGCTAACCAATTGCTCTTGTTGTCATAAATGACCAGCAAGCCTTTAGGGTCATTTGCCCCTTGATTCACCCAAGACTTCTTTTCCAATTTGACCCTTGGCTGGCCAAATGCTGCCCCAAATCAATTCGGGATGGGTTGGCTCCTGAAATCCCTTGATAAATTATCAGCTGCTGATTTCAGTCCTTTGAGCCTTCAATCTCTGGCACGGATCCCAAGGTGGTTGCTAAACCCTAATTTTTGCCCTAAATTAGGGTTTACTGCAGAAATTACAGATAAGCCCACCAAAAATGGCTGAGATCTCCTCCAAACGGCTAAGAATTGCTGAGAATGGCTGAGGATAGGTTGAAGGAGATGAGAGAATGCTGTAGAGAGAAAATTCTGAGATTTGTCACAAAGAACTGGTCAAAATCAGCTTCTGCCCTGCTGTACCAGCCCCAAACGGATGCACCAACAACAATAGGAGCATCAGAGACTGATCTTCAGGAGAAGGTGCATCAGCAGCAATTGCCAGCTTCCCAAGGTCAAGAATATGCAATGTCCATCACCAAAATGGTCTCCAATGGCTGGAAAATGGCCCCAAAAGCTGGCAGCAACAGTTCAACACCTCTTTCCAACAGTTCCAAAGTGAATAAACGAGGTTTCCCTCTCCCTTCAGCCCTATTTCGCCTTTCCCTCACTTGCACGGGAAAGTTTTGCCAAGTGGCAGCTTTCTTAATCCATTTTTAGCAATTTCCAGCCATTTAATTAATTTTCAGAATTAATTAATTCTGAAAAGTAATTCAGCCCTTAATCCATGCCCAAAAAATTGACCGTGCCCATCCAAAAATTAATTGGCTAGGCCATTTGTGTGAGAGTGGAGGTAGGATTGATGCTCAGCACAGAAAACAGTAGACAGTAGAGAGTGAAGCACGACGCCCAATGCAATAGATTGAAAGAGTGTAAACTGAAAGTACAAGGTACAACCCTTAAACCTTAGGGTTATAGGGGGGTATTCGCACCCGAACACGGTAAGTGCCCGTGAGTGTGTGTCATAAGCACATACGAAATAATACCATAAGTTTGGGGGAAAACCTCTCCTACCGAGAGTAAAAAGTGCCCCAGTGTCCTACTGATCACCGACACTCCGATGTGAGCGTAGGCGTAAGTGAGGCGTGAGCGAAATACCCAACAAGCCCCCCTGGAGTGAAAAGTGATCAAGTGTACAAGGATCATCCGCCACCAAAGGAGATCAAATTTAAAGCATGGCGAAATGCTTGAAATTTCTCACGAGGAAGAGCTTTGGTGAAGATGTCTGCCACATTATTGGTGGTAGGACAATAGACAAGATTGATTTCACCTGCATGTAGCCTCTCTCTGACAAAGTGATAATGTATCTCAATGTGTTTCGTGCGTGTATGAAACACTGGGCTCCGTGCCACTGCAATGGCACTCTGACTGTCAGTGAACAAAGGAGTAGGCTCTGTAACAGATACATCTAGATCAGCAAGCAACCGTCTAATCCATACGCATTCAATTGTGGTAGTGAAAGCTACCTTGTATTCAGCTTCACATGACGATGTGGCAACAGTGGACTGTTTCTTGCTAAGCCAAGATATGCAAGACGAGCCAAGAAAGAAACAATTGCCACTAGTGGAGTGACGTGAATCATAATCACCAGCCCAATCAGAATCACTGTAAGCATGTAACTGCAGTGGTCCTCCCTTGGCATAAAGCAATCCAAGAGATCTAGTACCTTGCAAGTAACGGAAGACATACTTAACAGCTTGCCAATGTGACATGTGTGGCTGATGCATATATTTGCTCAGGGCTGAAACTGCAAACTGTATGTCTGGCCTAGTGTTGCATAAGCAAATAAGACATCCAACTGCCAGAGCATGTGTGTATATCAAACAAATCACTGCCATCGTGTAATGACAGTTTAAGTCCAGGTTCCATTGGTGTACAAACTGGCTTGCAATCCTGTAAGCCAAACTTCTCAAGAAGTTTACGAATGTATCTTGACTGTGATAACCCAATACCTGTAGCATCATGTATGAACTGAATGCCCAAGTAATAATGCAAAGACCCCAAGTTTGACATGTCAAAAGTTTGCTGCAAATTTTGTTTAAATGCTGAAATCTGATCAGCATGTGTCCCTGTAAGAAAAAGATCATCAACGTAAAGATAAATGATCAGCATGGATCCCCCCTCTTTACATACGTAAAGGGTAGACTCAGATGAGCTGTTTATGAACCCTTGGTTAAGCAAGAAAGCATCTATCTTTGCATACCAAGCTCTAGGAGCTTGTTTCAAACCATACAAAGCTTTTTTCAGCTTGCATACCAAGTGTTCCAAGCCCTCAACTGCAAAACCAATGGGCTATTGTACATATACTTCCTCATGAAGTTCCCCATGTAAAAATGCAGTTTTAATATCCAACTGATGCACAGTCCATCCATAAAGCCAAAGCAACCATAGACCTGATGGTCGTCATACGGGAGGTAGGAGCAAATGTCTCCTCATAGTCAATGCCTTTTTTCTGTGCATAGCCTTTAGCTACAAGCCTTGCCTTGTATTTGTCAATGGATCCATTTGCATTCCGTTTCAGCTTGTAGACCCATTTTGTTCCAATGGCTTTCTTCCCAAATGGCAAAGACACCAAATTCCATGTTTGATTCTTAGTGATAGAATCCAATTCAGCTTTCATTGCTGCCATCCAGTGCACACTCTGTTGTGCATTCTCAAAACATTCAGGCTCCTCATCATCGAAGGTGCTTCCTGCCATAACAAACTCCATGGTATGTGCAGTATCATGCATACGAGTGCCTTCGAGTACGACCAGCCATGGGTGCATCCAAATGACTATCTTTCATAGTCTGTAAATACCATCTAGGCATTTGTCTTGCCTCCTGACTGTGCATAAGCTCTTGCTGAATTTCAGTTTCAGCACTTTGCTGAATATTCAGATCAGCCAATGGCTGATTTTCTGCATTTTCCAAAGGAGTAGCTGGCTGAACATTGAGTTCACTTACTAAAACTCCAGCTGAATCACCAAATATAATGGGCAGCAGCCCTTCAAATACATCACGGGCAGCCTGATATGTATCTAAACCAGCCAGGGACAATTCTGATTTTTCATCAAATAGTATATCCCTATTGACAAACACCTTTTTAGAAACAGGATCATAGAGTCTGTAGCCTTTGCTCTCACTGCTATATCCCATAAAAATGCATTTGACAGCCTTGTTATTCAACTTTTTCTTGAGTACCTTTGGAATATGTTCATATGCAAGGCACCCAAAGGTACGAAAGTGTCCAATAGAAGGTTTCTGGCTGTTCCAAGCCTCAAAAGGTGTAATTTTCTTCAATGCTTTGGTGGGGCATCTGTTCAAAACATGGCAAGCACACGTGACAGCTTCCATCCAGAAACTGTGAGGCAAGCTCTTTGCCTTCAGCATACATCTGGCCATCTCCATGAGTGACCGATTCTTTCTCTCTGCAACCCCATTTTGCTGTGGAGTATAAGCAATAGTGTACTGATGGACAATGCTCTTCTGCTTCAAAAAAGAATTCAGCATAGAGGATATGTATTCCCCCCCTCGGTCCGAATGGAGAGTCTTAATTTTACAACCAGACTGGTTTTCAACAAGTGCAAGAAAAGCCAAGAATGCATCATACACTTTTGACTTTTTGACCAAAGAGTAGACCCAGCAAAATCGAGTGAAGTCATCAATAAAAGTCACAAAATAGTAACATCCTCCCAATGACTTTGTCTGCATAGGTTCACATATACCTGAATGCACTAACTGCAACCTGGCTGTTGCTCTAAAAGCAACATCACGGGGAAACGAAAAACGATGCATTTTTCCCAAAATACATCCTTCGCATAAGTGCTCAGGAGGTCTCTCTAGTAGAGGTAATCCATCTAGCATTTGCGTACACTATAAGAGCATCAAGCTGCCAAAGTTCACATGCCCCATCCTAGCATAGCAGGAGTAAGAGTGGATGCCAAGTATGCTGACTGATCAATTGAAAGAGCATCCAACTCGTATAACCCATGACATAAAGTGCCTGCCAAGACCAAAGTCATGTGTTCTTTGTCTCTAACCATGCATCGGTCATCATCAAATGTGACATGCAATCCGCAACGTGCCAAAGAAGAGATAGAGAGCAAATTCTTCTTTATGCTTAGCACAAATAAAGCATCTTGTAGCGGAGGATAGAGCCATCAATGGCTGTGAGCACAATCTTCCCAATACCTCTAACAGGGTATGATGCATTGTTGGCACACTGTACAGACTTGCCAACTGGAGCTGCATGAACAGATGCAAATAAATCTCTGTGAGATGTAGTATGCCTAAAAGCACCACTGTTAAAAAACCAAGTGTCTGCATCCTCAGTAGAGCTAAATGCTCGGTCTGCCCAAGAGGTGTCATAAGTGCATGTGTAAAAACAATAGTCCCTGTCTGCAACAAAGGACGCGGACTCAGTAGCAGTGGAAGGAGCATCAGAAACAACCATTCCTGACTCCTTTTTCTTCTCTTTGGCGACGTGCTTTCTGCACTTAATGATGTAGTGGCTGGGCTTTTTGCAATAATGGCATTTTTCCTTTTTGGCTTGTGTCCCCCCTTGTTTTTTGTTTGCCTGGGATGTGCCAGAAGTCCCAGAACTCTGCGGAGCATTCTTCGCTTGGTTG
The DNA here is from genome assembly GCF_053477565.2 of Lygodium microphyllum. NCBI lineage: Eukaryota > Viridiplantae > Streptophyta > Polypodiopsida > Schizaeales > Lygodiaceae > Lygodium > Lygodium microphyllum. The sequence continues at coordinate 156,067,419 of NC_141136.1, read as the reverse complement.
CCTTTGCCCTTCCGTCTAGCTATAAAAGCCTGCTTAGAGGCTATAGCATCCACACCACTATTCCTCCGTGTTTGCTCCTCCTCTAGAAGCAAACTGACTAACTGAAGAAAAGTGATCGGCTGTGCGGCAATCCTCATTGTGAGGTTTAAGGCCGTATGAAAAGCCAAGTACGAAGGAGGTAATGAGTTCAAAGTGGTGGATATTATCTGTGCATCTGAATAGCACTCATCAACATTCACGAGTTGCTTTCGCAAGTCCTGAATTTTGTTCAAGTGATCCTGAATAGAATCACCTTCATCCATTTTCAATGTCTCTAGCTCTTTCTTTAGGAAAGAGATGCGAGTCTTGTTCTTGCCTGTAAACATCTGCTTCAAAGTTAGCCAAGCTTCTCGTGAAGAAGTTGCTGAATGAATGTGGGGGATAATTGACCGTTGAATTGCCAATGCAATCAGCGACAAAGCCTGTGCATCCCGTGTATCCCATGCTTTTTGAGCTACTGTTCTTTGGGAAAGTGGCTGAAGTGGAGTAGGCTAAGGTACTCGTGGTGCACGTCCTCCTGGAGGAGGAGTAGCTGGAGCCACAACTCTAGGTCGAGCTTCTTCTCCACTGACATAATCCCAAAGATTTTTGGCCACAAGTACATTCTTCATCATGAAGGACCAAAGTGAATAGTTATTTCCATCCAGTCTGTCCTCCTTGGATACATAGGTGAAAACATCTCCTCCCTGATTTGCCATGATTTTTCAATTATCGAAAATGCAAAAGAGCAATGTCGAAGTAGAACTTCACTGGAAATCTGAAAAATTTCAGAAATTGCAGGAAATAACTTTCTACAATTAGTGTACAAAGATGCACTCTTTCAAATCTGTCTGTTATGCACGCAGTCCAACGTGGAATCAGTGTTCAGCAACACTGTACCAGCAAAATCCCCAAATTTTACTTGCCTTGGGTTTGCCAAAACAGTCTGTCAGCGACTGTAACTGCAGTGCGTATGCCAATGTTCCCAGAAAACATAAAAGGCCCAAAAATTTTGATGACTGTGTCCTGAAATTGCATTTAATGTGTCCCAGACACATTTCTGGATGTTGTGCCTGTTGCGTAAGAACCCCTGTTTGCAGAAATTGCAAGAGATTAAAATTTTTAAAAAATACAAAAAAAAAACGCAAAGCCGTTAGACACGTTTTTGATGGGTACTGGTTGACTGGCGTCAGGCGTCGTAGGCAAGCTGACGCATAGCGCTGGCGACTGACGGGTTACGGATGGTGCAGCAGTGGCGTGTCGTAGCTGACGGCTGACGGGTGACGTGGCGAACAGCACAGGGTCGCAGTCGACGGGTGCTGGCGGCGCTTCAGACGCGAAATAGCTGATGGGCTGTCTGGCGGTGTCATGTCTGATGAGTGGCTGGTTGACGACTGAAGTTAATGGGCGGGGCAGATTGGACTGACGTGGCAGATGGCGAATGGGCGGCTCAGGGGCTGCGTTTGCCTCAGACGCAGGCAACTGAAGACTGGCAGGGCACTGGTGTTGGGCGTGACGAGCAGGGTACTGACGGTGCAGACAGAGGAGCAAGGCGTCTCCTGAAGGTTGAGGTTGGACCTGAGCAGAAAGTCCCGAATGCTGAACGGAGCTGAGCTAAACAGAGCCAGTGCTGCTCTGATACCAAATGTGAGAGTGGAGGTAGGATCAAAGCTCTGCACAGAAAACAGTAGACAGTAGAGAGTGAAGCACGACACTCAATGCAATAGATTGAAAGAGTGTAAACTGAAAGTACAAGGTGCAACCCTTAAACCTTGGGGTTGTAGGGGAGTGTTTACACCTGAATACGGTAAGTGCCCGTGAGTGTGTGTCATAAGCACATACGAAATAATACCATAAGTTTGGGGGAAAAAACCTCTCCTACTGAGAGTAAAAAGTGCCCCAGTGTCCTACTGATCACCGACACTCCGATGTGAGCGTAGGCGTAAGTGAGGTGTGAGTGAAATACCCAACAATTTGCAACCCAAAGTGGTCCCATGCATTAATTGACCCTTGGACAAGCATTAATCCATTAATTAATGCCTAGTCCCTAGTGTCACCACACTGACACTTAATGGCTAATTAATGGTTCTAGGGGCAAACTGACACAAAAATTCACCTAGAATCTAACAAGTGTTAACTTGTTACAACTTTTACCTTTGACATCCATATTTTTCACAAGGTCCTTCGGCCTTCAACTGTAAAAAAGTAGCTTGCACCTCACATGTGCAACACATGTGCATCTTTTAATTGCACATTTGATTAATCCTTTAATCAAATGTCAATTAAACATTTGATTAATCCTTTAATCAAATGTCAATTAAACATAAGCAAAGCATCAAATTTTCACGTCCTCGTGATAGACGGTGCTCTACCTTGCATCAAAAGAGTGGACCATCATTGTAATGCATTCCCTTTCAAGAAAGTGGCTGCCTTTCGAATCTTTAAGGACTCCTTGAAGTTCCCCCTTGAATAGGCTGCATCAAACTGCTGAATGAAAGTCAAAGCTTTCAGCCTATCTTGTACACCGTTGAAGGACTCAAACTTCACTCCTTTTCCACCCTCATCATAGTCTTTTGCTGCCCCTTTGGGTGTCAAGTTGTCATACATTGACTGCTGCAAAAAGGGTACTTTTGCTGAATTTACATCAAAACCAACGCCAAACGGAGCATTTGCATGACCAACATTCATTCCTTGAGTCCCATAAGCATTCGGGGGTGGAGATGTAGTACCAAATATGCTACTTTGTGCCCCAGGCATCAAGTCAATGCTACCATACATAGGGTTTTGCATATTTCCAGCCATACGCGAATACATTGGGCCTTGCACACCATGTATTGGTTGCTGTATACCATAGGGTACCATAGGGATTTGTGCCATACATTCCCATATGCGGTCCTTGTCCAACCATAGCATGAAAAATTGTGCTTCCACCAAAATATCCTGGCTGCCCTAGCATAGCATGCATGTCCGGCTGTCCAAAATCCATTGGATTGGCACTTTCATGATGGCCTTGCATTTGCATTCCTTGTCCCATAGGTACCAATTGTTTTATTTCATTAGCATCTTTGGGAGTTTCAAATGAAGGGTTTGGCATTAACTTTGGTGCATCTTGCTGTCCCGATGGTGTAGAAGACATCTTCTTCTTCTTGCCTTGCTGTCCTTCTTTGGAGCATTCAAAAATTGGGTAAATTGAGGATCCTTTGCCAATTCAACATAGAGATTTGCTGTTGTCCTCATCCGATTCTTGAATTGGTCATCCAATTCCTCTTCACTTTGCTGGTCATCAGCCTCCTTATGCCCTGAAGGCCGTGTATCTTGCCCAACAGCAACATTTTCAGCTTGCTGTCCATGGTCTGAGCCTTGTCCAAGGTCAGGCATTGCATTTCCTTCGTTCCCATGTGACCATGCATACTGAGAGGCATCATCATTGCTTGAATACATCTTACTGTATGAAGACATATTGCTGTAATTTCTCATCTGAGAGTAAAAATCAGCACTAGCACAAAGCTTTGGCTTGCAATTGGGTGCCTTGGGCCCACCTAATCAAGGGATTCAGTGGTATCCTGGCAATGGAACCAAGTAACCAGCCTTCCTTCTGTGGATGGGTGGTAAATCTGTGATTACAACTTAATTACAGCAGCAAACAATTAATGCAAATCTGAAAATACAAATTTACCTATTGATCTTGGACAATGCACACCCGATTGGCCCCAAAATTGGCGCCCCTTTCGGTATTTCTTTAGCTTTATTGAAGAAGAAGTTGATTTACAATGGGATTCTCCTGATCCCCTTTGCAATCCAAACTTCCCTTGTTGTCCAAAGTGACCAGCAAGTCTTCAATCTATTTTTCCCCTTGATTTGGGCACTTAATTTGCCTTCACCCGCTTTGTTGGAGATGGAAAATGCCCCAAATTCAATTGTTGGCTAGTCTTTCACTTGAATTTAGTTGAAATTTACATTCAGCCTTGTTGAATCCAAGTTTTGGAGCTTCCAATTTCTGGCACGCTTCCCAAGGTTGTTGCTAAACCCTAATTTTTGCTGTAAATTAGGGTTTACAGTAGAGAAATTTGCAATTGCTTAGCCTCCAAGGGTCCAAATGCTGAGATCTTCGGAGCAAGGCTGTGAAATGACTGGGAGATGAGAGAGAAAACTGTAGAGAGAAAATTCAGAGTTTTGTCGCGAAGAATGACTGAAAATCAGTCAAATGCAGCTGCTACCTTGCCACAACAGCTTGTAGATGCAAATAACTAAAGAAAATTAGTCATTTACTGCTGTTGCCATGTCTCAATAGCTTGTAGATGTTGTTATCTATTGTTAATTGGTCTTCTTGTGCCCTTGGCTACCTCAGAAGGTCCTCCAATGGTTGCAAATCAGACCAGCAGTATCTCCTTCCTTTCTCTTGCAGGCTGAATACACTCAAAATGCCTTTCTCCAACCTCTAAAGACGTTTTTCAGTCTTGCATGGGCATTTTTGACAAGTGGTAGCCTTCCCAAATGGTTTTTCCAGCATTATCCATAATTAAATATTAATTTTCAGTATTTAAATACTGAAAATTAATCTAATAATTATTTCGATGCCCTGAAAAATAATCTGACTGGCCAATAATTAAGTTGGCAAGGCAACTTCCATTCCCGAGTGTCTTTGCGCCATCTTTAACCATCAGATTGGCATTAGGTATTGGCGTTAGATACTATTAAACACCACTTCTCTAGTGTCACCAATTGATACTTATGGCCAAATGAATGACCTAGGCCAACAACTGGCATTGGATACCACCAAGTACCTGTGCAGCATAACCTTTAGTAACTTTTGCCTTTGACATCCCGTGATTTTCTTGGGTCTCGGGCACGTAAATTTACTCTAACCCCGGTTGTATCTCACATGTGCAACATTTACTTAATCATGTGATTAAAAATTAATCAACATGCTAAGTGAGGTTACAAAAATACATGTCCTCATGGTAGCTCGCCTTTGATATTAGTCAAAAAATGACATGCCAAGCATCTAGTGCTTGACGATGTTGTTACGAGTGATCAACATTGATCGCGATGTTCTTGATATCAACATCAAGGGGTGTTTTTTATCTCGATAATTTTTTAAAAATATATTTTAAAAAATTAATATAAAAATAAAAATTAAAATCATAATTAGGTGATTGGAATCAGATGCTAGTCATGCTCGCGTGAGGGCAAATAAAACAAGGACACGGCATGCAGGAGTGCGAGAGACCTGCTGATCTATCTTCTAGAGATCCAAATAAAGCTCCCTAAATATTTGCACCTCCTCGAAGTTTCACTTGTAGGTGTGCTAGTGGAGAGCTTCAGTGAATCCATATTCACCAATACATTTAAAGGGTGAAAAACTTAGATCAAACAAATGAAACTTCTCTAAATATATTTCATAATTCATGAATAAACTTTAAAGTTGTAAACTAAAAATTATAAAAATTGGATATAGGATACTTGTCTTGTCATAAACATCTCATGCATATTGTGTAGCATGTGTAAATTGGAGAGACAATAAATTAGTTGCTTCAATTGCCGCGTGCTAAGCTTATTACAAATTTTAGTGTTAACGAGGGAATAGATGGACCAATATCTCTCACGTGCACTCGACAAACAATCCTAAACCATATGAAGAGAAAATAAGTTTAAACTTCAAACTTGTAAGTTATAACTAGAATCAAATAAAACAAGAGAAGAGATTTTTAAACCTCTGTAAGAATGCATAAGGCCACTCTTTGGAGGTGGGGTAATTTGTAGCCAAATGACCTCTACCAAAAAGGGGCTTTACCAATGATTCCCGCTTCCAACAAATGGTAGATGCGAAAGCGGTGCCCCCTTGATTGTTATAATTAATGAGCTCTTGGAGGAAGACATCATGGTGCTCTTTTGCCAAAGCCTTTGGAAGCAAAATATTGTGATCAGCAAGGACATTGGCATCCATGAAGAGAGGGTTTTTTGAAGGCAAGATATAAGAGTGCCACGAATCTATGTATGGGTTGCTTCATCCACTCCCATCTCTTTTTTGTCAAAAAGAGAATATCATCTCTTTTAGGGGTGGTATCTAAGATGTCACTACAATAGGTGTAAAAGGATAGAGATTTAGAGGTGAAATTTGAAAAGAAAGAGAGTGAGACAATGTGAATTATAAATTCTAAAACTAAAAAGAAGTAGGAATCATTTAAAAAAAAAAGAAAATAAAAAGAATACCACAAAGAAAAGGCCACCCTATCCAAGATGGTCAATAATTGTATTTCCTCCATCGCATCCCTTGGATCTGCATCTTCTTCGGCATGTTGTCACATCTAGGGACATTAAGAGCTCTCACATGTTTGTTGTGTGTTTTGATGGGGGAGGCAGCTCTTCTAGAGCATGCATCTCATTTCTAGTTGGTTTTTAGGTGTTCACATTGGCTGAGGTTTATTTCCAGCCTACATTTCTTTTTCAATGGTTTTACAATACATTCACACCACACAAATTGTGGCAACCAGATTTATGATGGTGACAGCATTTTCCCATTATTTTATTGCTGTGGGCCAGCATTTATTGCACTTGTTTGACCAGGTTGGCCAATTTTTGGCATTTCTCCCTGGCTGGTCATTGTCGTTTGCAGGTTTTCAGCACTCTTCGACATCCGGGTGCTCCTCTGTCTTCTGGTGTTGCCATCTGTCATTAGCCTGATCTGGTGCCCTCATTAACGCCTTGGGCTGCATGTGGGGACTGATCAGTCCTCCCTATATTCAGCATTCCTTTAGAGTTCAGCACAGATTTTCTTCTTCCATTCTATTCTTCCATTACAGTCTTTCTCTTCCCTTTTCTCTCTGTGTTCACGTTTCCTCTTCCGTTGTGCACCCTCACAATAGCTTGGGTCATGGAAAGTCTCCGTGGTTATGGATATAAGGATTTTCAGGTCACAGACAGAGACTCTGTTCATGGAGAGAGTCCCTGGTTATGGATGTAAGAATTTTCAGGGGAGTCACTTATTTCTCATCGTTGGCAGACAATTAAGCAGGATTTCTACTCTTCTTGTGGAGCTGCAGCCATTGGAATCCTTGGATGTGCTTCAACACCATTTATATGACTGCTTTGCTAGGTTGATTTAATCAAGGGACTTGAATTGCATCATCTTTTTATGGATAATAGTCACCATTGAAGGAAAAAAGAAACGTCTCTGTCTTATTTTATTCTTCGGCCTAAAGTGCAAAGCGTATGTTTTTACTCTTGGAAATTTGTGGTTGGATTTTTCAGGTCACTGGAAGAAGAGACAGAGCAAAATCTTTACCCTTCAAAGTACAATCCTCAGGTGAATGGGGATATTCTGGTTCAAACTCTGATTTTCCAAAAATATCTGCACAGTTTCTTGCTCCCTGTTATGCAATAAACAAGTAAGCTGGTATTAAGATATATCTTTTCTTTTAGTTTTTGGGTGGGTGCATGAAATTCTCTACTTCCTGACTTGCATGTCAATACCATTATGCTGGATTGGCATTGTAGGATAGAGATTCCTGTGAATCTTCCTTTTCTTGGGGAGAAGATCTGGGAAGTTTGGATTTGCTCATTTAATGTTCCCTTGGCTCCTGGGAAGACTCGTTCTATTGTCTGCAGTGCACGGAACTTTTTTCGTTTCCTTATGCCTGGCTCCTCTTGGTGGCAGGTATTTTGCATTGTCCCCACTTTATCAGTCTTTTCTACATGAATGACTGTTTTGGCGTTGTTGAACTTTTGCATTTGTATGTAATTGATTATTTCTCACTTCCTAATAACTGTGTAGTAACATATTTTTGAAGTTATTCTCTGTTTGGTTCTTTTACATTAAATGCTAGTTTGTGTCATAAGTTAATAGTTTTTCATCTCAGTTTTTATGCACCCATTCTGGTGTGCCACTTGTGCTGTTAGACACTTGTTTTGAAAAGATCTTTTGCTCGTCATCTTTGACCATTACTAAGGGCTTCCAGTCTGCAATGTGCTTATGGTTTCATCTAAAGTGCATGAAGGTCGATTCAGTCAACCATGGGTAACCTGTGTGCATGAAACTCAGTTTTGCAACCATAAATTATCTAGTTAAGGGAGCTTCAACCACATTAGATGTGGGTCACCATTTAAAGAGTTGGTGCTTAGTCGATTTCTGCAAAGATTCAAGTGAAGCTCATCATTGTCGTTCCACTAAGCCTATATGTAAGATCCATGCTGTATGGACTGTGATGCCTCTGAAAATCCTTTTCGCTCTTAATCCCCTTCTTCTTTCACTAATGGTTCCCATGAAAATTGACACAGTTCATCCAGGATACAGGCCCTGCTTATTTGTTGTGACTAAACATACACCTATTTGTGGAGTAGTTTATTTCGTGGCCCATATGTGCATAGTTTCAGTGAAGCAGTGTCAATCCTGGTTAAATTCTTCTGTACAATTCGATTCGGCAGTTCTAATTCTTGGGTTGTATATGAGTGCTGCACAATATTGTCTGGTACCTTACAGTATACTATATAATTTATGATGCTAAGGTTACTGTTCAGTATTGCCCACCAGAAATTTTGGAAGTGTCAACCAGAATGATGATTGCAGAGTAATAAAGGATTACAACATAATTTGTTAATCCTTTTGTAAGACCCATCTTTCAATTATGTTTTGATGTGTATCGATACATAATTTTGTCATTTTGAGAAGTATTTTATGCATTGCACAAACCTTAAACTTTGGCTTTACACTGTTGGGTCAATCAACATTGTCACAGGCTATGTTATCATTTACAATTAGAGAGAGAGAGAGAGAGAGGTTGATAAATTTACAAAAAAAAGAGAGGCTGATAAAATAAGTGACATACTACCAGGGTAGCCACTCGATTGAGAGAGAGAGAGAGAGAGAGAGAGAGAGAGAGAGAGAGAGATGAAACGAAATGAAATGATATATTAACGTCTACAAAGGCCAAAATGACCTATGAGACCATGAGTTACAATCATGTGTATGATGGTACAACTGTCTGGGCAAAATATGTAGCACAAAGCAAAACAAGAAAGGAAACTAACTATGGCTATGTGTAAAACATAGAGCTCTATCTAGTAACAATGAGCCCCAAGTGGTACAATCTCATGTGGGTATGGAGGGCCTAGCTCTAGCCCAAGCAATAATCCCTATATCCGCCTATGAAGGTGTCGCCGGTGTCTGTGTCGAGGCCTAGGACGTTTGGATCAGCTAAGCTGAACGGCTCGATCAATTAGTACTCCTTGTTTGTGTGTGGATTGTGGCGGTGAGAGAGGCTCTTGTGTGGACTATGGCTGTAACTGTATTGAAGTCTTCTGAGTCTCCTTTGCAAAGAAGTCTGTGAGCTGCCTCTGTGGAGGGTCTCGGTGTCTTGGAGCAGCTGTACTCCTGAGGCGCATGTCATGAAGCCATCGTATCTCAAGAAGAAAGAGGCCAAGGCATTGCTGATCTGTAAAATCCATGATTTTGGATAGTGGTCCAAATCCATCTGTAAAAAGATAGTGGAAACGACCATGGACCTCATAATACGCTGGGCAACGCCAGATATAATACTCCTCTATCTCTGGCTCTAATTGTCATATCTGGCATATGCGCTCCTCTGATAGGATGGATCTATATCTGCCAGTCTCAATCTCTAGCTGATGTGAGGAGGTGTGCAACTGGCCAATAGTACATCTAATCCCATGGGAAAGGTGGGTGTCCATGTATCTCGGGCGAGCAATAAATCAATCATCTGTAGTATGAAGGAAATGCTCGCGGTAGAAAGCCGTCTTTGTCTTTAGCTCCTGCCTTGGCATTAACCATGTCCACCTGACATCCAACTGGGTAAGATCCATTTTGATGATCTTGCGAATCTCTAACCTGCTCAGATCAAGAGATGGTGCATGAAAGGAGTACTGGAAGGGGGGTAACTTGTCCATGCTAAAGCCACGCAGCTTAAACCAGGCCGACATTTGTGCATACCAACATGAAGTATCACCCTCTCTAGCAAGCTGCTTGGAGGACTTAAGGGCCAACCGTGCATACATGTGTGTGGGTGAGTCCCATAGGCTATGTATGTATGTGACCGATCGGGTGAGGGCCTCTACCACAATTGGTGTAGCTGCTAGCTCAGCTCTGATGATCTCATGTGGCATTGAGACCTTATATCTGATCATCCTGGATATCATGGACACTAGGGGTTTCTCCATCGACCTCCATCCGTCATAAGTGCGCCCTAATCTGCTACGGTGGTCAAGACTTGGCCCCCATATCTGTACTCCATAAAGTAGTGTGGATGTGACCAGTGTATCGAAGAGCCATAGCTTGGTGCGGGGTTCTTGGAATTGCACTTATGAGCACATCCTCTCCAAACCACCTAGTGCTGTGTATCCGCGAGTCAGTCTAGTGTCTGTTATCTCTCGCATAGAAAAGGTGGGCCTTGTGAATAAGACTCCCAGGTATGTATAAGAATCCACATACTCCAACTCCTCAGATCCATATGTGAATTTAGGTGCTGATCTCCTGACCCACTATGGTGTAGTATTAAATACCATCACCTTGGTTTTACCAAGGTTCACTGAAAGCCCATTGTCCAAAGTATAGGAGTGTAATGCATCCAAGTGTCTCTGTAGACCCTCTGGAGAGTCGGCTATCAATACAATGTCATCTGCATACAATAGGTAGGAGAGAGAGAGAGAGAGAGAGAGAGAGAGAGAGAGAGAGAGAGAGAGAGAGAAGGGGGGGTGAGGGAGGGGGGATGTGGCAAGCTGGCAATTGAGCCTTTGGGTTCATAATTTCAGAGATTCCTCAGCCAGGAGGAGGCTCTCGTCCTCCTCAAGAGGAGAGAAATGAGCAGTTTCAGTATACACTTTCTCAGGCTAATAGCCTGATGAGTGATTATATTCATGCAAATGAAGGGAAAGCAACTAGTTTGTAGAGGGTGAACATGCCATGGAAGTTTTGGGGGATAGGCATAGTGTTACAGCTAATTGTAGCCTTTCATGAGAGGGCTGTCATATTCTATATCATAAGCTGAACTCCCCTCATTGCCTGCATTTGGGCATTATCAAGGTTCTTTCTCACACCTCGGAAGTTGGTGTCTACATCATGCATCACATTCTTTTTGTTCTTGGATGGACAACTGGTTCATATTGAGGAGTAAAGGAAGGCTCATCATGGAAGGCATCAAAATCTTCTCACCATTATTTAGCTCTTTAGATTTCTTTTATCATTTTATGTTTTAGATGTATTCAGAGATGCTGCTGAACTTGAGGGAAGGTGTTAAAGTATATACAAGCTCACAGCTCTTCATTAAGGTGTGAAGGACGGTTTTTGTTTATCAAAGGTCAAGGATAATATTAAAAGATAACATGATGTAAACCTATGTGCATAAGGTCACACATTTGACTTATGAATACACTCTTGATGGTGCACAACACATGGTATGGTAATTGAAAAAGTCTCCTTCAATCAAGGAAAAATTTTTGATTACCACTTTTGTAGGATGCAGTTTTGCACTTACCCACACCTATTCTATTTGGATGGAAGTGATAAACTTTTCGTTGCATCTTTGGTGCCTTCTTCCTTTAGTCTTGCACTCATCGTCGCTGCAAGTCTTTGTGGAGTCTTACTCAGCATCTCAAAATAGAAATAAAAATTTCCATTTTTCACCATTATCCAACTTATTAAATTAATTTTGAGAATATTACTTTTGAAAATTAATTTAATAATTATTCTAGTGCTCAAAAAATTAATTTCACCATTAAATAATTAAATTAATTAATAATGCCTAGTCTCTAATGTCACCTCCGACATTAGTGGCTAATAAATTAGTCTAGGCCCGAATTTGACACTAGATACAACCTAGTGCTTGTCAGATATAGCTTTCTACAACTTTGTCTTTGGCACCAAATGATATCTCAAGCTCCTAGGTTTCATGCTATGAAATTATTGACGTGCACCTCACATGTGCAAGTCAACTTTGCACATTTGAATAACTTTTAATCAAATGCTAAGCAAATGAATAAAATTTCACGTCCTCGTGATAGACCGCTCTCTTGGAATCCTTGCAATTGTCCTTGATTGCACTGCAATGTGCCAAAGCAAAACATACCGACTGAAATTTTCCAAAAGGTGTCATAGTAAAAACAACATTGGTCACTATTGTTGAACCATGCTAATGCCAAACACTAGCTGAAAAATTCCAAGTAGCATAGATAAAACACGAGACTCTTAAACAATCCAATGCTTTTTGCTAGAAACCCATAGAATGCATTTCCATGTAGCATATCTCAATTGTTGTGGCCAAACAACCATAGCAAAGCATAAACTAAGCATAAACCATGGATGAATAGTCAATGGCATTCATAAAATATGCTGCTGTCAACAAAACCAGCTGAATACCATTGGAAATTGATGATCATTCATTGAAAACCGGCAACCGATAATCAATCTTTGATGATCATAGATTGATGCAAACTAATGCATATTGATGCAAATATATAGTTTCAAAGCTGCAATGAGAACCATACCCATCTGCATACCAACTCCAATGACTAGTATACTGAATAGTAACCTCATGGTAGACATATTGTTCGCACAATACCTTGGATGCATGCTGAATATATCTCAGATCCACTGTACACGAGAGCTGTCCATTATTGGAGGAGTGGAAGTGCTATCTTCCTCGTGAGCATTAGAAAATGCTTTGGACCCTTGCTCTATTGAACTTGACTGAGCCCAATCAAAGTTGGCTCTAATTGAAAAGCCTTGAGGTAAAGCTGCAACAACTAAGGATGGTCTGCCAAGTCATCTACTTTCATCCAGTTAGCATCCATTGGCAAATAGTTTTGAAAATTTACAAAATTGAAATACGTTCTAGAAACTTTACCTCTAATTTTTCTCTCTTTATGTGCCAAAATTTACCTGGGTACCAAAATTTGATCTAGCTCCTCAACCTCTGGCTGAATTTCGGTAGATACATCCTTAGGCACATCACCATGAAAAGGTCTTAACAAGCTTACATGAAAGGCATTGTGTATCTGTCTATGTGGAGCTTATTCCAGCCTATAAGCAACATGATTGATTCTCTCCAACACCTAAAAAGATCCATAGTATCTCATACTCAACTTTGGATATAATCTTTGTACCTTTCATATTTTTCAGCCTTGCCTTTTCAAAATGCATCAACACATAATCGCCCTTTGCAAATTGCAAAGCATATCTATGGCAATCAATTGCATTTTTTTGTTTCTCTTGAGACCTTTGAAGAGTATACTTAACCTTTGCATAGGTTGCATCCATGTTTTCTACATATCGATCAGCCTCATCTTGTTCTTTGTGTGCAGAATAGGGGGACACTTTCTTGCTACCTTCCACAATCTTAAATGGAGCTTTGCCATTATATGCAAACTTTACCAAAGGCAAATATTGCTTCTACTATGACTTATGCTCAGATATATAGCATCTCAAGAGATCAAGCTTTGTAGAATTTGCCTCTTCTGATTGACTAAGTATTTGCAGATGGAAGAACAAAGAAGATTTTAGCATGATACCCGTATTTTTAGATAGACCCTTCCAAAATAAATTGGACATCTGAGGATCTCGATTACTTATGATTAACTTTGGTATGCCATGATACTTAAACACATATTATTAAAATAAGCATACCATATGATCGGTCTTATTTTTTTCCTTACCATTGGAATGAAATGGGACTGCTTAATGAACTTGCAAGTAATGGTCCATATCCCATCATTTGCTGTAGGTGTCCTAGAAGATCAAAGAAATCCAAAGCAATGCTCTGCAAGGCCCATTTTGGAATAGACAAGGGTTGCAATAAACCTGACATCTTTTGCCTATCATACTTCAATTTTTGATATACAATGCATGTCCTGACAAATAGCTCAATATTGTGTCTCAAGGCCTCAAGAGCTTTATGACACACAATTGTGCATGCATCATTAGAAAACCATCTCTAAGCATAAAGTGCTCATGCCTTTGGCCATTACAAAGCTGATCATATACTTTCACAAAGTCGAAATCAACAGTATAGTAATCTTTCATGGCATCCAACTCAATGTGATATATCATAGTGACAGTTGAAATGTGAGGCTCATGTGACAATGCATCAACCACTACGTTTTTCTTCCCATCTATGGTTTTGAGTTAAGAAATAGCGCAATGTGTGATAGCTGGTCTTCACTATGAGATTAGCCTCTAAAAGATGGTGTTTTCATATTGAAAGTGCATGAATTACAACAAGAAATTTTTTTTCATAAATTTGCAAATTCCTTTTTGCACCATGGAGAACACAACTCCCATATGCCACAACTTGGCCATCTTGCATTAAAATAGCCTCTGTAATTTTTCCATGTGCATGACACTGAACAACAAATGACTTCCTTAGATCAGGCAACACAAGCACAGGATCTGAAGCCATATTTTCCTTTAACTTCTCAAATGCTGAAATTTCCATTTCTGTCCACTTAAAAGGCACATCTTTCTTTTGCAAAACATACAATGGAGATGTAATTTCAGCAAAACTGTATATATACTTCTTGTAATAGGAGCATAGACCCAGAAAGTGGTGGATCTCATGTACGTTTCTCAAAGGTGGCTATGAACGTATTACCTTAATCTTTGGAGGGTCCATATGAATACCATTAGCCAATACACTGTGTCCCAAAAAGTGGATCTCATGCAGGAAAAATTTACTCTTCTTGTCATTAATGACTAGCCTATGCTGTCCAAATCCTTTCTAGCTTCATTCTTTGAGTAGCTAATCACATCATCAAAGAATGTGCCCACAAGTCCCCTATGTGGCTTGAAGATGCATCTGCCATCCATCATTTGATTAAAAGTGACAGGAGCATACGTAAGTCCAAAAGACATGACAAGAAACTCATACAACCCAAAAGATGTCCTCAAAGTTGTCTCAAACACATCCTCCAATCTAATGCGAATTTGATGATACACACTTTTCAAATCTATACAGTTGAATATGGCTGCCCCATGTAATCTATCCATAACATCATTGATCCAAGGGATTGAAAACTGATTCTTTATTGTGATTTTATTTAAATCATAATAGTCAATGCACATATGCCATGAACCATCCTTTTTTTACACCAAAAGCACTAGAGAACAAAAGGGAGATGAGCTGTGCTAAATCAAATCCTTTTCCAATAGCTCATTTACCTAACTCATTCTCTTCTCTTGTTGGGCTGCACTTATTGTGTAGGGTGGCTTATCAGGTGGGCTACTTCCAAGGATAAGATCTATACCATGATTTTCTGGCCTATTAGGCAGTAGCCACCATGGAAGTGACTAAGAGAAGTAATCAACATACATTTTCAGAAATGAAATGCGATCCTTGTGTAACTTTGACATGTTTCCAACATTTATATTATCAACCTTATTCTTAGTAAAAACCAAGTATGCTGAAAGGTGATTTTTCATTACTTTGGAAATGGCAGAGCTGATACAATAGGGACAGATTGCCCTTTCAACTTTACATTCAAAGTATGGGCCTTATCCTTATGTTGAATAGTGATCACTTAAGCATGTGAATCAATCATTGTGTTGAATAGTGATCACTTAAGCATGTGAATCAATCATTGCATTCACATGATGGCACCAAAGCATACCAAGTAAGATATTATAATCCTCAAGTGGAGCAATAAAGAACTCTTCACTATCCACATATCCTTGAATGCGCAAATGAAGCTTTCCAATTAGATGGGCCACCATGTCTATAGAGATAAAATTGGCTCGTGCTCCATTATCAAAGAAAATCAAAGCATGCTTATCTTTGATTTTGCCCCATGCTCTGCATGACCTAGTAGTATCATCATTGGGTTGATCAGTAACAATAGCATCAATCCAATTGATGTGTTGGGCTTTTTACCCTTGGGATCTCCTTGATTTTCTTATTTTCCAGCTTTCTGTCTATTGGGATAGTCCTTAGCTATGTGACCCTCCTATTCTCAAACAAAGCATTTATTTGCAGCCCTTAATTCCCCTACATTGTGCAATTGATTTCCAGCCCTTGCTGTTTTGACCTCTTTTTAGGTTGACTTTCAGATTTGCCCCCTTTTCTCAATCTTTGACAACTTCTTATTCGGGTTCTCCCCACTTTCTTGGAAGCTTGAATCTTTCCCGTGTAGCAATGCATCAACTGTAGTAGGAGTCTCTATGCGATAAGACATGCTAGACACGGTGGATGAGATTAGATATGCTAGACACTATGCGTTTGGTTGCTGCATACCATAAGGAGTTGTGTTATACATTCCCGTATGTGGTTCTTGACCCCCATTATAGCATGAAAAATATTGCCACCACCAAAGTATCCTAGCTACCCCATCATTGCATGCATGCTTGGCTGTCCAAAATCCAGTGGATTGGCACTACCAAGATGGCCTCGCATTTGGGTATCCAATCCCACTAGTACCATTTTCTTTTGCTCATCCCTGACCTTGGGTGCATCTTTAGGCTGTGGTGACTGTCCCTTGGAAGCTTCTTGCTGCCCAAAGGCCTTTGAAGATGATATCTTCTTCTTGCCCTTGCTGTCCATTTTGGGAGAATTCAAACATCTCTCAAACTGTGGATCTTTGTCCAATTGAACATAGATGTCAGTTGCTGTTGCCTTCAACTAAGCCTTGAATCGGTCATCATATTTTTCATCTCCTTGCTAATCATTAGCATTTTGTAGCCTTGAAGGAGCAATATCTTGGTCAACAACCACATTTTCTCCTTGCTGTCCATGTTTTAAGCCTATTCCAATATAAGGCATTGCATTTTCCCCTCATTATGTGCATTTTCAGAATGACATGCATCATTATTGCTTGATCCCATCTCACTGTAAGATGACATACTTGCTGTAAATGCTCAGCTGAACACAATTTCAGCACGTGAGAAAAACTTCTAACCTTCAATCAGGTGCCTCCCGCGTGCCAAGTCAAGGGATTTGATGGTGTCCTAGCAATGGAAACTTGAAACCGGCCTTTCTCCTTGGATAGGGTGGTAATAACCTAATTTAACAATTATCACAAGAAGTAAGTGTTTCACATAAATTAAAATGCATACTTTACCTTTTGTAATTAACAATAATTAGCACTTGCCTTGGAAGCACAAGTATTAGTATCATAATCTTTTGTAGTTGGGCAATTCTAAGGTAGCCCCTGTACACCACTCATAACGTTGAGAGGAAGGAACTTTTGGACGCATCACTAAACAACTACCAAGACTACTACCTTGAAACACCACAAGGATTGTTGATGAGACTCTTGGAGCTTGAGCGTTAGTGCGATCATATAGGGCAACTTGTTAGGCAGAGTGAATAAGTCTATCATGGATCAATTAGGTTGAAGCAAAAAAAACCCTCAATTGGATGAACCACTAGACATAACGCCAAGTGTGTACGAGGTAACAATAGATTGTAAAGTGTGTTGCACTAATTTTTTGCAGCTTAATACTTGCTTTTATACATCATCTTTGGATTGGAAAGTAAACAACCTACTTGAGCACCATCACTATGAAAGTACTTGCATTGCATTGGATCATCAAAAAGCTTGATTACACAGTGTAGTTGCACTCACTTGCATTAATTGGTAAAAATATTAATTGCTTCTAAAAGGAGCACGCAACACACAAGTGGATAAATTTGAAAAAGGAACCGCAATGAAACAACTAAACGAACCTAAGAAAAACATCTAAGTGAGACCTAAGCAAGGAAGGAAAAACCAAGGAAATTGAGAAATATAGAGATTGAATACCAATTGGCATCAAATTGTATAACCATAGCCTAGATGAGGAAAATGTGCCTTTAAAAATAAATCTTATAAGGGGGAATACCCTAGAGTCCACACACAACAGAAACCACAATGCTTAGAGCGCCTTGCTAGCTGATGAGGACGAATTAAGTGATGATCATTTTAGCACCTAGCGTGTAGCGCATTGATTATACGACAACTTCCAGAGTGAGAAGCCTCTTCCATCGGAGCCATTGTCCCCCTATTTGAATTGATCAGCCTTATCGAGACCCTAGTCACACAAAAAGAGTTAGGGACTATGTTTACCTTGAGCTTAAACACGAATAACTTAGGTTTTGACCCAAGCAAAATTTCAATAGTGATTTAGCAGCTACTAGTGCAATACAACTAGCAAATAAGGATAGTGCATGTAGGAAGGACAACACAAGAGATACTAGTAGACTTAGAAGAGGAAAAGAGACAGGGGAATATCTGTTGCAACAAGTCACTAGGTTCACGCAAGCGAAGATGATTGAACTAGGTTCAATGTATTTTGGCATTATTAATTCGAGAACACCTAGCCTACTTGTACCCATGGTCACTCACCCACCTAGCAACGCAACCGAACACTTTGTGAAGGAGCCATTGGAAGAAAAACGTTATGTAATTTCTTACGTCATTTACGATGAGAAAGGGTATCCTATTCTCATGGGTTTTAGACTAGTTCCGCTGATGGCTTTGGGTAGAGGAAGAGGTCGAGGGATGGGGGTGAAGCTGAGGAACCTCTTACTTGTTAGACTCACTGCCACCCATGTCATATTTCATAAAGATGTCCTGAGAAAGGACAAGCTAACAGAGACAAGATGGATTTAAGATGTCTAGAGTGTGGCGTCACGCATCTATATGCCGATTCTCCTAGTAGAAACCCTCCATTAGCTTGGCAATCGTGCCTTTAGTGCCACTCAAACCTTTCGGTGTGGAAGCACGAGATGAATGATGCCACTTCACTACCTTTGAATGTAATGACTAGAGCTTGAGTGAAGCAAATTGGTATCTCAATGCTAGGACCTAGTAACCTAGATGTATCATCGATAGAGAAAAAGAATGGAAAGTAGAGAGCTGAAGCAAAATTCACCTTGAAAATAGATAACACTACAACGTTAACTAAGGGGTAACAAGTCCTTGACGTGGAGGCAAAAAATATCTACTTTGAAGATGAAAGAAAAGGGGATTGTGGAAGTTGAAGAGTACCTTGACTGGAAAAAAGAATTGGGAATAGCAGAAAAGGTTAGAATTTGGGTGAGAGAAGTGCAGGCACATCTCCCATATGTAGAACCCATAGTGGAAAATGAATTGCATGACCTCTCAAGCATGAGCTTGCCTTCATCCCCCACATATATTGGATCAGAGGAAAATCGAATGCCCAAAGAACTTGACCGAGAGCCAAGTGGTGATTTGGCTTGGATTTTAGATAGTGGAGATAGAGCATTAGAAGGGGTAAGCAGAAACAACTAATGCAAATTTTCTTGCCACACTAACCTCAATATCTATCTTCCTACCACTCGGATAGCCGTTGAAACAAAGCCTTGCTCTTTGGGAAGTGTTGAAGAAATGGATAGAAGCACTAATACAACGAGAAGTAGGAATCATGTGAGGACACAATGTTGAAATACATATACCGAGCCTGACCCTAAACCTTGTGTCAAGAACTCTGCAAGTCAATACCTTCTGGAAAGGAACGAAAATGCATGCGATTCTCCTAGTTGTAGCATTGAGCGACACAATCAGGAAGGGAATTATTGACAGTGGGGCAAGAGTTAGCATCCTTAACCATATGGTTTTGCAAGCATGGGCAATCCACTTGTGGAAATGGCTCACTTTAATGTCATATTGGCCAATGGAATGAAAGTCTGACCTCGCTAATTAATATCGCATGTATCCAATTCTTAGTGAACTTTATAGTCATGAAGAGAGAGGCACTTAGAATCAAGATGGACACATGAAAGACCTCACCTGTTGACCTAGATGCCATCTCGGCTATACTGAAAGGTGATTCTAAGACCATGCCAAATTACAGCCCACTCAAAGTACATCCCTTATCTAGATGACGAGTGAGATTGGATGCATATCCTTGCAACCATCGACTTGCCCTTCTCAGATTATGAAAATGACTACAAATAAGCAACCAATCAGTAGCAACATAGGAAAGAAGAGAGGGTGGCAAACACCTCAAATATTGCCTTGCCTCGCCCTGCTTGAGTACTTGGACTACAAACGGGTAGGGCTCAACCAACCAAAATCAGTTGCACTATGTGAATTTGGAGTTGAATCTGAGGTGTGATTGCCGAGAGAGATGTCATTCTCCAATGAGAAAAGTGATTACAACTTTGATTCAAAGGTCAACTTTGTCAAGAATTGACCGAGAAACCAAAGAGACGGTAGGTTTTGTAGGGAGAATCATAGTGTATATGGCAAAGATTGAGGGGAGAAGAGAAGAGGAGAAACTCAGATGAATGAATGAAATAATGAAGTGAACTTGATACAAGGGGTGCCGTAGCACGAAGGATGCTGTGGAGCAGGGAGACTATTGTTGAAGAGGAGCCTTGAATCGTCAACGTAGGGATGATGATTGGTGATGCTTGGAGCAAGGAGACTATCGTTGGAGGATGAGCAGCCTCTGGGTCTACAAACACAAGCTTGAAGGTTGACGCCAATTGTTGGGGAGTGATGCCAAAGGCGACAGAAGAGCTAGAAACTAAAAATGCAAATTATCAACAGCCTCAGATAACGAGGACTCCAGCTAGGAAGTGTGATGTTTGATGAAGGGAGCGGCCATGATGCAAAACGCAAGATCTAGCTAATCCTGATGATGACGCCTGTAGTGGATGAAGACACTTGATGAAGAAAAGCCGCCTAGACAGTCAAACACAAGGTGGAGATGACACTTAGAGGAGGAGGAAGCTATTACCAGCTGTGAGAAGCCAACGCTAGGAGGGGAAGAGTTGTCGTCCAGTTTGTAGGGATATCGCTAGTTGAGGATGTGTTGTTACCAGAGTGGAGAAGTTGGCGATAAACCCCAAATGCAAAACCTGATGCAGAGTAGATAGGGTGCTTGAAGAAGATGATGGAAGGAGAGGGGAGAGACGGAAGTCTTAGGAGAAGTGAGTGTGGTAAAGTGGGTAAAGAATGAATGGGAGGTGCTGTATATATAGACACAACATGTCTTGAGTCTTGCCCACTGAAGTCTCTTGAGCAGCGCTTTGACTCTCTCAGAAGGCCCTAGAAAGTCTTTTTGGGGCTGAAAATTGAAACCAAACAATGGTAATGAAGAAGGGAAACTGTACAAAGTGATGTGGTTTCTCAACGAACTCTGATAGTGATCTAGAAATTCCATCGTCGCCTAAGACCTGATGCACCAAGGGGGACCTTTCAATCCACCTATGCTGAAAGAAGAAAGGAAGAAGACATCCAAGAATTCAAACATTGAACAATAGACAAAACCGTAGGATCTCCCTAAATGCTTCACCAAATTTAAGAAATGAGATTGAATTGTGGTGTTGCTAGGTGCAAAGCATCGTGATAGACTAGTGAACCAACAGAGGGAGCCGCTAAGGTAAAGGACTAGCTGGTGGAGGGAAAAAGCCTCCGTCTGTGTCCATAGGCCTACATTGAGCACATGCTAGAAAGGGTTGCCGGGAACGAGCCTTATAACTTCGTTGATTGATTTTCAACCTACAATCAAGTGCAAGTTCATCCGAATGATAGGCACAAGATAACATTCCTTGATAGATTTTCGACCTACAATCAAGTGCAAGCTCATCCGAATGACAGGCACAAGATAACATTCGTCACTGAGTGGAAAAAGTGTGTGTATATATAGTAATATGTCCTTCAATTTGATTGGTGCCCTTGTTACCTTCCAACAAATCATGAGTACCATCTTTAAGAATATGCTTTGTAAATGGTTGGAAGTGTTTGTAGACAATCTTTGCATATACACTGACTTGGTAGAGTATTTGGAAAAGCTTCAAGGAGTCTTTGAATGTTATAGACATAGTTGAAGGAAACGGGAAAACAAAGACAGAAACAGAAACAGAAACAACAGTTTTTGAGGAGGGGGAAACAAAAACACATCATCAAGGGGGTGTATGAGAGAGAGAGAGAGAGAGAGAGAGAGAGAGAGAGAGAGAGAGAGAGAGAGAGAGAGAGAGAGCGAGCAAGCTTAGAGCTTAGGTGCTTAGAAGTTGCAACATAGATTACAAGTTTCATACTCAAAATCAAAGCTTTCTAATTTCCAAGTTTTGAAAGAGTTATACAAAAGGCAGATTATTGGTCAATCAGATTATTTTTCAGGGCATCGAAATAATTATTAGATTAATTTTCAGTACATAAAAAGCGGCACTTGTTAAAAATGCCCATGCAAGACTGAAAGACATCTTTAGAGGTTGGAGGGAGGCATTTTGGTGCATTTAGCCTGCAAGAGAGGGAGGAGATGCTGTTGGTTTGATTTGCAGCCATTGGAGGACGTTCTGAGGTAGCTAGGGACAGGAGAAGACCAATCAACAATAGATGATAGTATCTACAAGCTGTTGAGACAAGGCAACAGCAATAAATGACTAATTTTCTTCATTTCTTTGTGAAGAAAGTCTGAAATTTCTCTCTCCTCAGCATTCTCTCTCATCTCCCAACCTTTCTACAGCCTTGCTTTGAAGATTACAGCATTGAGATCACCAACGGTTGAGAAATTTCAGATTTCTCTATTGTAAACTCTAATTTGTAGCAGAAATGAGGGTTTAGCAGCAACCTTGGGAAGGGTGCCAGGAATTGGATGCTCCAAGACTTGGATTCAATAGGGCTGAGGTTGTTTTCAATCTAATTCGAGTCAAGGAACCAGGAAATCAATGAATTTGGGGCATTTTCCATCTCCATCAAAGCGGGTGAAGTCCAATTGATTGCCCGAATCAAGGGGCAAATCGGACTGAAGACTTGCTGGTCAAATCGGGTTGAAGACTTGTTGTCATTTTGGACAGCGAGTGGAGTTGGAATATTGAAAGGGATTGGGAGAATCCCATTGTACATCAACTTCTTCTTCAATTAAGTTAAAGAAATACCGAAAGGGGCGCTAGTTTTGGGGCCAATAGGGTGTCCATTGTCCAAGATTGTAAGTTAATCTGCATTTCTCAATTTTGTATTAAATGTTGCTACTGTAACTAAGTTGTAATTAGGGAATTATCACCCATCCACGGAAGGAAGACTGGTTTCATGGTTCCATTGTTGGGATACCACTCAATCCCTTGATTTGATGGGCCCGAGGCACCTAATTGCAAGCCAAAGCTTGTGCTAGTGCTGATTTTTACTCTCAGCTAAGAAAATACAGCAATATGTCTTCACACAGTGAGATGGACTCAAGAAGTAATGATGCCTCTTAGCATGAACATTCACATGGGAATGAAGAAAATGCAATGCTTGACCTTGGACAAAAGGTTCAGACCATGGACAACAAGCTGAAAATGTTGTTGTTGGGCAAGATGCATGGCGTTCAGGGCGTAAGGAGGCTGATGAACAGCAAAGTGAAGAGGAATTTGATGACCACTTCAAGAATCGGATGAGGACAGCAGCAAATCTCTTTGCTGAATTGGCAAAGGATCCTCAATTTACCCGATTTTTGAATGCTCCGAAGAAGGACAAGAAAGGTAAGAAGAAGAAGATGTCTTCTACACCTTCAGGGCAGCAATATGCACCAAAGATAATGCCAAACCCTTCATTTGAAGCTCCCAAACATGCTAATGAAACAAAACAATTGATACCTACGGGGCAAGGAATGCAAATGCAAGGCCATTACAGAAGTGCCAATCCAGTGGATTTTGGACAGCTGGGTATGCATGCTACGATGGGGCAGCCAAGATATTTTGGTGGAAGCATGATTTTTCATGCTATGCTTGGATAAGGATTACATACGGGAATATATGGCACAAATCCCTATGGTATGCAACAACCAATGCATGGCGTGCAAGGCCCAATGTATTCGCGTATGGCTGGAAATATGCAAAACCCTATGTATGGCAGCATTGGCTTGATGCTTGGGGCACAAAGTAGCACGTTTGGTACTGCATTTGCACCCCAGAATGCTTATGGGGCTCAAGGAATGAATGCCAGTCATGCAAATGCTCCGTTTGGCATTGGTTTTGATGAAAATTCAGCAAATGCACTCTTTTTGCAGTGTATGACAACTTGACATCCAAAGGAACAGCAAAAGACTACAATGAGGGTGGAAAAGTAGTGAATTTTGAGTCCTTCAGTAGTGCACAAGATAGGTTGAAAGCTTTGACTTTCATTTAGCAATTTGATGTAGCCTATTTAGGGGGCAAGTTCACGGAGTTCTCGAAGATTCGAAAGGTAGCCACTTTTTTGAAAGGGAATGTATTACAGTGGTGGTTCACTCTTTTGATGCAAGGTAGAGTATCATCGACGTTGATACAATTCAAGCAAATGTTTGCATCGAATGGATTGACAAGTACCTTTGAGGTGGACATCACAAGAGCTTGGGATAAGCTGGATGGTAAGGAATGTAAGAATTTGGAGCAATATAATAGGAAGTTTCGGGATGCATTGTTGCCTATTATCTCTTATCGCTCCATACCCCTTCATGAGCAAGTTGAAAATATGTTTGTGGGCTGCCCACAGGAATTAGGGATTTTTGCACTAAATCCATTGTGTCTAGCATGTCTAAGCTCATAGAGGCTGTTGCCACAACAAATGCTTTGCTGCATAGGAAGGATTCGGGCTTCCTAGAGAGTGGGGAGAAGCCAAATAATAAGTTGTTTAAGGCTGAGAAAACTGGTAGATCTGAAAATCAGCTTGAAAAAAGCCAAACAACAAAGAAAGGGCTTGAAAACATTGGCATAACGTAGGGGATTGATGGCTGCAAATAAATGTTTTATTTGTGAATACGAGGGTCACATTGCAAGGGACTGTCTCAATAGGCAGCAAGCTGGAAAATCGGAAAATCAGGGACATTATAAAGGAAAGAAGTCCAAAACATCAGTGGAATTGGTGCTCGATATTGTTAATGATTAGCCCAATGATGATATTATTGAGTTGTGGAGATCATGGGGCAAAATTAGAAATTAGAATGCATTGAATTTCTTTGTTAATGGTGCACAAGACAACTTCATCTTTGTTGACATGGCAGACCATCTAGGTATCAAAGAGGATGAGATGAGACCCATGGGGGAAGTTGGAATGGCATGTAAAGGCCATGCAAAGTTCGTCACACCACTCATTGGAAAGCTTCAGTTGCATATACATATCAAAAGATAATGTACCAGCGAGATAGTAGGGTTTGCGGGGAGGAACACGGAGTGAACTCGGCAAACATGGAGAAGAGAAGAGAACAAAGAAGAAACTCTGATGAATGGAATGATGAAGTTATGAATCATGGAGTGAATGTAATATAAGGGAACAAGGGTGCCGTAGCACAAGGAAGATGATGAAGATAGCTACGAACCAGAAATTGCAATGTCCTCCTGAAGGGGTGTGAGGGTAGTAGAGAGGTTGGAGAGAAGAGGTGATGGCGGACTGAATGAATCAGCCGTGAGGAATGAATGAGAGAGTGGCCTATAAATAGGCACAGTCAGTCTAGGATGACACCCCTTTTTGGGGCTGCAAACCCTAAACGCAAACCCTAAACACAAAACGTAGAAATGCAAGAATGCAAATTGTGGGTGAAGGGTGAAGGGTTTCTCAATACCCTCTCTTAGCCCAAAAAGGGGAACAAGGAAAGAGTGAGGTGGAGATGCAATGCTACATGCTGAAGAATGCTCATTCAGCAGGTGCCACTTGGATAGTGTCCCTCGTGGGAAAATTGTTCGCTTGCCCAAGCGCCCTAGTACAAAGATGATGAAAACATGCGATGCATAGGAGGAATATCGGACTTTGTGTGGTGCCGAGAACCATAAGGATATATATGCCTGTATTCGATCTCGGGGGGTAGCTCCGTGCTGACTAAGTGACCAAGGCAAGAAGAGAAGAGGAGAAGGAAGATGTAGAGGATCCCTAAGATCCAAGATTTCCATCGGAAAGGGAACCTACAATAAAGAATAGTAGACAGAGTGAACTGGAGAATCTGAAACTCAACCTCGGGAGAGAAGCCACTAGCTCTGTGCATCTATGCTGGAAGGAATACGAAGGCCTCGTCACCAAGTCGCGTTGAACCTTCGAGGTCTTGATCTAGGTGGTACCAGAAGATCTTGGGTATCAGTAGAAGAGATGACTGGTCGAAGACAGCCACCCCAAGAAAGTAGAAGTTAGGTGAAGAACATGTGGAGTAGGTTCCCCCTCTGAGGTGGGAGGTGGAAGGGCCCCCGCTGAAGTCGAAGAAGAAGTAGATGTCCCCTTTGAGGGCAAAGAAATAACATCCCCCTCTGAATCCCCCTCTAAAGTAGATAGGGAATCCAAAAACTCATGGATCACGAACTCCGAAATGTCTGATGATGGAGGAAGTGACGCCGGTCGTGTCGAAGAGCGCCTAGAGGTAGCCTCTTGAACCTAAGTAGTCGAGGGTGGGGAAGGTTGGGGCTCAAAATGAGCAAGAGGTGGGCAACAGTTGTTGTCTCTCAGTGGAGTAGACTGGGTAGCCGAAGAAGAGGAAGGAGTTGAGTAGCCATTGTCTCTCGAAGGAGTGGACTGACGAGGAGACGGTATCAAACAATTGTTGTCTCTTGATGAAGCGGACTGGAGATCCGTAGATCGTGGAAACTACTGTACCTGAAAATAAGTGGGAGAAGACTGCCGCTAGCATTGCGACAATCTCTAGGAGGTGGTAGCGTCAATCGATCCTCCATGTGCTCGAAAGGACTTAGTGCGCATCGGATGCATCTTATTGCCTTGAGCATAGTACTTTGATAGCCAATGCAGAACTATCTCCGTGGCACAGAAAGGAGAGGTGGCACAAGGAATGCTTGGTGGAAGATGCATATACTCTGGGGGGGTGGGGAGCAAAGGTCGAAGTCGGCAATCTTCGGTGGTGTATCCGGTGATGCCACAGTAGGAGCACCGAGTAGTCTGGTCATTTGTTGGTAAAGAAGCCATGGGTACCAGTGTGCCTTGCTGAAGAAGGAAGAGGTGGAAGAGGTCAGCCATGAACCATGAACCATGAACCGCAATGTTCGCCTTAAGGGGTGTGAGGGCAGTGTGAAGCATGAACCGCAATGTTCGTCGCAAGGGATCGAAGGGCTGAAAGTGAGTTGCTAGTGGGAGGAGGATGCTACCAGCAGTAAGAGGTTGCAACCAGTAGAAAAACGTGTGTGAGGAGAGAGAAAGACTAATAACGTAGGCTGAAAGAGAGAGAGACAACGCAGGCTGCAGGAGAGAGAGAGACTAAAAACGCAGGGAAAAATAGCAACAACAGTCAATATGCTGAAATCAGCTCCGAACAGTGTGTGATAGGCTGGAAATAGGTGCTAGATGGTTGTAGACAGCAATGGCCAGCTTGGACCGCGATGTCCTCCATGTCCGAGGTGTGGGCAGCAAGCCGAAACACCTGACATCTGTAAAAAAACGAGATTTTTTTAAAAATGGAGAGTGATCAGCAACAGTTGCTTTGCTGTAAACAGCTGCAAACTGCGGGTGGAAGGCTGGAAATAGGTGCTAGACTGTAGATGACAGCAAGGGACAGCTGAGATTGCGATGTCCTCTGCGAAAGGGGTGTGGGCAACAAGCTGAAAACACCTAAAACTTGCAAAAACGAGATTTTGATGTAGCGGAAGAAGAAGAGAAGTGGATGCCGAACTTGCCATCGGTCTTTGCCTTCACTGGAGTGGAGGATCTTTGTCGTTGTTTGAGCAGATCCAGCTTTGATACCATATCAAAAGATAACATACCAGCGAGACAGTAGGGTTTGCGGAGAGGAACACGGAGTGAACTCGGCAAACATGGAGAAGAGAAGAGAAGAGAGAAGAAACTCTGATGAATGGAATGATGAAGTTATGAATCATGGAGTGAATGTGATACAAGGGAACAAGGGTGCCGTAGCACAAGGAAGATGATGAAGACAACCATGAACCACAAACCACAATGTCCTCCTGAAGGGGTGTGAGGGTAGTGGAGAGGTTGGAGAGAAGAGGTGACAGACTGAATGAATCAATCGTGAGGAATGAATGAGAGAGTGGCCTATAAATAGGCACAGTCAGTCTAGGATGACACCCCTTTTTGGGGCTGCAAACCCTAAACGCAAAACGTAGAAATGCAAGAATAAAAACTGCGGGTGAAGTGTTTCTCAACAATACAAGGATATATGGACAGTGAAGAGTTCTTTATTGCTCCACTTGAGGGCGGTAATCTATTGCTTGGTATGCTAGTGTCACCATATGCATGCAGTGATTGATTCTCGTGCAAAAAAGATCACTATTCAGCATAAGTAAAAGGTACTCACACTTGATGTAAAGTTGAAAGGTGAATTTGTTCTTGTTGTATCTGCAATTGCCATTTCTAAAGTAATGAAAAATCATCTTTCAGCGTACTTGGTTTTTACTAAGGATAAAGATGATAGTGAGAATATTGGGAACATGTCTAAGTTAGAGAAGAATCGCATGTCATTTTTGAAAATGTATGGTGATTGCTCCTCTCAATCACTTCCATGGAAGCCACCACCTGAAAGGCCAGAAGATCATGGCATAGTTGTTATCCTTGGAAGTAGCCCATCTTATAAGCCACACTACAGAGTCAATGCAGTCTAATAAGAGGAGATTATTAGTTCGGTGAATGAGCTGTTAGAGAAAGGGATGATTTTGTCCAGCTTATCTTCTTTTTGTTCTCCAGTGCTTTTGTGCAGACAAAGGATGGTTCATGGCATATGTGCATTGATTATCGTGCTTTGAACAAGATGATAATAAAAATCGCTTTCCGATTCCTTAGATCTACGATGTTATGGATAGATTGCAAGGGGCAGGCATAATCAGCCGTATAGTTTTGAAAAGTGGGTATCATTAGATATGCATTAGATCGGAAGATGCGCCTAAGATAGCTTTCAGGACATCTCTTGGATTGTATGAGTTTCTTGTTATGCCTTTTGAACTTACGAATGCCTTTAATCAGACGATGGATTGCATCTTTAGACCACGTAGAGGATTTGTGGGTACTTTCTTTGATGCCGTGATTGTCTATTCAAAGAACGAGGCAAAGCATAGAAGACACTTGGACATTGCGTTCAATGAAATGTGTGATCATAGGCTGGTTATCAATGATAAGAAAAGTTAATTCTTTTTGCATGAAATCCACTTTTTGGGGCATATTGTATTAGGTGATGGTATTCGCGTGGACCTTGCAAAGGTTGAGGTAATACGATCATGGCAACCTTTGAGAAATTTGCAAGAGATTTGCAACTTTTTAGGTTTATCTTCTTACTATAGGAAGAATGTATGCGGGTTTGCTGAAATTGCATCTCCATTGCATGCCTTGCAGAAGAAGGATGTGCCATTTAGATGTTAGCTTCCTAAGACACCTATAGGGAATGATGTGATATGGACTATCATTTGCAGGTTTAGCAAACAAGTCCATTTTATTTGGATGGGGAAGAAAATAAAGGTTGATTATATGGCACGATTGTTTTTGCAGCACATCTTTAAGTATCATGGTATGCTAGAGTCGATCATTAGTGATTGAGGCCTTCGGATGATCAATTTATTTTGAATTTATTTTGAATGGGGTTGTTTGTTATATCAGTACCACTGTGAAATTCTCATCATCCTTCCATCCGTAGATAGATGGTTAGTTTGAGAAAGCAAATTCCATAATGTTAGATCTTTTGAGGTGCTATGTTTCAGATCACAAGACACAGTGGGAGCAGTATTTGCCCTTGGTTGAGTTTGCTTACAACAACAATGTGCATAGTTCCACGTGCAAAGCTCCATTTGAGGTGGTTGAGGGTGGCAAGAAGGTATCACCTATTCTCCAAACTAAGGATAAGATCTTTGAGATTGATCATTATGTGGAAAACTTGGATGTAGCCTATGCAAAGATAAAATATGCACTTTAGAGATCGCAAGATAAGCAAAAGAGGACAATTGATCTCCATAGAGATGCTTTGCAGTTTACAGAGGGTGATTATGTATTATTGCGCTCTGAAAAGGCAAGGCTGAAAAATATAAAAGGAAGGGAGAGATTGTACTTGAAGTTAAGTATGAGATATTATGGGTCCTTGCGGGTGTTGGAGAAGATGACGTTGAGGTTTTTGAGGTGCAATACCTCTTGGTCACAATAAATTACATGTGACATAGTCCCACAAGTCCTTCACAACAAGAAGGTTGTGGATAATAATACTCTACAACGGGTAGTTCGTGCCATCAAGTTTGTTCTCTCAAGTGAGGACACCAAGAATGCTACTCTGATCATTATTTCCCTGACATGCCATGTTGTCAGTAATGGATAAAAGTGTGCAGCCAAATACTTTAGTGCTGAAGTATGATGTGTACTCAAGAGTCCTAAAATTCCCCACACGATTAATAAACAAGTACCAAATTGTCACACAAATGCCAAAGTGTGCACAATTTACCCAAATCAGCACTCAGCCACGAAATAGCAAGCAATACACTGCTATAGACTGTTGTACCATAACTGCCTCAAAATGCATGCCCTTAAAAGTACAAATCACAGTAACTCAATGCTGATTCTTAGCAAAATTTATTGAATTTTCTCAAAAATTTCTCCTCCATCTGATTGTAGCAGCAATTAAATGCCATTGTACCACTTATTTCTTGCCTTGGAGTGTGTGTCAAGCAAAAGCCCCAAATTTCTTCGCAAAATTTCAAAGAAATTGAAGAAATTTGTACCTTATAGTTTGAATTTCTACACAAATGTCACATTGGGATGCGTGCCAACAGTAACCAACAGCTGGAATCCACCTTGTGATGTATATCAAAGCGAAAAAATTGAAAAGCCCCAAATTTCTTGTACCAATGTCTGTCCAAGAAATTGCGCAATTTGGCAATTTTAGTGGAAATTTACGCATGGGAACTCGAATCAGGTAAAAGCCCCAACTTTCCTTGAAGAAATTTTGAGAAATTTAAAAATTAGGAAAGTTGGCTGAAAATCCCCATATTTCTTGGCATAGAGTGTGAGAAATTGAAATTTTCTCCGAAATTACGTATGAGATAAGCAAGACGGATAAGAAATTGCAGAAATTTTCGAAAACCCCCAAATTTGGAAAAGTAGGTTTTCTGCGTTTTTTCTCAGATCTGCAGAAAATGATGGGCAGGGCTAGAAAAATGGCAAGTGCAAGGCTGAGGAAATGATGGGCACAATAGAATATTATGAAGAGGGCTTAGAGAGGTTGTGTATGCAGAGTTGTGCGCAAGACTACGTGTGAGACTACGTGCAAGCTGGAAATAGCAGTAGCACCTTGTCCAAAACAGCAGCCTCTCTTCCAAAATAGCAGCTCCTCCCTCCAAAATAGCAACTCTTGTTCCTTTGTCGATTGAGTGGAGTCCATGTGGGTGGCAGTGGTTGAGCGTTGGAGAGACAGAACTCACTTGTCTAGCTTTGATACTAAATGTTGGAAATGGAGAGAGAGAGAGAGAGAGAGAGTGTGTGTGTGTGTGTGTGTGTGTGTGTGAACACAAGACAATGAGCATGAGTGGGCAGCAGTTCCACACTCAAAAGATGCAAGTGCTAGAATGATAGAATGAAAGTACAATAGGTCCTAAGTTACTTAGACCTATCCCTAACTCAACTAGAGTTAATTTAACTCTCGAACTAACTCCAGAAGTGGTAACACAACTTATTAATGTAGTTCTAGAGCAACTAGAAATAGAGTTAACTTAACTAGTTGAATGCATCCTTTCGGGAAGGATATGACAACTAACAGCAGAGCGGATAGGGGTGAAAACCTACACAGGGAGGTTAGAAAGAGATATCCGATCGATGAAGACAATGTCAGGTAGTGTTGGTTGAGATGTCCTCTATGAATGGGTTGTGGATAGTGAAGCGATAGATTGAATAGGAGGGCAGGCTCTCTATTCATAGAAAGTTTGGGACCTCCAAATCAGGGTTTACATGTGGGACATTGAAACTTTCTCGAACAGCTTCCGGTTTAAAAGAATGGTCAAAATTCATTAATCAACTTGAGTTTTGGGGCTATTTAACAAAAGCTAAGCAAGCAAGGGAGACTGGCTTGGAGATTGCCATGTACAATGCCACGAATATGGTGGATTTAGAGCCAACCACTCCAAAGATTGGAAAGGGATAAAGGCGCACGGATGCATGTTAATAAGAACAGAATGCCATTGCATTGGAGTTATCAAAGGAATCAAGCTCATGCAAAATGCTATGCAATGGTACTACTTAGACAGTGCCCTTGCAGGTGAATTGTTCACTTGCCTAAGCACTCTTTTACAATCATGGTCATCTTGATGATGCGGTTGAAGACACAAAGTACAATATACATAATGTCTGAATCAAATAACTGTAAAGAACACCTTGTCACCATCAAGAGAAGAAAGCTGCTCCCTCTCAAACTAGAAAGAAGAGTTGGAGGGAAGCGCTCTCTTCTCGTCAATGTGAAGAAGTAGAGGAGGAAGCACCCAATCCAATCCTGGATAGTAAATACTAAAGCATCGGCCGATTGACTGCCTTGGTCAATATGTTTGTAAAATTATCCGATGAATGCACAAACTCTAGGCGAATTGATCCTAGCTACAACATGCTCTCTAGGAAAGGGAAAATGTACCTCAACACGATAATGGGGTACTAGCTTGTGCAATCCCACTCTGGTTGTTGTAGTAGAGGATAGTCAATGCAACACATAGAAACTGTAGCGCTGCTAGGAAGCTTCTCAGGTAGATGGACTTCTTGGTATCATCAAAGATAGTCCTATACTTTGCCTCAGCAATGGAAGCCGACATTGTCTCTTGCTTATAGCTGGTAAGAAATGGGAGTCATACCCAAGGTAAAAATGTAGCTGCCATGGGAACGTCGGGTGTCAGAATCTGCCTAATTAGAATTAGTTACCCTTCCAAACATAAACTATGGCCTAGTATGAATCAACCATAGGGATTTTTCTACTACAAATCTATAGGTCTGCTGGTCGAAGGGCTGCCCTAGGGTAGGCTTAGATAAGTGGACAATTGGATTGAGAGGTTCAGCCACAAGCCGTGTTTGATCCTAGCAATATTGATCCACCAAATGAAGAGTGTATGCATGCGGTGACACAAAAATACATCCTCGAGATCGAATCACCTCCATCCCTAAGAAGTAAGACAATAAATTGAAGTCTGTCATCTCAAATATAGCACAAAGCTTGGCCTTACTTTTTACTATGGCAGGAGAATCTGAACCAATGATAAGTAAGTTGTCTATATACAACAGGATATAGTTGATCCCCTCTTAAATGATATGATATATAAGTTCAGGTCATAACAAGTAGAATAGTATCCGTGAATTCAAAGAAACTCATCCATTTTTTGGAACCAAGGCTAGGGTGTTTGCTTCAATACATAAAGAGATTTCCGAAGCGAACGACCTTTTCGAGTTAATAGAAGAAAACTTGGGCGTTGCTCCACATAGATTTCCTCCTCTAGATAACTGTTCAAAAAGACACTTTTGATATCCATCTAGTAGATTGGCCAATCATGGTGAGCGGCTAGCGCAACCAACAAACTCAATGATGTCAACCGCACAATAGGAGCAAAAATTTCTTCATTGTCAATGTCTTATTTCTATTGAAATCCTTACACTACAAGGTGAGCCTTATATTTGTCTAAAGTCCCATAATCTTTTAGCTTGGTTGTAAAGGTCCACTTCGTCCCAATGACATTCTTATGACTTTGACGATCCGCCAAGGTCCAAGTCTCATTTCTGTCAATACTATCTAGCTCCTCCTTCATGGCCCCTTGCCATTGGGATGCTAAAAAGCCTCATGCCAACTATCTAGCTTAGAATGTGCTTTGTAATTAGCTATAAACAATGACACAAATGAAGCTCGAGATGCAAGATGGGGGTAAATCTTCTAGGTTCCTTTGGAGTGAAATTTGGTGGAAGGATCCTTGAATGCCATATGATCTATTGGTACCAATGAGGTAATGGGTCTTGTGGAGGGGTTTTGGGAGCTGAAGAATCTACCAGAAGATTAGGAGCGGACAGTAGATTCGGCTTAGGAGGCACCATCTCTAATAGAATAATTTGAGGAAATGATGCAGAATCGTGTGTAGAAGATTGCACAATAGCCCTCTCATAAAAATCTACATCTCTTCTAACAATCATCTTATTTGTCTAAGGATCGAACAAACGATAGGCCTTTGCTTCAAAGAAGTAACCTACAAAAATCAGGAGATCAACTCGGGGAGTGAGCCTTTCTATCATCAGGGGTGTGTGTATGCATGACTCCCAAAGACTTTAAAGTGGAAAATGATATGCCAATTGCCAAAAAATTGCCCTATATGGAGTCCTCTAAGGGGCAACCTCGCAGTCGCGGACATTGATCAAGGATCTACACCAAAGTGTTAACAGCCTCGACCGAAAGGCGCTTAGGGAGCTTTGCTGCAACAATATAAACCATGCCATGTTCATGATGGTCTAGTTCTTACACTCTATGACTCCATTGTGAGAGGAGAAGTTGGTAGAGGTAACTTGGTGAGAGATATTGTGCTCCTGTAGAAACTCACAGAACTCGTGGGAGGTAAACACGCCATATATACATGACAACCATTTGATTATGAACCAGCCCAAGTTGCATCGGACTTACGCCTGAGAAGTATATCCATATGTATTTAGAATGATCATCCACAATAAAAAAGAAGTACAATGCACCATTCAAGGTGGCAATGGATATCGGCCCACAAAGAACAATATGAATCAATAAGAGGTGCCTCAACTCTATGTGGGGATTGTCGAGGGAATGGGTTATGTTGTTATTTCTCGAGTTGACATGCTTTATTGATATTTTGAGATAGCTTCAGCTAGGGAAGGCTCTCAACCATCTGTCAAGGCAACAACTGATAAAGAGAGCTGTATCCAAGATGTTCTAAGTGAAAATGCCATAGATGCTCTGTGTCCATATGCTCCCATGTAGTAGCTAAAGCTTGGAAGTGGTGGAACTTAGAGCCCTTAGTTGTCGGCTCAGAAAGAAACTAGGTCATGCGATGCAGGTTACTATGTTGTTCGCATCGCGAGCAATTACTAAACTAGCCTAAGTGTTAGGACCTCAATTGTGTTCACTGAAAAGAAGAGTGCTCGCCCCAATCAACAAAGTTGCTAAAAAAATAGCAAGTTCACTCCAAGCAGGGTGACATAGTATACATAATCCAACATAGTGAGATCTGGCCCTGGGTCAATAGCAAAACTAGCGTAACCGTGAGCTTGAATCTTGACTAAGGAGTTGTTCCCAACACAGACTATCTTGGCTACAAGGATTGTGGAGATGAAAATGCCCAAGATGGGGGGTCATATGATAAGTAGCTTCACTATCCAAAATCTAAGTAGCTGAAGTACTCGGCTGTGACAAGTGGGCCTCTACAATCACATCATTGGGAGGCAACTTGTAGATGTGAACAAGACTCGTATCCTCAAATGTCTCTATAGAGATGATGTGGGCCTCTACAGAGCAATTTGACATGCCCTCTGGCATTGAGAACGATGTAGAATGTGATGGTGGCTGACCAGTGGCTTATGGGTTTGGCCTTGTCAATCCTTCCATTGGGGGTTGCCACCACCTTGTCTCCCCTATTGGGGGTTGGCTAACTAAGGAGCCGGGGGTCAGAGTCTTAGATTTTGGTGTTGTGCTTGCTATGTTTGAATGACACTCATCGTCAAAGTGGGCAATAATTTGACAATGTTGACAATACCTATTCTTTTTGGATAGATTCTGTCACTCGGATTTAAGGGAAGACTAGGTGTTCCCTTGGGTCTTACTAGCATGGCTTTGAGTTTGATTTTACTTTTGATTCTGATTTGAGTTTTGATTTTTCTTACCCTTCCCTTGCTGCCTCTTCTAAGAAGACAAGGAGAGCTCCTTTTGTGAAGGTCATACTATGAAATTGATTAAAAAGCCGAACGTAACATAGTAGTTGACACTCAAATTCATAGAATGTGGGCATGGTGGGCTATGAGATCACCTGCTGCACAAAATGGAAGTATTTCCGTGGCGGCTTGGTAAGGAACAATGTGCCCTAATTGTATGAGGACTTAGAAGCCCCCGAGATAGAGAACTTGGTGAGGGTATCGAGACTCAGTGAACTTGACTTCCAAGTCATCCTAGTTAGTGATTTTAAAGTTTTGAAGCTCATGGTCAAGATTGATGTGATGCGTCCTATCTTGAGCTATATAGCGGTCAGTCAATTGTGCCCTATGCTAAGGCGCTAAATCTAAATGCTAAAGCTAAGAATGAAATTCAGACAATAAGCCTTGCATCAACTCAACAATAGTAGAGGCATTCCTAGCCTTCCATGAGTAGACGACCTCGTATGGAGCAAGTGCGGAATCATATTGGGTTTCCAACCCGTATAGAATACCATAGGTTTTGGGAGTCTAAAACATGTCTCATCAAATTAGACCAAGTAGTGAAGTTCGACCCGTTAAAAC
This sequence comes from Lygodium microphyllum, assembly GCF_053477565.2. Lineage (NCBI taxonomy): Eukaryota > Viridiplantae > Streptophyta > Polypodiopsida > Schizaeales > Lygodiaceae > Lygodium > Lygodium microphyllum. The sequence goes on along the minus strand of NC_141136.1, from coordinate 156,031,116 downwards.
GAGTCTTGTTTTAGTAAAGGCATGTTTGGCTGATGAGAAAGAAGGACCATGAGGTGTTTGATAGGTGGGATAAGATGGATAAGGAGATGGTGGTGGAGGGGGATAAATAGGAGAAAGAGGAGGTGGGTAGACAAAAATAGAATGAAAGTGTCCAATGGGTGCCGATTGATGTAGAGGCACTAGAACATGGATGTTTTTATAGGGTCTCGGTGAAGGTGGAGGCACTGGGATATGTGAGCCCTTTCCAAATGTCATCTAAAGCATAGAAAAATGACTAGAAGGCCCACTAGGCAATGCCATGGTGGCAAACCGTGGAACCAAGTGATCCACACTCGATAATGGTTGAGTGGCATTCCAAGGCCATGAAAATTCCAAAAATGTGTGGATGGGAGGATGAGCCGCCGTCATGGGTATACCACCTAGTCGAGGAAAAGATGAGATCCTAAAGGTTGTGTCTAAGGGTGAAGGACCCTCAGTGTAATGTGTGATGACATGTAAGGCTTAATGGAGATGGAAAGAAAGGTGCAGTGGAAGTAGAGGAAGGGATGGGTGGAAGATTAAATGGATTAGTTGATGCAATTGTTGGAAATGATTTTGGTTCCTTTTATCCATTAAATGCATTGAATGATAATGAAGATGGTTCAGCTACTTCAAAATGACCTTGAGAAGGAAAAGTGGAAGGAAAAGAAGGGAGAGAACGCTTAGGTGGTTGAATTAATATTTTGTACTCATCAACGTTTTCACAGTCTCTCGGAACTTCTTCATGAGGAAGTAAACTCAAAAGATGGGGAAGTGTAGTTTTGCATACCTAACATAGGAGTAAATGAAGGTGGAGATGAAATTGGCATAGATGGAATGTAGAGGTGGACATGAAAGTGGTAGAGAGATGAAGGGTTTGTATTCCATGCCCGTTTCCACGTGAGGATGGCTAGTCCTTTGTGGAGCTTCCGTTCTTCTTGCAAAATCATTAGATTGGTACACCGAATCTAAAGGAGAAAACTCAAATTTATCTTCAATTTGTTGTTGAGCCCAATACATGAGAATGAGGTTATATTCAGGTTTTGAAATCTTGTAGGGTCTTTGGACTCCTGGTAGTCCGTTGTCTCTCCAGCCATGTCAAAAGTTGGTGAAGCAAGGGTGCCACTTGGACAATGCCCTCATAGTGGAATTGTTCACTTGCCCAAGCATCCTTTTACAATCATGTAATCTTGACTGTGCGGATAAAGTTATAAATGTCCACAATGTACAATACAAAGTAAATAGCATCTAAGAGTGAAAAACTATAAGCATTATCACTATCACTATCAAGATAAGGAAATTGGCTCCTCTCAAACTGGAAGGAAAAGCAAGAGGGAAGCACCCTCTCCTCATCAAGCTAAAGAAGTAAAGGAGGGTGTACCCAAGCTAATCCATGACAGAAGGTACTGTAGAACCAACCTGTTGACTGCTTTGGTCAAAATATTTGCAAAATTGTCACTGGACGCTACAAACTCTAGACGAATGGTGCCTAGCTCAACCTATTCTCTAAAGGGCTTTTGGGTCAAACACTAAGGTTTCTTCGAAGAGATCCTAGCTTTGTTACCATGTAAGGAAATACCCTAATGTAAAAACACAAATACAATCATACGACAAAGCACAATTTGAACAGAACATAGTTAGGGTCAGGGTAACTCAAAGACAATGAACATAGTGAAGAGTTTGAAATGAATGAATCTGAATAATACAATGCTCATGTGGTGAATGAATATTGTACCGTGAACTCTCATGTCTCAAGGATCGAGGCAGAGGTAATGAGCTGTAGAGAGTGTCGTACTTTGGCAGATCCCAAAACTGAGCAAGGCAGCCCTTGAAGATTTCAGGCAATAGTAAACGCAGCAGTATGGATGCTGGAATAGTGATGATAGATAGGCAGAGGAGAGAGAAAACTGCAAAACATAGGGTTTTGATGATGGCGACAGCTTGGGCGTGGATGGACCAAACCTAGCAATCAGATGATAGAAAAGTGTCAGATGGCTGCAGATTGGGCCAAACGCAGCCAATAGGCGAACATAGGGTGGAAAGGCAGCAAATGCAGCCTAGAAACAGGTTGCCAAGCTGAACGCAGCCTTTTGGGAAGGAGGTGACAACTGGCGACAGCTGATAGGGGTGAAAACTTGCATGGGGAGGCTGGAAAAAGGTGCTGGATGGATGAAGACAATATCTAACAGCTTTGGCTGAGATGTCCTCCATGAACGGGGTGTGGGCAGTGAAACTAGATCACCCAAAACCTGCAAAAACGAGATTAACTGAATGGGAAGGTAGGCTGTCTTTATAGAAAGTTTGGGGTTTCCCAAATGAGGGTTTACATGTGGGACACTTAAACTCTCTCGAACCACTCCTGGTTTAAAAGAATGGTTAAAATTCACTAATTAACTTGTGTTTTGGGGCTGTTTAGTGAAAGCTAATGGTAATTTAGCTCAATCTTTTTGTTTTGGGTTTTGGGGGGGGGGGGGGGGGGAGAGAGAGCTCTTGCAAGTGCACAAAAACATTGTGATAATATTCTATATGGCCAACATGTTTCCTTAACCTAGTTGAAACTTCTAATAAGACTCATCAAAACATGATCGATAGCATATAATAAGCTGACAACAAGTTCTGCTGTAACATGTACGTGAATAGAATTTGTATAGTATTAGGTGCTTTAGAAAGCATATGAAGCCAGTTATAGGAGGCCCTGAAATATATCTTACTTGCACCTCCCAACAGAAAGGTCAAAAGTTAAAACAAAGACAGAAGCATTACTTATAAGAGAATGGGTAGTTGTGTAGTTCACCAACCAAATTCGAATGTGTCCAACCCACCAACTTACCAATTCAACCATATAGCTGATGCCATATTCAGCAGCACCGTTTAGGTATTTCAAGAGCCCTTATGCAGTTTACTAGGATGGCTAAACTGACTTAACTTGGTCAATGCCACTAAAAAATCAACAACTTAATAAAGATATGGCCTACTTGTAAAGGGTGGTATTGAAGAATCTATCATATAGCTTCTTATGGAAATACCACCATTAATTCTCATACTGGTCTCAAGAAAGTTGTGAACTCAAGATAAAAAATGCACACAAGTTTGAGCTCAGATGATTACTTTGCCTCTAAGACCATGAGCAAGAAATAGTAATGCAGTCTTCTTGTGCAGAGCACTAGAGCTTTTGTTAAGACCATGCAAAGCCCGAGTAATTTGCATTGGTTACTTTCAGCACCTCCAACAACCAAGCCTAAAGTTGGCAAATGTCCAAGTAGGTCTCCAGGTCTCAAGACAGGTCTTGCCTTTAAAAGGTGATCTTAATCAAGGTCTGAGGATGTGGAGAATGGTGGCTGCAGCTTTCACCTTCTGAGTTAGCTAGGGCTAGTCCAAGGGTGCTGGCTCACAGCTCATTGGTTTGTATTCAATGGGGTAATGCTATTGGCCATGGCCTGACTTCTTATACACCAACTGTTTTGGTGAATCAAGATGAACTAGGAAATAGTGTCAGATTTTACATTAATCATATCCCAGAAAAATACTATAGATTAGTAGGTGACGTATTCAAGCCTGTCCACAAGTGTGTGTCTCTTTACACTACTCTTACCATCTATTGCCATGCCTACATCTTTTGTGTCCAATAATCCTGCTGACTTTACATACTGGATGGCGTCTATCCCTTTGAGTGGTAGTTTGACATTTATCTTTGTGGTGATTTTAACACTGCTGCATCTCATTGGCTTATTGACTAGGAATTTGGAGTGTTGTATTTAGTGAAGCTCAAAGTTATGTTATCTTAGATGTGATTGATAGCTATGATTCCGATCTTTTGGTAGGTTGTTCCGCGGTGGCATGAGCATTGGACATCAAACAAGGTGTATGATGGAGATATGATTGTGCTTCAAGGACAGGAGAAGTTATTATATGCGAGCAGCAATGATGCTGCAGAAATAAACAAGCAATACACAAAGATTACCTTTACGCCTACTCAGGCAGACCGTTTTGTCCTTGCTTTTCGAAACTGGCTGCGCCACTATGGTAATGGGCAACCTGATTGGGCTCCTGGTAGCACAAATGGGCCGCTGCCATCTACGGTCTTGTCCAGGAAACAGGTGTTTGTAGTGAATTTGCTTTACATAGCTTTGCATGTTCACAGTGTGGTCTTCTATCTCATGTTGGTGACGTGGTGTTGTGTACTTATCACAGATGCTTGATCGGTACGAGCAGCATACATTGAAGTGCTCTTCTTGCAAAAATGCATATGAAACCTTTAAGATTCTGCAGAAAGTACTGGCTGGCATGACTGTATTGCTAGCAGCTACAGCAGGGATACCAGCTGATTTGAACATTCAAATTCTGTTGGCAATAGCAGCAGTAGTTAGTGCAGCATTGGCATTTAGTCTGAAAGATTTAGAGAAGAACTTTGTGTTTGTTGATTATGTTCATGCAAAGATTGACTAGATTTCACTGTACAGTCCACATGCTTGTAACTTGACACCCCCTGTGCTTGTACATAATCTGTTGTATAATTGATAACATCATTAGAGACACTTGACACCCCCTGTGCTTGTAAATAATCTGTTGTATAATTGATAATGTCATTAGAGACTTTGGCACCTCCTGTTAGGTTGGTTGTGAATTTGCACCTTTGGCATGTAGATTTGACTCAGTGGCTTGTGGAGTAGCTCAATGAATTGTTGTAACAGGAATATGGAGGAAAGGTTGATCCGGCTCTTATCACAGAGAATGGAAATATTGTTACCACAATTTACTCTTGCAGATGTCAAGGTCATTTTAAAAATAAGCCATGGGAGCTGTATATATTTCTATTCAGGCAAAAATGCCTCTACCACATGATGTTAGGCAGCTGCATGCTGTTTTAGTTGCAGAGTTTGCTATGATTAAAAGAGAGGATATTTTCACTTAACTAGGCTGGCAACTTCCAAATTAACTCCAATGTGTAAAGATAAGCATATATATGGCTAGCAAGTCCGGCGTCCCTGCTCGGATTGCAATGGGTTGCACCATAGTAAAAACGGGATTTGCTAAAGGAGTTTGAACAATTGAAACTATTACTCCACTCAAAGTGGACAGACTAACTAGAAGAGGAGAAGTGCTAGAGCTTCCTCCTCTGCCAATAAGTTCATCTGATCAATATTAGGCATTGCTTGGGTGGTAAGAGTTTCACGAAACAGTGTTTGCATAAAGGATGTGGTTGTTGCTCTAGCCTGAATCATATCAGGTGTATTTATAAAGGTAACAACTTTTCAATATTCATGTGATCCACCACAATGGTTGTGAAATGGTCTCCTAGTTGTACAAAGATCCAACATTGCTAGAGCCATTCCTACTAGAATAGTGCATATTCATGATAGTTTCAGTGGGAAGCACTATAGAAATAGGCAGTAAGTCTCTTAGCAAGGTTGGTTCTTCAATCACCTAAGCTATAGCTGAAGTACAACACTTCTCTGTTGTTTCATAATTGCTAGGGATGAAAATGAGCAGCTAGAGTTTGATCCTTCTCGAAGATAGTGAAGGGTCTCTACATAGCTTTGTTGGTTAACCAACATTAAACTTGAGCAGCTTGGGCTACTTTCATGAGATAATTGCATCAATTCTTTGTTGGGGGTAAAGACGCCTCCGTCTAGTCGCTGGTGTATTACTACACTGATAGTCACCGCCACTGCACATTGCAGGTGGCAAGCGCTCGTCACCGTCACTTTATTCCTTATTCTTTTAGTGACAGTTTGAATAAAGGAAGGCCCGGTCACACATTGTGACTGTTGGAGTTTCCATTTCTTGTCTCTCTCTTTCTTGCTCTTGCTCTCCCGCCATAGCTCTCGAGTGCAAGCTTTGATCCTTCTCACCTTTCAACTGGTATCAGAGCACGGCTTCCCGACTCTTGAGCTTGACTCGTGGCATTCTCAGCTTCCCATCGACTCCCCACTCGCATTGGGTCTCCTTTCGGCTAGCCATAGCTCATTCTCTTGAGCTTTCGTTACTCCCCGGCTTCTCGAGCTTCTTTCCGGGGCATTGACATTGAGGTATTACTTCATTATTTCAGAGATTTATCTCAGTCCATAGGTCTAGGTAAACAGGGTTTTCACAGGTTGTGGGCAGCCATAGCTCACACCTCTTGGAGCTTCTTTCACCTGGATCTTGCTTCTAGCCTATCAAGGCTTGCTGATGCTTGGTGTAGGCCTTCTTTAGCCCCATTTGTGCACACTTTGGGCCCCATTGTTGACACGTGGGACAACAGACTCCCCTAGCTAGCTCACGTTTTTTTTGCGCCTGTTTTAAAATCTGGCCCAAAAATCACTCTTTTTGTCATATCTCGGGCATTCAGAACCCGATTTAGGCAAGGTAAGAGTCTAAGTTGAGGTTTTGGCATGCTCCGCACGCGATGGTGGTGTCGGATTTGCCAAATTCTAATGACACAATATTCTGCAACAGATTTCAAGTTTGAGACAACATGTATTTGTATGCCTACGGTTTATGTGATGCTTCTACTGATGTCGATTGATATCGGATCACTTGTGGATGTTATGCCTCTTATGTGAGACATTTGGAGCTGATTTAGCTCAGCCATTGACTGTTTAGAACAATCCCAGATCTGTCCAAAACAGGGCAGTCACCTATTATTTCAATTTTATGCTTACAAATCTTGGCATTTGATGTCCGATTATGTCCAGTTGGTGCCTATACATACGGGAATGTATGCCTATGGTTTGCCTATGGATTTGAGCTTGGATTGAGCACTGATTTGCTCAATTTACAGAGGTTATATGTTGCTGGAAACTTCAGGGCTGAAGCTATTTATGCTACAGTTGGGTTATGTCTATTAGTCACAGGGTGCTCCCGACTACTCGGTATGATGTCATGATGTATTTGGACTATGTCACACGTCTTTATGCTCCGGAATGCTTTTGAGCTGAGATTAGAGCTCGATTTGGGTTTGACTGTCACTTCTTTGTAGTTGGCATTTCATCTATAACATGGTTTATGCCTAGGCTATCTAGTACGGGTTATGATGTCTTGATGAATGCTTTATGCTTTGGCTGTGGATGGCAGTTGTTTGAGCTCGTCTCGGCATTCATTTGAGTATTCCCTTGAGTAGTTAGACATTGACTTGGATTTTTTCGTTACGACTTGGCTTTTTCCATTACGACCTTGGATGCTATTGAGGCATTGTCTTGGTTACTTGTCTTTGGTACTTTAACTTGGTTTGCTTGAGCTGTTGAGCTTGTTTATTCGCCTTTTGTGCCAGTGGGAGCATCTTGTATGCTTGACCAACATTGAGCAGGAGGTTTATGCTATTTGAGCATTTTGCAAATACTTGAGACTTTGAGATCTCTTACACTTACATGTTGCATGGTTCATGCACTGATATCTTGGAGTTGCTTTTGACCTGAGCTTGGGCTTTGTACTCTTGTGAGCATACATCTACTGGTATCAGGTCTTGCCAGTGTTATGTATACTTTGTCCTATTGTCTAGGGGGTATGCCTACTCACTGATGGATGCTTTGGTGACATGTTTGCGTGTTTGCTCAGGGTCTTGATGACTGTTTGGTGCTGATTTATGCCCGTTAATGGCTGGTCATGTCTTGGTTGTCATTTATTGACTTGGTGTAGTGATTTGGTCAGAAATTGACTCTCACAGTACCCTGCTATGATTTATTACAGCAACCATATAACTCCGGACTGATATGGATTTTTCATGTTGAAATATTCTGTAATGATGTACTTTTACTAGTACTTGGTGGTCAGCAGCTTTGGTTACACTTTTCTCATCACTCTCTCGATTTTGGTGATTTTTTTGTCATTTTCTGCAGTAAACAGCAAGCAATTTTGAACTGTCTGCAGTCTTCTAGTCTGCATTATGGCGAGTTCGTCTACTGATCGTGCTATTTTCAACATTACTAAGCTTGATGGTACGATTTACTCTTATTGGAAGAGCCAGATTTGGTAGGTATTGGTGTAAAAATCGCAGATCAAACCATTGAGGTTGAGCGGGCATCCGCCTGCAACTATGCTAGATGAGAAATGGCTTGAGCTTGATGAGTTATGCAAGTCCACTATTGTATTATCTCTCACAGAACATGTTCATTACAATGTATTTGAGGAAGAACAGAGTGCATGGCAGTTGTGGGATAAAATTAAGAATCTCTATGACAAAAAAAGTCCAGTAAGTCGGATGTATTGATTGAAGCAGCTTATGGATCTGCGCATGAATGAGAATGTGACTATGTCTGCTCACTTGAGCCAGTTCCATGGTATACTCAAGAACTTGACTTTGCAGGACATCACTTTTGCAGAGGATGTAACTCCTTTTTTTTTACTTGGTACTCTTAATGAGTCATGGGATGTATTCCGCACTGCATTATGTGCCTCTATTGCTACCTTAAAATTATCTGATGTTGAGTGCTCTTCTGCAGGAAGAGGTTAGCTGTAAGAATTTGGATGCCTCTTATGTGTCGCATGCTATGACAGATAGAGGCAGGAATGATGGATATGGAAAGTATGACAGTGGTAGTGGCCGTGGAGGGGTTTCTCAAAAATCTCAGTCCAAGTCTCGTGGGAAGTCACGTAGCAAATCCCGTGGAAGGAATGCAGATGTTACTTGTCACCATTGTGAGAAAAAGGGCCATATTAGGCCACAATGCCATAAACTGTGCAATGAAAGGCGCAAAGGTAAGGGGAAAGACAAAGTGCAGGATAAGTCTTCTAATCGCAGCATAGTGCCTTCAAAGTCCAGTGTTAAAATTGAAGAGATCAATGTTATGGAGTCTGAGGATATTGATGATGATTATATCCTTGCAGCTTCTTTTAGTGTTTCGTAGATGACAGAGATATACTCTATGTATGCACAGTGTTGGCCTTTAGACTCAGGTGCGTCCTTTCATGTGACACCTTGTCGAGAGTGGTTTCATTCATACAGTACTGTTTCGCGTTCTGTGCACTTGGGTGATGACAGTTCTCTTGATATTATGGGCATTGGTGATGTTAGGCTACAGTTTCCTTTTGACAGCAGTTTTGTTATGCATGATGTACGTCATATACCTGCTTTGACACACAGTCTTATGTCAGCTGGACAGCTTGATGACGCAGGTTATCATGTATCTTTTGGAGACTGCATGAAAAATCACTCATAGCAGACGTGATTACGAGAGGTGCCAAGGCTGACAGCCTATCCCTTGATTGTATCCGCTTCTTCTCTTGATCATGTTTTGTCTGTGGGTTCTATTCCACATGTATCTCTTTGACATGCCCGTTTGGGCCATATGTCTTTGAAGGGAATGAAAATGTTTGCTGGTTTGCAATACTTACTGCCCCTTGATTATGCATGTTTTGATTCATGTGAGCATTGTCTTTATGGTAGGCAGACTATGTCTACGCATAAGAAGTCTGGTAGGCCACACATGAGTGAGCCCTTGGCATTGGTACATTCGGATGTCTATGGGCCCATGCCTTTTCAGTCTATGGGTGGTACAACGTATTTTGTTACGTTTATAGATAATTTTTCACGGAAAGTTTGGGTTTATTCCATTAAGCTGAAATGCGATGTCTTGGCTGTGTTTCAGAGATGGCTTGCATTGGTTGAGAACTAGTTTGGGTATAGGCTAAAATGGCTAAGAACAGATAATGGGGGTGAATATTTCTCATGTGCTTTTGAGCAGTTATGTGATTAAGAGGGGTATTAAGCGTCAGTTGATCACCCCCTACACCCCCCAGAATGATTTGGCTGAGCTGATGAATAAAATCATCTAGGAGCGTGTACGCAATATGCTTAGCTATGTAGGCCTACCACAGAGCTTTTGGGCTGAGGCAGTTAGTACAGTTGTGCATGTCATAAACAAATCATCCTCTAGTGGTTTGGATTTCCAGGTTGCAGAGGAGGTATGGACTAGAAAACCTTCCTCTTATGCGCATCTCTGTGTCTTTGGATATGAGGCATTTTGCCATATACCCAGGGACAAGAGAGTAAGTTGGATCCTAAGAGTGTCAAATGCATTTTCCTTGGTTATGGAGATGCAGGCGAGATGGGTTACCATCTCTGGGATCCGCAGGCCCGAAAAGTCATCCGCAGTCATGATGTAGTCTTCCATGAAGACAAGATACATAGGCAGCCTGAGAGAGTTGTTGAGATCCGCAGGGTCATATTTCAGGAGGAGTCGATAGCTCCTGCATAGCCAGTTGGACAGCCTACAGTTGTAGCAGATGCTCATGATTAGGGTGTTGGACAAGCAGTTGGGCAGGCAACAGAGCTTGCCGTGAGATGGTCTACTAGAGACAGACGTCCACCTGATAGATTTCAGCCCTCGATGCATTATGTATTGGTTACAGATGCAGGAGAGCCTTTCACTTATGATGAGGCTATGCACAGGGGTGACAGTCACTCCTGGGAGAGAGCTATGCAGTCCGAGATAGACTCCTTGCATAAGAATGAGACTTGGGATTTGGTTTCCTTGCCTGAGGGTAAGAAGGCTTTGTCTTGCAAGTGGGTGTACAAGCTGAAAAGTACCCTTGGATACCCCAAGCCGGCATACAAGGCTAGACTGGTAGCAAAGGGTTTTAAGCAGGAGCGTGGTGTGGACTTTGATGAGGTATTTTCTCATGTGGTTAAGATAGCCACCCTGCGCTTAGTCTTGGCTTTGGTTGCTCAGCTTGACTTGGATTTATGCTAGATGGATGTCAAGTCGGCTTTCTTACATAGAGACTTGCATGATGAGATTTATATGGAGTAGTCTAAGAGCTTTGCAAAACCTGGCAGGGAGCACTTGGTGTGCAAATTGAAGAAAAGTCTTTATGGCTTGAAGCAAGTACCTACGGAGTGGTATCATAAGTTTGATGCCTTTATACAGTCACAGGGCTATAACAGGAGTGCTATGGATCCGTGTCTTTACACGAAGAAAGCCCGTGATGGTTCTTTATTGATTTTGATACTCTATGTGGATGATATGCTGATAGCATGAAAAGCTCATGATGAGCTAGATACTCTTAAGGCTCAGCTCAAGAAGAGCTTTGAGATGAAAAATCTGGGACATGCCGCTCACATACTTGGTATGCGCATCAGACGCGACAGGCATCAGGGACTCCTCTACTTGTCACAGAGGGAGTACATTCATAAAGTCCTTAAGCGCTTCCGCATGCAGGATGTAAAGCCCATTGGTTGTCCATTGCCTTCTTATGTGAAGATATCACAGGCTGATTGTCCGCAAACAGATGAGCAAAGGGCCGAGATGGCCAAGATTCCCTATGCATCCATAGTGGGCATTCTTATGTATGCCATGATCGCCACTCGTGCAGATATTGCCTTTGCAGTTGGTATTGTGGCACGCTATATGGCTATACCTGACAATAAGCATTGGGATGCCGTGAAGGGTATCATGAGGTACATGAAGGGCACTACAGATATGTGCATATGCTATGGCAGCCAGGATACAGGAGTCGTGGGGTACACTGACTCTGATTATGCAAAACATGCAGATAGCAGGAAGTCCACTTCCGGCTATGTATTCACCTATGCTGGTGATGCTATTTCTTGGATGTACAGGGTGCAGAAATGCACGGTCCTTTCTACTACAGAGACCAAGTATGTTACAGCCACTGAGGCTTGCAAGGAGGCCATTTGGTTGGGTCGTTTGGTTGCTGACCTTGGTATTGATGCTATCCCTACACTGCATTCGGATTCTATGAGTGCTATTCAATTAGCCAAGAATCCGGCCTTCCATGCGAAGACAAAACACATTGAGGTGAGGTATCACTTCACACATGGGATCATTGAGGACAAGTCTGTTGACCTTGTCAAGATCTAGACTGACTAGAATCCTGCCGATCCGCTCACGAAAAGCCTCTCTACAGAGCGCTTTGCCTTCCTCGGGAGGTTGATGGGCGTGGGATGAGATGACGTCTTTCCTCATCCTATTGTATATGTGTACATGTTGTATTTTCTTTTTTTTTCACTCCTCACTAGGACAGATTCGCCTTTAAGTGGGAGGTTCTTGGGGATAAAGGCTCCTCCGCCTAGTCGCTCGTGTATTACTACACTGACAGTCATCGCCACTGCACACTGTAGGTGGCGGGCGCCCATCACCGTCACTTTATTCTTTATTCTTTTAGTGACAGTTTAAATAAAGGAAGGCTCGGTCACACATTGTGACTGTTGGAGTTCCCATTTCTTGTCTCTCTCTTTCTTGCTCTTGCTCTCCTGCCATAGCTCTAGAGTGCAAGCTTCGATCCTTCTCACCTTTCATTTTTCTCTTGCTGCAAAGTTGACATTACATCGTGATGGAGCAAACATGAATTCATTCAGGTGATTCTGACCATAAATAGGCATCATACACTCTGGCAAGGCAGAAACCTCAGGTGATTTCTCTTACATTGTTAGTCTCAATGGTATAGCTTTTGCAGCTGTGTTGGCAATGTCTTCTACAAGAGGCGCTTGAATTCTAGTTTTCAATCTGATTTTTTAATTACTTGTGGAATTAGGGGCTAGGAAGTAGGCTTTACATGCATTCGTGTTTATTAGTCCTTCAAAAACCACTCCATGTTCTCTCTTAGAGATGAGACATTGGCATTAGCTTCTTTAAAGGCTATGGATATATTATGAAGAATTCTATCTCTAATTCTGGCCAGAGAACGTCCATCCAAAAGGTGAGGGCGTGACAGGGATAGTATAGCACAATGGCTTGCAAGAGAGAAAAACCATAGGTAGTCCAGTAAGAGTACAAGATAATAACTAGGACGACAAGTGTTTTTCTGATCTACAAGTAGATGCATCTTTTTTGACACGTGATGTTGCGTGACTGCTTCATGAACCTCACTTACTTCCTTGCTTTCCTCTCTTGTAGAATTAACACAACTAAAATGGGTTGCATTGAAGATGGCTACCTCAAAATAAATGAGTTGAAAACCCTAAATACTTGCAGAGAGCTTTTGTTTCTTCACCCTTCTTATCAACTGCAGTGTATCATTGGGATCAGTTTTATGTAGAGTTTGTTGTGAGTCTTAAGTACCAACAAAATTGTTTGTTGGACTCTCTTGGAGCAGCAATTGATGCACCATCCTCACTACTGAGATCTGTAGACCTTGGTGCATCTTTAATGTATTTTCCAAACCCCCACCATCGTTGTTTCATCATTGGCTAAGGTAAATTGTTCTTCTACGAACAAAAGAGGTAATTCATTTCTTAGTTGAAGATCAAAGTTATTTTACAAGTATTACCTGTTCATACAATAGTTTCATCATCATTTTCACAGACACTTGGCCAAGTTGATTTTCCTTGAACTCACAAATGAAATTACAAGCTCACCACCTTACTACTTTCCACAATACTTTGTAGATGCTTTTTGTCAATTATCGTTTCTTCAAAGGTCTTTGAGGCTAATGGTTGCAAATTCACTTTGCATGAAAACTTTCACACAATGAAACTAAGCCACTTGTTATCTATTGCATTAGAAGTTGTAAGTCACAATACTCACTATTTTTACTTGTCACTTACCCATACAAAGGTGCTACCACTTTTTCAATTAGCTTGCTACTAATGCAAATTGGAATTATACCTTAAATCAGTAGAATTCTAGCTTATACATATTAAAAGCTTTAGTAGTTTTGGAGATCAATTTTCATATCTTCATTATTGGGTGTGGTACATGATATTGTTGGAGGGGTCTTTTTCTACATCTTTGACAAACCCCAAATGAGTTAACGCAAATTTTGCAATTTGCATGTAAAAATCAGTTTGATATGTTTGAGTGATATTGAGAATTAGAGGAAGCATGCAAGTCTAGTAGAAACCATTATTGCTTTTTCATCTAGAGCTTACTCATCTTCAAGTTTACTACGGTGTTCTTTGCAAATGTAGCCTAATTGATCAGCCTTTTGAGTTGTCCATGGAAGTACCCATAGGTGAAAGGCTATTGTTACTTCTGAGATCTAGTTATTGTGCAATATCCAATACACTAAAATGAAAAATTGTCGGGACTTCATTGGTTCTTGTTGAACATCCTTTACTAATGGAATTATCCTAGGATGACCTTGCCCTCTAATTTTACAAAGGCCCCAAGCAATAGGAGCAAAAGATCTATAATTTATGTAGATTCTTTCTTTCTTTTGGTACATATCAAGATGCCATCAACTAAATTGTCGCTTAAAACAATGAACAAAATGAGATTTTACTATCATAGCAATTGACCATATAAGGCAAAAGTAAGAATGCAATAGCGAAATTGCTTTAGATGGTTTACAAAGGTACATTTCATAAGAGAAAAATAATGCATTACAAAGAGGATTGTACATTAGAGCATGCATAATCGTGAATGTATCACAATCCAAAAGAGAGACAAAGGCCCATGAAAACCAAGAACTCTTTCCACTTGCTAGTGTTACATGCAACTGCTCTATTCAAATTGCACAATATGGTGAATTGTACCTTGTGTTGTTATATCTAGAGGGGGAGATTAATGGAGCCCACAAAGAACCAATAGATGTTGTAGACATGGAGAATATAGTGAATCTTGTGCCTTTTACTTCTACATGGAATGTATCAAAAGCTTCTTTTGTCTTTTAGAGGTTGTGGAACTTTAAGCATATTGTGTTAAATGTTGTAACTCTTTAAGCATATGAAAGATCAACATTTATGAAAGAGCATGCGCAATATGTTGGGAAGATATTTTTAAGTTATTGAGTGTATTGAATCTTCATTGCCTTTGAAGTTCCAATCTAGGTTAAACATGGTGCGACTTTAATCACAATGGAGCTCAACTTTTTATGACCCCATTTGTCACTACAAAGTGTTACTTGTAAAATCATCCGTCAATTATTAATATTTGGTTTATTTAGTGATTGGATAGATGATTATTAATAGGTTTATAAAGCCCCAAATTGTTGGTGTACCAAGTCTCATGTATGGAAACTTAAGTTGTCACTTTCATTGATACTCCCAACACATGAAAGAGAATAAATAATATGCAATAGAACAAAACATGGCAATTATGGAAGCAAAACTACAAATCATAAGGTGATTTAATTGCATGTGGCACTTATTGAGGCTAAGTTTGAAGCTTGAAAATTAGAGACTACATACATGATAGTAAATGCTAGCGCTCTCCATGTAGTGTGTCGATTACTACTGAATAGGAAGTCCACAACTATAGACAGTGTCCCCTATAACACGACCTGAAAGTATGATATTAGCTAGATCATAATCAATCAATAAAGTTTATCTTCAAAGCCACAATTAAATAGAAGATGTGGTAGTAGCCACATACTGAATGGTTTTCAAGGCTTGTGATTTGTTGTAGATCTAAACGTTAGCTTTACTTCTCTAAGATGAACAAAGCAATTGTAGTGCAAATAGGTGTTTGTATCTATTGAAGCAAAACTTGAGCCATAGTAGATGAAAAGTTAGATAAAAAGAACCATTAGGGAAACTAATAGAGCAAGTTATAAACTATTAATCAACCATGGTAAAATCTTTCAATGGACAAATAGTGGATCAAACTATGGAAGGAATACTCAATTCTAAAGGATGTTTTCTTCATGAGTTCAAAGGAAATGGATTGATCATTGCACATGAAGGAAAGGTTCGAAGACTCTTCAAACTTCAAGTATCCAACGATAGTATAATTGTCCTGAGAAGAGAAAATCTAGTGGAAGGGCTATGCGCACTTCAATTTAATGAGAAACCATTTTACTAAGAACAATGCACAATAACTTTACCTTCACCTCTTATCACTAACCTTTTTAGGCCTGTAAATAATCAACCCATCCTCATCAATAGGAGGTTTTCCCCAACTACCAGCCAGAGGCTCTAAAGGTAGCAGGAGCCAGCCAATATACATACGTGAAGGTCCCATGCATCGTCTGCAATACTGTCAGATGCAAGCAAGATCAGGGAGTCGTTGCAGGGCCATGTTAAGAGAGAGAGAGGGAAGGAGTAGCTCTGAGGGTTTCTAATAACAGATCTGATCCATCGGTAGCGCATCCTTCTGCACAAACCTACTGGATCACCAGCGCTCTAATTAGCTGCCAAATTGGAAGTGAAAACCGGATCGGCTTCCGAATTTTAGAGAACAATGGTTTTCCAGAGAAAACGCCCAGCCCCGTTTTCCAACAGGAAAGTACACCGCCTTTCAGCCTAAAAGGGCAAATGCAAAGGTTCTTCTTCCCAATGAAGGAAAGAGATACCTCATGTTTTTTTAGAGAATGGGTGTTCTTCTAAGTTTTCTACTTGGGCGGGCGGGCGGGCGGGGTTTTAGAGTACCTTCCCCCACTAGCATGCTAGTCTTCTTGGAGCTATCGATTGAAGAAAGTGGAAATAAATGGATATGTTCAATGAAAGCATAGGTGTAAGGGCTTGGCCTTGTGATAGCAAATATCTCATTTGGATAATACTTTTGAGTCGAGGGTGATGTAAGAAAGAGAGCCGTCGATAGGGAGGTGTTGTAGAGCTAATCTCCAAAGAACTATGTTACGAGAGAGGGAAAAAGTAGCTAACCCTTGCAAGATGAATGATGAGAAGTGAAATTCGAACTTACGTTCTTGAAAATGAATGATGAAAGGTGGAAGAAGATGAATGGTGAGAAGTGGAGGGTGATTCTAGAAGATGAATGGTGAGAAGTGGAGGGTGATTCTAGAAGATGAATGGTGAGAAGTGAAACTTACGAAGGTTTTAGAATATGAATGATGAGAAGTGGAGTATGTGGAAGGGGATAAGTAGCTTTATATTGCAAACATTAACACAAGTACGGCTATCTTTCAATGTTGACACTACTTGCATATGGATATTTTTAAACGTGAAAAGATGCAATGTTCATGCTTATGGATAGTAATAATAATAAAGGTCTTCTTGGGAAGCCCCAAACGAGCTAGATTTGTCTCAATTTTTTGGGTACATCACAATGGACAAATCCCATGGGCATAGATTGTTGAATGTTAATTTGGAAGTCTTTTGGGTTCCATCTCAGCCAAGGCCAAGGATGTGATTGAATTTTCATCTATGATCTTCTAATAATTAGTGGCACTCTTCAAAATTGGATTGTAGGGGTTGTAAGGTGATCTCCTGTGTAAAAGATCGCATGGAAATCGGCATAATGTTGAAGGGAAGCTCAAGTGATTGCTACTACAAGTTTGTAGTTCACATCTCTTGACACTAATGATTGCTACTACATCTCCTTTGTAAAGGATCACATGGAAATTGGAGTAACCTTAGGGGACAACCAAATAATCACTATTATAAGTTTGCAATTCATCTATGTATATATTCTCTCTTGAATCAATGAATTAATGTTATATATCTTACAAGGATATGTTGGTAGATTTGCCTAGTTCATTAATTTTGAAGAAGAGCATATGAGAGTATAGTTCCACCATGAATTATATCTTTGAAGGACCTTACAAAGTGTGGGCATATCGACTCGGTGGAGAAGTAGAAGAAGTGCACAAACCTACACTTCATATATAAGATTCTTGTTTTAAGTGCATTTCATAGAAGGTAGAAAGCAAGATAATATGCTATAGTCTATGATTCACCTCTTGATTCACTTTGGAATTTTGAAGGCCACATAAATACTGATCCATAAGTGTACTTTGGAGCTTCAAATGCACTTTTTTGACATAGACCTCCTTAGGATTGTCTACAACCATAGATATAAAACATGGATATGGTTCAATGGTTTGGATTAGGGCAATATAAAATTTTGTATACATTTTCTAAAGACTATATAATTTTCCTACAAATTTTCTCAAAGCTCCTATGTTGGAGTCTTTCTGGGGGTCCTTCTAAGAGATTTCTCACACTTTTCCTCTGTGTGCTTGGTGCCTCCTTGGGGCCTTTCTTAGGGATGCTAGGTGCTTGGTGCCTCCTCGAGGTCTTTCTTAGGGATGTTTGACTCTATGATGCAGGGGTCTCCTTTGTGGTCTTCCTTGGATTCCTTCTTATTGTTTGCTCACCACCTAAATCTTGAGCCTCCTTATGAGGGGTATTCTTTAGAGTGTTCTTTGTATTTTTCTCCCTACTTGAATTTGCAACTTTACCTCCTCGTTTTCTTTTTTCCCTTTTGTACCTAAACCTGAAGAATTCCATTTTTGTTGCTCCTTTTTCTCTATCTTAGCCCTTTTCCATAGCAAATGCATCATCATTTGATGTTTCCTCCCCTTCATCTATGCTTTACTTATTCTTGTTTGTCATATCATTTGTAGTATCCTCAACTCCTTTGGACCTCTAGATGTGTTCCCCTTTGGTATACCACCTTGGGGCCCTTTCTAGACTTTGAACTTCCCACTCCCCTCCCATGAACGAGTAGTGGACAATTTGGATCTGTAGAAATATCCACATGCTTGTAGGTAATATCTTGGTTGCTCTGGCTTTTACAAGACAATCCCAGTTGCCTTTATGGCAATTTAATGTGAATTGCATAGATGAGACCATGGATATTAGAAACCTTGTAAGAATATATTTCAAGTTATAATAGGGAATAACTAGATAGATCACTTGCAATCATCCTCTTTTTTAGAAGCATAAATTTTGCTTGTAGAAACCTCAAGGCATTTATTGTTACCCTCCATCCTAGAGTTATTTTGGCTAGTGACTAGCTTGAAAAGTGCATAGAATTACCTCTTTATCCCTCTTGAGTGGGTGTGATAATTATCTTTGAGTGTAGCATATGTTCTTCTAGAAAACTACATAAAAGTGCAAATACCTTAATGTTGTAAAGAGTGACATTGCATGGGAACCATGGGTAAATACTAAGTCAATGAACCATTGATTCTCTCTAATTATGCAGTGCCACCATGTGTGCACAAATCCTTCCAAATGAAGAGAAGTAAATATAACTTTATGGTCATTAGGGTGCGAGTAGATGTTAAAGTATGACTCTGGTTTAGAAGTCCATTCCTCCAAGCTCGAGGGGGATGGAAATTGCACATTGTACTTAGTAAGAATAATCTTATCACAGAGGTCATTGGGGCCTTGCTACCCATACATCGCATGCTGCCCATAGATACCATGTTGTGCATTTACACCATGCTGCCCATTATAGCCATGTTGCTTATGAATGCCATGCTGGCCATTAATGCCATACTATCCATGGTTGCCATGATGTCCATTAATCCATGCTTCCATGATTAGGTTGAGCTGCATAATTTCCATTGGGGCTTCTAGGGAAAATGGGAGGGCTTCTACCAATGATGGGCAGGGGGTCTCACTAGAGGGCTGGCTGCATGGAAATGGGAGAGCTCAAAAGAAGTTTGTCATTTCTGTGGGAGGGCTCACCAATCTCATATGTACTAGATGGAATACTCCTAGTTGCAACGATGCCCTATCGGCCATGTACTTGCTCCAATGGTGGAGGTCTTCACGCTTCAAGCTCGAACTAATTTGCCTTCTTTTGCATCGAACTGGTAGCTAATTGGGCAACAAGAGTGGTGAGTTGCTCCAATGTTTGTTGAGTCTAGGAATCAAAGGGTCATTTGTTCAATTGCTTGATCAATCTTAGAGAGCATCTAATGATGGTTGGCAACCACGTCATTGTTCCTCTCCATGTGGTGAAGTTCATGCTGACATTGTGTGTGATTGAGCATACTCTAGGGATTCGTATATGGTATTTCTTTTTGCATTTCACCATTATAATCTTGGGATGAGCTAGGTTCATCATTCATTGATGCTCAAGAGTCTCTGATCTCCCTCTAGACCTTGTCCTAGGCCTTTGCCTCTATGCACTGCCATTTTAGTACAATCCACAAGACCTTGCTACACAAAAATGGGCATTTGAATTGAGAATTTTTTTATTCCAATTGAAGAATATGATTCCCTCTTCGAGATGATCTATAGAACTCGCTGATAAAAATAATATAGAATGGTCAATAAACAGATTTCTATAGTTTTCTACAATTTCCTACACCCTATCTACAACCTATCTATGACCAAATCTTTAAATAATTGTTTAGCCCCTTTAGAAGTTGAATACCATGTGGGACCTTATGCAAAGCACATATAGCACTACATAAATGTTGGAAACTCAATACATGGGGTATCAATGTCTACAACCTCGCTAAGCTATAGACACATAAGCCGAAAATGTGATAAAGAGTGAGATCACATAGAAACCACGAGTAAATACCCAGTCACAAAGACCGGGGTATAAAAGATATCAAAGACCTAGTTTAGGGATTCCATGACTTAACAAAGAATTCTCTCTCTCTCTCTCTCTCTCTCTCTCTCTCTCTCTCTCTCTCTCTCTCTCTCTCTCTCTCTCTCTCTCTCTCTCTCTCTCTCTCTCTCTCTCTCTCTCTCTCTCTCTCTCTCTCTCTCTCTCTCTCTCTCTCTCTCTCTCTCTCTCTCTCTCTCTCTCTCTCTACCCTCCTCCCCCTCTTTCTAGGCTTTCTCTCTTCTTTTCTCTCTCTGCTCCCGACAGCCTTCCCTCTCCTCTTCTCTCTCTCATGTCCTCTTCTTTACAAATGGACCAAAAATGAGCGTGTACTTATAGTAGTTTGATGTCCCCATGAAATTCAAGGAGGGAATTGTCTTTCTAAATCTTTAGTCAAGAATCACAATAGTGTAAACTGCATGGTCCAACAAGCAAAAAGAATTCATATCATTTTGTGTATGATTATTGGAAACCTTAACTTACCCCTCATGGTTAGGAAGGATGAAGTAATAAATCTCCTTCAAATATATTTCTTGTAATTGTATTTGTTTTGGTTGAGATGGGGGGAGGGGGTTGAGAATAAGTACCCTAGTTGTTTTTCAACTAGTCCATCTGTGTATATAAAGCATCTTTAAGAAAGAAAATGTGAAATCAAATCAAATTGGAATGAACCACAATAAAGACATGTAAGACCAAAAGCATGAAGCATTTGCCATCATAATTGAAGCATGTGATGAAACGCAACATTTATATACACTTGGAAAAAATGCTTCTTTAGCTAAGCATAATAAGATTTCTCTTGGATGCTATGGGGAGAATGTCACCTACTCTCTAGCATTAAAGGAGTTGCTTGGTAATTTTTATCGATTTTGTAACTTTGTGCTAGGTATAACCATCCAAATATTGGTATTAGTAGCACATTAAAGAGAGAGTTGCAATACATACAAGAGGCAAATAAAAGATGTGGAAGTTTAGAGACTAGTCTACTCTATGAGGGAATCTAATGCATGAGAATGGGTTAAATGCACACGATGGGATTCTTATGAATAATAATGGTTCACCACATGCCTTGGGGGCCTAAAGTAGTCTTACATATGGAGAATTTGGAGAGTCTGGAGTCCTTGGACACCTTGGAGGCCTTACAAAACTTCATCACCTTGGAGACCTTAAAAGCATGACCTAAAAGTGAGAATAAAAGTTTTGAACTTGATGTGACTTTTATACATTTGATTTTCACGTGTGACCAACATCATCCACTATGACATGGCATTCATCCATTGAATGTGAAGATCAAGGTGACACATGGCAAGCAAGGGGAGGTGGCACGTGGTGCATATGAAGTAAATTATGATTAAAATCTTACACATGAATACATGTCATGAAATTAGGGATGCCACATGGCCTAGTTGGTGTCATCCTTAATTGATCATGACAACCATGCATGCAAGTCTCCTTCATATATATCATTGACCTTTCATTAAATACTTTAAACCTTGGACTTATGCAAAGTATATTGCACTTAGAATTTTAGGCTATGCTTTAGGTTTCTAAGCATTAAGAAGTGGATATTTCCTCTACTATATTGCTAATATTGTAGCCACTAGCTTTGTAAAGAACCCCTATTACAAGACTAAAAGAGCAAATATATCTCATGTAGAAAAAAGGAAATGCACATTTACCAGACTAAAAGAGAATTTTGAGGAAAGTGAAAGTAAAAGAAAATATTGTCGAATGATTTTTCTCCAAAATAATCTGATAAAAATCACTTGTATTGGGTAAACTCTCACCATACTAATGAAAATTTTTTGATTTAATAATATAATATTATTTTATATTTTCTACTATTTGCTATGAAGTATTGGATGAACTCGTATATCAAAGTTGTTTTCTATGGAAGGTATTCAATACCTTGCATTGCAACTTTACTTTTCTTAACCCATCACTCTATCTTAATCCTTAGCAAAGTATGTGTTATGATTTAGCAAAATGTATTGGCAAGAAAAAGAAACTCATTAAAATGCAAAACTTACAAGCTCAAGGTGAAAGGCCCCTAGGGCTTATATATATGCCTACTCACTCTAAGGTATAATTAGACTTGTAAGGCCTCTAGGCTTTATATATGCCTACACACTCTAGGGTATACTTAGCTTGTAAGAACCCTCTACCTTATATAGATGCCTACTTGCTTTAGAGTATACTTAGTCTTATAAATCTTCTACTTTAATACCTATCAATGCACTTTGTCTTGTGTGATCTCAAGTTTTTTCTTCTCCAAGTTGTATGTGTGCATTCTTGTTACCATAGAACTAACCAGCGGTATCAGAGTAGGCTTCAACCTCTTGGATAGAGTTTTCAATGCTCATGTGAATTCGACGAGAATTTGCAAGTTAACTATGAGATTGTTCGCAAGTAAGGGCTTCGATCTCTTAGGCTTTGTTTGTAATACTTCCAGTACTAGACAAACAATTTCATCCTTTTGTAAGAATATTCTATGACTATCATTTCTGTAGTAGGTAAGAGCTTTTACAGTCTACTTTGTGTTGTGTTATGTAGCACACAATTGGTTTTGTGAAAATATTATTCTATACACGTAGCTCTTACATTAAGTGCAGTGAATGGCCATGGCTATCAATAATGATATACTTCATAGATTGCCTTATTGAGGACACATTGGATGGAACCATCCACTATGGGCTTATGTAATGCATCATGGAAAAAGGCTATGATTCATACTTGAAATCGAAATACATCTTAATGTGGTTTTGAAAGTTCTAAGTGAACAACAATAGGTGCTCTTAAGGATGTTGCAAGTTCTAGCTCTACTCCAATCAATACTAAAGCACCACCACTTACTTTTGAGTAGATTTGGTGGGATAGTAGATGCATATTCTCATTCCTCAATTGCGTTATTTACAAAATTTATAGTGATCCCACACATTCACTCGTGTAAGAGAGCTAAAGAGGCTTGGGATATGCTTGCACATTTGTATCAAAGATGATATGATGTCCATGTTGGTGTACTTCGATAAGTAGTTAGAGATTGAACATATGGATGAAGGTGACTCTATGAATAATTTTTTAATAAATATCAAATATCTTAAGGAGCAGTTGATTGCTGCAGATGAGATTTTGCTAGATAGTTCACTTGTATAGATCAACGTTAATTATCTTCTTGATTCTTATCAAAGTTTTATGTCCACTTTGCATTTGATGATGAAAGGAAATCCCAATGCATTGTCACATGATTGACATTATCAAAACAATGCCCATCGAGCTTTAAGAAATAAAGCTGAATCAAGAAGTATCCTTCAAAAGTTACATTAGTTAGTTGTGCAGTTGTCAACAAAAGTAGTTTAGTAGTCTAAACAATGTCTACAGGTTGTATTCAGTTCTTTAGACTAGCCACCGTAACTTCTTACATGCAATAGTTTTGATAATGATCAAGAACCATGAAGTAGGTTCAAGTCACTTAGCAAAAGCTAGAATGGTAAATAAGCATTGAATCATCAAGGGAAGAGCAAGAAGAATTATTTTGGTGCTACCATCACAATATCTAGGGTAGATATTTAGCATGCAAGAGGAGGAGAATGGAGCAAAGAATTCCTCTCTTCATTAGTATAAAAGGCCTCTTTGCGACAAAGGTAGTATAAATAGACCTAGAAACCCTAGGGTTCTATAAAGGAATTATATGTGAAACTATTTAAAAAATGACCAATATCTTATCAAAGCATGATCTATCTCAAAAATTCTTACCATTAAAAAAGCATCCCATATACATCCCTTCATGTGTATATGTGTGTGTACACATACCACAGCCTTCAAAATCTTAGAGCCCAACCCTAAATCCATGCATCCAATATCCATAGTTTCCAACATTTGCAATTGGGACTTCATGGACTCTAGAAAGCATATGACAAGCTTTATTCACACTCACACAAGAGGTGTAATCTCATGGGTCTCTCAATTGTAGCCATGTATGGGCTTATCTACCATATCCTGAATATGTTGCAATAGCCATCGAGGCTTGCAAGAAAGTTATATGGCTTACACATCTAGAAAGAGATTTGGGTATTTTAGGAGAGGTACCGACTTTGGAAAAATGATACTCACAATGCCATCCAATTGGCACAAAATATTTTATTTCATGCAAAGACAAAGCACATTGGTATCATTTCTATGGGAAGTGTTTGAGGACAAGTTGATTGATCTCATCAAGTTTCATACGAATGACAATCTTGCAGATCTTTTCATGAAGAGTTTATCTTGCAAGAACTTTGCATACTACAAAGTGTTGATGGGCATTAGATAGTATTCTCATTGTTTATTCTCCCTTAAATACACACAGGTCTTTGGGGTAAAGCCCAATGTTGAAAGGCTAAGTAGGTATGCCTTGTACATGTAGACGTTGTACATTCATGTATAAGTGAAAATAATGAAGAATAAGGGTATCTAAGTACCCATAAAAACCTCTCTCTCTCTCTCTCTCTCTCTCTCTCTCTCTCTCTCTCTCTCTCTCTCTCTCTCTCTCTCTCTCTCTCTCTCTCTCTCTCTCTCTCTCTCTCTCTCTCTCTCTCTCTCTCTCTCTCTCTCTCCATTGGTTCTACATCATCCCACTGCTACCTCCTCTCATTGTATGCAACATTTGAAGTGGATTTCACCTTTCTCTATGAGCTCATTCTAAGTAATACAAGTATTATGTTCATCATTATCATTTATCAAGCCTTTTTTTTTTTAATTTTACTTAGAAATTAGCACACTTCAAGTATTCTTTGAGCTCCTACATTGTATCCTGACCTAGTCCGTCATTATCCTCTATATTGTTACATTGGCTCTATTTATATGGGTCATATGTATTGTATAAGTGTATGCTCTTGCATTTTCTTTTCCAAGAGCCTTGCTTATTGTTTTCCATAAGAAGCTAGCATATTATTAGACAACAATGTAGTATCCTTACTTAAACCATCATCAACAAACTAGTTTGGTCATTATTCTTATTGCTTTCACTTGGACACTCATGTAAGAGGACTTGAATGAGTTCAAGAGAAAAGTTAGAAAGTGAAATAATGATGCATTTCATCCATATCAAGTGCTCATAATGTATAAGATGATGGAAAAGGACTTCAAAGATATACAAACTATTGACATACATAATGTAGAGGAGGTGGAAGTTGGTGAGAGGGACCAAGCCATCATCGTGCAATGCCTTCATGAGTCACCTTCTTCATCATATAGATCAACTTATCATGGCCAAAACCAAGTGTGATGAAGTAGAGATGCTCGAATGAGCACAAGGTAAGAACTTAGTGGTCTCTCTCAAAACAAAATTCCTTAGTTTCGTGACTCTAACCAACTCTAGCCAAGGACAAGACCTTGAAATATTTTTTCCAATTATAAAAGGTGTTTTAGCACAACTTGCAACTATAGAATCACTAGTGGATGAGCCAAATGCCATAGTCCTCTAGCTTAATGTGCTACAAAATGTCTATCCATTATTGATGACTACCTTAAAAACATTGTTGATTCAACACTTAAAGGGGTGGTTCAATTATGCTTTGACTCATCAAGGGGTGACCCATGGATGCTTTCAATAATCCTTCTATATCAACATCTAGAGATTAAGTTCTTATACAAAACCATCATGATTTTCTCTTTTTGTCATAAAGAAAGGACATCTTAGCAATGTTATTAGAAGAAGCACCCCAAAAAAAATGAAATGTAATAAGTGTAAGGAAGAAGGAATTAAAACTACTAAGTATCCGCAACCATAAAAGGACAAGGAGGCTATCTTTACTATAGCCTTTGAATCCTAGGGAAGGTTATCTTCAACTCTTCTGTTGTACATGTACATTCATACTCTTGATGTCCTTGTGAGATTTTCCACATGGGAAAGAATATTGATATTGGTGTAGAAATGGAAGAACAAGAGCAAGATCCATCAACCTCAAATCAAATAACAAGCTAGAGATTGATGAGATACAAGATAATGTAAATGTAAGCTATGCATTTTCTTGAGATTTTCTCAAAAAGGTTGATCCTAAGAAGGCCTAATTCAAACGTGCATTGCTCTTATAGGTTGATGTATATGATGATAATTTTGTCTCGATCTAGAAGGTATGAGTTAAATTTTGGGAAAGAGTCTACACTTGCACACTAGATATACTAATGCATAATCCTAATGTTGTAAGGAACTATAACTATAAGTACACATATAAGGTCATTAGTCCATTCTATGAGCTTAAAACATTATTTAGATTTTTGGGTTGAAACGCAGGGATAAAGTTATTGTTGTTGACAAATATACTACTCTCAAAATATTTTGCTATGCTTTGTGCTTTTAAGGATCTAGAGCTGGACATTTTTATGTTATACTATTTACTTTTTGGTTTCCTTTCAAGAACCCACCACCACTTGAAGGTTACAAGAGACAAATGTATCTTATGCACAATAAAGAGTGTGTTCATTTATTAGAGGATAAAAATGACAAAAGTAGAAGCAACATTAATAATAGAAAGTATTCTAATTGACTTATCTATGTAGTATTGTGATGAGAATTAGGCTGACATTAAAAAAGCTAAAAAAGAATCTCGAAGGGCCGAGGAAGAAAGGAGGAGGAAAGAGGACGAGCTTGCCAGAATAGGAGAGGAGTCGAAGAAGGCAAAAGAGGACAGGAAAAGGAGGGTGGAGGAAGAAGCCGAGGAACAACGACTCAAGGAACTAGCCGAACTGGCGGAAGCTACCCGAAGGTCAGTGGAAGAGACCCATGGGGGCGGAGAACTCAAACCCGCAAGCCCTGGCCATAAAGCCGAAGCCAGCGCAAGTGTGGAAGCAGCACCGGTGGTCATAGGCAAGGGCAAGTCCCTCCTACATCCACTCCCTCCCTCCTTTGTGCCAACAATAGTTGAAACTATGACCGCAACTACTGTAAACTTTCGTCCTCCATAGCTAGACCTTGCTCAAGGATCTGTATTTCTCAATATGGTATCAAATCCATCGTGAGCTTGGTTTAGCTCAGCTCACTACTTCTCTAGCTTCGCACAACCTTTGGTTGGCTTAGCTCCACAAGAATCTTTCATCTTTCACTTCATTTTTCCTCTACCATTCTTGAGCTCCATAGACAACAACACCTATCTCTGTTGGAGCAACCATATCTCTTCAACCCGACCATATTTCTTCATGTTTTCTTCTCGAGAGTTGTTCTTTAGGTCCCAACTTCTTGGCACAAAAATCAAGGAAGTTGATGTGTATCATGCTTGGCATTTGCATTTTTCCAAATTTGGGCATAGTATTAACAATGAACACTTTGAAGGCCTAGATCTCTCAACTCGAGAAAAAATAGTACAAACCCTCTTAGGGGGACTTAGATCCATTAGTGAGGGTTCTCCATCTCAAAGGGTTTGAGTAGAGTTGACTTGAGCTGATTTACCAGTCACATTGGTCCCTGTGTTTGACAGGATAGCCATAGCCATTTTGATCTCAAAACTCAAAAATTACTTCATTTTCTCACTCCCTTGGCTCAAACAACCCATTGCAAATTTGGTCCACTATACCACTGAAGTTCCAGCAACCCCTAAAACTCGGCAACAAGAAGGTTCAAGAAGATCAAGCATCAACATTCGACATTAAGCTTCAAGATCTTATCTCTTGATACAAAATAGTGTTATTTAAACACTAATAGCTATTGTATCTTTTGTCACAATTTTTTCTTTTCCAACTCTCTTGCTGAGTTTACCTCACTTGTTGAAGCTGATTTGCTACTACTCCTACCATCCAGTATGGGAAAAGATTCACCGTCATGTCACTTCAAGGGAACGGGCTTCCACACTTGGAAGACAAGGATCAAGTTGATCCTGATGAAGAAAAGCCTTTGGTCAATAACTAGTGGCCAAAGAAGAAACCCAAGATATTCCTCTTGTAGCAACATGGCAAAAGAATGATGACAAAGCCTAAGCCATCATCAAGCTTGAGCTTGATGATAGTTATATCCACCATGTAGACACATGTGATACATCTCATGGCACTTGGGAATAGTTGGACACATTGTTTGGTGCCCAATCTAAATCTTCAAAATATGGATTGTTGATTGAATTTTTCAAGTTGGATATGAAGGCTAGTATGTCCCTTGCAACCCACCTTTATTATATGGAAAGTTTGCTGACTCAAGTTGGAGGGATAAATGTAAAAATGGATGAAGATGTATGCATTAGAGTTCTTTTGAAGAGTCTTCCTCCAAAATTTGGTGATTTCTCCATCAGACTAATTAATATGACAAATCCAAAGCTAGTAGACATTAAAGCATCACTCCTAGAAGAAGAGAAAAATCTCAAAGGAAAAGAAGAAGCAAGCACTTCAAAGGAAGAATAGGTTCTCTATGTCAATAACAAGTACAAAGGGAAGAAAGACATTGTCAGTGACTTCTACAAATGAACATGACACATTGAAAATTTTTGTTATTCCAAGAAAAGATCACAAAAGGTCTACTTAGCAATTGCTAAATAAGGAGAAGACCATGAAGAAAAAGAACAAGAAATACTCAAGAACAAAAGGGCAAGCCTCATTAGTCCTTCTATTCCTACTATTCAAACTGACTTTTTTAAGCCTTGTATATACTTGCATGCTCTAATCATAAGCCTTGTAATCCTCATGTAACTTGTACACTATAGCCTTCGCACACTTAGTGAGGCCTTGTAATAGCCTCTAGCTAAACATGACAGATTTCAATGGATCGAAGGTCAAATTCGAGACTATGGTGGTGGCATAAATAGATAGATGGCTACAAATTTGAAATCTCCTACAAGCTGAATAAGACCAGTACTTTCTCTTCAATACAACTTATCCAAGTGGTTTTTCTTTCTGCCCATGTGGTTTTGGGGCTGGTATGATGGTGGGACTAGAGTCAACGAGCCAAAAGAGGGAAAATTTTAGGACCTTAAAGGGGGCAGTTAGAGCAAGACAATCATAAGAAATTGCAAACCCATATTCAGTGGGTCCAAAGAATCATGAAGTTTATTTCATTTTCTAACATTAAGTGGCTATTTGGATAGCCACGTCCAACTTCAATGAGAATAGGAAAGAGACACAACCATTTAATAACTCATAGAGGTAGAACAAATAGACATGGCACCTCTTAGCATTGCCAAGAGTAGGCAAGTAGTAGAATCAATTGAACCGCTTCATCTCAATGAGCTACCTCGAAATGCTTTACTACATAGAGATTTCGTTTTTATTTTTGTTAAGTGAGTCAAGAAACCTATGTCTCATATTGGCACGAATCAAGAAAAAAAGAGATCTAATTCAATGCTAAAAGATGCAAAATGAATTAACAATATTTAGAGATAGTGTAATAATTATTGGCAATGATTTGTTTTATGGTTTAGGTACCTTGGTTGGTTAGAGCAAAGGATTGAAAATCATTGGGTTAGTGGTTTAAATCCACTTTTAAACATAGTGAATTATTAGATTTAAGTCCTTGGACAATTATATACTAAATGCAATTAAACTCGTAGCTTATGAGTCTTAGCTAAAGCTATATAGCTCTCTATTTGTTTGATCTTAACATTAACCTTATTTTGAGATTATTTGCAAACGATGCCAAAAGTGATCATTTCATTTTATTGCCTAAGTCTTGAACCTTACACCCGATAGGTCCCTAACATTTTTGCCCCTCATAAGGACCACAAAATGTTCTAGCAAATAATTGTCAATTCCTAGTATATAAGCCATTACCTCAAACTTAGAGGTTAGCCGAACTCTTGTGACTTTATGTAGGGTAGAATTAGGTTTTTCGGGTGTGGTTGTGGAATGGTTGACATATAGCCTGTCCAGTGTTACTATACATAACCATACATGAGATTCCCACCTTTTATGGTTCCTTGTCATTCAAAGAAAATCAAAATAGGATTACAAAACTAGAACTCACTTTCATTGTTTCTCTTTCTCCATATGAAAGAATCTATGAAATAAGGGGTGTAAAAGCCCTCTCTTTTTCAATCCTTTCAATTCTTCCTTTTTTGCATTTCACCCTTCCCTCCTTCACTTCTCCCTCTATTGAAACCAATATACTAACCTCTAATAAGCATTTTGAAGAAGTAGTGAGAAGAAACAGATTTCTTTGTTGATTTGAGTGTCTTAAACACGAAGTAGTCTTCATTCCTATAGATATAATTTTACTTTACAAAACTAGTACCTCACCCTTGTGTTTGTTGATCACTTTGAGACTACCAATACAGGTCCAAAATCTTCCTCGTATGATATAGAATCCATGGTATTCACATCATGAATCACTTCATGATGCTCGCTCTAAGCTCACTCCAATAGGATGGAATATATTAAGAGATAAAATTGAAATCAAATGTGCTTAATCAAAAGATAGAAAATTGTCTAATCGAATGAATGATTAGCCAATGATTTATTTTTTTGGTTTTGTCCTACTCAAGTTGTATTCCTCGAATTCGTTAGAAAGGACATTGATGAGTCGGTATGAGCCTATCCATATCACTAATTACTACTTGAGCAGGAACCCATCTCAAAAGGATTAGACCTTCTATTTGATCGATTGAGCTTTTTACTTTCTTCTTTCTTTTGCCTCCATCCCAAAATGAAAATAAGAGACTTAACTTTCTATAAAATCCCTAACCATTGTTTGTTCATCTTAATGAGAATAAAAAAGTATTTCCTTTTACCCCCTTCCATTACATGTTTTTCTTAATAAGAACAAGAAAAGCTTTGCTTTTGTAATTTGTGTGAGGGCTAAAAGTCCTATAAGCTTAAACTTCCTCTTATAGGAATATGCGTTTTAAAAAAGGGGGCATATCCTATAAATAGCCCTTACACTATTGAGGAAATCACATATGCAAACAAGGTCATTTAGCCATAGTAGTTTTATGCTATGGAACACTCATACTATCTGAGGTAATAGATATGTAAAGAAATTGCTTAGTAGTGTTACACTATAAAGCTATTGTATTATCCAAGGTAATAGATATGCAAATAAGGCCGCTTGGCCATAGCAATTACTATAGGAGACTTGTGCTATATGAGATAATATATATGCAAATGGGATGACCTCTTGCATAAATTTTTATTTTAACTTTAACTATGATAGCTTCCTATTTATACCCAAAGGGTAATTTAGTCTGTGTCTTTCATGATATTTTACTTTTTGTGTTTCCTTTTATTACTAGCTTTATTTTTATATTTCTAAGAAAAGTTGTTTATGATTAGCATGGCAAGAAAAGAACGCTAAGTTTTGGATTAAGCATTTCATGTATTCATATGTCATTGAAGTTATGTTCTCTAATTTCTGTTCTTCTTTCGTGTACAATCTTTAGTTGTAATCATAATTGCATTGCCAAACCTAAGAGAACTTGTGATTCTTTACCTATAGTAAGGCCTCATATCCATATTTATAATAACAATAATGCCAATTTTCTTATCCATAGTTTAATAAGTATTCATTGTGATGATAGTTTCCTTAGCCTTTCCTTATCACGGTATCCTAGAGCAAGTTTGAGTGTGTTGTCTAGTGCCTTTATAACCGGCTCATCTCTCTCCACCTCATCTATTTTTGGCTTATTTCATTTTGGTTCATCTCTTTATGGCTTATTTCATTTTGATTTATTTCCCTATGGCTTGGGTTCATCACTTTGTGTCTCATTTATTCTTGGTGAAATTCCCTCTCACTTTGGATCATCTCTTGTTGGCTCATTTTCTTTAGGCTTTGATTCATCTCTTTCTGTCTAATATATTTTGGCTCATCTATCTCAAGTTCATCTCTCTCTAGGTTAGGTGTTTTTATAAGAAGTTGCCATAATGAATGTTTGAAAGACAATAAGATTAGTGAAAATTGGAAAGCAACAAGAGATAAATCACCAATTATTGTTGTTGAAGATACCTCAACAATGGAATTGATATTTTAGATATTGAAGACGAAAATATATTATCATAACATTATAGAAATTCCTCAATTAATTATGATATGGCTAAAGCTATTATTAGCAAGATAAAACATAGAAACCAAAACCCATAAAAAGGTACCAATATGTACAAGAATTTTGCAATCTTCTCAAATACTCCAAAACAAAACTGACAACAATAAAATGAATCCAAGTTGTAAGGACGGTTTTCTTAGAGAATTACAACTAAAAATTGAAAAATCGACTCTTCTTTTTTATGAAAAATAAATCTAGAAAACCTCATTAAAATGATTTGATAAACTAACGTGTGAAAAAGAAACTTGAAATAAAACATTTAATATGAGAAATTGTTTGATAGAAAAGATCAAGGATGGTTATATTGTAGATATCTTGAATACATTAGATGTTTATGATGTAGAAATCTTAGGAATATATGCATTAGGCATAATCTTTAATGATATAGCTAATAATAATCATATAGTGAAAATAGATATGGTTATATATAAATTAGGAAGTACACTGCTAAAGGAAAGAGTTGTTTTGAATACCTATACAGTTTATAGGAGGAATATCCTATTGATGACAATGATAATCGGTTTGATAGTAGTATCAACATATATGAGAAATGCAAAAAGTTAGGTTATTATATCCTAAACTATCTAATCGATAGGGAATTGTTAGAAATAGCTAAAAACCCCTTTGCAATAAAAAGCAAGTTCTAGTAAGACATTTCAAATGAAATCATTATATGTGAAGTGAATATACAACCTTAATTTGATATTAGTTAAATTGAATTTACCAATGATTGTTCCACTTGTGCCATGGCATATAGAAACAAGATAGGGAATAAAAAAGGTAAGACTTTGGCTACATCATTAAGTGAAAGATATTTGACCGATTTTGTCGATGTGTATTACTATTATCATTTGCTAAGCAATAAGAACCATTATGGTAATATTCCCTAGGCAAAATGGCATCTTTGGTATAGCTTTGTTGTCCCACTTCCAAACCCTAACAACTCATATGCCAACAAAAAGCTCTTGGAGAGTACATTTAAAAATGAAATCCTTGACAAGTTTGGAGTTCATTTGCAAAAAAAATATTGTGCCCCCATTTTTTGAGGGAATATTTTGGTCAAACTCCCTTACAGAACCATTTTTTTACCTCAAATTTTTCCTAATGCAAGCCTGAAATGTGGTGCTAATAGATAACAACAAGAATTACACAAGATCAAACAATATCCCAAAAGATTCTGAGATATTTTTCATTCATATGGGCATGTGTCACATATTTCAGAGTAAGAACCTGGCAAGTTTAACAATATGGAATATGAAAAATAGATCCATGGATGGTATCTAGCATACACTAGTAATCTCAAGGGCATGGGATTTACCAATAATGATCAACTAATAGGATTTACATCCCGTGAATGGCACAAGACATGTTAGGTATGTGTTTAGTATGATAGTCACATAACTAGATTAAGGGTTTTTTGTTTTCTAAACTTTGCATTGATATGTTATAGTTAAAATAATCCAAATATGATAGTTCATATGCCCATTGCAATCATAGGTTTTGTCGCTCTCGAGACATGTTCAGCCATTTAGAAGTTATAGGGATTAGCGCAATGGTTCTCATAGAGAGAGATAATCACGTCCTCCATTCGATTGGCAATGCAGAGGGGGCAATGAAGATGGTTTATCTTTTTTGAGAAGTGCTTACCCATGAACATGCTCATGATATAAGTCCACTTCCTAGTTTTGTTTTCCCAAAACAATGTGAGCAAGTGAGTCTTTTTTTTTCACGTTGAAGCTTGTGATGATGACCAGTCCCCCACATAGGTATGATTTTCTACCCTAATCCACAACAATATCATTTTTGGTATGTTGTTCCTATGGCACCTCGAAATCTCAAGTGTACAAGCAAACCAATTTTCCAAGCATGGAGGAGGAGGGCTTGTAACAAAAGTGGAGGAGGCTGACTTGAGAGGTTTGGTCCAACAAGTGGAGAAGGAGGGCATGTGAGATTTCTTCTCCTTGGGCTCGTTCTTTTGGAGACCTTTGTATAGATTTTTCAATGTATGAGAAGCTATGCCTACATGAAGTTATGTGACCTTAGATGATGTGTATGAGATGAGCTTGTTGTTCAAGTCACTTTCCATCACTAACCTAGGTACTTTGTTACAAGTTTTTTCCTTTCATACAATTATATGTATATACTTAGTATTTGTTGAAGATGTAGAGAGGGAGAAAGAGACACAAACATAGAATGAGCTTAGAGAGAAGAGCACTCTTTTGCCTTTTGTTTCATTATTCAAAAGTACACTAACCATTGTGTAAACACCTAACCTAGTAGTTAACTCTAGTTAGGTCATCTCCACTCATCTATTAGCACACAAGAGGTACAACTAACCTCTAGTTGTGAGAGTGAGTGAGCTTGATTCTTCACACACCCCGTCAAGCTCAAGTCACCTCATGTATCCCAAATAGCATCCTAAAATGAATAAACTTATCTCTATTAAGTGATTTGGTAAAGATTCTGCTACTTGGTTCTCTGTCTTCAAATAGATAAGATTTATATTGCCTCCAAGTACCATTTTGTTGAAGAAATGGTAATGCACTTCTATGTGCTTCGATCTTGCATGATAAACATGATTATTGGCAAGAAACACAATTCTCACATTGTCACAGTATAGTTTGATTGGTTTATCCAAACATACGCCCAAATCATCCAATATCTTAACCAGCCAAACAACTTCACATGTAGCTAAGGTTGCACCTATGTATTCTGCTATAGTATTTGAGAGAGCCACAATGGGTTTCTTTTTACTACTCTAGCTAATCATGTTGTTGCCAAGACCAAATGCATACCCACTTGTCAATCTTCTGTCATATGCACATCCATCTCAATTTGCACCACTGTAATCTTTTAGCTCAAGAGTCTTGCCATACTTATAGAACAACCCATAGTGTAATATAGCCTTTGCATACCTCATAATCCTTTTCAATGTGTCTAAATGAGGTTTCCTTGGTTGTTGCATGAACTACTAATCAACCCAACTGAATAACTGAGATCCAATCTAGTGATGGCAAGATTAATCAAGCTACCAACCATTTGTCTCTACATGTTGGTTACATTCTCAATATCATTTCTTGTATCAACAACTGTCAACTTGATATTCTATTCCAATGGAGTATCCATGGGCTTGCACTCTAGCATATCATACTTCTCCAATAGATTGTGTGCATATTACTTTTGTAACATCCAGATTCCTTGATATGTGCATATGATTTCAATTCCAAGGAAATTTTTCAGCTCTCTTAGATCTTTGATTTGAAACTCTTTCTATAATATAGACTTGATCTCATCAATCCCCTGTGAATCATCACAGTAAGGGTAGAGATGGAAAGTTGGAAAGGCACACTTGTTCTCGACACTATATCTAACCTACTTAGAGAATATGCAAATTATACATCCACATCAAAGTGCCTCAACAAATACATCACGTACTTGGATTATATACAAGACTAGATGCACATTCTTGGCACCCTTGACTTACCACTTATGGAAGAAGAAGAGTGTAGAAAAGCAAACGAAACACTCAATCAAGCTAGTGAAGATGAGCTTATGACACACATAGTCCAAACCTAGCACATCTGACTTGATGATACATGTTCTCATGATGAATCCAATACCTTCTCAACCTAATGTCATAGGACTAAATGTCCCTACCAACCACTAATACTTGAGAAAGATTCACACTCAGTGGCAATGGTGTCTAGAAAACAACCCTGAGGCCAACTTGTTAATATTTAAAGAGTTACTTCAACAACACAAGTAGAATTGGACAAGGTTGCATTGGATATTATTTGATTATCATGCCAATTTAGTTGCATCTTTGATAAAGGCCGACAAGCCAAAAGAAGAGGACATAAGTGATTCTGAAAAAATTTCATTGGTAATGAATGAAAGGTGAGAAGGATCGAAGCTTGCTTGGAAGAGCTATGGTGGGAGGGCAAGAGCAAGAAAGAGAGAGAGACTAAATGGGAACTCCAACAGTCACAATGTGTGACCGGGCCTTCCTTTATTCAAACTGTCACTAAAAGAATAAAGAATAAAGTGACGGTGACGAGCATCCGCCACCTACAAAGTGCATTGGCGGGTACTGTCAGTGTAGTAATACATGGGCGGCTAGGCAAAGGTACCTTTACCCGACAATCAACCTATGAAACCTTCACATAAGAAGGTAATGGACAGCCAATAGGCTTCACGTCACGCATGCGGAAACACTCAAGGACTTTATGAATATACTCCCTCTGTGAGAGGTAGAGTAGTCCTTGATGCCTATTGCGCTTAATACGCATACCAAGAATGTGAGAGGCCTATCCCAAATCCTTCATCTCAAAGCTCTTCTTCAGCTGAGATTTAAGATGTAATGTGCCCGCTCCTCAAATCACGGGACACGTCTTAGCAATCCATCGAGAGATATATCTAGAAAATGCCGCCCGGCACTCCCAAGGAATGACACGGGGGTTCCCAACTAGGGTCTCTCGAGTCTACCCCGCAACAGAACTTATCTGACCGTTCCCACTAGGATTGACCTGAAGTCCGAGTTCCTAGTCAATATTGTCTAAGGTCATAGACCGACTCTTTCCTAACATTTCCTGTTAACATCTCCTTTGAGGAAAGCTCTCGACTAACCGAGACCACCCTTCCGTAGGATAGACCCATTGGTCACATCCACCACGCTTTCCTCGAGGGTTGTTTTAGTTATCTAATTACCTACCACGTTATGCTTGACACATAAAAGCAGCTTCCTTAATTAACCCGTTAGTCACAGGTTCCTTTACGTAATTTAGGCCACAGACATGAAGACAAGATAAAACAAGATCAAACACTTCCTTAACTTATCTTCGAATTAATGTGTGTCTCCTGCCCATATAGGAGAATTAAGTGCTCCTTTCTGCCTCCGCAGAAAAATCATTCTATCTTCCGGCAATAAAACCCGAAGGTTTATCCTTCCAAGATTCCTCCTTGTAACTAGTATCGAGGCCTCGAGATCCCATCCCGAGTCACGTCGAATACTTGTGTAGAGCCCGGAGGCATTGGGATTTACGGCCAGAGCCCCCACTGGCACCCAAGCGTCCTCCTATGCCAAGTGATTTCCACGGAGAGACCTCTCGCGGCGAGTTCGGTCCACATTTTCGGCGCGGATTCATAACCCCCTTGGTTAGGGTTTGGCGGCTCGCTGGGGGTAGCTAGCGCCATCCTTCCTTATCCCTTTAGGAAATCAACCATAGCTGAAGCAAACAGCAAAGTAACAATTGCTAAGGAAAATATCCCTTTTGTTTCCATGGCAATCAGTCATCTCAGACCCGACCATGAAATTATCAAACACTCCCCCCCCCTTGGGTTAACATCCAAAACCACATTAACAAACAGTTGAATGCACAACCTCTAGCTTCAAGGCATCGCAATCCCATTGCATGCACAATCAGAATTTTAACCAGATGTATCAAAAGCGATCACTAGGCGGACGAATCACCTGTCTCTGATGGGGGGAGGGACTTGTACATCTTCAGCAAGGGGCCCACAATGTCTGACGGAGGCCCCAGGGGCCCGCCTGCAGCAAATGGGGGGGGCCTTCTGCAGCGACGGGAGGAGAGCTTTTATAATGTGTGGGAGGGGGGAGGAAGCTGCTGATCATTGCCAACTGGGGGGCTGCATGCCCCCCACCTCCAGCTCACTCCCTCTCTCTCTCTCTCCCTGCCATGCTCACGGTAGGGGGAGAGAGAGGGAGGGAAAAAAATTATTAAAAAAAGCCAAAAAGGGGGGTGAGTTCCTATGGGGGAGGGCATGGGTTCACGGGGGGGAAAAGAAATGTTACATAAGAGCATCCAACTCATCATGAGCTTTCCTTGCTATCAGCATATCATCCACATTAAGTACCAAAATAAGCAATGACCCATCACAGGCTATCTTAGTGTAAAGACACGGATCCATAGTGCTCCTGCTAT
This sequence comes from Lygodium microphyllum, assembly GCF_053477565.2. Taxonomy (NCBI): domain Eukaryota; kingdom Viridiplantae; phylum Streptophyta; class Polypodiopsida; order Schizaeales; family Lygodiaceae; genus Lygodium; species Lygodium microphyllum. Next base: position 155,993,037 of record NC_141136.1, on the reverse strand, counting down.
AGCCTTGTGACTGCATAAAGGCATCAAAATTATGATACCACTCTAGAGGTGCCTTCTTCAAGCCATAAAGATATTTCTTCCACTTGCACACTAGGTGCTCCCTGCCAGGTTCTGCAAAGTCCATAGGCTGCTCCATGTAAATATCATCATGCAAATCCCCATGCAAGAATGCAGTCTTGACATCCATCTGATATATGTCCAAGTCAAGCTATGCAAATAAGGCCAAAACCAAGTGTAGGGTGGTCATCTTGACCAAGGAGAAAAGACTTCATCAAAGTCAACTCCATGCTCCTATTTAAAACCCTTAGAAACAAGTCTTGCCTTATAAGCCGGATTGGGGTGTCCAGGGGTACTTTCCAACTTGTACACCCATTTGCATGGCAGATTCTTCTTGCCAACAGGAAAGGAAACCAAATCCCAAGTCATATTCCTACGCAAGGAGTCTATCTCAGACTGCATAGCCCTCTCCCAGGAGTGATTGTCACCCCTGTGCATAGCCTCATCATAGGTGAGAGGCTCTCATGCATTTGTAACCAAGACATCATGCATCGAGGGCTCAAATCTATCAGGTGGATGTCTACCTCTAGTAGACCATCTCACTATAGGCTCTGATGCATATCTAGCATCCTGTCCAACACCCTAGCCATGTGTACCAACTACTGTTGCAAGCTATCCAACTAGCTGTGCAGGAGCACGTGCCTCCTCCTAGAATATAACCTTGCATATCTCTACCACCTTCTTAGGCTGCCTATACATCTTATCTTCATGGAAGACTACATCATGGCTACGGATGACTTTCCGCACCTGCAGATCCCAAAGGCAGTAACCCATCTTGCCTGCATCTCCATAGCCAAGGAAAATGCATTTGATACTCTTAGGATCCAACTTAGTCTGCTTATCCTTGGGCACATGGCAGAATGCCTCACATCTAAATACACGTAGATGTGCATAAGATGGAGGTTTCTCAGTCCATACCTCCTCTACAACCTGGAAATCCAAACCACTGGAAGGTGATCTATTGATGACATGCACAACTGTATTGACTGCCTCAACCCAAAAGCTCTATGTGGTAGGCCTGCATGGCTAAGCATACTGCGTACACACTCTTGGATGGTTCTATTTATCCAGTCAGCCAAACCATTTTGGGATGGGGTATAGGGGGCGGTCAATTGATGCTTTTAATACCCCTCTCATCACAGAGATTCTCAAAGGCACATGACAGATATTCTTCCCCATTGTCAGTCCTAAGGCATTTCAGCCTATGCCCAATCTAGTTCTCAACCAATGCAAGCCATCTCCGAAACACAGCCAAGATAGCTGCCTTAAGCTTAATGGGGTAAGCCCATACTTTACACAAAAAATCGACAATGAACATCACAAAATACTTTGCACCACCCATAGACTGACAGGGCATGGGCCCACAAATATCCAAATGTACCAATGCCAAGGGCTCACTCATGCATGTCCTACCAGACTTCTTATGTGTATTCCTAGTCTGTCTGCCATAAAGACAATGCTCACATGAATCAAAACATGCGTAGTCAAGGGGCAGTAAGTACTGCAAACCAGAAAGCATTTTCATTCCCTTCAAGGACATATGGCCTAAATGGGCATGCCAAAGAGATACATGTGGGATGGAATTGACAAACAAAACATGGTCAACAGAGGACCCATCAACTACAAGAGGATAGAGGCTGCCAACCTTGGCACCTCTAGCAAGCACAAGTTTGCCATGGGTGATCTTCTAGGCAGAATCCCCAAATGAAACATGAAATCCAACATCATCAAGCTGCTCTTAGACACAAGATTGCGTGTAAGCGCATGTACATGACATACATCCTGTAAGAGAAAAGTACTGCCAGTAGAAAAGTGCAGTCGTACATTCCCAATGCCAACAATAGTAAGTGACCTATCATCACCCAAGCGAACTGAACCAAAGATAGTGTGGTCGGAATGGAACCACTCATGGCATGGTGTAACATGAAATGAAGCACCAGAATCCAAAAGCTAGCACTGCGCATACATAGAGTGAACCTCGGTCAACGGCGTAGCATCACAAGAACTAGCTGCAAGTATGTACTCCCCATCGGAGTCATCAGTCTGCATGACATTTATCTCCTCGACTTTCACACTGGATTTCGCAGGCATAATACTGTGATCAGAGGACTTTTCCTATACTTTGTCTTTCCCCTTCTCTTTGCGCTTCTCATTGTGCAATTCATGACACTATGGGCATATGTGACCCTTCTTGCCGCAATGGTGACATGTCCCATTAGAATATCTTCCACGAGACTTGCTGCGCGACTTAGACCTAGACTTTTGCGAGTCTCTACCATGTCCATACCCACTTTCCATTACCATCTCTGCCTCTAACTGTCAAAGCATGCGACACACGAGAGGCATCCAAGTTCTTACGGTTGATCTCTTCCGTGAAAAGAGCACTCTCTACATCAGGCAAGTTTAAAATAGTAGCAGGAGCACATAAGGCAGTGCGGAATACATCCCATGACTCACTCAGAGTCCCAAGCAAAAACAATGGAGTAACCTCTTCATTAAATGTAATGCCCGATGAAGTCAAGTTCTTGAGAATAGCATGGAACTGGCTCAAATGAGCAAACATTGTCATATTCTCCTTCATGTGCAAGTCCATAAGCTACTTCAGCCAATACATCTGACTTGCTGGACTTTTACTGCCAAGCACTTTGTGCTTCCTCAACCACATTGTAATGCACATGTTCAGTGAGAGACAAGATGAGGCTGGACTTGCATAACTCATCAAGCTCATCCCATTCATCATCAATGATAGTTTCAGGCTGCTCACCATGCATCCTTAGTGGCTTTATCTGCAATTTTTGCACCAATACCTGCCAAACTTGGCTCTTCCAATAGGCATAATTTGTACCATCAAGCTTAGTGATGTTGAAGATAGCACTATCAGTAGAAGAAGATGCCATACTACAGTCCAACAGATAATTCAAAACTGCTTGTTGTTCTGTTGTAAACAACCAAAATACCGCTAAAATCAAGGCAAAATGACCACAAATTGATAGCTAATGATGCTCAAAAGTACATAAAATCAGGGATGATTCAGTATGAAAATTCCACGTCAGTCCACGCATAACTACTTGCTGTAATAAATTACATCCAGATACAATTAGAGCAAATTGTAGGCAAAATAAATACACCAAGTCAACAACTGACTGTCAAAGCATAACCAGCATCAAGCGGGCATGAATCAGCATGTGATAGTCATACGGACATTGGGCAAACACCCAAGCATGTCAAATGAATCCGTCAGTAAGCCGACACAACCCCTGTGTAATAGGACAGAGTGTACACAACACTGGCAAGACTTGACACAAAGAGGTGTATGTTCAGGGAGTGCAAAGCCCAAATCAGCCCAAGTACATCTGTGAGGACCACCGCATATCAACCATGCAACACCCAAGTGAAGATCCCAGTCTCAAGTATCCAACACTGGCAAGACTTGACACAAAGAGGTGTATGCTCAGGGAGTGCAAAGCCCAAATCAGCCCAAGTACATCTGTGAGGACCACCGCATATCAACCATGCAACATCCAAGTGAAGATCCCAGACTCAAGTATCCAAATGCTCAAGTACCATAAACCGCCTGCTCAATGTCTGTCAAACGTATCAAGATGCTCCCACTAGCACAAAAGCCGTAAATATCAAGCAAAGAAACTCAACAAGGGCATATGATAGCACCAATGCCAAAAGATCCAAGATCAAGCATCAATAAGACCTCATGAGCATATAGGCCATGTAGCATCCATAGACATCAAGTACATCAAAACTGTAACTCTCGCAAGCCGAGAAATAGCCAAAGTAAGCTCCGGGCATTCAAATGTCAAGCCAAAGCAAGGCTCAGAAGCATCCAACTCCAAACAATGTAACGGGCATGAAGTAGTGGCATAGGCCAAGCATGTTGAGACCGGTCAGCAAACATAAGCAAAGTACATGCCATAAGTACATCAGAGTTGAAGATCCCAATGCTATGTGAAGTGACCTCAATTTCAACCAATGATTCAAGAGAAAATCCAAGCTCTATGTCGATCCCCAAGAGTCACTACATCAATGTATACATCCAAGACATAGCCCGAATCCAACATGCACATCCAAACACAAGCAAATAAGCTTCAGCCTTGAATATTCCAACAGTAAATAAATGTCCAAAACTGAGCAAACAAATCCAAGCTCAAAACTATAGACAAACCATAGGCATACTTTCCCATATGTATAGGCACCAACCGGGTATAATCGGGCAGCATCAAATGACTATGTAGCATGAGCACAAAGTGTAATGACAGGGGGACTACCCTATTTTGGGCTACCTATGGACTGTGTAAAATAGTCAATGACTGAGCAAATTCAGCCCCAAAAGCATCTCATATCATAGGCATACATTCCCCTAGCATTCGGGGCGCATTTGGGACCAACCGAGCAACCAATGTCAATGCTAACCAAGCATAAACATAAATTGCTTATGTAACATTGTTTGTGGCTTCCTGTGGACTATGGAAAACAATCTTGGAACGAGGTAAATCAATCCACAAATCAATGCCAATGATAACCACCAATGTCAAGCATCAAGGGGTGTTTCCAAGTACCAAATGAAGTGTTTTCAAGCTGCCAATGAGTGCCAAGGGAGAGCTGAAGTAAAAAATGAATTTTTTTGTAGGTCTTCAAGATGGCCCAAACTAATTTGGGGCCTATGGAAGGGCTGGGCAAGGTCAAGGTAAGGTTGGGGGAGTAGTCAAGGAACCCCAAGAGCTCCCTCTTAAAGGGCAAAGTCACCATTAGAGAGTAGGCATCACAAGAAGCAAGAGGACATGGCTTCCTTGCTTCACAAAACTTGTGGAATGAAGTAAAATAATAGAAGAGAGCTCCAATACCTCTGAAGGAATGCCCTAAGGGTACCCAAATGGGCCAAGTAGGTGCTCGGGAAGCCAGGGAGTGATGGGAGCTCGTGAGAGTCGGCTATGGCTGCCAGGAAGGAGACCCAATGAGTGTAGGTAATCGATAAGAAGATGGAGTCATGAACCAAGTCGGAATGCTCGAGAAACCATGCTCTGATACCAGTTGAAAGGTGAGAAGGATCGAAGCTTGCTTGGAAGAGCTATGGCGGGAGAGCAAGAGCGAGAGAGAGAGAGAGAGAGAGAGAGAGAGAGAGAGAGAGAGACCAAATGGGAACTCCAACAGTTACAATGTGTGATTGGGCCTTCCTTTATTCAAACTGTCACTAAAAGAATAAAGAATAAAGTGACGGTGATGAAGTGCTGCCACCTACAGTGTGCAGTGGGGCGGGTACTGTCAGTGTAGTAATACACGAGCAACTAGGCAGAGGCGCCTTTATCCCCAATAATGAAATCGAAGATGATAAAGATGATGAATCTAGGGAACCATCAAACATGTTGTATACCCCATGGTGGACAACAAAATGAGCTCCATTATGCTTGTTTGATGCCTTAATGATGCTATTTTGGTGTCCAGATGTTATGATTCTACTTTGGAATGTTGTTTAGATTGTTGAGAGCTTGATTAGCTCAATTTTGCAAAGGTTCATTGCTATAATAACAATTTGAATAGCAATCTACTAACAATAAGCTTTATGCATTTGAAGTCTACATGCTCTACTAGTATACCACTAAATGTATTGATGCTCCTAGATGTATTGTTTAATGTCTATGGGCACCGGGATGTTATGTATATACTAAGCCTTGCACTGATCTTTTACACTCTAGATATGTTTCATTAGATGCACTTTTGAGATATTTGCATTTACTTGGATACATTGGATTAAAGCTTTGGATTTTCTATGCAATTGAGCTTTGTTTACTGAGACAATGGTAGTCTTGCCTTCTATACATGCTCTCTTGGATAGTCTTGGATGCAAGTATACCTATAGTGGGTTGATTTGATTTATATGCTTTGGACATTAGCACTTACTTCTAACAAGAGGATTCAATGATGTATATATGCTTCTTGGTTAGGTATTAATAAGCTTGATAACTTTCTACTCATTCAATTATGTATTTGACGAATCTCTACACTTGATCTTAAGATCTCTTACATACACGATGTTTGTGTCTATGGGATGTATTGGTTGCTGACTTCCTTGAGTTTATAACAAACTTTAGTGCCAATTGTATACATATTCACTACTAGTTGCTTTTACATATCCCGGTTGTTAGTCAGATATTTCAGGCAGTGGAAGCTTAGTATTTCTTGATTATTTGCCCACATAGTCTTGGTCATACAACTGCATTTATTACAACAATGCTGTAATTATAATTTTCAGTATCGTCTTAGAGAGAAAACTGTGTATTTTGGTAGTCTATTGTTTGTAGTTGGTGGATAGATCTTTACTTTGGTATTCCCTCCTGTTTTGCCCTTATTTCAGCTCAGTTTTAGGGTTGTATTGTAGTCATTTACAATAGCCCATCCTCTTGGATTTTGCATCGATATATTATCATTATGGTTGGTTCTTCAAATGAATATTGAAAATCTTAATGGCACAAATTTCACATATTGGAAGATGCGTATATGGTAGGTATTGGTCCAAAAGAACTAGGTTAGGCAGTTGAAAACCAAGATAAAGCACGAAGGCATGGATCAAGATGATTGGGATGAGTTGGATGAGTTATGTAAATCCACCCTTATATCGTCATTGTCTAAATATATTTATGTCAATGTTGTTGCACCTATCTAAGAATAATGGCTAGCAATTATGGAGCCCCAAGAGGAACACCAAGGAAAAGGGGATTCTACTGCAAGAAAATCTATCTTGTAACATCAACAAGCTTTTATTTCATTCTTCTGATCATCAAAACAAAGAAAATAGCAATTCTTCACGCAGCATCATAGTAGATTTCTCCCACAGATTTGATAGAATCAACCATAATCTTCAACATCTTCATATAATCCATCAATAGAACAATGAACACAAAAGGATACACCATCTTTGAATGGAAATCAATCACATAGTATTCATCTTCAATGTCTTCATAGTTCTGTCTCTCAATCTCTCATATACAGTTACACTATTTTGATAGAATTCACTATCTCTCTCTCTCTCTCTCTCTCTCTCTCTCTCTCTCTCTCTATATATATATATATATATATATATATATATATATATATATATATATATATATATATATATATATATATATATATATATCAATAGTACATCATATCCTCACTACAAAACTCTCATAATAACTCTCAATAATCCTTCTTAGGTCGTGGATGCACCTCCCAAGAGTTATGTCTGATATGAAGAGTCACCAGAGCCACTGCAGTGTCTTTTCACAGCTCACTACTGTCACTGTCACTTCAGTCTTCTCTTCAGTCTTCAGTAGCTGCTTCTTCCATTTGTTTTAGCTCTTTTGAACTTAGATTCATCCTTTCCAAAAGTTAGAAACTTTCCCCAAGTCACACATACATTCTACAGAACACTTACAAAAGGTCTACACAACAATATAGTACAGTACTAGAGCAGCTACAGTACAGTTACAGAGCAGAGACAAAGTAGAGATAGAGGCTCTACAGAAGGTCTACAGAGGGTTACAGAAGGTCATCAGAACCTCATAACTCATACTCAAACTATTCCAAACTATCAAAAACTATTCAATAGGCTTCCAAAAGATCTCAATCTTCATCAATCATCAATCCATGCTTCATACAAAAGAAAATCAGAACAAAACAGAAGCTATACAGAAGGCATACAGAACCAATCAGAACATCGACAGAACCTATCAGAACATCACATAGCTTCATATCTCTACTAAGAAATATCATGAGCTTCCAAAATATAGTCAATATCATCCAAAATACTCTCAAACACTTCCATTAACAACCATATATCACTCTAAATCCATCAAAAATCAATCATTCAGACCTCAAAAACAACAAAAATCAGTCAAAATTTCAGTCTTTTTCCACTCTCAACAAATTATGAAAAAATATATATAATCTTTATGACAAGCAAAGTCTTGCATTACAAATGTATTGGTTGAAATTACTTATGGACTAGTGTGTCAATGCATTTGAATGAATTTCATTTGATTTTCAGTCAACTAACTTCGCAGGGCATTTAGATCAAGGATAGCCTACCTCCCTTGTTCTTGCTTGACACTTCCCAAGTCATGGGATGCTTTCCATACAGCCATGTGTGCTAATATGCCCAAGGATGGCTTGAAATTCCAAGATGTTGAGGGTTATTTACTCACCATGGAGATAACAAAAATAATGTGAATGCAACCCGCACTTCTCATGCATTGATTGTTAGAGGTAAAGATGATGGTAAGAGCAATAATGACTGGTGTGGTAGAAACTCACAAAGGTCTCAGTCTTACAAGCAATCTTGTAGTAAGTCCATGGTCATAAGTCCTCTCTAACATATCATTACTATGGGAAGTAGGTCATATTTAGTCGCAATGCCATAAGATACATGATGATAACTGCAAAGAGAAAGGCAAAGGAAAAGTGCAAGAAAAGTCTCATGATCACAACATTGTCCCTAGATAGTCTAGTGTGCAGATTGAAGACATAAATGTAGTGTAGCCTGAGTCGAATGATGAGTACATCTTAACAACTTCTTCTCTTTTGATGCTTCAGAGTTGATCGATACTTTTCTATATATTCTAGTGTTGGTTGCTTGATTCAAAGGACTCTTTTTCATGTTATTTTGCATAGGATTGGTTTTAGTCCTACTGTAGCACAATAAGTTTTGTGAGACTGGGAAATGACTTGGCATTGGATATTATTGGAATTGGGGATGAACAAATACATTTTCCTTTAGGTAGCTCTTTTACTCTCCATAATGTACACCATGTACCCACTTTGACTAAGAGCCTTTTATCTACTAGACAATTGGATGGTGCAAGCTATTATGTATCTTTTGGTGATTTCACATCAACATGAGTCAAATGCTGAGTACATCTTAGCAACTTCCTCTCTTGATGCTTCTCAATTGATAGATGCTTTGTCTACATATTCTCAGTATTGGCTACTTGATTCAGGGGCTTCTTTTCATGCTACCTTGCATAGGGATTGGTATCAGTCCTATTGTAGTATGACAAGTTTTGTGAGATTGGGAAATGACTTAGTAATGGATATTATTGGCATTGGGGATGTATGCTTACAGTTTCCTTCACGCAGCTCTTTTATTCTACATAATGTATGTCATGAACCGGCTTTGACCAAAAGCCTTCTATCTATTGGACAATTGGATGATGCAGACTATTATCTTTTTGTGATTCCACATGGAAGATTTCCCATAGGAATATTGTATTTCCTTGAGGTGCCAAGGCTAGTAGGCTCTATCCTTTATTTGTATCTAGCTCTCTTAACCATGTTTTGGCTAACGTACCACATATATATTTATGGTATCACCACCTTGGGTACATGTCCTTAAAGAGAATGAAAATAATTACTCGTTTGCAGTATCTTCCACCTCTTGATTACAAATGTTTTGATTTTATCACCATTGTCTTTATGATAGGTAGACATGTAGTTTTCATAAGAATTGTGGCATTACACGCATGGGTGAGCCTCTAGCTCCTATACATTCTAATGTATGTAGTCCCAAGCCATGTTAGGCATTGGATAGAATAAAGTACTTTGTTGTGTTCATTGATGATTATTTGCATACCATCTAGGCATATCTTATGAAGTAGAAATCGGATGCCTTATCGACCTTTCCCCATTGGCTTCCTCTTGTTGAGAATCAATATGGGTATAGACATAAATACGTAAGGTCTAACAATGGGGGTGAGTATTTTTCTAAAGCATTTAAGTAGTTTTGTGATGAGAGGTGGTATTAAGCATCAGTTTTGTGATGAGAGGTGGTATTAAGCATCAGTTGACTACTCCATCTATTCCACCTAGAATAGTATTGTTGACAAAAGGTCATCTACAATCGTGATGTTTTCCATGAGGAGAAAGATGCATAAGCAGCTTGAACAAGTAGTTGAGATATGTAGGGCGATCTTTCAGGAGGAGCCTCCTGTCACCATACAACTAGCTAGACTACTTGCAGTTAATATTCCAGTGGCCCATGATCATGATGTTGGATAGGATGTACAAGCCCCATATCTCGGTCTACCAGAGATATAGGTCAACCTGATCATTTGTGCCCTCCATGGACTATGTTATGGTGACAATTTATTTTGATGAGTCCTTACTTACGAGGAGGCCATGCACAGAGGTGATATTCACTCTTGGGAGAGGGCCATGTGATTTGAGTTTAATTCATTGAAGAAAAACCATACATGGGATTTGGTTCCTTTGCCCAATGGAAAACATGCATTGCCATGCAAATAGGTGTACAAAGTGAAGAGTACCCCTGGATGCCCAATCCAGCCTATAGTGACCAACTTGGATGCTAAGGGTTTTAAGAAAAAGCACAATGTTGACTTTGATGAAGTTTTTCCTCCTGTAGTCAAGAAGACTACCCTATGCTTGGTTTTGGCCTTAGTTGTGCAATTAAATCTGGACCTTTATTAGATGGATGTAAAAATGGATTTTTTGCATGGAGACTTGTATGAGGATATCTATACGCAGTAGCCTAAGGGCTTTATGGAAAAGGACAAGGAACATCTAGTGTGCAAAGAAAGAGCCTTTATGGCCTTAAGCAGCCACCTAAGGAATGGTACCATAAGTTCAATGCTTTCATGCATTCACAAGGATATGCTCACAGTGATATGGATCCTTGTTTATACACAAAGAAGGTTCATAATGGTAGCCTTATTATCTTGGTACTTTATATTAATGATATATTGATTGCTGGAAGAGCTCACCCATGATGAGCTAGATGCTTTGAGGACTCTACTTAAGAATATATTTGAGATGAAGGACATGGGTTACGACATGGGTAAGCCTCGCATATTCTTAGTATGCATATCATGCGTGATCACTTTAAGGGGCTTCTTTACCTATTATGGCAAGCATACATACAAAAGGTACTTGAGAAATTCCATATGCAGGATGCTAAGCCTACTCATTGTGCTTTACCTTCCCATATAGAGGCTACTCAAGTCAATTATTCCCAATCAGATGAGCGGGAGGCTGAGATGGCTAAGATCCCTTATGCATTTGCATTGGGTAGTTTGATGTATGCCATGATAGCCACTCACCCTAATATAGCATTTGCAGTGGCACACTATATGCCTACATCTAGCCATTGAAATTGGGACACCATGAAGGGTATCATGAGGTACTTGAAAGACACTATAGATGTTACACTAGCTCTCTAACTATACAAGACATGCAAATAGTAGGAAGTCCACCTCGCAATGTATCTTCACTTTTACTGGAGATGTTGTTTCTTGGATGTCCAAGGTGCAAAAATGTGGCCTTATCTACTATTGAGGCAAAGTATATTGCAGCCCCATTAAGGCTTACAAAGAGGCCCTATGGTTAGGTTGAGACCTTGGTATTACTTTTACTCATACATTGTATTCCGATTCTATGAGTGCTATTTTGTTGGCTAAGAATCATGTCTTCCATATGAAGACAAAGCATGTTAAGGTGCGCTATCACTTTATCAAAGAGATGGTAGAAGACAAGTCTATTGAGCTGTCAGAATCCTGGAGATCTACTCACTAAAAGTCTCTCAACAAAATGTTTTTCCTTCCTTAGGAAGATGATGGATGTAGGATGAGATTATGTATATTCACATCATGTTATATGTTATGCACACGTGTACTTTGTCATATTTTTCTTCTTCTCTCCTCGCTTGAGGCATATTCTCATTTAAGTGGGAGGTTGTTGGGGATAAAGATGCTTGTGCCTACGCCGTTGTATATTAACTACACACCCTATGACTACACACTTGTACACTGCAAGTGGCGAGCACCCATTACTATCACTTTATTCTTTATTCTTTTAGTGACAATTGAATAAGGGAAGGCTGGGTCACACATTGTAACTATTCGAGTTTCCACATCTTCTCTCTCTCTCTCTCTCTCTCTCTCTCTCTCTCTCTCTCTCTCTCTCTCTCTCTCTCTCTCTCTCTCTCTCTCTCTCTCTCTCTCTCTCTCTCTCTCTCTCTCTCTCTCTCTCTCTCTCTCTCTCTCCATCCTCCATAGCTTTCATTTATCTTGCTTCCACTTACTCATGCTTCCATTCAGGCTTCACCCTTCATATTTGAGGTGGAGGAAGCTAAAAAACACTCAAAAAAACAAATACTATGATTACAACAATTAAAAAAGGTCATAAGATCTCCCAAAGCGGTTCACTCGCTTCGAAAAGGAGGATCGTGTGGTCATTCTCTTGGGAGCTAAACTCAAAGGGAAATCCAGCAAACCCATGGAGGGACCTGCAAAAGTCAAGGAAGTGAACCTCTTGGAGAAAGGAGAATCCCCTAAACTCACACATATTGTTGACAACCTTGCAGAAGAGGATGGAAACAAACTTATCATCCTTCTTAAGGAATTCCAAGAAGTTTTTCACATGGAGTTATACTAATCTTAAAGGAGTACCATTGCACATGCTCATGCATACTATCGCAATAGATCCAAACATCAAACCCACGAAACAAAGACCATATATACATATCTCATATGAGAAAAGTTGGACAAGCTTCTCAAAGTGGGGTTCATCTATGAAATAGACCATACAAATTAGGCATCTCCCATTGTAGTTGAACTCAAGAAAACCAGAAAACCCAAGTATACATTAACTACAAAAAGGAGACTGTATCCACTAAAAAAGACTACTACTCGTTGTCGTATACTAAATACATGATTGAGTACATGGCAAGCAAGGAGGCTTATAACTTTCTCAATGGATTCTCAAGCTATAATCAAGTGCAAGTACACCCTAACTACTGCATAAAACCACCTTTGCCACCATTGAATGGAGGGGTGTTCATGTGCATTATCATGCCCTTTGATTTGACAAATGCACTGGCGACCTTCCAATGCCTAATGTGTACCATTTTAAGGACGTGCTTTGCAAATATATAAAGTGTTTGTTGATGAGCTCTATGTCAATTCCTCATGGGATGAACACCTAGAGAAACTTCAACTATCTTCAAGTAGTGTAATAGCACATGTCCTTAAATCCACTTAAGTTTTAGGTTTGCATCACGCTAGGGCATGTCATTTCCAGAAATGGAATAGCAACTAACACTTCAAAGTTTCAAGTCATTTGGTACTACCACCACATCAAAAAATGCTAAAAGAGTTTAGTGCTTTCTCAGATACACATGTTATGATAGACTCTTTGTGCTCAACTACATGTACACCATGAGACCATTTATAGGCTCTTTGTAAATTGAGAGTGGGCCGATGAATGCCAACAAGCTTATGAGGCTCTAAATAGGCTCTAATCTGTGTATCTATCTTGCAAACCTGTGACTAGAAGCTAATGTTCCATGTGCACATTGATGCATCCAAAATCGCTATTGGAGCTATACTTTGCCAACTAGGAACAGAACATGGACTTTCTTGTGAGCTTAGCTAGTCAACAGCTCAAGGAAACCAAAATGAACTCAACCATGGAATGAGAAGGGATTAGCATGGTGTATCTGTGAAAAAAATATACCATTATCTCCTTGCCACCCCTTTTACCTTCTTTGTAGACCATCAAACCTTGCTATATTTGGTAAATAAGTCATGTGCCACAATACACATTACTAAATGGCTATTGTGCTTAACTTCAACATTGTTGTGAGGAAAGGGAAGTAGCATTGCATTGATAGACCACATGTCGAGAATGACAAGTGAAGAGACAGTAACTAGAATCAATGATAATCTCCTAGATTCACAGTTGTTTATTCTTCAACAATAGACTCAACTTTTCAAAGCTAACCTAACACCTTATTGGTTTGACAATATAATCGATATAGTGATAAAAAAACTACCTAAATGGTTGACAAAAAAAACTTGCACTCACTTGCCTTATTAGCTAATCAACCCTAATGTACAGTATTCCGAAGAAAAATACATTATAATCACCACTAACTATATGACAAAATGACCAAGGCACGCACCATCAAAAAAACAATGCAAGAACAACTGCCAAATTCTTGTGGGAAGAGGTGATATCAAGATTTTGATGCCCAATAGAAATTGTGTGTAATCGAGAAACCCATGTCATAAATGAGGTGGTGCACCATTTACTGTCTACATTTTTTAGCATCCATCAAAAGTCATCTTCCTACTATTTGCAAACAAACAACCAGTCCAAGTCAACAAACAAAACCTTGATCAACATACTAACCAAATATATATTAGGATCAAGGTAAACTAGGATAATAAACTCACGGGGGCACTCTAGCCATACCATACCACCTATAAAAACGGCCACATGACAAACCCCTTTCAAGTTAATCTATGGCACAAATGCTACGATGCCTATAGAGTTCCTAATTCCTAACTTGTATATTGCAGTTCGAGTTGCAGTTCAAGAATGATGAAAACTTTGGTCTTAGCCACTCATATGCTCACTCTAGAAAAAGCTTGCAAGAAATCTTGGTTCAACAAGCATGTGCAACAAAGATCGTTCGAGCAAGGAGACTTGGTTCTCCTTCATTTGCTCAAGGGACACAAAGAAAAGTTGAAATTCAGGGGATTAAGGCCCTATCGTGTTTGTGCCATCAATGAACCAAAAACATAGATCTTGAAACTCTTGATGAGGATGGGATTGGCCACTTTAATGGAAGCCCATCAAAAAATATTACCCCTTGGGCATTCTCAACATGAGAAACTCGCAACACTCACAAACGGTGCAAAATTTCCAAACAAAATAATAGAACCAAAACACAACCATGCAACAAAGTCTCCATGTTCGAGAAATCTCAACCACTAACTCGGATGAGCAGGAGGAAATAAGTATACCACGACCATATATGCACCTCAATTGGATAACCCTCATTGATACCATCTGACACAAAATTTGAATCCATACGTTGACTCGCTATACTCAATATTTGGCAAGTGCAAGTTAATGGTGACCATCGAGACCAAAAGCATCCCAATGCTTTTTAGATTCTCCCAAATGGAGATGATGTGGGATGAGAAATCTTGTTAGGTATCCATTCAAGTATAAAATACAATGTCAAGTTGATTTTATGGTGCAACATATCCACCTAGATCTTCCTAGGGCTAGAATTATCCTTGCCTTCAACAAACGAGAATTGATCGATAAGCTACCATGTCCCACCAAACCCCCACCATTCTATAAAGATGGAAAAAATAACTTTACAATGTACAATTTAGTGCCATTGCAAAAGAAGAGTTGTGCACAATAGCTCGGGTTTTCCACCACATGTTCACTCATAATAAATCTTATTCTTCCAAAATGAGGATTCCCAAACACCTCGTGGACTGCATGCTCACCAAACAACTAAATGACCTTTGGATAGGAGTTCATGAAACTATCATGAAGGAATAAAAAGCACTAGTCTAGGACCCCAATGTAAGCTCCTCTGAGCTCAAAGGGATGGTTATAGGCTTCATAAGTACACTCACTAGGGTGATCAATGTGGGATTAGGAGCACCACTATACCAAAGCAATCACATATGTAAGGATTTAGGGAACAGGGGAGAGATAGAGGGGGGGAGCAAGGGAGCAAAAACAAAAGGTTGAGAAAAGGAAAAGAGAGCAAGAAGAGCAAGAAAGAAGAAGTCAAACTTCTAGGTGAGAACAGAATAGCCAACATGGGAAAAAGATGATTAGAGAAGAGAGTGAGGAAATTTCATCTGCCTTGGATTGCTTTGATAATGGAGGCACCCCCTAGGAACAAGAAGCAGTGCATGCCACTAAGAAAAGGAGTAAGAAAGAAGCAAAAATAACAAAGGTCAACATGAAGAAATACACACAGAATACACGCTTGAGCAAGGGAAAAGAAAAGGCCATTGAGAGCTCATAAATCCTTGACCCAAAAGTGCTTCAATCGTTAGTATATCAAATTCGAGGCTTACAAAATAAAATCGCCAATTTGAAAAAGATCAAAACCACTGAAGAAGCCACACCCACTTCGCAAGCTGACAAGCAGCACCAAGTAGGGTCCATCTCAGGGTCATAAGAATGAGGCCTAATACTAAGCATAGGAAGAAACCTGGATGCCCCAGAACTACTATGTAAGGAACTTAGAAGAGATAAAATGGAAGTGCTTCAAGGCAAACAAGAGCTCCAAGATAGATCAGGAGATGCTCAGAAGACCTACCAATGGTTTATGGTACAAGTAAACAATACACGCAAAATATACACTCAAGTAAGGGAAAAGAAAAGGCCATTGAGAGCTCATAAAGCCTTGACCCAGAAGTGCTTCAATAGTTAGTATATCAAATTCAAGGCTTACATAATAAAATTACCAATCTAAAAAAGCTCAAAACCACTAAAGAAGCCACACCCACTTTGCAACCTAACAAGTAGCACCAACAGGTAGAGTCCATCACAAGCTCATAAGAATACTAAGCATAGGAAGAAACCTAGATGCCCTAGAACTACTATGTAAGGAACTTAGAAGAGATAAAATGGAAGCGCTTCAAGGCAAACAAGAGCTCCAAGATAGATTGGAAGATACTCAAGAGGCCTACCAATGGTTTATGGTACAAGTCAACCGTCAACTTCTGTAGGATCTCTAGCTCAACTAAAGGAGAATACCTAGCAATAGAAGCAAAAGACAAGAAGGGTTAAAGGAGTAGCTTGAAATGCAAACTCAAATGGAAAACCTAAGAATGCAATTAGAGCAAGAAAAGGCCAAGATGGCTCTGCATGAAAAGGACATCAAAGAGAATTGACAAGCCCAACAACAACTAAAGATGGTTTGTCTACAACATGATGTTGGCACACATCTAATTCAAGTAGTTTCTAGAACCAAGAATGAAGTGAAAAGAAACTTTGGAGAAGCATTGAAGAAGGTCGCTAATGAATTAGCCAATTCATTGGCTAGGGAGAGTCAACTCAAGGTGTAGAAAATTGTGCATAAGTTTGTGATGTTGCAACAATAGGAGCTCTACAAAAAGACCATCCATAAAATCTCCACCTACAACACTAATGGTGTAATAAAGCTAAAAGCACAGTTAAGCTTGGCTAATTCAATATTGAGCAATCTAGACTTTGGCCAAGTGCATGATCTTTCAATCCCAACCCCAACTAAAGAAGCACTGAGAAGTCATTGAAAGAACATTGGGTAGGAAGAGTAGGAGTTGAGAGCCATAGGGCTAGGAGGACCAAAACCTTTTGAATCAAAGATGTCCTTTCCCATAGAGCCATTGGAAATCATGGCTTGTTCATTATATTTTATAGAGCCACGAGAGTGTGATGAGCCAAGGGAGAGCACATATGAGGTGCCTCCAAGACCGCCGCCAATGGTGGAATTGACATTGGAAGTGCAAGAGCACCACCTAAGACTGTTGTTGGCACTAAAAGCTTCTCGTCAAAAAGTGATTGATCATTCTCTTGACCATAAGGGATATGAATAGTAACAAGAAGATCCAGATGAACTAGTAAAGAGACATTAAGAACCAAAAGGAGATCAGGTTGTAGTGTTTGATTTTAAGGTTTCTGATGAAAGAAAGTTATGAAAGGCTCTACGCCCAAGAACTGTGCAGACACTGATTCCAACAGCTAAGAGCATTACAAAGAAATGGAGGGAGCAACAAGATGTAGATGCCCTTTAGTAAGCTTTTCAACTTCAAGAAAGCAAAAGCCAAGGTGAGCACTTAAATTATCAATTTGGAAACTTCAACCAAAATGGCAGTATGTTGTCCTAGAGATGAACAACATTGCAAGCTCAACTTTTTGCTATGCTAAAAGCTACAAGAGGGCAAATGAACTTTACTACCTTTACATAGGTAGCATGCACATTATAATTCACAAATCCATGGCCAATACAACTTCCCAAAGATCCCCAATGTCAATGCCATGATGTGAGAAATGTTGTATTCTCTCCAACCCAATGACTTTCGACCCTTATTTTTCACATTTCTCAAACACTTCACTGATTGCTCTAACCATGCCTTCGTCACCACTTGCAATTACCTTCACCTTTTGGTCAAGGTGCTAAAGCTTACATTATCCCTTATGAGGAAAGAGTTTCCCTTTTATTCTTCAACATCAATGCAAGCATAGCATGATATACCTACGCCTACGCACCGTTCTTTTTCCATCCAAGAGGACATCGTGGATAACCGCTTTGTTTTTATGTACCCATCATTTTATCCAAATTCTTCCAACTACATGATGCAATCAAAGATTATATGCTTATCCATGAGGGTGTCGTATAGGTGTTGTACTTCTATTGATGGTGCTCGAAGAGGTAGAAGGCAGCTTACAAATGTTGTGTTAATTTAGTGGATGACTAGCCACCAATGTCATAGGATCTTCAATGGATTCCTCAGCAACCTCATATCAAGATGCTCTCCTTGGGGGGATGTGTCTATCTTACTATGTAGTGCTTGTGCTCATGCATGTGTAACTAGGGGACGAATGAAGCTCTAAGCAAGTTTGGTGCTTTCAGTTAAGGACCTAATTAATGTATGATTATATTGTAAAGTTGCAAGGTGACAAGCTGTCTGAGCAAGCCTAGGGTGTCTTGCCCTGGATGTGCTCTGAGATTGTGCTATGGGTGGTGAAAGAGCTAAGGGATTAGAAGCACAACAGACCTACCAAGGCCACCAAACATACCTTACTTGAGGACCCCTCAATACAGTGTCCATACTACACCTATCTAAGTCAAAGCTTTTGCTTTGTTTTATTTTATTTTATTTTTTGGTTAACTTTATCCTTCCAAGAGTGGTTGCAAGGTGACACCAAGACACAACTATGACCTCCCAGAAGAATCATTCTACCTTAACCATCCACAACACCAGGTTCTATACCAGGTCACTGTTATCTCTTACCTAACCTACTCACATGCATGTGGTGCGCAATGAACTAACCTACCAATGATAAACCAAATCAAGACAATTGTAGTGAGCGTGCCTACCAATACTTACCACATTGTAGCCTCATCACGTTGTCTAGCATCGCTCCACAATTCACATACATGCGTAGTTGCTCATCTTCTTACTTGTAGTGTTGCCACACTAATATGAACCGCTAAGGATAGCTCAAGTAGATGAGGAGAGAGGAAGAAAACTTCACTTGCCGCATTCCTCGCTTTGTCACACTCCTTACCTCTTACACTTTCACTATCACTTGGTTTGCTCCAAGAGATGAGTTTAAAAAGAAAATAATGCAAAAGCTTCTCACTCAATATCCCTCACTTCACACACTCTCTCCCTCACTTCCCTCTCCCACTTGCAAGAAAAGATAACACAAGCATGAAAAATACAAGTTTGCACACTAATGAATAGCCCTCTCCATTATCTTTTATCCCTTTTATACTAAAGATTTAGGATTTCCTACCCTTATTGGCATCCAACCCACACTTATGGCCTCTTAGCCACCCACACTTGCATATACTTGTGTCTACATAAGGCTCACTTTGATCTCTCAAAATAATAACTACAATTACACTAGAATTTGCCCAGCACTCACTTTCCATTTATAAACATCTTTAAACAAGAGAATTGCTACATGACACTTTTTTTAAAAAAACTAGTTGCACATCATTTGCAAACACATGTTGCATGCTTGCTCCATTGCGAGGCAAGGGTTAACAATTGTCAATAAGTCCTTAGTGCCATTGTTTCCATATTATCTAAAAAGTTGCAAATTTAATTGCATCGTCCTATCACTTCCTCTCTATTGGACTCCTCTCTCTCCCATGCCATTGTTTCCATATTATCTAAAAAGTTGAAATTTTAATTGCATCATGTCCTATCACTTCCTTTCTATTGGACTCCTCTCTTTCCTAGTATACAAAATCTAAGCATTGCTTGGTTACCACCTCTCCACTTGAGCCTTTTGAAGATGTCTTACCATAGGTCAACTAGAATACCACCACTCCAAATTAGGTGTTAGGCAGTTTGTTTCCTCGTCCACAACTACATTTGCCATCAATTAGACTTCTTTTCAGCTTGTATCCATTGCATATTTCTGCACATAAATGCCATAGGGGTATAGGTTGTATGTGAGTTCAATAATTATGCCATATAACTTTTAATGTATGATTTTGGTAAATCCTTAAATCAATGTATCATTTAGTGATGAATACTAGCTCCCTTATTGTCACTCTTGTACACAAGTAACTTATAACCAAACCTACTTGATAAGGAGATCAAGATACTTCAAAAGTTTTCGTTCAAGCTGTAAAGAAAAATGATACAGAAGCAAGCGAGCATCATGTACGTAATTAGCCCTTAAAAATTAGCCCTTAATGTTTTTTCTTGTATTCAAGAGTGTCCAACTAAAATGACCGTGTGCCATACCATAAGTGAACAAAACTTTCCAATCATCCATACGGGGAGAAGTGTGTTGTATGCCCCTCATTTAATGAGACATTAGAATTTGCGATCATCCATATAGGGAAAAAAATGTTGCGTGGCCACTCCTTTTATTAAGTCTTCCTCTTCCTCTGATCAAAAGAATTTTACAATGGTTGGCCATATCAGATCATACAAGCTCCAAATTTTGTGACAAACAACATGCAGGTCACTATTCTACAAACCACCCAAACGCTTCGATCAATGTTGGAGTCAAAAGAACATAACAAAAGATATTCATCAGACACATCGTTTCAACTGCCACCTTTTGGTATGGTTTTGACATGGTATGCGTTTAATAGCAAAAAAGGAGTTCTCAGACGATGTAGGAGACATGGATGCACAAATACAACTGCCATGGAAACAGCGTAAAGACACAAAAGTTGAAAACATCTCCCAAAGAAATGTAAACAAAGGCACCACCTTTTTGTAGCAAATTCTGTTATCTAACCTATTATTATGCTTGCTTATGGAAGTCGTCTTCGCCTCCACCGATCCTTTCTCACCAACAAAACAACTCCCGCCAAGAACCCTCTACCCCCCAGAACGAAATAACAAAAAGCCTCCTGCCAAGGAGGGGGGAAAAAAAAGATCTGACAAGCTAACCCAGCTGCTTGTTAGCACTCGTCAACAAAACCAGCTCCAGGATAGCTCCCAAACGACTCTCAAAGTTAACTAAACTAAACTACCACTACCAATAAACCAAACATGTATCAACCTAATCACTAATTTTAAGCCTAATACAGGTGCTAACAATCATTGACCAAGTTGCCGACTGACGTCAGTGTGCACAAACTCCCACTATTTATATTTCCATGCAAAGTTATCACTAGACACTAGACACTTGACAGGAATAGTGTATGTTCATAAATCTCCTAATCAAGTTGACGCGTTGTCTGCCTCTATATACGAGTATTAATGCAAAATGCTTCAAAGCCTAAAATAGAAACTCTAAGCCGCACTCTGCCAGTACATATCAGGCTCCAAGCATAGAAATTGGCCCACTTTCTGAAAGCTCCTACAAAAACCAAAACATTAAATTGTCCATGAGAAATATTTGCTGGACTCTTAGCTTCTCTGAAATTCTTAGGCCAGTATCTCACGTACAAGGTGGCCACTAAATAGGCCCTGTGCAGAACCAAGAGTCAAAAACCTCTAAAGAAGGATTCCCAGACTTTACGCTCCTCTGAAACTCAAGGCCCCACACAACATGAAAAATACCTGATCGCACGGTGACATCTGCACCACATTTTCATCCAGGGATTTCAGATCTCCACTATCCTCGCCAGAAGTAAACCTAAGAAGCCAGTGCCTTCTCACGAGTCTGGCCTTCTCATGCTTGGTAACTTTCTAAGCACAAGTACTTCTTTGGGCGCTTTCTCCCTGTCCAAAACCTTGATTTCTGTGTCCAAACAAACCACATCTTCTGACGTGATATCTCCTCTCAATATACTTTTTGCAAGCTCATTTTCTACATACTGTTGAATCACACGTTTCACTGGCCTAGCTCCATATACTGGATCATAGCCCAAGCTCCCAAGTAAAGCCACTGCTTTTTCAGTGTAAGTAAGTGTAATCTTTTTGTCAGTCAGCCGCTGTTTCACGCGTTCCAGCTGCAAAAATGATAATCCAGAAAACCCATTAGCAGCTGTATCTCGATGGAATAAAACACAAACATAATTCACCACCATACCTATTACAGGTGCTAAATGTGTGTAGGCAAAAGGTGCATGCATAGATGGGAGAGACATACCTGGGATTTGATTTTTTTTTGTGTGTGTGTGTGTGTGTGTGTGGTTTTGGGGGGGGGGGGGGGGGTAGAGAGAGAGAGAGAGAGAGAACCTGAAGTTTTACAATGCTGTTAATTTGTGCACTGTCAAGAGGTTTGAAAACAATGTACTCATCAATGCGATTCATGAACTCTGGGCGGAATGTTGTACGTGCAACTTCCAAGACCTGCTGCTTCATATTCTCATACATCTCATTTTTAAATACGGGAGATCTCTCTAAAGTACTTAAAATAAGCTGCGAGCCCACATTTGAAGTCATGATTATGATAGTGTTTGTGAAACTCACAGTCCTTCCCTGAGAATCAGTGACCCTCCCATCATCCAAAATTTGTAGGAAGATGTTAAAGACATCCGAGTGAGCTTTTTCGATTTCATCGAAGAGAATCACACTATATGGCCTCCTTCGGACAGCTTCAGTAAGTTGTCCACCTTCTTCATACCCAACATATCCTGGGGGAGCCCCAATAAGCCTCGAAACAGAGTGTCTCTCCATGTACTCAGTCATGTCAATGCGGATCAGAGCTTCTTCTGTGTTAAAAAGGTAAGCAGCTAAAGCTTTTGCCAATTCTGTTTTGCCCACTCCAGTGGGTCCCATGAACATAAAACTGGCAATAGGACGGTTCGGATCAGCAAGCCCAGCTCGTGACCTCTGAATCGCATCTGCCACTGCTTTCACTGCCTGATCTTGTCCAACAACCCTCTTGTGAAGTTCCTCATCAAGGTGAAGTAATTTTTCTCGTTCAGACTGTTTCAGCTTTGACACAGGAATGCCTGTCCACCTGCTTACGATCTCTGCTATGTCATCAGCTGTTACTTCCTTTCGTAACAGCGATCTACCACTCTTTTGATAGTCTACAAGTTCCTTCTCTGCCTCTTCCGATTGCTTTTGCAGTGTTAGAAGTGTTCCATATTTTAGTTCTGCTGCTCGATTCAAATCATAATCACGCTCGGCTTGCTGTATTTCCAGGCTCACCCTGTCTATCTGTTTCAACAATTCCAACACGAAACAGCAAAGGATTAAATTGAGAGCTATAAACACAGTCTAGAATGCAGCCACGAAACCTGCACACAACATAAGCACCTCTTCCTTCACAGATTTTATCCTATTCATTAAACCCTTCTCCTTCTCCCATTGCTCTGTTAGCTCTTTCTGTTTTAGCTTCAAAGCCTCCAATTCTTTTTCAAGCTTCATCAGTCGTTCTCGTGAAACTTTATCGTCATCTTTTTGAAGGGATAGCCTCTCCATCTCCAGCTTGAGCACCATTCTATTAATCTCATCAAGTTCAGTAGGCCTAGAAGTAAGCTCCATTTTGATTTTTGCAGCTGCTTCATCAATCAGGTCGATTGCTGCAACAATCATTTTCCGAGTCAGGAATGCTCCTACAGATATACTCCGGGCACAAAGAAAGCCGGATGAAACTCGTCTCTGTCAGAAGGAAACTGACTACAAATGTAGATTGTGACTGTTCACCTTTATCAGGAAGAAAGCGCCCACTAATATATCTGTCAGCAAGCACGGCAGCCTCCACTATGGCACCATCTGAGATCCTCACACCATGATGTAGTTCGTATCTCTCCCTCAATCCCCTGAGAATCGAGATAGTATCCTCCACAGATGGTTGCCCCACATAAACTTGTTGGAAACGTCTTTCCAGAGCAGCATCCTTTTCTAAGTACTTTCGATACTCAGTCAAGGTTGTTGCTCCAATACAGCACAGCTCACCTCGTCCAAGCATTGGCTTCAACAAGTTGCCAGCATCAAGTGCTCCAT
The DNA here is from genome assembly GCF_053477565.2 of Lygodium microphyllum. Taxonomy (NCBI): domain Eukaryota; kingdom Viridiplantae; phylum Streptophyta; class Polypodiopsida; order Schizaeales; family Lygodiaceae; genus Lygodium; species Lygodium microphyllum. The sequence goes on along the minus strand of NC_141136.1, from coordinate 155,969,071 downwards.
TTTGAGCACCTAGGTCCATTAATATTAAGGAAATTTATGTGAGGAAATGACAAGTATTAAGGAATAGGGAAAGTTGCTCAGTAACAACACCACCCCCAAATAAGGCTTACCTGCTCCAACAACCGTATGAAGCTCATCAATGAAGAGAATAATTTGCCCATCAGATCCTGAAACAGCTTTCAGTACAGCTTTAAAGCGGTCCTCAAATTCTCCTCGATACTTGGCACCAGCAATGAGAGCCCCCATATCCAATGAAATTAGCTAAAATGACCCAAGAATACATGAATGAGCCAGGAGAATGGAGATGTGTGAGACAGCAAATTTGAGAGGCAGACCTACTAGCTTTTCAGCACACAGCTGTGGCTTTTCATTCCCCCTGCCGCAATACTAACCATTAAGATGATGCAGTTATATCTAATAGCAATAAGCCACCTATACCTTGAAATAAAGCTCCAAGAATTGCCAGAACAGGTTGTAAAACAAGCAAATTGTGCAGTTTTAGCTAAGACACTGCCATTCATCCTCGTTCTATGTGATCAACTGCATGATACAGTCCTCTATAAGTTTTTTGGGTACTATCACTGTTAGAATCAGCACCCCAAAATCTGATACTAAGATGTGGTTGACTTGTGTTTTAACTGCAATATGCCTTCTATGACTTGATAGAATTTAGGCTCTACATGTTGCCATGAACAGATTGGAAGATGGTAGATCGGAATCTTACACAGTAAATTGAGTATATTTGGTAAGAGATAACGCCACTTAAAAAGGTTTATTTAGAAAGCAGTGAATGCAACAAACATCTCTCTAACCTTCCTGTTGGCAATAGCTTCAGGAACATCGCCTTGTACGATACGTTGAGCCAACCTGCCCAGGAAGAGGAAGCAGAAATTAATGAATTTCATAAGCCTAACATTAGATAGGGACAACATGAGATAACACATAAAGCTGAAACATCAAAACAATTCCTTTCCTTTAACATGGACCCTTGCTGCAAGAGCCGAAGCATCCGCAAAATCCCTTTCCTTTAACATCAGCTTTTGCACTACTTTCTCCTACTAAATCTTACATAAATCTATCATAGCAAACTCATAATGAGCATCATACAGCACATCACTAGAATTGTGCCGCACAAGGGCACGATGGAGATGTACAAAGTATAAGTATGATGCAGTGGTGCAGTGGAAGTGGTAAAGCAGCAAAGCGAAAGTTCTCTTTCAACAGAGATACTCACCCTTCCACAACTGCAGTTTTTCCAACCCCAGGTTCACCTATAAGAACAGGGTTGTTCTTTGTTCGTCTACAAAGTATTTGAATGCAGCGTCGGATTTCTGCATCTCTCCCTATGACAGGATCAAGTTTTCCTTGATTGGCCAATTCCGTCAAATCTACCCCGTATTTTTCCAATACCTCATATTTACCCTCAGGATCTATTTAAGAAACAAGAAAATGCATACACAACATAAGAAACTCCAGACCCGAAAGTAAGTAAGCACTTTTAGTTTTCAACTTATAAGTTACCAAGAGCACTACTTGAAACACACTGACTCAGGAGAGTCTTCACTTACTCTGATCGACAACCTTCTGTGTGCCCCTAACAGCCTCACTAGCCTTGCGCAAATTTGCTTCTTTTATCCCAAATTCCTGAAGAATTTGCTTTCCAAAATGACTGTCGTGCAGAAGGGCTAGTATAAGGTGCTCGACTGATACAAAGGAGTCACCAAACTCAGATTTGTAACATTTAGCCTGTTCCAGTAATGCTGCATAATCCGGTCCCACTATTGTCCCAGTTGCTCCGCTGGAGACCTAATAAAACAACCATGCATTGAAACATAAACCTAAAAGATACCCTCAAATAGCTCATACAAAACTACATAACTTAATTCTGTTTAACCTAAATGCTACCCACACAGTGAAATCAGCAAACATGCAACAGCACAAGTGGACAGTTCTTAAGGAAGAAACAATCAAATTTCATGTAGCCCACATTCATCCAAATCTCTGTCTTGCACATACTCATTCAAAAATCTGTTCAGTGCAAAGTCAAGGCTTGCATTTTGCATGAATTAAACACTGGATTAAAATCTGCAGTATCAGTCAAGAAAGGCAAGAAGAGATCATTCATGCAACCACATTGTGCAAAGGACTGCAGGCTGCCGTTCCACATACTTTTGGTTGCATGCTTAGAAACTGCTCTGTCGCTTGAAGGAGTTTGGTGTTGTCAACACCGGCCTTCGAGAATATACGGCGAGCAATTCCATGCTTTTGTTCCAGTAAAGCTTTCAACAGATGCTCTGGCTGTATGCTTTGATGCCTGTACTGCTTGGCTACCTCAATGGAATTAACAATTGCCTGCCAAGACATTTCTGTGAACTCTGCAGGATCGATCTGCGAGAAGACAAACAAGCAAAGAGAACACATGGTCATCGCAGCCTGGTAACCACGAGCAAGAGACTAAAACGCCTAAGACTATACAACAAAACAATCAACACTAAAAGAAAATTTAGTCTAATCTAAACATATTCCTAGCTAGCAGCACAAGACAACTGTACCGGGTTGTCGGAGCGCTGATGCGCAACTTGGTAGCCTCTGAAGAGGGCAAAGCGGGAGAAAGGTTGAAAGGCTCCATAATCTCCAAGAAAGCCATGACGAGTCCACCTAATACTACTGCTGCTCAGCTGCCCTGCAAAGGAACGTGCAACCTTATTGTTACCGTGATTATGAGAATGACAGGCGGCAATCGTCCTCTTCGCTGCAGCGACATTGTTGTTGCAGGGTCCAACGACACCGGACAAGAGCTTGTGGCGCGAATACAGAAGTCGAGCCTGAAGAGCCTGAGCCGGAACCTGAGCCCTAGCCCGAGCCCGAGCGCCGGACTCAGACAGGGCCCGCCGGACAAGTTTGTCAAAGGCCGCCGTTTTGTAAGCCAAATGACATGAGAAAGAAAGGGATGGTGAGAAACGGAAAGAAAAGAGAGCGAGACAGAAAAACAGAGTGAAATTGCGTTCAAAGAGACAAGTGTCTTTCCCACTCTCGCCCCCTTCCCCGCCGCCGCCGCCTTCCTGCCCGCCCCTCCGTCGTCCGCCGGCCGATAGAAGAGAAGAAAATCTAGAATGTTCCAGGAGCGCTTGCTTCCTCGGGACGCTGGAATTGTCTGCGGTATTCCAGTGGCTTCCATACAGTGCGGTGTAAATTTGCACCCCGCCTTGGGCGTCAATTTTATCTATTATAGAATAGACAACCATTCAGTCTCTCTCTCCCACTTTTAGAGACTCACACGACTTTGCTTTCGCTCTCCTTGCAGTTTCAAGGGCTACAAGTATAGGTGTGATTCTCTCTTTCTCTCTTGACCAGCTGAATAGTATGGGACCGGACAAACAAGTTGCATAGGAGCATAGCAATCAAGGGGCAAGCCACTTGAGGGGGTGCCAAATGGAGTAGCACATGTAAAACATGCAAGAAACACTAATGACACCTAGTAAAAATTGAATATAAGTAAAATCTTCAAAACAAGAGTCAACATTCCAAATAAGGGTATATACCCATACACAGTGTACTCTTATTTGCAACATTGACTCCAATATTGTATGTGTACCTTTATTTGCAACATTGAGTCTAATTTTGAAGATTTTATTGCAAGTGAAATGATTGATGAGATTTACAAATACCTTGATGCTTGCTATGTCTTTGCCTTTGAGGCATCTTTGCGTATTGTGGCATTTCACTTGCACAATGAGCCTTATATTTACAAATACCTCGATGCTCACTATGTCTTTGCCTTTGAGGCATCTTTGCATATCATGGAATTTCACTTGCACAAAGAGCCTAATATTTAGAGGTTTCAAGTCCATTTGCTAGGAGAAAACATTATGGTGTTCAAAGATAGTGACGATGTGGTTGCCAATCATAATGCTAGAAAGACCACTCTTACATAGTAATCTTCTTGCAAATCAACAGCATTCAGAAGCGAGGACAATGTTCCACTAAGATTTCCCTACTTGATGGGTTTGGAACGCAAGTAGAAGGGCTTTGACAAAAACAAAAAAAAAAAAAAAAAAAAAAAAACAATTGGCCAAATGTTCTTTATGTCTTTAACATAGCTGAACTATTTGCAATGATCTATCATTCTTATAAGAGGTAAGTTTTATAAATTTTGAATATTTCATGAGACATTTTAATCCTAAAGTTACCTTGGACCCATATTTCACATCAATAAACAAAAATTTATGTTTTGGTAAACTTTGGATTCTATTTTTTTACCTTTACATTTTGAATTAGCAAGTCGTCAATGGGAGATAATTTATAGAAAAAAATTTAATCTAGAACTATTTAGTTATCATCTTGAATTGAATTTAACCAATTATAAAGTTAGTCACCTCTAAAGTAGACCTTCAAACTAACCTAGACTTAGCCAAATTTTCCAACTCAAACTTGTATAGTAATTTGGTTTCTCCTCAAAATAACTTTTGATTTATTTAGATTTTAGATATACTATAAAAAGTATAGCTTATAGAAAGAACTATAACCTATATTAGAGATGTTTTGACTAATTTTGGATAGTTTTTAAGTTAATATTAGCCAAATTCAACCTCTTAGACTAATTTTGTAATTTTATTCAAAACTATATTCTCTTGTCATCTTAAAGCATTCGTTTGGTCAATTGTTCCTTATTTTTAGATCATACTTAGTTTATTATATTTTTAGATCATTAAAATGTCTAAAGTTTTATTTAATGTATAATATTTTAATTATTAATTATTTTTAGATATTTTGATCTCAAAATACTTATAAGTTAAAGTTTACTTTAGTTACCAAAATAAATTCAAGTTTACATATGTACATTAAGTAACTAGTGTTTGTTTAATCTCTCTATATTTCATTTCTATTACATGGTTATTATTTAGTTTAATATCATAATATTTTATCTTAACTTTATTAAAAAGTGAACCCCGTTGATATTTTTACCCAATAATTGTCTACCACTCGCAATCACATTAATATCCCAGGGCATGAGGCAGCACTAGCATGTGGTTGGCTACCCTTGTAGTTTTGATTTTTTGATCTATTAGGGAGAGTTACTTTTTAGCCCATATGAAATGTTATGAAATTATAATAATCATGGTATTCTATCATAATATTGTGATTATTATAAATTTATAATAATAATATGTATTTACATGATATTGTGTATTATTAAAACTATTAGTTTTTTATGTGTGATAAATTTAAGATCCTTTAATGGTAGTTTTAACTAAATTATCAATTTTTAATACTATTAAATTATTTGATTTAATATCGTTAATATAAATAATATTAGAGTATTAGATTTAACAAATGTATTTATTTTAAAAAACTTACTTTATCAAACACTTTGTTATTTTTCTTATGTGATTCGTTTTTAGATAGCATTTCTACATTTCTTTATAAAAGCAATAGGCACGCAAAATGAGTCAACAGGGGAAAAACTTGATTTTGTTGTTTCTCCCTCATCCAAAGTTAAAATCCAAAACTTTTGGAGTCATTTTAGTGGTCGGGGGATATTTCAGACATGATGGTGATGTCCAAATATCATGATTCAGCACATTGAACTTTTTGCATCCAATTATAATAAGCTATAAGGAAAACCTCTTCATTTATAAAATCATATAGTTTGATAGATATTTATATTTTCTTTGCAATTAGATATATGATATAAATGTAAATAGCTATGTAATCAATTCCATAATAGAGGATGGCAAACCATGGCTTTTATCATAGGGGAGATTGGGCCCTATCATGTGTTTTCCTCTTATTCTTTGCGAATTGTTAACTTATTCAAATTCTTTTATGCTTAATTCAATTGTTTATATCTAAGATTTTAAATCCTAGATTCACCACATGGTCTGCTTTGCAATAGCAATGAATTGGTGAAATTGAAACTCAATGAAGGTTAGGCTATTGCATTTCATGCTATTCTTAGTGCCTCGCATGTTGGTGAGGAGCAACTCTTCTTTTTGGATAGTCCTAGGGGGTCAAGCAAGATATTTATTTACGAGTGTATTTTAGCAACACTACGTGCACAAGGTCATTTGTCTTTGGGGATTGTATGATTAAGGATTGTTGCCTTCATATTACCAAATGGTCACACATCATACTCAAGTTTTAAGATCCCATTGCAATTGGAGCAAGACTATTAAGAGAGACCTACCTCGTTTTGTGGATTGAAGCTCCAATAATCCACTATTATGCTTTTGAAGGGCCACTCTCTATATTCATGACGTGATCTAACAAGACTATAAGAGCGACCTACCTCGTTTTGTGGGATGAAGCTCCAATAATGCACTATCATGCTTTTGAAGCCCTAGATAAGAGTTTGCAAGATATCATGTCTTGTAATCAACCTTTTGGTGAAAAGATCATGTTATTTGGAGGTGATTTTAGACAAATGTTGCACGTTGTGATGAAGGGAGGTCATAAGGATGTTATGAGTGCATCCCTTTGTTGCTTAGTTCGAATCTTGAATCTTGTGAGAGGATTGTGCGATGAAACAAGGTTGATATGCAAGGCTTTTAGTAGCAAGGTTTTGGAAGCTGAGATCATTACAGGAATGAACATTGGTGCCAATTGTTCATTCCAAGAATCGCCTTCATTTCCACAATGTTATACTTTCCCTTCTCTATGAGGCGATGATAGTTTCTCGTACGATTGGCATTCGCAATAAATATAACAAGGCTCAAGGACAAACTTTGACTTCAATAGGGCTTTATCTTAAAATCCTAGTCTTCATGCATGGGCAGTTATATGCGGCATCTTCTCGAGTGAAATCCTCTATTGCACTAAAAATCGTATTGCAAGACAATGATCATTATGTAGGTTCCAATGTCAATATCATGTACAAGAAAGTCTTGTAAAGAGTTTAATCACATCCTACTACTTGCAATGTGCATCGTTCTTATTTGCTTCGAACATTATTTCTCTTTCTAGGCTCATTTCATCGTTGTTTGTTTAATTTTTTCACTTTTGTTCTGTAGGAAAATGAAGACCTAGTGTTTAGTTACTACTGTGCATCTCAAACTCAAATGAGATTGTAGGAGAAATTTGTGCCTTTGGCATGCGTATGCGCACGGTTAAGCACCTTGAGAATCTTCCATTTGTTCAAAGGATGTCATGACCTATGCTACTTGAGTGTGTTGCATCAATTGAATATGGATATTAACCAAGGTATTTCTTTGCCTTCATTGTGATTGCTTTTGTTGTCTAGTGTGTTCATACAATGTACTCTTGCTAATGTTGTGTTGTGTTGTTGGAGAGTGTTTTGTAAAGAAGTAAAGTCCATGTACAATGCTTCAACTAAAATTTTATTGCCCATGCATGTGGATTTGAGAATAGTTGCTATCATTGATAGTAATGCTCACAAAAGAAAACTATTTGAAGACTAAATGATAAATTGGAGACATTGACTACTTCGAGATCTCATTGTTTTTTTTCCTCTCAGAAATAGCAATTTTTGTATTATTATATTGTTGTGACAAAATAATAAGTGAGGATGAGGTCTTGCTTTTGCTCTTGCATGAACATTAGAGATAGTATAGATAGTACAAGAAGTAAGGGTAATGCTAATGGGAATGATGTTGAGAGAGAGAGAGAGAGAGAGAGAGAGAGAGAGAGGTGGGGGGAGGGAAGGTTTTAAATTCCATTGCTTTAGAGGTCCCCTACTATGGGGATCCTAGCATGGAGCACTAGCACACGCACGCACGCGCACGCACGCGCACACACATGTATACATACATACATACATACATGTCTCTACACACATGCACATGCACACACTCACAACAACTAAGATTCATCACACTCTCTCCCAAATTGACCATAGACAAACAAAAGAAAAAGGGGCTATTCTCAAGTTGTAGGTATGAGTAGCACCGAGTAGGCTAGCCTATTTATAGCTCTCATGGATTCTCTTGTTTGGTGGAAAAGACAACAAAGTACTTGCTTTTGACATGGGGGTATTCAGAGTTGAAAATTTCAGATAGACTTGACGAATATAAAATAAATGAGCATGCATCCATGCACCTACCAAAGGATAACATATGCAAGACTCTAATTGAGTAGGCATCCATCCCTAGCAAGTGTGCATACCTTCCACCTTGAAATTAATTTTGCTCACTCGTGACAAAATGCGACCATGAATTTGAAGGGACAAAGTCAAGTGCTCTCCATCGGCTCTTGTTTTATGTTATATTTCATACGGCTTGCTAGTTCAACTTATAGATATGTGCTTATTAGTATTGCTTGTTGATATTTACATCACCATCATTAGCAAAACATTTTCTGATTGGCATGATAATATATTGCAACAATTTTGAGACATTGTCAATCTCTAGGAAATCAAACAACAATACCATGAGTTTTTCCAAGGGAAATACCAACAAATTGATTGCAACAGGGTACCTCATCCCTCATTAGATTGGACTAGGTATATTGGGGATACCAATGATAAAAATGAACATGGGTGCACCGTATTTTAGTTGAACAAAAGTGTTGAAACATGCACTGAAATAATCCTCACGATAAAGAAGTAGTAAAAAATGGAAATACCTGCTACATAGCTTAAAAATATTAAATGGTGATGAACTATTTTCTCCTAGGAGGTAAATTATGAAACAAAAAGAGTTAAGTAACTATGACCAAACAAGTGTCTCACATGTAAAATTATTGGGGGCCTAAAGTTCAAATATTTAGGTAATTTAGAAACTTGGTTTAAATCTTAAAACATTTGTGTTGTCTTAAAAACATGAATAAAGATTTTCAAAAAAATTCATCGCATTTTTGTTTCTATACTAGTTTATGCTTGGCTTTTATATCAACATTCTGTAACCTTGCCATATCTAAGAGTTAGAATAACTTGATATATTTAACATTGTTGTCTCACAGAGTTCTTAGCATTGAAAATTAGTATGAAAGCATCAAAGGGACCAGAAAGTAATGGGATCTATGTCAAGGATGAGTTGCACTCATCTCAATAGCCAAAACATAATGTTGGCATAAGGAGTAATCCAAGGTCAAATCAAGTTAAGTGTGGAATAGAAATCATAGCACAATCAGATTGATGGTGATGCCCACATGAAAAGGGGATCCCAAAGGATGCCCACACATTGTCATGATTGCAATGGATGTGGTAAAGTCTCCTAATGGAAAATATTCACACAATCTAGCTTCAAGACACCACACTTGTGTTTGGAGCTTTGGAGTAACCATTTTGCTACGAGGGAGTAGCCCACGAGACTTGCATCTATGTTTCCTTTGTTTCCTCCTTGTGTTTGACATGTCGTGACCATTTGGGCAGGCATTGTTATACATGGTGTAGTTGAGCAAATACCAAAACAATGCATTAGGGTGGCCTTGGAACCAACATTTGCATTGTTAAACAATAGATAAAGTAAATATGATCAAATTGGCAATCAAAAAACCATTGCTCTTATGACAATGCCCAATAGCACGATTCCATGCATTGAGACATTAATGCCCACCAATTGCAAGACTATATGAAAACAAATTGAAACCTAGATGCAGACATTTTGATGTGATATGTCGATAGATCAAGATTGAGATCAAGGAATGAGTGGTGGGGTGAGGTAGCAAAGGCCACATGAATGCTACTCTTTTTGCATAAGATGAAGAGACTACATGTTGCATGTAGATCAATGCCATAGAGCTACATACATTTAGATGTTGATGCATGAGGGATGCCTATTGCATGTGCAACTCAAAGCAAACACTGGAGATGTAGTAACATGCCAAAACAAAAAAGGAATGTTGTAAATTTGATAACTTGTACACTCAGTGTTAACCTTCTAGAGGGCATTATTTGCAAATCTGACTTTTTTAGTGGGTTACTAAAAGTTGCAAGGGTTAGGGGTTAGTAGAATTGCTTATCAAAAGCAAATAGGCTTATGCCAAATAATCATTCACACATGTACCACAATGCTTCAAAGTCCATCTACTCCATTTTGATGGGTCTCGTTTATTTGGATTTTATGTTTTTTACATATGAAAGGTAAGAGAGAGAGGCTATCCTCCATAGTTCAAACATGGGGTAGTTACGCATGACCAAAATCAACATGGGAAAAATGAGAAATGATTGTGATTAGCACTCCATACTAGATGGACACTTGGCAAGCCTTTGCTAGCACTAGAAGATACAAAGCATACTACAAAAAGTTGGAGAAGATAAACTTAGAAAATTTATAAGAAAATGCAACAATTCACAAAGGATGGATTATGTTTACATATTTTAATGTGATAGGTTCATAACTAAATAATGCATGAGTAGTGAATTGCATGATAATGCTAAAATTGTTCTAATACAAAATTTTAAGCCATGACTAACCTTGAGTTTCCCTACCAGGGATGGAGGGATCGTCTATAAAAGCCTTTTAACAAAAGTAGTAGGGTTTTTAACAAGTAATAAGAATTACTAGATTTGCATTATGGCCTCCCTATTGGGTCACTATGAGAAACAAGGGTTACTATGGTTGTTATCTTGCATCTTTGGTGGGTTCATACATGAAGTAAGGGCTAATGCATGCTGCCCCCAAAACTTTAGGACTTCTACATAAACCATGTCTTTTTACATTGCCCTATTAGGGACATTATCTAACATCACAATTCACTCATGTTAAGAATTTCTTAAATTTCAACATTAAATCAAATTTCTTGGTCTAAAAATTTGTTCTATTAGATGGTATAGCAGCAAGAGCATCGAGAAGCAATGACAACATCTCATACTTGCAATCTAATGGAGTGATTGAAAGCCTAACTATACATGGTGCATTTTGATGTTAGACTCTTGCAACAATGATTAGAGGGCTTTATGTGTTTACTATGTTGCATGGTAAATATATATAGTCTTCTTGGCAAAAGCATTTCACAATAGATTGATGGATAAGAGTACATCTTCTAAGCATCGCATGGTAGAGTTTGTGGGAGATAGAGGGATGAAAAAAGAGACTCCCTTGCCCAAAGGTAGCATATAATTTAATACTCTAATGAGCTCACATTTGACTAATTATGCCCAAAGGTTTAGAGGGCTTTTTGTATTGAACGATGTGGCATGGATGTTGTTTTGTTTGTTGCTACGACTAAGAAGAGAGAAAAGAATGAGAGTATATTGTCTAACCATGGCATGACAATGCCTATGCTCGAGGGTTTGATAGCAAAAGAAAACTGCCCCACCCAAAGGTGATTTATGATTTGATACTCTCATTAGCTCTAAGGCATTGTGATGTATTGGATTGATTGAATAATTGTGCTGATTTCTGTGATGGTTGACAATTTGATCTAGATGTGAAGTTGTATAAGGAGTTCATAGATTCATGTAGGATAGTTAGACACAAATGTTGTCCAAACAGATTCTATCCAAAGAGGCATGCCATTTTTTATAGGCATATGAAGTTAGTTGAACATTTAAAAAAGGAACACAACCTTGAAATTGACACTCCACATGGGCATCGTTTTCTATAGTATTTTATGTGTTATAAAGAAGAAAATTGCAGAGGGTTAAGTGTTATATAAGTGTATCATTTTCTTTAGTATTTTATGTTACACCACAATTAATAAATTTGTTCATTGATGTCAAGTGTGAAGCTTTCATAAAATTTAAACATTAACTTATTTATATGCTCATAAGGAGGCTAAGGTACAAGACCCTCAATGATTCTCCTACATAGGCACATGAGTATGACTCATTTGGGGAGTTCGAGGAAGAGGGCCCCTTCTCGTGTGGTGTCCTTGAGGAATAGGACAATGCAACAACTAAGCATGAGAAAGAGGAGCATGAGGAAGAGGTTATGCCCATACCAATACAAAAGCATGGGGCGGGAGAACTCTATGCATCAAGGCCCTATTATTGTTGCTTCACCATGTGAGTTCATGGTTACCAATCTCGATATGATAGTTGAGGGGTCATCTAAACAAGTTCATGTGAGTAAGTCGCCAATAATCCCACCTCACACTATCCCTAAGGAATAAGCCAATGCATCAAGTGAGTTCAAGAAAGAGGAGTTTGAGGAAGAGGTTATGCCACACTATTATGGAAATGTGGGATTAAAGAACTCCCTACAGTCATATTATGAAATAAGCTTATTCTTATGGTATGCAATCTTGAGAGATCTCTCTTCTTGCTTCTTGCTCTCACCTTCTTGTGTTGAGAGAGTGTGAGAGAGGGAGAGGGAGGGATAGATACATGAAGCTCTTCTACTTCCCTATTCTCTACTTCTACTTCTTCTTTCATGAAGAGCAAGCTTGGAGCAATCAAAGCTATGGAGATGGAGTGTGCTTTGAGGAGTATCACTTGAGTCATGGAACCATCGAGGAGCCTTCATTGATAGACTACAACGAGAAGGTAAATTGATGAGTTTGATATAATAAACTTGAGAGAGTGCAATGGTAATGTGAGAGGTAACCATAGCCACATCAAGAGAAGTGCTTGAAACAATAAGCATTCTATCAAGTTCGGCATCAAGCTTAAGAAATTGCATATGAGCTTTGGACACAAATTAAGAAATTTTATGACAAGTAGAGTCTTGCATCTCAAATGTATTGGTTGAAACAATTGATGGACCTTCAAATGTATTGGCTGAAACAGTTGATGGACCTTCACATGAAGGAAGGAAATTCTATATTTGCGTACTTGAATGAGTTTCACTTCATCATTAGCCAATTATCTTTGCAAGATATTGAGTTCAAGGATACTTTGTATCCTTTATTTCTACTTGGCAATCTACTTGAGTCGTGGGACACTTTTCATATGGCTCACTATGCTAAAGATGGGCTAAAATTGTAGGATGTTAAGAGTGTCCTCTTAATAGAAGAGATGAATAGAAAGAATATGGATGCTTCTCTACATCATATGCATTGATTGTGAGAGGCCAGCGAGATGGAAATGGCCATGGTAGAGACTCTAATAGGTCTTGGTCCAGGACACGTGGATAGTCTCATAGTAAGTCTTGTGCTATAAGTCCGGTCTTACTTGTCATTATTATAGAAAAGCAAGTCATATTCAACCATAGTGCCATATAAATGCGTGAAGACAAGTGCAAGGACAAGGGAAAGGGTAAAGTGCAAGACAAGAATGATGATCGCAACATTGTGCCCAGCAAGTCTAGTGTCAAGATTGAGGAGATTAATATAGTACAACTTGATATATTCGATGATCCTTGGCAGCTTCTTCTTTGGATGCTTTACAGAGATGACTGATGCTTTGTCAAGCTACACTCAGCTGTTTTGGTTGATAGATTCAGGGGATTTCTTTCATGTGACCCCTCGTAGAGTGTGATTTCACTCCCACTATTGCAGTATGATTGGATTTGTCCATTTGGGTGATGACCTGGCATTGGAGATAGTTGGTATTGGTGATGCCTAGTTGTGTTTTGGTTCAGGTGGCATATTCACTCTTCATGATGTACATCATGTATCGGCTCTCACGAAGAGTCTCATATTTGTTAGCACCTTGAACGATGCAGGTTATGTTGTCTCTTTTGGCAATTCCTCATGGAAGTTTACACATGGGAACTTATTATTGCATGTGGTGCTAAGTCTAGTACCCTCTATCATTTGTTTGTATCTGGATCAATTGACCATTTTTGGTTGTGGTAGTAATTCCACATGTATATCTTTCGCATCGTTGCCTTGGGTACATGTCCTTGAAAGGAATGAAAATGCTTACCAATTTGGAGTATCTTCCATCCCTAGGCTATAAAGTGTTTTGATTCTTGTGATCATTGTTTATATGGTAGGTAGACATGTAGTATGAATAAGAAGTTAGGTATGAAGCACATGGGTGAGCATTTGGCTCTTGTTCATTTAGATGTATGTGGTCCCATGCCCTGGTTTGTCCTTGTTGGGTGGTGCAAATGAATCTGTCACATTCATTGATGATTACTCACATAAGGTCTAGGCTTATCCTATTAAGTAGAAATTGGATATATTGTCTACCTTTCAACATTGGCTTGCTCTTGTTGAGAACTAGTTTGGGTATAGGCTAAAATGCCTAAGGCTAGATAATGGGGATGAGTATGTCTCAAAAGCTTTTTGAGTAATTTTGTGATAAGCAGGGTATCAATCGTTAGTTGATCGCCCCTTACATCCCTCCCCAGAATGGTATTATCGAATGCATGAACATGACAATTTAGGAGAGAGCCTACAATATGCTTAGCCAGACAGGCTTATGCTAGTACTTTTGGGTTGAGGTAGTTACTACTCTTATACACTTGATTAATTAATCCCCTTACGCTGTTGTTGATTGCTAGTTGTAGAGGAGATGTGAAGTGCCATCCTATGCTCATTTGTGTGTCTTTGGTTGTAAATCATTCTGCCATGTTCCCAAAGACAAGCACAAAAAGTTGGATCCTAAATCCATAAAATGCATTTTTCTTGGTTATGGAGATGCAAGTGTGAGATGGGCTATTGCCTATGGGATCTATAGGCTTGCAAGGTGATTCGTAGCTATAATGTTGTTTTCCATGAGGAAAAGATGCATAAGTAGCCTAAGCAGGTGGTTGAGGTATATAGGGTAATCTTTCAAGAGGAGCCTCCTACTTCCATATAGCCAACCATCTCCAGTGCCCAAGGCCGCACTTATTGTGCAGGATAAGCCTATTTCAAGATGCTCTACTCGAGCTAGGCATCAGTCTCTGAGCACTTTACATTCTCTATGGATTATGTTATGGCGACAAATGCAAGTGAGCCTCTCTCTTATGATGAGTCCATGCACAAAAATGATAGTCACTCATGGGACATGTCTATGCAATCGGAGTTTGACTCCTTATAGACTAATCATATGTGGGATTTGGTTCCTTTACCTGGTGGCAAGAAGGCATTGCTATGCAAGTGGGTATACAAGCTAAAAAGCATCCTTGGACACCCGAAGCCCGCTTATAAGGCTAGATTAGTAGGTAAGGGTTTCAAGTATGAATATGGTGTTGAATTCGATGAAGTCTTTTTTCATGTGGTCAAAATGATGACACTTGGTACTAACATTGGTTTCTTTGAAGAAAAATCTAGGAAACACCTATTGTGCAAGTTGAAAAAGAGCCTTTATGGCCTTAAGCAGGCACATAAGGAATGGTACCACAAGTTTGATGCTTTTATGCATTCACATGGATATAGCCATAATGCTATGGATTTGTATTTATATACGAAGAAGGCTTGTGATGGTAGCCTTATGATTTTGGTCCTCTCTGTGGATGATATGCTTATTGCTGGAAGAGCTCATGATGAATTGGAAGCCTTGAAAACTCAACTCAAAAAGAGATTTGAGATGAAGAATATGGGACAAGCCTCACATAATCTTGGGATATACATCACACGTGATCACTCTTAAGGGCTCCTTTATCTATCATAGAAGGAGTATATCCTGAATAGTTTCATAGGCAGGATGGTAAGCCTATTGTCTATCCCCTACCTTCTCATGTGAAGGTTAGCTAGGATGATTGTCCATAGTATGATAAGCAAAAGGCCGAGATGGCCAAGATCCCTTATGCATCCACAGTGGGCAAGTTGATGTATGCCATGATAGCCATTCGTCCTGACATAGCGTTTGCAGTGGGAGTTATGGCACACGAATGCAACACTTGAAGGGCACAATAGTTATATACATATGTTGTGATGGCCAAGATGTAGGAGTTGTGGGGTACACTAACTTTGATTAAGCGAAACATGCAGGCATTAGAAGTCCACCTCTGGCTCTATGTCTTCACCTTTGTTGGAGGTGTTGTTCTTGGATGTCCAAGGTTTAGAAATGCACAACCCTCTCTACTACCAAGGCTAAGTATGTTGTAGTTGTTGAGGCTTGTAAGGAGGCTCTCTGGTTAGGCCATCTAGTGGCAAACCTTAGTATTATTGATGTGGTCTCTACACTGCATTTAGATTCTATGAGTGCTATCCAATTAGCTGATCTTGTCCTACAAGCTTGGAGTAACCCACCTCTGTAGAGACCGCAAGGTTTAATGTCATGTTGGCTAATGGAATGAAGGTTAGACCATTTCGAGTACTAAAAGACTGGCACTTGAAGCTAGCGGGAGTCTAGTTCTCAGTGAACTTCATAGTCATGAAGGGAGTGGACTACGACGTCCAGTTAGGCCAACCTTGGATGCGAAATGTACGAGTGATAAAAGATTGGGGCAATGGTCTCATATTCTTAGGCAATAGATTGGAGGTTGTAAGAGTCGAGATGGATACTTGGAAGACCACTCCGGTCAACCTAGATGCCATCGCTGCCATGTTGAAAGGAGATTCACAAGTCAGCAAATACTATGGGCCACTAACAAAGTATATCCCTTGCCTCGAGGACAAGTGGGATTGGATGCATGTGCTAGCCACCACCATCAATCTGTTGTTCTCAAATGAAGAGGAGGATTATAAATAGGTAGTCAGTGAGCCCTAAAAAGTCACATCATCTTAGTTGATACCAAAGAGTAGGGTCCCACCATCAGTATCACTCTGGATGATGGCCAAGAGTTCCAACAAACAATCAACACCTATCCTTTCCACATTCTATCTAACAAACTCCAACTCAAAGGGATCCTTGAATACTTGATAAGAGGGTTGGCAGGTAACCCAGCTCCTAATCTCAAACCCCTCAAGGATTTCATAGACAAGTCAAAGTGGCATTGGAACCAAGTGCGCAACTTGAACCTGATATACAATTGGGCATTGATCTCACGGATGAGAAGAGGTTTGAGAATAGAAACCTAGGAGACGATGAGCAGTTAAAAGATAACAATTCGAACAACGAGTACAAAGATTGCTACTCTACTAATGAGAAAAGTGAGGAAGAAGTTGACACAATAGAGCACGACATAGACGACCAAGTGATTGAGCACATACAAGTAGACTCCAAGTCACAGAAAGCAATGTTTTTAGGATCGAAAGAGGATTTCTCAAAACAAAATGCGACTGTACTTAGTTGGACCATCTAGGGGATAGACTACGAGCAAATTGGATTAGGTCAACCAAGTGCACCAATCCTTAGAATAGAATGGGCCTCGAAGTTGCAATCACTAGGGGAAACTCCTTCTTCTAGCGAAGGTTGTGAATTTGACTTCCTAGTCAAAAGTGATCTATGAGAGCGACCCTGAAATGCCTCACCACCAAAGGGGACCTCCCAATCCAAAAGTGATATCTGAGAGTGACCCGGAAATGCCTCGACCACCAAAGGGGACCTTCCAATCCACCTAAGGTGTGGGTGGTTGAAGGAGGACGAGAGAAAGCAACCAAGGGGATTGGAAGCCAAAGAACAACGAAAGCCCCAGGACCTACCTAAGTGCCTCGCGAAGTTCAAAAAGGGTGACAGGGTAGTGATCTTATTAAGAGATAAGAGACAAAGACAAGTAAATGAACCTATTGAAGGGCCTGCTAAGGTAAAGGAAGCTAACTTGGTAGGGGAAGGGGAAAAGCCTCGACCCATGTTCATAACATGATTGAGCGAGAGGAGGCTGATCTCGTTGCTCTCCTACGAGAGTTCATAGATGTATTCGCTTGGTCCTTAGATGAACTCAAAGGAGTCAATCCGAGGGTCGTGACACATAACATCTCGATGACTCCTAATGCAACACCTGTTAAACAATGACCATACCCAATGAATCCAAAGCACGCACATGCCATTAAAAGGAAGAGATAGATAAGTTGTTGAAGGCCGAATTCATCTACAAAATCAAGCACACATATTAGATATTGCCCATAGTGGTTGTCCTGAAGAAGAATGGAAAGATTTGAGTGTGTATAAACTATAAGAAGGTCAATGCTACAATGAAGAGAGATAGCTATCCATTGCTTTACAGGGAGCACATGCTTGAAGTAGTAGCGAGAAAAGAGGCCAATAGCTTCTTAGATGGATTCTCAAGTTATAACCAGGTGCAAGTACACCTCGACAATCGCCATAGGATAACGTTTGCAATGGAATGGGGTGTGTTTGCATACATAGTCATGCCATTTGGGCAGACGAATGCCCCATCTACCTTTCAATGCCTCATGTATACCATCTTCAAAGACATGCTTAGATGAGAGAACTAGAGGTGTTTGTGGATGATCTATGCATTCACTTCAGTTGGAATGTACACCTAGATAAACTTTGTGCAGTTCTTGAGTGATGTAGGTTGTATAGCCTCTCCTTGAACTCCTTGAAATGCTAGTTCTAAGTGAAGCATGGATGCATCCTAGGGCACCTGGTGTTTAAGAATGGCATTGCTACTGACTTCTCTAAAGACCATATGTCTCGCATACCCATAGGAGAAGCTGTTGGACGACAGGGCATCATAGATGACTTACCCAATGCACATCTGTTTAGCATGTCTGGTGAGAGAGACCTTTTCAGGGTGGTTGATCTAACACCGTATTGGGTAGATGACAGTCCAAGTCCTAGAGCATGGATTGCCTGAGAGACCTATAGAGAAGGCTAGGCTAAATTGCCTTATCCTTAAGATTCAACCCTATTAATTAATTGCCAACCAGCTCTATAGACTAGGGTAGGACGGGTTACTGCGAAGATGCGTACGTAAGCACAAAATGCATGAGGTGCTTGTTGAAGCACATGGTGAAATTGCTAGAGGACACTTCAATGGAGACACTACAACATGCAATGTGTTGCAATCTCAGCTATGGTGGCCCACCCTATTTCGTGATACTGCTAAGTTTGTGAAGCATTGTGACCAATGTCAAAGAACCAAAGTACCCATCCATAAGGACAAGATGGAGTTGATCTCGACAATAGCACCACAACCCTTTGAAAAGTGGGGGATCAACTTTATTGGGCCAATCAGCCCCACAACGTAGTACTTGTAGGCCAAGTACATCATTATAACGATAGATTATCTCACGAAACATTTGGTCATGCAGTTGGGGACTCAAGGGCATTTGTTAGAAAGCTTAAATTTATAAGCCAAGATCTGGAAGATGAAGATATAGTATCACCTGCTTATCTTAGGGTCAAACTCACTGTGAAAAGATAGCACATTGTCGATACTATGATTGATAAAGGAGTAGATTTTAATATCTTGACCTATGAAGCATAGACCCTACTAGGCCAACCAGAGCTCACACCGACTAATGCAACTCTTAGTCCTTACGAGGGACACTCCCAAGCACTTATGGGAAAGTGCAAAATCCTTGTAACCATTGAAATGGAAAGCTTATCTATCCTATTCTTTGTTCTTCCAAATAGTGCTAATTGTGGGAAGGAAATCCTCCTCGGACGACCTTTCAAAAGGGTGACCAAGTGTGAGGTCGATTATGTAGCACAGAGGATACACTTGACACTACCGAGTGTGAGGATAATCACAACCTTTAGTAAGGGTAACCTCATCGAACCTCGAGGAAAAGGCAAGGAAGGTGCTGACATAATAGTCAAGCCTACTAACGAGAGCAAGGACTTGTTGAAAGAGTTGATACAAGCACAGGTCGAGCAATGAGAACCACTGAGCAAGGACTTGTTGAGCGAGGACTTGTTGAAAGAGTTGATACAAGCACATGTCAAACAACGAGAATCACTGAGGGAGGCCATGCTTGAAACAAGAAGGTTAGGAGACAATACCGAGGACGGGCTTTGGACTTACAAATATCGTAGAAGACCCCAAAAGAAGCCCAAGCCTTATAGACAAAGGTATCGATGGAGAGCCAACACAACACTGAGATGGATATCCAAAGCATTGCTACATGCTCAAGGGTATTACGCATGTAACCGATGGATTTGGATACCAAAACTCCATGCTAAACCTCCTCTATCAGCTGAAGGCCAGACCGTATCAAGAGCAAAGAAGCGCAGGAGGAAATCTAAATGAAAAGCCAAGTCTCCAGTCAAAAACATTGGAGTGACCGAGCCCCTCACGATCAAAATCAAGAAACCAAACGGAACTATTCAAAGGGTAGATCCTCAGCCTAGCGTGCTTGACGAGCAGATATTAGATGTAATAGTTGAGGGTAAGAAAAAGCCACTAGTGCCTAAGGAGCCTTTGATTTCCCAAGAGGATAACAAGCAACATAGGCACAACATTGCTCATGGCAAGGTTAAATGCTCAACAAAGCAAATAACAAAATCATCTAACAGTCACGAGCAAATCTTCCAGCCAGTGTCAAAGCCACTCAAGAGCCCGAAGTCTCCTACACCCTCTTTTTCGAAACGGACACAGGAAACACAACAGCATTAGCGTCAAGTGCAGTTGCTCAATCCCAATATCTATCTCCATCTAAGCTTCCAAATGTCCAAGAGGTGGGACATGACACCAACTGTAGCTCTCGGCCCAAGGATGTGCCTAGGCAATCTAATGTGACTAGATCAACTAAGACTCGATCTGCACAAGTGAATGCTCAAAGGGCAACAAAAGACACACCCACTTCCGATTTGCCCGAGGACCTGACATCGCAATCTACTAACAATGGCCAGTCCACGGAACTAGCCGTTACTACTTCCAATTAGGAATCACAACAATCATAGCCTTTGGCCGTGACGATGCCCCTTGTGGAACATGTCCTTAGCCATTCACTGGTGGAAGAGGTGTCGCAACCAACATCCTTGATATCTCCAGTACTGCTGAAGCACCTAAAGCCTAGGCTTGAGGAGAAACCTCTCAAAGGTGTGGCCAAGGAGATGGCGCATCTGACCAATCAACCTAGCAAGGCTGTTCAGTACGTTGCAGCTAAGTCCCATGAGAGTATACCAGAGAAAGAGAGTGCTAAGGCCCAACCAACCACATCAATGGCTGACCTAGTTCGGGGTCCTAAGTCTTTGAAAAAGACACCTTCATTGCCCACGAACAAGAGGAGAACACAACGAACACAATGGCAGCTCTACAAGTGGTTGTGGACGCCAAGAACATTGAGACCAAGAGCACGAAAGAACTTGGGAATAAGGCATTGAGTCCACCTAACAACGGTGAAACCTCAAAAACATTTGTGTGTTCTACTAAGTCAAAGCGACCATCACCATCAGCGGTTGCTCGCACCACTCAATCCACCGATAACAAAACTTTCATTGACTAATCAAGAGTGGATACAACACTGTCACAATAGGGTGACAAATCTATACCAATCACATCCAAGGAGAACCATGACACAATAACAAACCCTCAGGAGAAACATGGAAACCTTGAGGACATAAGCAATCCTAGAATTGACCAATCTTGCTCATCTAGGCATGAGCCCCCAGCCATGCTAAAGCCTAGGGAAACTCCTAGAACCTTGCATGAGATAGCAATTGAGCAAGCCCTCATTGAACATAGAAGTGTCGCAGAATGCTTAATTGAGTTGGATGCTAAGCTCAAAGTGTTTGCATGTGTCTATGTCCTAGCAGATATGGGCGCATTCCCTAGGGGGCAGCTGAAAGAATACTTGCCATTTTCCCTATCTTGGGAAGAGCAAGAACATCTTGAGAGTACTATGACAAGCTCCTACATGATCGCATGCGACTCATCTCTGACGAGCAAGCTGACGAACTACGCTTAACTGTGACATTCAATGATATGCTATGCCAACCAAATCTCTTAGAGATAGAGCAACTAAAGCGACAATTAGAGAGTCCAAGTCAATTTGAAAAACGTTGGTTTGAAAACCATGTTACAATGGCCGAACTAGGAGCCCAGATTATGATAGCCTCAGAGGAGCGATTGCCCAAATGGCGGTCTCAAAGAGATCCAACCTATGTGGCACTAACTTCCTTTCGAGTGCTGACTGCCATTCGGGGCATGGACTTGCTGGATCTCACTGAGGAGGAGTTACATGTTGCCAGTAGACTCAGATAATGTACCATGCTACTCGATGTTGCAAAATATCTATTGTTATTGAGTAAGCTGCCACGAGTACTGGATGCGTGTGCCACACTCCAGTACAATCCTAAGTTCTACAATTGGTTTTTATCCTCACGAAGTGACATGGATTTGTAAATATGTATATAAATGAACAATGTGTTTTGTGACTGTGAATAAATAATACCCAAGCGAGCTCACACACAAGCAATGATAGTCAAGCGTAGAGAGAAAAGTTTGGGTTGGACATGCTGAGCTTCTCAGATCCTCCTCTCACCACATGTCTAGAACTTGTGTGACCATTTCCACCTCTGTGTGGAAGGCATGCGGCCCTCATTGCCACCATGGGAAGCCTTGGCCAACATCTTTGAGGGTGTCGATGGGGCGTCATCCCTTTCTACAGGATTTTCCCCCATTTTCGATCTATCCTTCCTAGGATGAGCCCTGCCCCGTTCCATCACAACCAGTCCATGCAACTTAGCATAAGCCAAGATCTGCTAATGGCTAGAATACGCCCCGCAGTCAAAGCAGGACGAATATCATCATGGGGGCCGTCCCTCTGCAACAAACACTGCATACCTCACCTCACCCCTCCTCGTCACATGCACTTGATAATCCACAGTTTAATCCTTTTCATGCAAATAATTCTATCATGCCTCAAAGCCTAACCTTGGTTCACATTTTGCAGATTCCCCCACAGTAGTCGTAATAGAGTACACAATGCAGTTGGCATGCGAGGAAGCTCTCCTCCGTAGAAGGGAGCATAAGGCACAAGCATCTCAACTAGAGCTATATGTGCCTACCCTTAAGAGGTACACACAAAAAAGAGGCCCTAAGCGACACTGCCCAGGAGGACGCAGGCCGAAAACTCCCCAAGCCAGAAGGACGAAGGCTCAAGGGAGCACCCAAGGTGTAGCAACACCTGCTGCGTAGGCCTTCACCAGACACTCGGGCACTAGGTGCTCGAAAGAGGAGAAGGCAACTAGAAATAAGAGGGAATTTGATGAATTATTTGAAAGTATTCTTAAAACAGCTGTGGCCAGGGACTACACCATTCGGGTCCCGGCCGATATCTTCCCCGCCTAGCCTGACAGGAGCTCTCCACCAGCACAACCCCAGTCGTTTGATCACCAAAATTCACCCCGCCTCATACAAATAGAATAGGCCCTATGTTGTATAACCTGCTTGCCAAATGCCATTTTGTCATAACTTTTTGTCCTTAAGTGATTGAAGGGGCAGGCTCCCCAACTATACAAACCTCCCTTACCTACTACTAATACATATCATGTCTTTAACAAGTGCCGATGATATGCATCGCAGTCAGCACCATAGGATTTTGATAAAGTAATATGAGAGTTCGACCTGTCTCCCAAACTAATCAAACTACGTCTTGTGTACAATAAGAAGACTAGCACTACCCCCAGGAAGAGACCACATATGAGAGGTTTTCAATTGCAATTATTGAAGACTCCAACAAAAGTGTCGTTCGCCCTTCATCAACACTCAACTTTGAATTCTTATCCTTTATCACCATGCAAGCCCACCAAGAATCGTCAGATGCAAAATCCCCATAACATCAACACATCAACCCATGAGTGCAACTCCCAGCCCTATCACCAACCACATGCCCCCAACGACCTTTATCCGCACCACCACCAAAACTCCTCCACGGCAAACCACAGCCGTCCCTTCCACCCACGTCTTCAGTGCATGCCAAAACCTGCTATCTACAACGATGAGTGCCATGGGACTGGCACTTGACTAGGAGGGGGGTAATGTCAACCCTCAAACGAGCAAGGTGGAAAAGCCGAAAAATCTAAAGCAAAAGACAAGGCCAAGGCAAAAGTGAAACAAAAGACGAAGGTGTGCCAAGAAGAATCTGGAAACACAAGAAGTGCATAAAAGTCCTAAATCAAGGAAAAAGGCACACGAGAAAAAGCGCAAGTCTATACTTTTGTAAAAAAGCGCAAGGCACACCATGATTTATTTTAAGAGTAATGGGTTCTCACCTATGCAATTTGTAAAGGTGGATGGGCCGTAGGAAGGAAGCTAGGAAGATAGAAGGACAATGGGAAAAAGGGCCTAGACCACGTCCGGCCATGTAAAAAAGGGGATGATCGCCCAAAAGGGATTTAGGGTTTTGTATATAAAGTTGAAAAGTGAATGAGAAGCTCATTCTTGTGTGTGGCCAAAAGTGGCTCTCCTCTTCTTCTTTTTCTTCTCTTGTTCTTGCTAGCTTGAGCTTGTGCTTGAGAGAGGGAGTGTGAGAGTGTGAGAGAGTGAGTGTGTGAGCGTGAGAGACCAGGGAGGAGAAGCTCTCCATCTTCTCCTCTTTCCTTCTCTTCTCTTCTATTCTCTTGTCTTGCTCGCGTCAATGGAGCTTGGAGCATGGAGCTTGAGGAGGGAGCTTGCTTGAAGCTTGCACTTGGATCGTGGAGCTATCGGAGTGTGCGGGAGAGGAGGTAACTCGATCGGCATGGAGGTAAGCTCACTACACTCGTAGATATAGATGGCGCATCGGCTATGTGAGAGGTAGCCATTAGTGCTTGGCTTGGAACGCTTGAAGTAATAAGCAGTCCATGAGTCTTGGCGGTTGAGCGAGAGCTCCCACATATACATTTATGGACATACACTAATTAATCCTTAAATGATATCATGTTTTCTTTATGCCTTGTTGAGGTCCCTTCCTCATCCCACCCGCCCTATTCTAACCCATTTCCATGGTTTTCTCTGGCCCCTTTCGGTTGTTTTATCATTTGACCAATCCTCCATATGAATGCATCCTATGTTCACCGAAATTAGAATTTGACCATATAGCCCTATTCATCCCTCCAAATTGGCCACTTTCCTATTTATTGTCCTCTATCCTGAGCAACAGTTCATCAATTATTACTTTTGAAGTATTTTGCGTGAACCAAACATGTTTCCATGCGAACACACCCTTTTCACACCAGAACTGCAGTTTGACATAATAGCCATGATCTTCCCCTTTTCTTGCACACTTTTTCTTTTTATGGCACATCTTTCGAATGCACGAATTGGCCTTTATTTATTTTTGTGTGTTTGTGGATTTCTTTTTATGTGTTTTTTGTGTTTTTTTCCATGTGAACCTGCTCTTTTCTTGTCGAAATGGCATCTTGCTTGGATAGTCTCGAGTTATTAGTCCCCTCGGATATTTTTCATTTTTTCTCCCCCTCATTCTAGCCCATCAATTTTTTTTAAATTGTGTATTCCTACATATTTTTGTCTCTTTTTCCATGTGAACACGCCTTTCTTCCATTGTAATCGCATTTTGATCTGACAGCCCTATCAAACAACTACATTAATTAATGGAGATTGAGATTTTTTATTTTTTTTACCTCTTGTTTTGCTTGACGAATTGTCTGGAATTAATTTTTGTTCCAATTTTTGTGAGTGTTTTTAAATCATTTTTTCCATGTGAACCACCCTATTTGTCACGTACCATGTTTCAACTTGATAGCCCTATCCATCTCGTCAAACTAAACATTTTTTCTTTTCGGAGCATTCCATTCCAACTACCTGTTTTTTTGTTATTACTTTTTAATTATATTTTTAGGTTTTATTTTTCTATTTTTTCCATATAAACGTGTGATATTCTTGTTGGAATTGTATTCTAACTTGACAAGCTTGTGCGGGACCTTTGCTTGGATATTTTTTCTTCTTTCTGCACTTTGTTATCTTGTATGCATATCAGGTGTCCAGCGTGTTACGTGTTCAACCCATTCCTGCTTCTTGCGCTCTTTTTTGATCCCGTCATTACAAATTTTTTTACTGCTACTCCGTTTATGTGAGTGAGACGAGGGAGTTCATTTTTTTAATTCTTTGCTTTTCTTTATTGAAAAAAAACTCAAAACTCAAAAATTTAAAAAAATCCTTTCTCCCTGCCCAACTGTTCCCTCTCGTACCCTCCCCTCTCTCTCCTCCCGCCACCATCTCCTCCCTCTCTTCCTTCTTCTTCTCCTACACCCTTCTCTCCTGCTGTGACGCCCTCCTCACCACCCTCCTAGGCGTCGCCTTCTACGCCATTCTCGTGCTCTCCCTGCACCCCCTATGTTATCGCCTTCCCTTCCCTATACCCTACTCCCCACCCCCCAAAGCTCCCACCCTGTCGCCTTATCCTATGCCCCCCAACCCCCCCCCCCCCCCCCCCCACCCCTAGCCTACCGCCGCTAGCCTTTCCCTACCATGTCCTACTGCCTACTCGCCTACCCCACCCAACCCCCCGACCACACCTCATATGCCTTACCCTGCCTACCCTAGTCTACCCCCCGCCTCGCCCCGCCTGCTATCCACCCCTATTCGATCCCCGACCTTTCTCCCCCCCGCCCGGCCCCCATGTGCCCATCCTTTTATCCCTCTCTCCCCTATTTTAGCCCCCCACCCCCAAGTTTCCCTCCACCCCCACATTAGACCTCCCCCCTAATTTAGCTCCCCCTCCACATTTTGGCACTACCTACACCTTTGGCCCGGCCTTTTTTTCTAAACCCCCCACCATGTTGCATAGCAGACATTCGATTTTACGGGATCATGTCGAGCCCATGCCCCGGTTTTTCTTCTTCGTGCAGACGATTTGCACTACATGGTCATTGATGTGCGGATTTTCTTAGTTTGTGCATGCGTGCCATCTAAGCTTTGTTCACGGACAAGGATGCACATGTGGTCTTCTTCGTGTGGTGGATTTGTTGTTGTTCGCACATAGATTGTTGTTCATATGTCGTGTCACGCTAGTACCTACCTTTTACCCGCATTATTACTTATTATTTAAAAAAAACAAAAAACAACAATCAATAAGCCTAACAAAAATACATAAAAATTCAAATTAAATGGGAAAAATACTAAAAATCTATATAAAATTTTAAAAAACTTGCAAAACTTGAGATAGTATGTTTCAAGTAAAATTTTACATTTAAAAATTCCAAAAAAATTGGAAAATCTAATTAAAATTGGTAAAATTCATAAAAGTCTATAAAAAGTCACAAAAATAGCCAAGAAAATCTTGAAAATTCCCACACACTTTCAACATAAATTCCACACATTTTTAATTTCTTTTTACTAACATGGCATCATCATTGAAATAAAATAAACATCAATACAAATAAAATACTAAAAATAAATTTAAAAATAATAATTAACCCAATAAAACATAACCTGACTCACATACAATTTACATAAATAAAATCCACCAAAACAAACAAATTGATAGTACAACTATACCCTTTTTAAAAAATCACAGATGAAAAAGAAAAAAATCATTAACACATTTAAAAAATGATAGAAAAAGAAAAAAACCACTAAAATATTTTTTAAAAAATAATAAAAATACACCTAACAAAACTAGACCCTCTTATTGTTTTTTTGTATGATAGGTTAGCCATGTAGATCAACTCTCTGTTGGTCAACCTGTTGCACTTCTATTTGTGGATTTTTTCTAGTCGTGAGAGTCACGTTGGTTCTTTTTCCACCGTGCAATGTGACGTATAGGATAGCATATACACATTACTAGATTTTATTTTCTTTTCCCTTTTTACGTGCACCACAAGGCACATTTAATTTGGAAATAAAATTATCCCGACCGTTGCACCCACAAAAATAACAAAATACACCCCATAAAAATTTTAATTAAAATCAACCGATTGTTAATTTGTAAAAGAAACCCTCGTTGTTGCACGAGTACATGGCACAATAACCCACACAATTTTGTTAATTAAAATTTACCCATGATGTCGACAATGCACGTGCATGCATGCTGCAGACACATTTAACTTGTAAATAAAATTAGTCCCCCATCCACACATACATGCACTTTGTGCCAAACATCATCTAATTTGTAACAAGGACGTGCATTAGTAGAGACCAAAGTTCACTCTAAGCCTGAGTGGGATTGGGTTACATGATTCGATTCACCATGCATTAATGGGTAATTTAATAATAAATTACAAAGTAAAATTTTCACCCATAAAAGGAATCCATGTAGTTCTCACCCACCCACATAATTGCACCTTAGGTTGATGACATGCACTTACGGGGTTGGGATTTTGGTAGTCTTGTCAAGTCATATTTGTTGTCAATGGTTTGGTCATGAGTCTCTTATGGTTTCTTTGCTTAAGGTCGGTCGAGTCAAGGGTATAGTGTGACTTGATTAGATTTTATTTGGATTGCTTGATCACAGGGGATTAGGGTGCTTGTTTGTGTATATACCATGAAGCTTTCGGTCGCACATGTGCATAGGTCACGTCAAAATTTTTCCATAGGTTGTTATGGATTGCCTGGGGTTGTCTAGTTTAGTCTTGTGAATCTTGTTATTTTCTTCATTTTTTTTCTTTCTCAATTGTTAATTATCCTCTCATTCTTGGGCCGCCCTGGGAGACTTCTTCAGCATGTTCAAATTCCTATCTTCAATTTGTTCGTGTGCATGCTTGTTTTGAAGATACTTATGTATGTCTTGCTATACATTTATGTTGATATCTTGCTTTCATCCATCAACAATCCAATCTAAACACTTAGAAGAACATTCCAAACTTGACAATAAATCCTAATGAGTATGTGACTATTGCTCAAATGGATGTGTTGTGACTATTGCTCAAATAGATGTGCTGTACTACTTTGCACATGCGTTTCTTACTAGATTCATTATCTTGTTGGAAAGAATGTGTTGTTTGCAATTCCTTTAGAATGTACCTCTCTATTTTGTGGATGGAAGGAAAACCCTAAAATGTCTCGAGTTTAGCATGAAGTTTAAGAAGAAATATCTTCACCCTATATAGCAATGGTGCAGTCTTTGGATGTATCATCTTTTTAATGAAAATTCTCCTTCTTTTTTGCTCTCCATATTTGGGGACCGATGCCATTCAAACTACATTTTGTTTTGTATTTGTGGGTATTGTGTTCTATGTTCTGTGATATGTATGTGTGGTGTGTATATTATCCTTGTCACGAAGAGGAAATGATGAAGTTGTTCTTGAAGAATATTGAAGCTGAAATTGATCAAAGCTGGTTGGAGATTAAAGTTAAAGATTGTCTGGATAACTATGTGCTATAATGCAGAAAACTCTCATATCCTTTACTATTTTGTTTGATTCTAGTTTGGCATACTTTGGATTGATCTATACTTTAAGGTGTTTTCCTTTCGTCAATTTGTTTGTTAGATCTAGGTTATTTTACGAATGGATGGAGTCATAATTGCTTGTTGTTTCTTATGAGATGATTGCTAGTGAAGATAAAGTGATGAGCTAGTATTTTGAGCTTCTATTATTCTTTTCTAAGGTTGTGAGGATGCTCCCTCATTAAGTTTGGGGATATGTTGAGTGCTGAAATGACTATATTTTTAGCTATTTTTAATTGATTTTTGGATGGTTTTTGGTTGATATGAGCATGTGTTGATTGAATTTTGATGACTTTGAAAGTATTTTGGGATAGTTTGATTATGTTTGGGAGAGTTGTGATGGTTTTTGGTTGAGATTTGCTATTCTAATAGGTTCTGTGATGAGTTTATTTGGTTTTGATAGGGTCTGTTTTGCCTATGTTTTGATCTGTTTTCTTATTGTTGGTGAGGTTAAGATTGTAAATAAGTCTTTTGAGGAGTAATTGAGAATGTGTTGAATGGTTTTGGATAGTTTGAGGTGGTTTTGGTTGGAGTTGTATGATCTTTATGCTTTTTGTTAACCCTCTATTGAGCTTTTGTAGAGCTTTTATCTATATTCTATTTGCCTTTGTTTCATAATCTTGGAAGAGGAGGATTGCAAGCTCAAAATAGCTCAAAAAAGCAGAAGAAGTAGCTGAAGAAGATTTGAAGTGAAGACTCCAATGACAGTGACAATAGTGAGCACTCAAGGGACAATGTAGTGGCTCTGGTGACTCTTCATATCAGAATACCTCTAGGGAGGGGTATCCACAACCAAGATGGGGTTATTAAGGATTATTGATTGTAATTCCATTGTACTATTGAGTGAGGATGTGTGTGCGAGAGATCAAGGATGAGAGATAGTCATTTGTATACTGAAAAGCATTGTATCTATATGAGAGATTGAGAGAAGATTATGGAGACCTTGAAGATGAATACTATGTGATGAAATTCCATTCAAAGTGGAGTATTCTTTTGTGTTTTTATGGTTCTTTGATGGATTCTAATAAGAATATGAAGAATGTGATAAAGTTTATTAAAGATAAAGCCATGAGAAATTCTTTCTATGATGATGCATGAAGATTTGTTGTGCCTGGTCTTCTTTTTCTTGTTGTTGTTATATAAAGGATGGAAACAAGCTCGTTGATGAAGACAATATAGATTTTCTTGGAGTAAGATCCTTGTTTCCTTGAAAGCACCAAAAGATAAATCACAATGTACCAAAATGCACAAAAAAATATTGCAAAATGTTTCGAGAGGTATCAAAATGCACAAATAGTTGGGTGTAAAATGCACTGTAATATGTGCAATAAAGGTGACATATAAAAAGTACCAAATAGTACCATGGAGTACCAAACAATATTTGATATTCAAAAATAAAAAGGACGAAGTAGTACTAAGAATACTGGAAACTACCAAGCAATGGGGGTCTCCCGACAAGGGATGGGGGTCTGCCAAGCAATGAGGAGTACTAAACAATATATTATATTCAAAAATAAAAGGTACCAAATAGCACCAAAAATATCACAAAAATATCAAGCGATGGGGGGTCCTCCCCCAATTGATGGGGGATCCTCTGAAAAAGTTCTCATGAGGGTCACCACCAAGCAATGGAGAGCCCTTTGCCAAGGGATGGGGGGACCACTAAGCAATAGAAGTACCAAATGTCACAAAAAATACCCTAAAGGTACCAAGCTATGGGGGGTCCTCCAAGCGATGGGGGATCCTTTAAAAAAGTTCACCAAAAATACTCTAAAGGACCACTAAGCAATAGAAGTACTCAAAAATAAAAAGTACCAAATGTCACCAAAAATACCCTAAAGGTACCAAGCTATGGGGGGTTCCTCCAAGCGATGGGGGATCCTTTAAAAAAGTTCACATGAGGGTCACCATCAGGAGGGGGGGAGGGTTTCGTTGTAGTCAAGGCCCCCTCTCTTGGTAGAAACCCATACAATGATTGGTGCACATGGGGTCACCACTAAATGATGTGGGGGACCCTTTGCCCTAGTGGGGGACCTCCCTCGCTTAATTGTGACTCGTAGAATTTTGGTGCACATGAGGGTCACCACTAAGCGATGTGGATGCCCTCCGTCGCAATGAAGGCCCCCCTTGTTTATTGATGATTCATAAGGCATTTAGTGCATAATGAGGGTCAACATGAAGCCTAATATACAAAGATCTACCACACCCAGTTTAAAAGTTTGCAGAAGTGTTTTGACAAAAATCATGAAAAGATTCAAAATATTCTAAAATGATCCAAATTTTTCAAAAGACGCCAAAACAAATACAACACTAGGCCAACAGAGTACAGTAGCTACCAAAAGATAAGGAAAAAGTACTTGTTGAGCTTCTACCTCTTGGGCAAGAAGTTGCGAATCCTTAGTCATTCCATGTCAATGAAGCACAAAGTTAGAAGTAGCCCATACCTATTGCATTGTCGAATGACACCTTGCACGAAGAGTCAACGTCCATCACTCGATGGGTTGGTTCCTTGATCTACCACGTCAAAGGGCCAAGGGTGATCAAGTAGGCCTGAAGTAGGAGCTAGACGAGAGCATATGTGCGAGGTGCAAGAGATCACGTGTGATTGAAGGAGGTCGAGAAAGCACAAGTATAAGGCACACCCAAACTATAAACTATTCGCACATATGCATGCAATGGTCCCTCTTTAAACGATGTCCATAATGAAAGGGCACCCTTTTTTAGGATTCTAAATTCTATATCCCTTTCTCCCAATGGGGGCAATGGGCCACAACACTATCTCCCACAAGGATCAATGGTCTAAATCAATCAATGGAGAGTGGGGATCAATGACCCGAATATATGCGGTTGTTCTTAGCCTACAATACTTTACTATTGCTTTTTGTTGAACCCCTTGGAATAAGCACGTGTTCCCGCATGCATCCAAAACAAAGCTTATAATTTTGGCTTGTCAATGCAAAAACAATCATTATGAGTTGTCCAAGCCCTTAATAGATTAATGCAAAAACACTCATTATGAGTTTCTCACATCCTTAATGGATTGATGTAAAATACTTGATCCTCGTTCCGTAAATTAGTTACTACAATAGCTCCTTCAAACTAGATTCTACATGCATTTTGTAGATTTTTTGCTCTGGCCTTCACCTAGTCCTCTCCTCTACCTCTAACCTTAAAGCCATCTGTTTGAGCCCTCCCCCAAAAGGAGCATATATTTGATCTATCCATCGAGAATCGACCTCCCAACAAAGACATTCTCGCACTATCGTGCCATTTATGTCGCGATCTATTTGCCGATAAGGCTGTTTTTTGTTTCCACAAAACATCCTTGAGCACTACATATTTGAGACTTTTTCCCATGGCGATGGTTCTTGCACCAGGGTTTTGCTTTGGTGGATGGTCATTTGAGGACACCATCGAGCAATCTGTTGTAACCCATTTTCCCCGGGGTGCCTCTCTCACTTGGTGGTGGCCCTCGTTCCTTATTATTGACTTCAATGGTCCCCACCAAGTGGTGTGTGGTCAACCATTGCCAGTGGAACCCTCCCTTGCAACCCATTTCTAGTAAAAGCCTCCTTCACTTGGTGGTGGCCTATGTTCTGTGTCTACGAGGTCACCACTAAGTTGTGCCTGGCCACAATCCGCGAGGGGAAGCCTTTGTGGCATGTTGGTGGCCCTCATCCCCTGTAAGTGTCCCCAAGGATCACTGCCAAGCAATGTGTGGCTTCTTGCTACTAGGGAAAGCCTCCATTGCTTGGTGGTGACCCTCTCTAGTGTTATTGTCTTCGAGGGTCACCACCAAGCGATGTATGGCTATCCACGAGGGGAAGCCTCCCTCTTGGTGGTGGCCTTCATCCCATGTTATTGTCCTCAAGAGTCAACTTCTCCCAGTGTGTAGTATAAAAGTATTAGTGAGTAGCCTCTATCGCTTGGTAGTGACTCTCTTTGGACTTTAGTTTAGGCCTAATGCCTCCATCTTGCTCAAGGCACATAAGATACTAGGCTCACCTAGTAGTGCTTGGAGAGTTGTGCATGATAGAAAATCACATGCAACTTGTAATACCATGCATGCAATTCCAAAGGTCGATTTGAGAAATGTGTGAGGAATGGGACATTGACATGAGATGGAGTGTATCTACAATTATGTCTCTTCAACGGATTGTAGAGGACTTTCTTGTGGGGTTTTTTGAGGATATATTTTCTTGCAACCCATGCTCACAGGGTGACTATCATGTCGAGAGATTTCAATAGCTCGCCTCACGTATGACTATGATATGACAGACTATTGAATCCTATTGATATCTCAGATCGGCGCATGCAAGAAATTCTTTCATCCCTCCTCTTCATCGTCGATGATCCATGCCAAGATCCCCCATCTCGCATGAGAGGACACGCACTTACAGAGAGCAAGAGCAACGACCTAGCAAATGGTCAAGATCTGGATGCAAGCTAATTGTGTCCGACGAGCATCTCCAAGCCTTGCCCCACCACCTTGATTCCCATCACACTAAGCCTCTCTAGGCCCTCCAGGGTGAGCCCCTCCAGGTCCTGGTCCTTGAGCCTCTCCAAGTCCCACCCTGCCACTCCGAGCCCCTCCAAGTCCCGCCCTTCCACTTCAAGCCCCTCTAGGTCCCAACTCTTGAGCCCCTCCAAGTCTTGCCTTGCCACTCAAAGCCCCTCCAGGTCTCACCCCACCACTTTGAGTCGCTCAAGGAAAAGCCCCACCACTCCAAGCCCCTCCAAGTCCCGCCCCTCCAGCCCCTCTAAGAGGAGCCCCTCAAGGATGAGTCCTTCTAGTTCAAGGCCTAAGTTGCTCTACACAAAGCCCCATCACCCCAAGCCTCTCCATGCCCACTAGCCCTAGTCCCTCCACGTCAAGTCCCCCCAAGGACAAGCCCCTCCACATTGAGCCCCCTGGGGGATGAGCCCCTCCACACCAAGTCCCCCCCAAGGAGGAGCCCCTTTAGGCCAATTCCCCCAAGGATGACAAGTCCCTTTAGGCCGAGCCCCATCGCCCACAATCATCCTCAACGAGTGAAGGACCCCAACTTGCAATCGTCCCCTCCACACCAGCACCTTCTTGTGCCTTTGCCTCCACCTCAACTCCTTGATATCCATGAGTTCAGATGGAGGACGAGCTCACCCTCCATGACGAGCTCAACATTGTCCTCAATGAATGCTCAATGGCAAGGGGGGGGGGGGGGGGGGGTAGTGGCCCCCTCTAGGGCAATTGTACCTTTGAGAGGGCAGCGGCAGGTTGTGGAGTTGGACGTGGTGGATCCATATGGATATTGGAGTTCTTGCTCACCCTAATGAAGAGCAGTTGATCGATTCCATCCTTCTTGCCCTCCAATAGTAAGTTTTAGCTATTTGTTTTTTGAGCATCTCAATCATTGATCTTATTGATGTGTTGCCTTAATAATCTGTTTTTGTGCCCCTTGCATTTGATAGCTATGTAATATCACTACTGCCACTGGAGATCTAAAGATCCATGTATTGTCTTGACCCGCTACTGTCATGTCCCCTGCAAGACATCAATGTCTCATTGGATGGACGCTTCGATCAATGATGTGTGAATTATCTTCATTTCGTACCATCAGAAGTAAGTGCTTGATTAAATAACATTGCTTGTTTGTGTAGACCTAGTTCATTTATATTTGTTTTGGCAATTTATCTACTTTGATGAGTGAATAACTCTCACTAGAGAGTGATATTGTACAATATCCAATAAAACATTTGTTATTTTACAAATATTGCTGGCAAGGTCTACCACAAAAGTGCTCAACAGCAAGTATCTACATCTCTCCTTTGAGATTTGGCTCTTGCTCTTTGAAGGTGTTGACCATAAACTAATTTCACTTGTGTCTTTAGGGCTGGGCACAACTTGTGGCCTTCATGGAGGGTATTCTTTTTGTAACAACCCTTTTATGTAATCTGAGTACAAGGATTGTGCGGGTTATACAATTGGGCCTTGAAGACATCATTTGTGGATGGAGAGTGTGCCTCAATGCATTTCTTCTTCTAAAGGTTATATACAATCTTTCAAATGTGAGTGGATTTTATGATGCAAGCTTGTTTTGCTAGTCAAAGCTCGTAGTTTGTAATTTCTTCTTTGGTGCAAGATGTTGATATAGAGAACTACTTGGAGTTTGAAGTCAAGAAATTCAAAGTTAGTGCCATTTAATTTTTTGCATCTACAATTGCCAAGCATTGCAAGGACAAGGTATTGTAGAGAGAGGAGTTCATGAGAGAGAGATTACAGAGGAGGCACGAGTAGGAACAACAGTAGGTAAGAGCTCTGGGGGAGGTGGTAGATGCCATAAGAGGTCATGAGGAGGCCATGAAAGAGGTTCTTCAATGGGTTGATTTGAGATAAGCTGTAGATAGCGGGTCACAAGTGGTGGAGAGAGGACCACAGAGATTGGAAGCTCTCTGGCATGATATAGAGGAAGCACATCAACCCTCCCAACCATAACCTCCCCCCCCATCCCAATGATAACCCTGAGGACAACCTCGTTGCCCTCACGTGAAACCTAGCCATACTCGCAACCAAGCCCGCTCTTGAAGATTTGGCCCCTACCCTCGAGGAGACCCTTGAGCATGGCCTTCAAGGCCTCTAGGTTTTACATTTATTTGATGGTATGGTCTTTCTAGAGTACAAAAGCCTTGTGAAACGTTTACCTTTCTTTTGAGGAAAATGCTTGTGTCTACAATTGTGAAAAGACCGGCTCGTTTTAGTTATAGTTGGGTTAATTGAAGTGTTTATTATGTGCAATGAACCCCATGAGGGTTAGTACCAAGTGAAGGAGGCCTCTCCTTAGATCGAAGGCCCCCACTTCACTTGGTGTTGACCCCCTTGTGTGTAGTGAACACCGTATGGATCACCATCGAGTGAGAGAGGCACCTCCCTGGGGCGATGACCCCTGTATCACTTGATCATGACCCTCCAAGTGTAAGCCATTCAAATTTGGTACCTTTCTCAATGACAATTAGCTCTAATATGATTTGCTCATGGCCTAAAGTAGACTGATATGAGAGATTACTCAAATGAGGCACAAGGAACCTGCATTTATGAATCTATTTATCATGCACAAAAAGTATCCAAATGCCACAAAAAGGTACCGTGGGACTACTAAACTTGATACTTGGAAGTACCAAGACTACCCATAATGGTACAATGAGACATACAATAGTGGCACTAAGAAAGTACCAAAAACTATCAATTTTGGTACCCTTGGATAGAGAAAACCATAAGTAAAGATAGTCTTGGACATAAGTATAGAATGGTTTTAGATACAAAATAAGTGTTGAGAGCTAGGGAATGTGCTATCCAAATGTGGATTGTGATGCTTAAACTTTAGCCTACTCTACTTTATGTTTGTACAACTTCTGTTCTATTTCTGTGTCCTCACTCTTTGCCTTTGTCTATCTTTGTCACTTTCATTGCAGGAGTTGTATCTCTATATAGGAGTGAGGCTAGCTTCATTTTGTGATCGTTGAGTTTAGACAGACTTCTTAGGTGATGATGACATGTATCTCTCTTTCATAGTCCAAGCCTTGATTTTAGGTGTATCTCCTTGAATCTTGCAAGTAAGCGCATGTTGTCCTGTAACTATGCAATCCTCAGAGGTAGCTTTGTTGGGCCACTAATGGCAACGCAGATACATAGCATTGTTTGCTATCTCTTTGCACGTGAAGCTCTTTTCTTTTCTTATTGGAACTTGGCAGACATTGAGAGAGTAGTTAGAGATAAAGTGATGCAAATGATTCCTTTGATCATGTGAATGTAAAGCAAGATAAACAATGTGAATGGCAATGCATATTTTTATCATCAACATAGAAGCTAAATGAAGTAGGAAGTTAGATATCTTCATTGTGCAAGTTCGTCCTCAATTGATGTAATGTGCACATTGATCCTACCTTCATAATGATCAAAAGTTCACCATCCAGCCAAACATCAATATCTTGTAATGAATTTCCAAAAAACTCCTCATGTCTTAGTCTAGTGGCATCAATTTCCCACAACATGATGTTATCTTCTATACAAAAATGTCATGATGAAGTTTTCAGTGGTTGGCAATCATGTACTTGCAGACAACAAAATCTAGTTGTACCTTTTAGGAGATTCTATCTTGTACCTTTGTATCCCAGCCTACATCTTGTATTTTTGCACCTCGTGAAATATTTTGCACATGTAACTCTCACTTATTCTAGAATTTGGTATAACTCCCACTCCTTACTCTTGAAATTTGGAAGGGGAAGGCTAGACAAGGCTCTTCACCTTGGTCCTCCCCTTGTAAAGCTATTCACCAAAACAGAGCCGTGGATGATATCCAGAACATCTTGTACACATTCTACTAGTTGCCACTCGTGGAGGCTTGATGGATACAAGTTTCTTAACATCAAATGGTCTTGTTAGTTACAAGGTGAATAAGAAACACAGACCTTCATTCATATCAGAAAGTGGATGCAACCAAAATGCACCAATAGTTGGGTCTATGGAGAGGGAGATCAAAGGTAGTGGACTCAAGGTGAAGCTCCTTATACATGAAAACATGTTGCACACACATTTCTTTGATTGTCTTCTCGGAGTGACCAAGCCTAAAATCTATTACCGTACCCTTCTAGCAAGTTAAAAAAAGGGTTGGCCTATCAAAGATCTCTTTCGCTTTCTTTGTTGCATGATTATCC
Source organism: Lygodium microphyllum (assembly GCF_053477565.2). Taxonomy (NCBI): domain Eukaryota; kingdom Viridiplantae; phylum Streptophyta; class Polypodiopsida; order Schizaeales; family Lygodiaceae; genus Lygodium; species Lygodium microphyllum. The sequence continues at coordinate 155,931,484 of NC_141136.1, read as the reverse complement.
AAATTCCCTTCGTTATGGTCAAGGGAACCCACCTGTCTTGCTCATTGAGTGTATTGAAAGTGACTATGGACTTGATAGAAGCACTAGGTCTTCTACACTAAGAAGATGTCTCCATGGAGTAGGAAGATGGAGGGCAGAGATGTGCGGCTGAATGGAGAGAAAATAACCAAAAACTCCAAAGGGTAAAGCATCTAACTCAACTTCGATATGTGTGGCTCATATATTGGAGCTTAATTCACCTTGAAGCATGTCCAAGCACAAGTAAAACAACAAAACATGGAAGAGAAGGGCACAATACAATTGGTAGCATCGAATTAGTTGTCACCCAACCCTACTCGCCTATGCATCTTGTTGGAATTTGTTAAGTTAGGGTGGAAGTTTGTTCTATTCTAATTTGAGGGACCCTTCCAACTTGTTTTGCCACATTACCATTCGACATTGATTCCTTGCTAGAAAGGCCTCATGAATATGAGAGAGAGAGAGAGAGAGAGAGAGAGAGAGAGAGAGAGAGTATAAATTACGAAAAAAAGAGAGAGAATATAAATGTGCTTTAGCATGTCACCTCTTTGCTAGAGTGGGGCCCGAGTGGCGACAACCACTTGTAGGTGGATGAGGACATTTCACAGTTACTAAGATGCAATATACTCACAAGTCCATTCAACTTGCATAGGCCAATATAAATAAATTGAGGGGCATGTGGCTCAACCACTTGATTTGTGCTTGAGAACACAGAACACAACTCAAGTGATAATAGTACCACCAAAAATAGAGATTACTAGGTTGACTTCAACAAGTTCATCATACTTGGCAACCATCTAGCTAGAAATGTTTCTCTCTCCATTCGAATATACTTTTTTAAATCCATTGCTCCTTGTAATTGTGATCGAGACTGCAGGTCCACGCGTGACGCAAGTCTTGACTTGTACGTGGCCAGAGTGTTTATAGCTCGAAATCCCGCACGATAAGTACATGAACTTTAGGCCTGACATTTCATTACTCTATGGTGGTAACGAAGTGTAAGACGTGGCATGCTGTGAAGTGTTGAATGGGTTTTCCTTCTACTAGTGTGTCGGAGCGTTACACGTGGCACCGAGGAGGGGGGGCGCGGGGCGGACAGGCTTCCAGCTTACTTGCGTGATGTGCCCGTGGATGGGCTGGGACGATAATGTCGTTGCAGGAAGACCCTAATTTCTTTATGAACTCTGCTGCCATCGACAAGATATCGGCTCTCTTTCTGTGCTCCCTTCATCTAGCCAGCGAGCGTGGCTCAGCGTTTGTCGCTCGAGCTCATCCTAAGGACCACTCCAAGGTACTTGTCTTATTGTTACATGCTCTGCTATCATCTGTTGAGGCGAGTGGTGATCTCCGGGCTATTTATCACCTCATCATATGGGTCCAGCACGAACAGCAGATAATTTAGCTGCCTGTCATGCCATCCATCTCAAATTTGCCCTCAGTGGTTGGATATCGTGGCTGGCATACTCTCTCTTTGTAATTTTCAGTAAATTACATGAAGTTTTTTCGATCTTCTTCTTTCTTGTCTTGTGCTTTCTTCAATACATTAGTACCAGAGAAGACACTAAATATAAGGATGTGGTAAAGTGGGGGTATCTGGAAGGTACAATTTCAAAAAGGGTGGCATTCCCCCTAACGACGCACCAAGAGGTGGATTGAATGGAGGGTAGGTAGATGGTGGGAGGGAGAATGAGAAGGTGTTAGGAGCGGAGATGGAAAATCCAACCTCTAGTGTGCTTTGAGGGGAAGTGGAATGTAATCCAAGATTTTGAAATGAAGATATGAGTAGATTAGAATGTGGAGAAGAGAATGGTGGGGTGGGAGGGAGTTGAGAAGTGTGGTTTACTTGCTCAAATGAAATAGATGGTAGAGATAAATTTGATAAAGGGTATCTACTTTGAGAGCCTCCTCTATTAAAGTTAACATAATGAAAACCATTCAGCTCCTACATACCAAAAGGAGAAACAAGAGAGGGTTTTGGCTCATACGACTCAAAAGGGTTATACGAACTTGACATAAGGCCTAGCTATGATGAAAAAGATGGATCGCTAGACACAATGAATGTCGGGGTTCCTCCAAGATCAAAGAACTGGCCAGTCTCACCAATTGGTCCAAATGGAATAGTAGCACTCGTTGGAGGAGTGTAAATTGAACTATACGTGATGCGTAAGTACTCCTCAAACTCTTCATTTATAAGATGACCAAAACGAGAAAAAGAAGATGGTAAAGGTGAAGGTGTGTCTGCCTCCTCCTCAAGACTATAATGTCTTCTCAAAGCTTTGAATGATGGAGAAGCCTGATAGCATCATAGGATGTGAAGAAGAAGGTGTCTGAGACATTACGAGTCAGAATCGAGTCCCATGTGAGTCTCACACAAAGACTAGCCTCCATAATCACCGTAGGATACTCTTTAGAAGAGCATTGGCTCTGATACCATGTGAAGATATACTAGGGTTTGCACTGAGGAAACATAGCATGTACGACCAAGATTGAAACACAAAGACTCAAACGACAGAGACAAGCAAAACTCAAATCCTAAACACTAAACGCAAAAGGAAAAAACTCAAAACTCAAACATAGAGAGAAGAAACTCTGAAGTGAATGAATGCTGTAAATGAATATAAGAGTGTATAGAATGTCCAAGAGTAGAGCAATGCAATGTTGGAGAGTGATGTCCATGGAAGATGGATCTCGAGTGCTGTAACCACCAATCAAAGTGCTGAAGTGCGTTAAACACCAAATGCTGATCACTAGAGTGTTAGGAAACTAAGGCGACAAACAAAAGAGGTGTTTACCGATGCAGACGGCTTGCTAGACAACAAAAACACAAGTATTGTAGTAGTTGGTTGGTGGGAGAGATAGTAGCAGCCTGTTGCTTGGCACTAGATGCTGAAAACAGAGGTTGATTAGGTGCTATGACGACACAACATAGGGAGACCTCTAAATAGCAAGGCAATTGTTGAAAACAGGTTGTCTAGGGCTGCATAGTAACGGGCTGCAGTCAGTGATGACTGGACAGCAGATGGTAAGTAGTTGATGCTTGAAATCTGCATGGTAGAGTGAGAAATCTGCACAAAAGGATAAGGTTGAATGGTGGGCAGCTTGTCTATTTATGGATGATGAAGGGTGCCCCAAAAAATTAGGGTTTTGGGGGATCACTAAAACTCTCTTGAATCGTGCACCAAATTTGCGTTTTTCATTAATTAAGTGTGTTTTGGGGCTGTTTAAAAATGCTAACCAATTGTAAAGTGTGTTTTAGCTCAACACTCTTGCCATTGAGGATACTAACTTCTAAGTCTCTTGTTTACTCTCCGGCTCAGAATGCACTGTATAATTTGCTATAAAGACAGGCACAAATGATACACTAGGTGCAAGCTAGGTTTGCTGGTACTAGTGAAGTAATAGCTCTTGCGGAGGAGGTTGAGGGATGGAAGACTCTGTAGGTTGGCTAGGAGTGGATAGCAAACTTGGCTTAGATGTAATTATCTCCAATGTGGAAGGAGTAGGGATTGGCTCAGAGGCTGATGTAGTGCTATGTACAATATCCCTCTCATAAAAAAAAACCTCTCTGGATAATTGCCTTGTTTGTTGGAGGCGTGAGAGTGTACAATGGAACACACACACACACACACACACACACACACAGATGGAGGGAGGGAGGGAGACAAAGGAGAAGATGAAGGAAGAAAGAGTGCACTTATTGAAAAAGAATGCTAAATACAATGATGAGGATTGATGAGTCCTTGCACGCAGCCCTAAGTGTCAGTGAGGGCACTAGATTAGGCTGAGATGATGATGGTAGCACAAGAGTCAGGGAGTATTAGAGACGGAGAGTGCAAAGCCTGCAAAAGACAAGTGATTTGCCAAGTGAGGGAGGGCTGCTATATATAGCAAACTCCCACCTAAACTGTTGGACTGCAAAAATATGCCCTAAATCTGGTCGATTGCTCTTGGGAGAGGCAATAAATGCTGGCCAACTGCTCCTGTGTAGTCTGACTGCAATAAATACGCAGTCTGCTGATGTGGCAACCCACATGTGTGCTACAAAAAGTAGTAGATATTGTAAAACCTAGATAGCCTAGGAAATGCACACTAATACGTGCAAACACCAAGAAAAAACAGGAAATGCACCTAAAATTGCCAAAGCTCCCATGTTTTCATTAGGCTTTAACAGGAGCTCACAACTAGGAGATGACAGATTGTCATGACTAAATAGGCAAGCTAACAGGAAGATTGAACAAACTATAGGCTTTTGTCTTAGAAGAGTAGCTAAAAAATTAGGAGATTAGCTTGAGGAGTGAGCTTTCCTATCCTATCATTAGGGTTGTGTGTGTATGCATGACATCCAAAGACTTTGGAATGGAAAATAACAAGCCGAGTATCAAAGAATGCCTTGAAGGGAGTCCTTTGAGAAACCGCCGTAGTCGAGCATTGGTCGAGGGCATACACTGAAGTATTAACAACCTCGATTCATAGGCGCTCAGGAAGCTGTGCTGCTGGGAACATCATAGAGCGTGCCATATTCATTATAGTTTGGTTTCTACACTCTATGACTCCATTTTGAGAGGGACAGTTGGTAGAGGTGAGCTAGTGGGAGATACCGTGCTTCTGTAGAAACTTGGTGAACTTGTGGGAGATAAAACTTACAACTAGAATCACTCCTCATACATCCTATCGGATGAACAAAGTCATCTCATAGAGGCCACAAGGATGTGCCTCAGTACAAGCAATCACTAAACTAGTCTAAGAGTCTATGACCTCGATTGTGGTCACTATAAAGAAGATTGCTTGCTCCAATCGGCAAAGCTGTTGAATGGACAATAAGTTCACCGCAAGTTGAGGGACATATTATACATTTTTCAGCCAAGCAAGATCTTGACCCTCGTCAGTATCAAACTTGATATAACCTAGACCATGGATCTTGCCTAGTAGTTTTTCCCACAACAAACATTTTCAGCACAAAAATGTCCTGAATGGGGGATATGTGATAGGTGGCTCCTCTATCCACAATTCAAATAGGAGATGATGTGCTCGATTGGCTAGAATGGGTCTCTACGATTGCCTCGTTGGGAGATAACTTGCAAATGTGGACTAAGCCGAAGCCTGAGATGTCTCCACAGAGACGAGGCGAGCCTCATGCCCGGCAGACAAGTCCAACATGCCCTCTGGAGTTGAGAATGATATTGATTGTGATGAGTGACCGGTCGCAATGTGGGTTTGGTCTCACCACTATCCCTAATTTTGATTGCCACCACCTTGACTCCCTTGTTGGGATTACTCGACTGAGGGGTAGGGCTTTGAGTCTTTTTGGATCTTGTGCCTTTGGCCTTTGATCGACACTCATTGTCAAAATGGCCTGTCTTTTGACAATGTTGACAATATCTATTTTTCTTTGGTACATTCTACCACACGGGTTTTAAGGATGAGTGGGAATTTCCTTGGGTATCCCTAGCTTGGTTTTGGTTTTGATTGGAGTTTTGGTTTTGATTTTGATTTTGATTTTTCTTGCCTTGTCCTTCTTGCCTCCTTTGGGAGGAAACAACAAGAGCCCCCTTTATGGAGGAAGCAGAATGAAATTGATTGAGTAGCTAAAAGTAATGCAGTAGTTGATACTCGAATTCATAGAACTTATGTATCGTAGGTTGTGGGATCACTTGCTATACAAAATGGAAGTGTTTTCAAGCGAGCTTGTTCAGAAACAATGTGACTTGGTCATCAGAGGACTTGGGAGTCCCTTTAGTGGAGAATTTGTTGAGAAGTCGTCGTTACTCAGCCAACTTGACCTTAAGGTCATCCTTGTTAGTGATTTTAATGTTTTGAAGCTCATGGTCGAGATTTATATGGCGGGTCTTATCCCAAGCCACATAGTGGTTAGTCAAAGTGTTCGCTAGGTCAAAGTGCCGTAGCTGTGAATGAAAATTTGGTAAAAGGCCTTGCATTAGCTCGATGATAGTGGAGGCATTTTTGGCTAGATCCGTTAAAACAAGTTTGTCGTTAAAGGCATGCTTGGCAGATGAGGATGAAGAATTGTGAGGTGTTTTAGTGTAAGGATGATAGTAAGGATAGGGAGGGGGTAGGGTGGGTAGGCAAAAAAACTCGGAAAGGAACCCACAAGTACCTATGCTACAGGCATGGGGACTCTCAAGCTTTGCACAATTGTCAAGTGAAACACATAAGCATAATTAGATGGCCCACACTAGGAATTGCCATGGAGGCAAACTGTGGTATTAGCTGGTTGGCACTTGGGTAAGTAGAGGTAGGGACTCCATGTTGGGTATAACCCTAAGGTGTGAAGGATAGAGGTCGAGCCTCCCGCAATGGTATATAAGTACCACCCTACCACCCAGAGCTGAAGGTGTAGAGGTCCTAAAGGCTGTGTCTATGTTTGAAGGACCCCCTGGTGTGGTGTGTGCAATGCCATGAGGTGTCTGATATGCAAAGGTGAATGGTGTGAAAGGTAATGATTATGCAATGGAAGAAGTGGGTGGGAGAGATGGGTTTCGAAATGAAGATGCATTACGTTGGTTTTGATTAATTGATGGAAATTGAAATGAAGATGATGATGTAGAATGCAATGAAGATGAAACACCATACTCATTTTGACTTTTGAGAAGCAAAATTGAAAGAAGAAAAGGAAGAAGAAGAGTTACCAATCCCTTTCTTATAATCACCCCTTTTTGTATTAACATACATGAGCGGATCTTCAATAAGAGATTTACTGTAATCAACCTATGACACTCTAGCTTCATCTTGATCTTTATCAACATGCTGCAAAGGCCGTGAAGCAAAAGAAATAGAAGAAGGAACACAGGTAGAATCTTGTGTACGTTGCACCGAAGTAGAAGAGTTAGGTTGAAAGTAAGGAACGTACTTTGGATCTCTCTCTCCAAGAGGGGGGACCCAGCCCGAATGGAGGTCTTGATGGCTCTACAACATTATAAGATTTGTGCACTATATCTGATGAGAAAGAATCAAGTATACCTTCTTCATGTATCTTTTGTTTAAAGGCTTGTTGACATAGCTCTTCGGACTTTCTGGCTTTGTGAGCCAACATCAGTTGCAACTCCTCATTTGTGATGGAATAATGATGTGTGTCCATAGCATAGTTACTGAAACTAGCCTTTCTTTCGTGGATAGGTGGTAATTTCCTAATTACAACTTAGTTACATTAGTAATATTTATTACAAAATTGAGAAATGCAAATTAACTTACAATCTTGGACAATGAACATCGTGTTGGTTCCAAAATTGGCACCCCCGTTTCGGTATTTATTTAACTTAATTGAAGCCAATCCCTTTCAGTATTCCAACTCCCATTGCTGTCCAAAATGACCAGCAAGTCTTCAATCTGATTTGCCCCTTGATTTGGGCGGTCAATTGGCCTTCACCCGCTTTGATGGAGATGGAAAATGCGCCAAATTCATTGATTTGCTGGTCTCTCCACTTGAATTTGACTAAAAACAGCTTCAATCTTGTTGAATCCAAGTCTTGGAGCTTCCAATTTCTGGCACGCTTCCCGAGGTTGTTTCTAAATCCTAATTTCTGCTGCAGATTAGGGTTTATAGTAGAGAAATCTGAAATTTCTCAGTTGCTAGTGATCTCAATGCTGTAATCTTCGGAACAAGGCTGTAGAAAGGTTGGGAGATGAGAGAGAATGTCGGGGAAATAGAAAATTCAGACTTTCTTTGCAAAGAACTGAAGAAAATTTGTCATTTATTGTTGCTGCCTTGTCTCAACAACTTGTAGATGCAAAGAACTGAAGAAAATCAGTCATTTACTGTTGCTTCCCTGTCTCAACAGCCTGTAGATGTTGTCACCTATTGTCGATTGGTTTTCTCCTGCCCTTGGCTGCCTCAGAAGGTCCTCCAATGGCACTGAAGAGAATTAGTCATTTACTGCTGTTGCCCTACCTCAACAACTTGTAGATGCTGTCACCTACTGTTGATTGGTCTTCTCCTGCCCCTGGCTGCTGCTTAGAAGGTCCTCCAATGGCTGCGAATCAAACCAGTAGCATCTCCTTCTCTCTTGTAGGGGCTGAGTACACTAAAATGCCTCTCTCCAGCCTCTAAAGACGTTTTTCAGTCTTGTATGGGAATTTTTGACAAGTGGAAGCCTTCCCAAATGGTTTTTTCAGCATTATTTATAATTAGATATTAATTTTCAGTCTTTAAATATTGAAAAGTAATCTAATAATTATTTTGGTGCTCTGAAAAATAATCTAATTAGCCAATAATTAAATTAGCAAGGTAACTTCCATTCCCGAGTATCTCTATGTTATATTTGACCATCTGATTGGTGTTAGGTATCATTAAACGCCACTTTTCTAATGTTATCAATTGACACTTATGGCCAAATGGATGATCTAGGCCAACAACTGGCACTGATACCACCAAGTACTTGTGTGGTATGATTTCCTCGGGTCTTGGGATTGTAAATTTACTCCAACCCCAGTTACACCTCACATGTGCAACATTTACTTAACCATGTGATTAAAAGTTAATCCATATGTTAAGTGAGGTTTCAAAAAATACATGTCCTCTTGATAGTCACAAGGACCTTCGACTGTATTGGAACCTTGCGGAGTTGGCAGTGGATGCCACTCTTACTTAGTCATCATCAGCATAGGCTCTTTTGGGGATTGAGTAGGTGTGGAAGTGTTCGATGTCATCTTTCCATTTGTAGTTTTTGCTTTCGAGGGGAGCTTTTTGATCAAGAACGCAAGTTTATTCAATGAGTACTTGTTGAGCTAAAAATGCATTATAAGCTGATTAACTCTTTAAAAGAGCCCTAAAACATGTAGATTACCAAAATTTTCATTAAACAATGCGCGCTCCTAGAGAGTTTGTATATCCCATAAGCAAAACCCTAATTTGGGAGGGCTCTTTTACATCTATAAATATATAGGCTGCCTACCATTGAACCCATCCTTATTTTGGAGGTTTTGGCCATTAGCCCTCTTCCAGTAGCTGTCCAGCCCCCAATGATTGTTGCTATGTGGTCAACATCTGTCATCTAGTCTCCCATTGTTGATGATCAGTTGCCATTATCTTTAGGTGATTACATTGTTGTATTTACTAGTTCCTGCTGCAGAGATTGTTGCGTTCTGGTTTCCAGCCTGTTGCCCTTCCATTTCCAGCTCCTCCTGATTTGCATTTGCATCTACAACAGGTCATTTTTGTGTTTTCAACACCTTTCTTCATTAGCCTCTGCTCCAATTGGTAGTCATTGCACTCGGGATTTGTCTCCATTGGACAATACACATCGATACTTTCCTCAGCTCGCTTCCACGAGAGCCACTGGCTATTGGACAGCTCTACCTTTGAGCATTCTATACCTTCTCTCATTTATTTACTACATCGATTCATTCACTTCAAAGTTCTCCATCTCTGTTTGTGTTTGTGTTTTTGCATTTTGAGTTTTGAGTTTGGCGTTTTGCATTTAGGTTTTGCGTTTATTGCGTTACTGTCTGAGTTATTATGTTTCAGTTGTGTTTGTACATTATGTGTTTTCTTTGTGCAAACCCTAGCATATTTTTATATAGTATTAGAGCGGGTGGCTCCATCTTCAGATCCTTTGATGCTTTCTTGAGCTACTCCTTCAATGGAGGCTCTAAGGAGGCATTATGGTCTTGATTTGGAGAACAATGCTCCATCTACTAACTTTTGTTTAAGGGATTATTCACAAAGGTCTAACTCTTCTTTGTCTCATATTCCTTCACAAGGTGCATCTCAATTGAAGCACTTGTCACGAGGACGTGAAATTTTGAGATGCTTTAATCTTGTTGATAACATTTGATTAAATTATTAATTAAATGTGCCGGGTTGTTTAGCACATATAATGCACGTGGTACTTATTCTTCTATGGCAATAGGCCAAGGACCCTAAGGATGCAGTGAGTGTCAAAGGCAAAAATTGTAATAAGTTATGTTTGACAAGTATTAGGTGGCACCTGGTGTTAGATTTTGGCCTAGACCAATTTATTGGTCACTAATGTTGGTGGTGACATTAGAGGCTAGGCATTAATTAATTAATTGATGCCGGTTTAAGAGCTAAGAATTGCTCATAGAAAAGAAGGCTGTTAGAGAGCAAGGAGAGGTTGCTGACGTGATTTGTAGCCACTGAGGATCAATCCTATAGCATGTGATAGTAGTTTGGAGCTCTCCAGGAGCAGATGACAGTAGCCCAAGGTCCTTCTAGTGTAGATGATAGCATATAGGATAAAGCAATAGTCTTTCTGGTGGTCCTAAGTTGTAGGTGACAGCTTCCATGGCTGTTCGAGCAAGGCAGCAACAAATTTTCAGTGTTTCTCGTGATGAAATTTTGAAATTTCTCTCTCTAAGTATTCTTTCTCATCTCCCAGCCACCTCTCAAGTTAATCTCAACATTTTCTAGGAGTTTGAGTATTAAAGGAAGAGATTTCAGTCAATCTTTGTTGTAAACCCTAATTTACAGTAGAAATTAGGATTTTGATAGCCGCCTCGGGATGCGTGATCAGAATTAAGGGCCTAGGACTTGAATTGCAGCATGTGAAATTGAGGAATTTCAGGGAGATTCAAGAGGCTAGCTAGCCAACGGCAGATTTAGGGCTGAATTTGTCTTTAAAGGAGAAGGGTGAAGGCCAATCCCTAAGCAAACCAAGGGGCAAATTGGTTTGGAGGCTTGATGGTTAGTTTTGACAGCAAGAGATAGTTGGATTAGTGGAGGAGATCAGAGGATCTCGATTGTACTCCTTCCATTTGCAATATAAGATAAAGAAATACTTCAAAGGGCGCCAATTTTAGGGCCAACAAGGCATCCAATGTTAAGTGGGAAAGTGTGCATTTTCAGTTTATGTGAATTTTATGCTTGTTGTAATTACTGCTTAATCAGGTTATTTACCACCCTATATGAGGAGGAAGGCTGGTTTCAGCACCTTGTTGACCAGAGTGATCACCTCTTTGTTGAGGAAAGACTATCCACTTGGGACATTGTAGAAAGTTCAAAGTCTTCACAATCAAGTCCAATGGGAGGTTTGTACAATCCATTTTTGTGTGAGTCTGATTTTGTCTATATTGCTCCTTTAGTTATATAGAAATTAATTGTAAGTCACCAGGGAGACCTAGATTGGTATCGGTATGGTTTTGAAGAAAACTCTATGTTCAGAGATTTTCCACAAGGTAATCCTTGATCCTTTGTTTGATTTGAGTATGAGTTTGGTGTTTCCGATTTACCTTCACATTTTTTGCCCTTCCCTCCCACTTTCACTTCACATTTAGATTCCTTTTCTTTAAATCCATTCTTCACATAACCAAATGAAATTCCTGATGAGCTGCTTCACTTCGCTAGAGAAGGCCTAACAAGAAGTTATATACCACATGGTGGCTAATTGAACTTGATTTGCAACTACCACCTTGCTTGCTAGTGATAGTTTTGTTGTGCTCCAATATAGTAGCTTTTGTCTTATGCTAATTAATAAGGGTGCCAATTGTTGCTTTGAGGAAATATCAATGCCTACATGGCAGCCCAAGTATCTCATAGAAGTGCCAAGACCCAAGTGAAATGCTCATGTGGTTTCCAGTCTATTCGTTGAGTATCGCAAATCCAAAATCCATAGGATTTGTACCAAATAATAAGAGCTCTTGAAGTTCTTCAGAAGACCTCCATCGTAGCTACAAAGGCCCTAAAATTCTCCTCATCTCCATCTAGGTAAACAAAATTTTCATCTGCAAAATCTACATCTAACAACCCTTCAAACTCTGGAATGGGAAGCTTGATACCTTGAATACTTGTATTCTTATACCTCAAGAAGAAGCTCATAGCTTCCACAACAAATAAGAAAAGAATAGGTGCAAAGGGACATCCCTATTTCACTGACCTATGAATATTGAATTTGGTACCCTCTAGTCCCACCAATGAGGACATGGCTGCGAGTTGATGAATGGAGAGCCGAAACACCTTTGATCCACTGCTCTGGGAAACCCATCTTCAATATGGTGCCCTCTAGAAACTCCCAATCAACTCTATCACAGGCTGTCTTGAAATCGAGAGTAAAATGATGAGATTTTGTCCCATGGATTGTGGAAGAGCTTTGGATTCCCAAAAGGTGAAAATATTGTCAAGGATGCTACGCTCCCAAACAAAGCCAGTTTGGGTAGGGTGAATGAGGTCTAGCATCAAGAGAGAGAGTCCAAGATTGATTATTTTAACTAGGATTTTATGCGTTGTTTTGAGCAAAGTCATTGGTCTCCATTGGGTGGTCTTTGCTACCCTTCAGGATGAGGTGAATCAATTTTTGAGACGCCTTTCTGGCATAACTCTAAATGCCATAATCTCTTGAAATGTTGCTAAAAGTCCTTGCTAATCACATCCCAATAGCTCAAGAAGAAAGCTGTGTCCAATGCTAGCAAGGTCTTGGCAAGCTGCTCCCCTGAGAATAGAGCCATCAAATGTATCCCCATGCTCTTTGTAACTACTCTCTTGGTACTCTACCAGACAATCTCTCTATCCCTCTCCAATCTTGGAGGCCTTGTCTTCATGCCCAACAAAGTTGTGTAATAATTTGTGGTCACCTGACCATCCTCTTGTAGGCCTTGGGCAAGGGATCCATTTGCTCTTCTAAGTTGCCTAACACCTTGTCTAGAGTATCTAGGACTTGTGGTGCAAAAGAATTCTTTATTCACCCTATCTCCTACGTGTGTCTAGAAAGAGGGCCTTGCATGGTACTCATACTTTGATCCGGCCTCCTTCATAGCATCTATTTCCACTTTGGCTGCATACATCCTCTCCACTATCCACCTACATCCTGGTTGTCTTTTCTCCACCCTTTGAAGTATTGCCAATGAGGCTCTAGCAGCTCTCTCTTTCACTTAAAGACCTTTCCTCTTGCTCCTAGTCTTCTCCTTAAGAAAGGAGCTTACCTCCTGCAAACTCTCATCTAAGTCTCGAGCTGGCTTGCCCGCTGAAAATGACTTAGCCCTCCACATACTGGTAATACCCTCTCTCAATTCCTTGTCATAATATAGGTGTAAAGGAATTCTGATGTTGGTAGCTGTTCTTGTGGCTCCCTTCGTAAAAACCAATTATACTGGTGCATGATTTGATAAAGTGGTTCATGGAACAATACTGACTAGACCACCCTTGGCACAAGCCTAATCATCTATATAAAATCTGTCCAGACGGAAGAATATCTTGACACCAGCTGTCCTATCTCATTTGGAGAATTGCAAAGAACGTGTAAATCTGCCAAACTCTGCCATGAGCCAAGGGTCCTGTCATCTAATATGGAGGATAAAATCCTCCCAAGCTGTTTGCTCTCCTCCTCTGATAGTATCTATGCATTTGCTGCTTCTATCCTCCAAGGCCTCGACCATATGAAAATCCCCACCTACAATCTAGTGGTCAACATGAGGTAGAGATTGAGTAAGCGTACTTTAGAAAAGTCTTCCCCCTTGGAAAAGGAAGGATAGATCGAAGCTCAGTTGAGAGTATAGTTGATAGTGTAGAGTGTGAGAGTATGACACCTAGTGCAATAATCTAAAGTGTAAGGTGCAAGTACAAAGTACAACCCTTAAACCTTAGGGTTGTAAGAGGGTGTTCACACCCGAAGAGTGTAAAACACAATAAGTGCCCAAAACTGTGTAACATAGGCACATAAAATAAAAGAAATAAATCTGGGGAAAAAACCCTCTTTTACAGAGACTAAAAAATAACCTAGTGTCCTATTGAAGATCACCGATACTCCTCTGTGAGTGTAGGTGTGAGTCAAACCCAACGAATCCCCTTGGAGTGGAGTGATCAAGATACAAGGGTCATCCACCAAAGGAGATCAAATTTAAAGGATTGTGAAATGCTTTAAATTTGTCATGAGGAAGAGCTTTGGTAAAGATGTTTGCCACATTATTGGTGGTAGGACACTAGACAAGGCTGATATCACCTGCATGTAGCCTCTCTCTAACAAAGTGATAATGGATCTCAATGTGTTTCGTGCGTGCATGAAACACTGGGTTCTATGCCATTGCAATGACACTTTGTCTATTAGTGAACAAAGGAGTAGGCTTCGTGACAGATACATCCAAATCAGCTAACAAGCATCTAAGCCATATGCATTCAATTGTGGTAGTGAAAGTTGCCTTGTATTCAGCTTCACATGATGATGTGGCAAGAATGGATTGTTTCTTGCTAAGCCAAGAGATGCAAGATGAGTCAAGAAGGAAACAATTGCCACTAGTGGAGTGACGAGAATCATAATCAGGAGCCCAATCGGAATCACTGTAAGCATGAAAGTGCAGTGGCCCCCCCTTGGCATAAAGCAATCCAAGAGTCCTAGTACCTTGCAAGTACTGGAAAATATGCTTGACAGCTTGCCAGTGTGACATGTGTGGCTGATGCATATATCTGCTTAGGGCTGAAACTACAAACTGTATGTCTGGTCTTGTGTTGCATAAGTAAATAAGACATCCAACTGCTGGAGCATATGTATGGATATCAAACAAGTCACTGTCATCATGCAATGACAGCTTCAATCCAGGTTCCATTGGTGTATAAATTGGCTTGCAATTGTGTAGGCCAAACTTCTTAAAAAGTTTACCAATGTATCTCGACTGTGACAATCCAATGCCTCTAGCATCATGAATGAACTAAATGCCCAAGTAATAGTGCAAAGGCCCCAAATTTGACATCTCAAAAGTTTGTTGCAAACTTTGTTTGAATGCTGAAATCTGATCAGCATGTGTCCCTGTAAGCAAAAGATCATCAACATATAGACATATGACCAGCAAGGATCCCCCCTCTTTACATACGTAGAGGGTAGATTTTGGTGAGCTTTTTATGAACCCTTAGCTGAGTAAAAAGGCATCAATCTTTGCATACCAAGCTCGAGGAGCTTGTTTCAAACCATATAAAGCCTTTTTCAGCTTGCAGACCAAGTGTTCGGATCTCTCAACTCCAAAACCAATGGGCTGTTGTACATACACTTCTTCTTGAAGTTCCCCATGTAAAAATGTAGTCTTTATATTAAGCTGATGCACAGTCCATCCATAATGGGCAGCCAAAGCAACCATAGACCTAATGGCAGTCATGGGGGATATAGGAGCAAATGTCTCCTCATAGTCAACGCTTTCTTTTGTGTGTAGCCCTTGGCCACAAGCCTGGCCTTATATTTGTCAATGGATCCATTTGCATTCCTTTTCAGCTTATAGACCCACTTTGTACCAATGGCTTTCTTCCCAACAAGCAAAGAAACTAAATCCCATGTTTGATTCTTTATGATAGAATCAGACTCAACTTGCATTGCTGCCATGAGTGCACACTATGTTATGCATCCTCAGAACATTGAGGCTCCTCATCATCAAATGTATTTGCTGCCATAACAAACTCCATGGTATGTGCACCTTCATGCAATCGAGCTTGCCTTCTAGTGTGACCAGCAATAGGAGCATCCAAATGACTATCTTTCATAGTTTGCAAATACCATCTAGGCATCTACCTAGCCTCCTAATTCCGTACAAGCTCACCTTGTTGAATATTCAGATCAGCCATGGGCTGATTTTCTGCATTACCCAATGGAGCAGCTGGCTAAACATTAAGTTCACTTGTTGAAGCTCCAACTGTATCACCGAAAGAAATGGGCAACAGCCCTTCAAATACATCATTGGAAGCCTGATATGTGTTAAAACCAACAAGGGATAATTCTGATTTTTCATCAAAAACCACATCTCTATTGACAAATACATTTTTAGAGATAGGATCATATAATCTATGTCCTTTGCTCTCACAGTTGTACCCTACAAAAATGTATTTAACAGCCTTGGTATCCAACATCTTCCTGAGTACCTTGGAAATGTGTGCATATGCAAGATACCCAAAGGTACGAAAATGCCCAACAGAAGGTTTGTGGCTGTTCCAAGCCTCAAAAGGTGTGACATTTTTCAATGCCTTGGTGGGGCACCTATTCAAGACATGCAAGTACACATGATTGCTTCCATCCAAAAACTGTGTATCGAGCTTTTTACTTTCAGCATACATCTAGCCATCTCCATGAGTGATCGATTTTTCCTCTCTGCAACCCCATTCTACTGTGGAGTATAAGTAGTAGTGTACTGATGAACAATGCCCTTTTGCTTCAAAAAAGAATTTAGCATAGAGGACATGTATTCCCCCCCTTTGTCCGAATGGAGAGTCTTTACGCTACAGCTAGATTGATTTTTCAGCAAGTGCTACAAAAGCCAAAAATGCATCATACACTTCTGACTTTTTCACCAAAGAGTAGACCTAGCAGAAACGAGTAAAATCATCAATGAAAGTAATAAAATAGGAACATCTACCCAATGACTTTGTTTGCATAGGGCCACATACATCTGAGTGCACAATTTGTAACCTAGCAATTGCTCTAAAAGCAACATCACGGGGAAATGAAAAATGATGCATTTCTCCCAAAATACATCCCTCACATATGTGCTCAGGAGGTCTCTCCAAGAGAGGTAAACCATTAAGCATTTGTGTACGCTGCATAAGCATCAAGCTACCATAGTTTACATGCCCCATGTGAGCATGCCATAACTCCGCCTGTGACATAGTAGGAGTGAGAGTGGACACTAGATAGACCGACTGATAAACTGAAAAAGCATCCAACTCATATAATCCATGACATAGAGTGCCAGTTAAAACCAAAGTCATGTGTTCCTTATCTGTCACCATACATTTGTCATTATCAAAGGTGACGTACAAACCACATCTTGCGAGAGAAGAAATAGATAATAAATTCTTCTTTACGCCAGGCACAAGCAAGGCATCCTGCAAGTGGAGAATAGATCCATGAATGACTGTCAACAAAATCTCCCCAATGCCTCTAATAGAGTATGATGCATTGTTAACAAATCTTTGCGAGATGTGATGTGCCTGGAAGCACCATTGTCAAAAAACCATGTGCTTGCATCCTCAGTAGAGCTGAATGCTCTATCGGCCCAAGAAGAGTCATAACTGCATGTGTAAAAACAATAGTTCTTGTGTGCAACAAAGGACGCGGACTCAGTAGCAGTAGAAGGTGCATCAGAAACAGACATTCTTGACTCCTCCTTGGCTATGTGCTTTCTACATTCAGTGATGTAGTGTCCTGGCTTTTTGCAATAGTGGCACTTGCCTTTCTTGGCTTGTGTGCTCCCCTGTTTCTTGCTACTTTGTGAAGCACTTGATGTCCTAGAGCTCTGCGGAGCATTTTTAGCTTGGCTGCCCTTGCTCTTCTGCCTTGCCATAAAAGCCTACTTAGAG
Organism: Lygodium microphyllum; assembly: GCF_053477565.2. Taxonomy (NCBI): domain Eukaryota; kingdom Viridiplantae; phylum Streptophyta; class Polypodiopsida; order Schizaeales; family Lygodiaceae; genus Lygodium; species Lygodium microphyllum. The sequence continues at coordinate 155,914,227 of NC_141136.1, read as the reverse complement.
GCTATAACATCCACAACATTGTTATTTCTTGTCTGCTTTTCTTCTAAGAGCAAATAGACCGATTGAAGGAAAGCAAGTGGCTATGGGGAAATCCTCATGGTAAGGTTCAAGGCCGTATGAAAGGCCAAATACGAGGGCAACAATGAATTCAAGGTAGTAGATATCAATTGCGCATCTGAGTAATACTCATCTGTATTCATAAGCTGCTCACGCAAGTCTTGAATTTTATTTAGATGATCTTGTATAGAATCACCTCATCCATCTTCATAGTCTCAAGCTCTTTCTTCAAGAAAGAGATGCGTGTCTCGTTGTTTCCAGCAAACATCTGCTCTAAGGTTAGCCACGCTTCTCTTGAAGAAGCTGCAGACCAAATGTGAGGGATGATAGACCATTGAATTGCCAATGCAATCAGTTGACAAAGCGTGTGCATCTCGTGTATCCCATGCCTTTTGTGCTGTTGATCTCTCGAGAAGTGGCTGAGCTGGAGCAGGCTAAACAGGCTAAGTTACCCGTTGTCCACGTCTTCCTAGAGGAGTAGCAGGAGCCACAACTCCGAGCCTAACTTTTTCACTGTTGACATAATCCCAAAGATTCTTTGCAATCAACACATTCTTCATCATAAAGGACCAGAGGGAATAGTTCTTACCATCCAACCTATCCTCCTTGGATACATATGTAAATACATCACCTCCTTGATTTGCCATGATAAATATTACCGATTAGAGAGCAAAAGAGCAATATCTCCAGCTGGACCAACCTGGAAATGTCAGAATTTCCAGAAATTACAGCAAGTACTTTGCTGTAATTAGGAAATTTAGTCACTCTCTTTCAAGAGCTGTCTGGAATGCATGCTGTCCAAGGTGCAATAAATGCTCAGCAGTACTGAAAATACAAAAGCCCCAAAATTTCTTGTCCCAAAATGCATGAAATCAGTCTATTTCAAGCTGTCACAGATGTACATTTGCCAATCTCTAAGTTGACTACAAAAGCCCCAAATGTCTGGCCCAAAATTCAGAAAATCTCTACAGTAATTGTGTCCTAGACACATGCTGGAACAGAGATTGCCTGCCTGGGCAAAAGCCCGTTCTAGAGTAATTGTTACCTCTGATATGGACTGAGCAGACTTGTGGTAGGCAGACCTGGTGGGCTGGGGCAGATTACAGGCGCTGATGGCGGAACAGGTGGGGCAGCAGGTGCCGGATTGGAGGCGACGTTTGGTGCAGGTAGCAGCGGCTCACTGCAGACTGGCGGTGGATCCGTGGCAGCTCTGCAGTCGCAGGCAGTTGGAGCAGGAGACGAGGGGCAGCAGTGCTGGTGGCGCTGGCTGCTGGCAGACGACCTAGTGGTGGCTGGTGGTGGTGCAGACAGCTGTTGCAGACGGAGGCAACAGCTCACCAAGCTGAAGCTGGAGTTGGGCAACTAGTCATGAGCTCAGAGTAGAGATTGAGTTGAACTCAGCTCTGATACCAAATGTAAGAGGAAGGACAGATTGAAGCTCAGTTGAGAGTACAGTTCATAGTGTAGAGTGTGAGAGCACGACATCCAATGCAATAATCTAAATTGTAAGGTGTAAGTACAAAGTACAACCTTAAACCTTAGGGTTGTAAGGTGTTCACACTCGAAGAGTGTAAAACATAATAAGTGCCCAAAACTGTGTAACATAGGCACATAAAATAAAAGAAATAAATCTGGGGGGAAAAACCTCTCATACGGAGAGTAAAAAGTGTCCCCAGTGTCCTGTTGAAGATTACCAACACTCCTCTGCGAGCGTAGGGGTGAGTCAAACCCAACATCCCTCTAGCCATTAGGGGTGTATATGACTAGCAGGCCTATTTAACGCCGCCTTCACTCTCACAAATACCCAGAGTGCTCTCCTTGCTATAAGGATGCCCGAATCCTATATTGTACGAAGCCAATGCTCATCAACACAAAGGCATATCTTGCCTGTATCTCTGAGGCTCCTACAGTGGGTGCCCGATATGTTAAACTTTGTCCATGCAATACCTTCCCATTGCACTAGGAAATTCTCTCTTTCGAGAGGTGATGATCTTGTAGTATAAGAAAATCCACTAATCCTCCAACGAGTGCTCTATGGAGATCCTGTCTCATGAGGCTTTGTCCTTGGTGGAAAAGACTTCTGCCAAATCCTCGAATGTTCCATGAGAGGGCACAATTAGATTTGTGTGTGTGCAGAAGGCCTAGCATCCCTAACAACTATCTATTGTCTCTTGGCTTGTTGCTCTCGCCGCAGAGAAATTGCAAGAGGAACCTAGATCATACAATCTGATACCATGTCAGAAGTGGTGCAGCAATGGAACCATAGACAAGTGCTGAAATAAATTGCTGAACACAAGACAGAAGGGAAAGAAAACAAAAGAACACTATAAAAGAAGAGAACTTAGAGATGTGCTCAAGAAATGAAATCCATATACCAAACACGAGAATGACACATACAAGAGTGGGTCACTGGTTGCGTGGGCACTAGCACCGACTCCCTCTCTCCACAGAACATGATTATCTGAATGAGGAGGAAGCTGGATATATAAATAAGAAAACAATGCCAAAATAGGGGTAGATTGGCCAGCATAAAATGATCATAGTAAAATGCCTAAATAACCTAGCGATGCCGGTTAGACTTACACATGAGCTGTTTGGACTGCTCACACATACAACACACGACTGCTAACATCTTCTCTCAGATCTGGGATGTGGCGGAAGGCCAAAGGAGATGTGAATTCAAGGAATTGCCAAGGATTTCAGATGCCAACCCATCCCATTTAATTTGGGGCATTATTTGGCGAGTCAGGGTTCCAATTTGTACAAGTCTTGGATGAAGATCATTTGTAACAGCGAAGGGCTTTTGGATTAGTGGAGGAGATTAAGAAATCTCAGTTCTACTCCATTCAATTGCAATTCAAGTTAAAGAAATATTGCAAGGGGTGCTAGTTGTGGGGCCAATAGGGTGTCCATATCCAAGAATGTTATGATAAAGTGTACATTTTTAGTTTATTGTATTTGTTAATTGTTGTAATTAAGTGCTTGATCAGGTTTTACCATCCCTACAAGAAGAAAGGTTAGTTTCATGTTTCCATTGCTGGGACCCCATAAAATCCTTTGACTTGGTGGACATGAGGCACTTGATTGCAAGCTAGAAGCTTTGTACCATTGCTTAATTTGTGCTCAGCTGAGTAATTATAGCAAGATTTTATCATACCATGAGATGGAATCAAGCAGTGATGATGCTTTTCAATATGAACATTCACATGGAGAAGAAGAAAATACAATGTCCAATCTTGGACAAGGCTCACAACATGAACAACAAGCTGAAAATGTTGTTGCTGCTCAAGATGCATTGCCTTCAAGCAAAATTATGCTGATGACCTATCATGAGGACAAGTATTTTGAAGCCTCACTTAACATGTGGATTAATTTTTAATCACATGGTGAAGTAAATGTTGTGCATCTGAGATGTAATTGGGGTTAGAGTAAATTTACGAGTCGGGACCCGAGGAAATCACGCGATCTCAAAGGCAAAAGCTGCTATAAGTTATGCCGCACATGTACTTGGTGGTATTTGGTGTCAGTTGTTGGTCTAGGTCATTCATTTGTTCATAAGTGTAAGTTGGTGACACTAGAAAAGTGACGTTTAATGGTACCTAATGTTAATTTGATGGTCAAAGATGGTATAGAGACACTCAAGAATGGAAATTTCCTAGCCAATGTAATTATTGGCTAGTCAAATTATTTTTCAAGGCACAAAAATAATTATTAGATAAATTTTCAGTATTTAAAGATAAAAAATTAATATTTAATTATGGATAATGCTGAACAAACCATTTGACAAGGTTGCCACTTGTCAAAAATGCCCATGCTGTCAGATGGAAGAGGATCGAGGTGCAGCTGAAGTGCAGTAGACAGTGTGAGAGTGAGAGACAGAGTTGAGCACGACACCCAATGCAATAGTACTGAATAGAGTGTTAGCTGAAAGTACAAATGATAACCCTTATACCTTAGGGTTATAAGGGGCTGTTCACACCCGAACACAGTAAGTGCCCGTAAGTGTGCACCACAAGCACATACAAAATAGTACACATAATCTGGGGGAAAAAACCTCTCCTACCGAGAGTAAAAAGTGCCCCAGTGTCCTAGTGATCACCCGCACACTCCCATATGAGCGTAGGCGTAAGTAAGGCGTGTGAGATACCCAACAAACCCCCCTGGAGTGAAGAGTGATCAAGTGTACAAGGATCATCCGCCACCAAAGGGCGTCAAATTCAAAGCATCGCGAAATGCTTCAAATTTGTCTCGTGGAAGAGCTTTGGTGAAGATGTCTGCCACATTGCTGGTGGTAGGACAGTAGACAAGGCTGATATCACCTGCATGTAGCCTCTCTCTGACAAAGTGGTAGTGAATCTCTATGTGTTTCGTGCGAGCATGAAACACAGGGTTCCGTGCCACTGCAATGGCACTCTGACTGTCAGTATATAAAGGAGTAGGCTCCGTAACAGATACATCCAAATCAGCAAGTAAGCGTCTAAGCCATACGCACTCAACTGCAGTAGTGAAGGCTGCCTTGTACTCAGCTTCACATGACGACGTGGGAACAGTGGATTGTTTCTTGCTAAGCCAAGAAATGCATGACGAGCCAAGAAAGAAACAATTGCCACTAGTGGAGTGACGAGTATCAAAATCACCAGCCCAATCAGAGTCACTGTAAGCATGTAACTGCAGTGGTCCCCCCTTGGCATAAAGCAATCCAAGAGCTCTAGTACCCTGCAAGTAACGAAACACACGCTTCACAGCTTGCCAATGCGACATACGAGGCTGATGCATGTACCTGCTCAAAACTGAAACGGCAAACTGTATGTCTGGCCGAGTGTGGCATAGATAGATGAGACATCCCACTGCTGGAGCATAAGTATGGATATCAAACAAATCACTGTCATCATGTAATGACAGTTTGAGCCCAGGTTCCATGGGTGTACAAACTGGCTTGCAATCCTGTAAGCCAAATTTCTCAAGAAGTTGCCCAATGTACCTTGACTGACATAATCCAAAGCCTCTAGCATCATGTACAAACTGGATGCCCAAGTAATAGTGCAAAATACCCAAGTCAGACATGTCAAAAGTTTGCTGTAAATTATTTTTGAATGCTGAAATCTGATCAGCACGTGTTCCAGTGAGCAAAAGGTCGTCTACATATAGACACAAAATCAGCATGGATCCCCCTTCTTTATGTACATAAAGGGTAGACTCAGATGGGCTGTTTACAAACCCCTGACTAAGCAAGAAAGCATCTATCTTTGCGTACCAAGCTCGTGGAGCTTGTTTCAAACCATATAGAGCTTTTTTCAGCTTGCATACTAAATTTTCTGAGCCTTCAACTGCAAAACCAATGGGCTGCTGTACATACACTTCTTCCTGAAGTTCCCCATGTAAGAATGCAGTCTTTATATCCAGCTGATGCACTTTCCAACCAAAATGTGCAGCCAAGGCAATCATAGACCGAATGGTCATCATACGGGAGGTAGGAGCAAAGGTCTCCTCATAGTCAATGCCCTTTTTCTGTGCGTAGCCTTTAGCTACCAGCCGTGCCTTGTACTTATCTATGGATCCATCTGCATTCCTTTTCAATTTGTAGACCCATTTCGTACCAATGGCACGCTTGCCAACTGGCAAAGACACCAAATCCCAAGTATGATTTTTATGAATAGAATCCAATTCAGCTTGCATGGCTGCCATCCAATGCACACTATGTCGTGCATCCTCAAAACATTCAGGCTCCTCATTATCATGAGTACATGCTGCCATAACAAACTCCATGGAATGTGCTGAATCATGCAGTCGAGTTTGCCTTCGAGTACGACCAGCCAAGGGTGTTTCCAAATGACTATCTCTCATAGTCTGCGTGTACCATCTAGGCACCTGTCTTGCTTCCTGACTGTGTACAAGTTCCTGCTGAATTTCAGTTTCAGCAATGTGCTGATTTACTGCATGTTCCATAGGAGCAGCTGGCTGAACATTAGGTTCATTTGCTGAAGTACCAGCTGAATCACCAAATGTGATGGGCAGCAGCCCTTCAAAGACATCACGGGCAGCCTGATATGTATCAAAACCAGCCAAGGATAATTCTGATTTTTCATCAAATACAACATCCCTGCTGACAAAAACCTTCTTGGTCACGGGATCATAGAGTCTGTAGCCTTTGCTTTCGCTGCTATATCCCATAAAGATGCATTTTACAGCCTTGTTGTCCAACTTCTTTCGAAGTACCTGTGGAATATGGGCATATGCAAGACACCCAAAAGTACGGAAGTGGCCAACAGAAGGTTTGCGGCTGTGCCAAGCCTCAAAAGGTGTGACGGTTTTCAAGGCCTTGGTAGGGCATCTGTTCAAAATGTGGCAAGCGCACATGACGGCTTCCATCCAAAAACTATGAGGCAAACTCTTTGCCTTCAGCATACATCTGGCCATCTCCATGAGTGACCGATTTTTCCTCTCTGCTACCCCATTCTGCTGTGGAGTATATGCAGTAGTGTACTGATGGATAATGCCCTTCTGCTGCAAATAAGAATTCAGCATAGAGGACATGTATTCCCCCCCTCGGTCCGAACGGAGAGTCTTAATCTTGCAACCAGACTGAGTTTCCACAAGTGCACTGAAAGCCAAAAATGCATCATACACTTCTGACTTCTTTTTCAAGCAGTAGACCCAGCAAAAACGTGTAAAGTCATCAATAAATGTTACAAAATAGTAACAACCACCCAATGACTGTGTCTGCATGGGCCCATAAACATCCGAATGCACAAGCTGCAATCTGGCTGTTGCTCTAAAAGCAACATCACGGGGAAAAGAGAAACGATGCATTTTCCCCAAAATGCAACCCTCGCATAAATGCTCAGGAGGTCTCTCCAAGAGAGGTAATCCATCCAACATCTGAGTACGCTGTAATAGCATCAAGCTGCCATAGTTTACATGCCCCAAACGAGCATGCCATAACTCTGCCTCTAACATAGCAGGAGTAAGAGTGGATGTCAAATATGCAGACTGATCTACCGAAAGAGCATCCAACTCATATAACCCATGACACAGAGAACCTGTCAAGACCAATGTCATGTGTTCCTTGTCACGGACCATGCAACGGTCATCATCAAAGGTGACCTGCAAACCACAACGTGCCATAGAAGAAATGGAAAGCAGATTCTTCTTAATGCCAGGCACATACAAAGCATCCTGTAGGCGGAGAATAGAGCCATCAATGGCTGTAAGCTGAATCTCCCCAATACCACGAATAGGGTATGATGCATTATTAGCACACTGAACAGACTTCCCAACGGGAGGTGCACCAAGAGAAGCAAACAAATCTCTACGAGATGTGATATGCCGTGAAGCACCACTGTCAAAGAACCAAGTGTCAACATCTTCTGTAGAGCTAAATGCTCTATCAGCCCAAGAGACATCATAACTGCAAGTGTAAAAACAATAGTCCCTGTCTGCAACAAAGGACGCGGACTCACTAGCAGTGGAAGGAGCTGCAGAAACAGACATCCCTGACTCCTTCTTCTTCTCTTTGGCGATGCGCTTCCTGCACTCAGTGATGTAGTGGCCAGGCTTCTTGCAGTAATGGCATTTTCCTTTCTTGGCTTGCGTGCCCCCCTGTTTCTGACTTGTCTGTGAAGTGTTACTACTACCAGAACTCTGCGAAGCATTTTTCCCTTGGCTGTTTTTACCCTTCTGCCTTGACATAAAAGCCTGCTCAGAGGCTATACCATCCACACCACTGTTCTGTCTAGTTTGCTCCTCCTCTAGAAGCAAACTGACAAGCTGAATGAAAGTGATGGGCTCTTTCGAAATCCTCATAGTGAGGTTCAAGGCAGTATGAAAAGCCAAGTAAGAGGGAGGCAGTGAATTCAATGTCGTAGAAATCAGCTGCGCATCTGAGTAGTACTCATCCACATTCATGAGTTGCTCCCGCAAGTCCTGAATTTTGTTGAGATGATCCTGCATAGAATCACCCTCATTCATCTTTAGAGTCTCTAGCTCTTTCTTCAAGAAAGAGATGCGAGTCTCATTCTTTCCTGCAAACATCTGCTCCAATGTCAACCAAGCTTCTTGTGAAGAAGCTGCTGAACGAATATGAGGAATGATAGAACGCTGAACTGCCAATGCAATCAGCGACATAGCCTGTGCATCCCGTGTATCCCAAGCTTTCTGAGCTGCAGTTCTTGGGGGAAGTGGCTGAGCGGGCTGAGGTGGAGGGAGCTGAGGTTGCCCTCTTGCACATCCTCCTGGAGGAGGAGTAGCGGGAGCCACAACTCCCGGTTGTGCTTCCTCTCCACTGACATAATCCCACAAATTTTTGGCCACTAATACATTCTTCATCATGAAAGACCAAAGGGAATAATTGTTCCCATCCAATCGGTCTTCCTTGGACACATATGTGAATACATCTCCTCCCTGATTTGCCATTATTTCCCAAAAGGCAATAGAGCAATGTCAATGCAGTACGGGCTGGAAATCTGCAAATTTCCAGAAATTGCAGCAAACACAAGTCTGCAATTAATGTGCAAAGGGTACTCTGTCAAAAAAAACTGTCACTGATGCACGCTTCCCAAGGTGCAATTAGTGCTCAGCAGCACTAAAACATCAAAAGCCCCAAAATTTTCTGCCCAAAATTTCTGTCACAAATGTCTGTTACAAAAGCCCCAAAATGTGCATTCAATGTGTCACAGACTGACACAGCACGTTTCCCAATGCTGAAAACTGAACCTGCTGTTCAGCACGTTTCCCAATGCTGAACCTGAACCTGTTGCACGAACTCCTGTGTAAAAGAAAAGTGCAGAATGTTACCTCTGCGTGTTGACGACGGGCACGATTCCCGAGGTAATGACTGCTGGGTACAGTCGGACTGACGCACAGGTACAGGGTACAGGATGGCGCGTCAGGACACAGGCGGCACGTCAGGGCACTGGTGGCGTGTCAGGAGACAGGTGGCAGGACAGGGCGTCAGATGGTGGGACAGGGCGTCAGCTGGCAAGGACGTGACAGGGCGGCGTCAGGATGCGGCGTCAGGTGGCGCGTTAGGTGGCGACGGCGTCTGCAAGTACAGGAGGCGCGTCAGGTGGAGCTTCTCGCAGACAGGGCGGCGCTGGTCACGAACTGGCACACGCAGGAGCAGGGCTCGTGACAGACAAGGCGGCTTCAGCTCCAGGTCCAGGCGGCGCAGGCAGCTGGTGGCGCTGTCTGACGAGCTGGCGCTAGGGCACAGAGGCGCCAATCTGGCGGGGCTCCTGGCGGCGCTGCTACAGGAAGGAGATGGGCTGACTGACGAGTCTGCACAGGGCAGACAGATGCAGGCCCAAACCTGAGCTGACTAGCGACGGCGACTGAGTCCTCGGGAGCTGTGCAGAATCCTCGGGAGTTGTGCAGAGCTGCTGACCAGCTCTGATACCAAATGTCAGATGGGAGAGGATCGAGGTGCAGCTGAAGTGCAGTAGACAGTGTGAGAGTGAGAGACAGAGTTGAGCACGACACCCAATGCAATAGTACTGAATAGAGTGTTAGCTGAAAGTACAAATGATAACCCTTATACCTTAGGGTTATAAGGGGCTGTTCACACCCGAACACAGTAAGTGCCCGTAAGTGTGCACCACAAGCACATACAAAATAGTACACATAATCTGGGGGAAAAAACCTCTCCTACCGAGAGTAAAAAGTGCCCCAGTGTCCTAGTGATCACCCGCACACTCCCATATGAGCGTAGGCGTAAGTAAGGCGTGTGAGATACCCAACACATGCAAGACAGAAAAACGTCTTTAGAGGCTGGAGAGAGGCATTTTAGTGCATTTAGCCTACAAGAGAGAGGGAGGAGATGCTAGTGGTTTGATATGCAACCATTGGGGGACCTTCTTAGGCAACAAGGGGCAGGAGAAGACCGATTCGCAACAAGCAACAACATCTACAGGTTTTTGAGATAGGGCAACATCAGTGTAAATGACAGATTTTCTATAGTTCTTCACGAAGAAAGTCTGAATTTTCTCTCTCAGCATTCTCTCTTGCTCCGAAGATTATAGCATTGAGATCACTAGAGGTTGAGAAATTTCAGGTTTCTCTACTGTAAACCCTAATCTACAACAGAAATTAGAATTTACCAGCAACTTCGGGAAGTGTGCTAGAAATTGGAAGCTCCAGACTTGGATTCAATAGGATTGAAGCCGTTTTCAGTCAAATTCAATTGGAGAGACCAACAAATCAATGAATTTGGGGCATTTTCCATCTCTATCAAAGCCGGTGAAGGCTAATTGACTGTTCGAATCAAGGGGTAAATCAGATTGAAGACTCATTTTGGATAGCAAGGGGAGTTGGATTACCAAAAGGGATTGGGAAAATCCCATTGTACAACAACTTTTTTTTCAATTAAGTTAAAGAAATACCGAAAGGGGCACCAATTTTAGGGCTAACAAGGCGTTCACTGTCCAAGATTGTAAGTTAATTTGCATTTCTTAGTTTTGTAATAAATGTTTCTACTGAAACTAGGTTGTAATGGGGGAATTACTAGCTATCCATGGAGGGAAGGCTGGTTACATGACCAGTAAAGGGAAGAGGAATTTGATGATTAGTTCAAATATCAAATGAGAACAGTAGCAAATCTCTTTGTTGAATTGGCAAAGGATCCTTAGGTCACTTAATTTTTGAATCTTCAATAAAGGACAAGAAGGGCAAGAAGAAAAAATTATCTTCTACACCTTTGGAACAACAATATATATTGAAGAAAATGCCAAAGCTCCTAATGATGCTAATGAAGAAATGCAGTTGATACCAATAGGGTATGGTGTGCAAATGCAAGGCCATCATGGAAGTGCCAATCCTCAAGGAATGAGTGTTGGTCATGTAAATGCTGCTTTTGGTGTTGGTCATGATGCAAATACAGCAAATGCACCCTTTTTGTAGCAGCCATTGTGTATGACAACTTAACCCCCTAAGGGGCAGCAAAAGATTGCGATGAGGGTGGAGAAGGGTGAAGTTTGAGTCCCTCAGTGGTGCACAAGATAGGCTGAAAGCTTTTGACTTTTATTTAGTAGTTGATGCAGCCTACTTAGAGAAAAACTTCACTGAATCCTCTAAGATTCAGAAGTCAACCACTTTCTTGATGACAACTTGGAATAAGCTAGATGCAAAACAATACAAAAACTTGGAGCAATATAATAATAAGTTTTGGGATGCTTTGCTACAAGTAACCTCTTATTGTCCAGTTTTGCTTCATGAGCAAGTAGAAAAGTACATATGTGGGTTGTCTAAAGGAATCAAGGATTTTTGCATTAAATCCATCCATCTCTAGCATGTCTAAGCTCATAGAGACTAATGCTACAACTGATGCATTGTTGCATGGGATGTTAGGATATAAAGGCCCGGTAACCTCCGTGCATAGTACACGCACATTGTACATGTGAACGCACTCTAAGTATAAATACATTTATTCTTTGTGTACCAACACATTGTTGATACACTCGAATCGACTTGTACTTTTCACTCTGCTTTGACTCTCTTCAGCCGTCACACTCACACGCTCACTCCTGCTTGATCTCCATCTCTCTTAGCTGTGCCCGTATTAGTCCAACAACTGGTATCAGAGCAAAGGGCGAACATGACCTTCAGACAGTTGGAGCTCCTGGCGATCGGTGTGTCGGGTAGCTGATGCGACAGGTCCAATGGTGGGTAGGCATAGTGGTTGTGTGATGGGCGACAAGGCAGTCAGGTGTAGGCTGCAGCGTGTTGGGCACGACGGCAGGGACAGCACGGGCTGAAGCGTGTTGGGCGACGATGGGCGATTGGGTTACAACGGGTAGGCAGTGTCGAGTTGGGGTGCCACACGATAGGTCAGGAGCCGAACGTCACGCAACAGGCAGGCGGCGCCATGTGACCCGCTTGATGGGTCAACAAACCCTCTTTCCGCCGTTTTTTTTAAAACCAGAAATTCGTTTTTCCTTAAATCCCTTCATCCTCTTCCTTGACGGAGTTCACGGTGGAAGCACAGTTTCAAAATCTGTGTAAATCTGGCCAGAGAATTTGGGGCTTTTCCCATATTTGATCTCATCTAGGCCTAACAGTAAATTCCGAGTTAGAAATTGTAGACATTGTGAGAGGTGACCCAAATTAAATTGGGGATTTTGCCAATTTTGTCAAAATTTTACCCCTTTGAGCAAAATTTCTTGACATTGGACCCTAGAAACTTGGGAGTCTTCATGGATTGGCAAAGCTTTATTCAGTTGGGTCAGATTGACCGACATTTATGTAATTTTGGACTTTAAATTTTGGGGATTTGCGCAGAATTTGGTAAATTTCTATATCTTTTGCCCGTTTGTTGGCTAGTTCATGTATAAACAACAGAAATTTACTTCTGGTTGAGAGAGAACAGCGGTGCATTTTGCTGGTATAGCTTGTGTTTTTGCAGATTAGTGCATTTACTCTTGTGTTCTTGATAAAATGGCTGCAACTTCTTCCAGTTTAGACATCAAGAGTTTGATGGAGATCAAATGGTTTGATGGTCATGGCTTTGACCTTTGGAAAGACCGTATGTAGGGCATTTTGTTCCTGAAGGATTGTGAGGATGCTTTGCAGGAAAATAAAACCGCACTAATGTCTGATGCAGATTGGGCTAGAGTGAATAAAAAGGCTGTGGCTTACATAAAGATGGGTGTCATTGATGACATTCTGACAGACATTAAGGGTTTAGATACAGGTTAAGCAATATGGGAAAAGCTGAAAACTACTTATGAGATCACCACACCTGTTAATTAGGTGTTAATGCGCAAGTTGGTGAATATGCGATTGGATGAGTCAAAGCCTGTAGTAGCTGAGCACTCGAGTGCATTTGCAGGGATTCTAAATCAGCTCAAAGATGCAAATTTGGACTTTGATGATAAGTTGAGGGCGATCTTTTTTGATCATGACACTGTCATACTCATGGGAAACCTTGGTGGACTCAGCAATAACCCCAATCTTTCATATGATGGGGTGAGGGGTTCTATCTTGAATGAAGAAATTAGACGTATGTCTAGTGGAGAAGGCAACAACTCATCTTATAATGTAAGAGGCAGGGCTGAAAAGAAAAATGCAAATGCAGGGTAGAGAAACAGGAGCAAGAGCAAAGGAAAGGAAAAGAGTGACATTACTTGCTATCACTGTGGTCGGAAGGGCCACAAGAAACTATGCATGTATTACAAGAAGGAACAAGAGAGAAAGAAGAATGTAGGAGATAAAAAGAAGGAAGAAAAGACAGTTGCATCGGAGACAACCAAAGGCAAAGAGAAGGCCAATGTGGCCTCTAGTGTGGTCATAGAAGAGCTTTCAGATACAGAGGCTGATGTATTATGTGCAGTTGATTATGATGCCTTTGTATGTCACATGCAGGATATGTAGATTACCAAGGCCGATGTGATTGATGCACTCTTGTCAGTTGATGATGGTGTCACTCAGACTTGGATTGTAGACTTTGGTGCCTCTTTCCATGTGACTCCTTGCTTGGAGTGTTTTGCTATGTACAATGCAGACAGTTATGGAAAGGTGTATCTTGGAATTGCTATGTACAATGCAGACAGTTATGGAAAGGTGTATCTTGGAAATAACCATGCTTGTAGCATTGATGGGATTGGCATAGTACACTTGTCTTTAGACAATGGTCAAGAGCTTGTGTTGAAAGATGTCAGATATGTGCCTGGCATTAAAAAGAGTTTACTATTTGTTGGTTAGCTTGACTTGCATGGCTACACCACACTGTTTGGTGGTGGTTTGTGGAAAGTGAAAAAGGGTTCCATGCTGATTGCAAAAGGAACCAAGAAGGGCACTTTGTATTGCTTGCACTGTAAAGCCTTGAATGGCAAGTTTCTTGCAGTTGCTGAAATTTGCAGCCACTTGGAGTTATGGCATAAGAGATTAGGCCATATGAGCCAAAAAGGACTTGATGTCCTTACCTCTCTGAAGAGTGTTGATGGAAAAGGCTCTAAACTTGTTTTTTGTAATGAGTGTTCGTTTGGAAAGTAAATAAAAAATTCATTTTACTTTGATGTCTCACGTAAGTCCAATATCTTGGACTTAGTGCATTCTGATGTATGTAGTATGCCCGTGAAATCGTTGGGTGGTGATGCATATTTTATCTCCTTTATTGATGACTGTTCCAAGAAGATTTGGGTGTATTTGCTAAAAAAGAAAAGTGAAGTATTTGCTGTTTTTAAAACTTTTCATGCATTTGTGACCATTCAGACAGGCAGAAAGCTAAAATGCTTGAGAACTGATAATGGGGGTGAGTTCACATCAACTGAATTCAAGTCCTTTTATGACTTGCATGGTATTAAGAGGGAGCTTACAGCCCCTTACAACCCTTCTTCAAATGGGGTGGCTGAAAGATATAACATGACTTTATGTGAAAGAGTGCGGTGCATGGTGTCCATTGCTAATCTCCCTCATGCATTTTGGGGAGAGGCACTCAAAACCGCGGTTCACATTTGCAACCGCTCTCCAAATAGGTTCTTAAAAAATGGCATCCTCGAGGAGGTTTGGTCTGGCAAATCGGCTTCATATGACCATTTATGCATATTTGGCTATGATGCTTTTGTGCATGTTAGGGATGAGCTGAGGAACAAACTTGACCCAAAATCCACCAAAGGCATCTTCATGGGCTATGGTGATGAGGGTGAATTTGGCTACAGAGTGTGGTTACCTCAGTCCAAGAAAATTATTTGCAGCCGTAATGTTGTGTTTAATGAGGCGAAATTGCTGAAAGGCACTTTAGCTTCTAATGAAGATTTGAAAAAGGTAAAGTTTCAGAGTTTGCAGCCACCTATTACTTCAAAAAATGAGCCTCATGGTGCTGTACCACAGGCTGAAACTGATGATTAGCCGGTTATTTTTGAGCCAAATGATGATGGACAGTACATAGAAGCAAAAGGAGGTCATGAACAACAAGATATACTTGTTGATTATAAAAATGTAGGTGTTAGAAATGAAAATGAAGGTGCTGTATAGCATGAACAGCATGCTGAAAATGGTTTACAACAACCAATAAATGCTGAAAATAATATACCTCCAGATGTAGATCCAATTTCTGAAAATGTTGATCATTGGGTACGCAGGTCTAAACGTGTAAGAAGGCAATTGGATAGATTCGACCCCTCCTTGCATTATGTGATGCTTTCAGATGAGGGTGAGCCTCTTACATACAAGGAGGCCAAGTTATGTGAGTTCAGCAGTAAGTGGGAGCTAGCTATGCAGGAAGAGATTAAATCTCTATATGCAAATGATACTTGGGATATTGTGTTATTGCCCAAGGGAAGGAAGCCACTTCCAAACAAATGGGTATATAAAGTCAAGACAGTTGATGGGAAACCCAAGTACAAGGCAAGGCTAGTTGCCAAAGGGTATGCACAAAAGGAAGGGATTGACTTCCAAGAGGTCTTCTCACTTGTTGTGAAGATGACCACTTTACATGTGCTTTTTGCTCTTATTGTTGTTTTGGATTTAGAGCTGTATCAAATGGATGTAAAAACAGCTTTCTTGCATGGTGACATTGATGAGGAAATCTACATGAAACAGCCCGAGGGCTTTGTAGTTCCTGGAAAAGAGTAGATGGTGTGTAAGCTAAAACGCAGCCTATATGGGCTGAAGCAAGCACCACGGCAGTGGTACAAAAAGTTTGACACTTTTATGCTATCTCATGAGTTTACATGCAACCATATAGATCATTGCTTGTACATGAAAAAGGATACAGATGGCAGCCCCATTAGACTTGTTTGTATATGGATGATATGTTACTAGCTGGGAAAAGAAAGACTAGCTTGGATGCTCTAAAAAATCAGCCGAAATCAGCTTTCTCCATGAAAGATTTGGGGAATACAGAGTATATTTCGGGCATGAGGATTCGTAGAGATAGAATGCAGAAATTGCTATTTTTATCTCAAGAAAAGTACATTGGAAAGGTATTGGACAGATTTAACATGGCTAAAGCTAAGCCTTTTGGGGTACCCTTACCTCCTTATCTTAAGCTTAGCAAAGCTAACAGCCGGAAAGATGATGTGGAAGCAAATGCTATGAAGGGAGTTCCTTATGCATCAACTTATGGCTCTCTTATGTATATTATGGTTGCTACTCGTCCAGACATTGCTCATGCAGTGGGAGTTGTTAGCAGGTTTATGTCAAATCCTGGCAAAGCACATTGGAAGGCTGTCAAGTGTATTCTTTGATACCTTAAGGGTACACAAAGAAAAAGTATTTGCTATGGGCAGGGTGCACTTAGTTTGCAGGGTTATTGTAATGCAGACATGGCAGTTGATTTGGACACTCGTAGGTCCACCAGCAGGTGTGTCTTTACAGTTACTAGTGGGGTTGTTTCTTGGTGTTCTAGGTTGCAGAACATTGTTGCATTGAGTACCACTGAAGCTGAATACATATCAGCTACTGAAGCTTCTAAGGAAGCTATATGGTTGAGCAAACTTGCCGATGATCTCGACATGTCTACGGATACTGCAGTTTTGGGATGTGATAGCTAGAGTGCTGTGTATCTGGCTAAGAATGCCATGTATCATTCATACACAAAGCATATAGATGTGTGATATCACTTCATCAAATAGATTCTGGAAGATGGTCAAATCACATTGACCAAGATTAAAACACAAGATAACCTTGCAGATGTTCTTACTAAAAGTCTAAGCAAAGCTCAGCACGAGCATTGCATTCGACTAGTGGGAGTTGTTTAGCTAGAGGTTCATATTGGACCTTTAAGTGGGAGGTTGTTGGGATATAAAGGCCCGGTAACTTCCGTGTATAGTATACACAGATTGTACATGTGAATGCACCCTTTACATGCCCTAAGTATAAATACATTTTATTCTTTGTGTATCAACACATTGTTGGCACACTCGAATCGACTTGTACTTTTCACTCTGCTCTGACTCTCTTCAACCGTCACACTCACACGCTCACTCTTGCTCAATCTCCATCTCTCTCAGCTATGCCCCTATTAGTCCAACATGGGAAAGATTTGGGTTTCTAAGAGAGTGGAGAGAAGTCGAATGAGAAGTTGTTAAAGGATGAGAAAAGGGGTAGATTTGAAAATCAGTGTAAAAAGAGGTCAAAATAGCAAAGAAAGGGCTGGAAATTACTTGCACAACATAGAGAATTAATGGCTGTAAATAAATGCTTTGTTTGTGAATAGGAGGGTCACATTGCTAAGGACTGCCCAATAGGCAGTAAGCTGGAAAATCAGAAAATCAAGGAGACCCAAGGTTAAGAAGCCCAAAATATCAGTCCGGATATTGTTAGTGATCAGTCCAACAACTGAGTTATCCAGAGCATGGGGACAGAATCAGAGATCAGCAGCTTTGACTTCTTTGATAATATAGTACGAGCCAACTTCATCTCTATAGATATGCAACTCATCTAGGCATTAGAAAGGATGAGATGGGACTCATGGGAGAAGCTGATATGGCATGCAAGGGTCATGAAGAGTCTGTCACACTGCTCATTGCTTCATTTGCACATTAAAAGATATGTGGACAGTGAAGAGTTCTTTATTGCTCCACTTGAGGATTGTGATGTCTTGCTTGGTATGCCACGGTGCCATTGTATGAATGCAGTGATTAATTCACATGCTAAAGTGATCACTATTTAGCGTGAAAGGATGAGATAGGACTCATGGGAGAAGTTGATATGGCATGTAAGGGCCATGAAGAGTCTGTCACACCTCTCACTGCTTCATTTGCATATTCAGAGATATGTGGACAGTGAAGAGTTCTTTATTGCTCCACTTGAGGATTGTGATGTCTTGCTTAGTATGCCACGGTACCATTGTATGCATGTAGTGATTAGTTCACATGCTGAAGTGATCACTATTCAGCGTAAGGGCAAGATCCATAGCTTGAATGTAAAGTTGCAAGGGAAATTTGTCCCTGTTGTATCGGCTGCTGCCATTTCCAAAGTAATGAAAAATCACTTTTTAGTGTACTTGGTTTTTACTAATGATAAGATTGATAATGAAAATGTTGGGAACATGTCAAAAGCTAGAGAAGAATCGCGTTTCATTTCTAAAAATGTATATTGATCGCTTTCCTTAATCACTTCGAGAATATCTATCGCTTGAAAGGCCAAAAGATCATGGCATAGATCTTATCCCTGGAAGTAGCCTACCTAAAAAGCCACCCTACAGGGTAAGTGCAGCCCAGCAAGAGGAGATAATGAGTCAAGTGAATATGCTATTAGAAAAAGGGCTGATTCAATCTAGCTCTTTACCATTTTGTTCTCTAGTGCTTTTGGTGTAGAAAAAGGATGGTTCATGGCGTATGCACATTGACTATCATGCTTTGAATAAAATCACAGCAAAGAATCAGTTTTTGATTTCTTGGATTGATGATGTTATGGACAGATTGCAAGGCGCAACCATATTCAGCCGTATAGATTTGACAAGTGGAAATTTCAGCATTTGACAATTTAAAGGAAAAGAAGATTTTAGATTCTGTGCTTATGTTGCTTGATCTAAGGAAATCATTTGTGGTTCAATGTGATGCATATGACGATAACATTGGGGCTATTTTTAATGTAGGATGGCCGAGGTGTGGCTTATGAAAGCCGTCTTCTCCACATTGCAGAGAGAGGAATTTGCAAGCCTATGAGAAAGAGCTCTTGGCTGTAATTGATGGACTATCTACGCGAAGACATTACTTGTTATGGACTGATTTCACAGTTATACAAATCATTAGACATTGAGGTGCTTTCTGACGCAAACAAAGTTATCTGAGAAGCATATGGATGGGTAAATTTTCTCTCTATGTTTCATTTTCAAATTCTACACATTGATGGTAAAAAGAATGTAGTGATTGATGCACTACTGCCATGAAAGCCTCAGATTTTAGTCGTCAGTATGGTTTATCACATTGAGTTGGATACCATGAGGGATTAGTATGTTGTTGATTTGAACTTTGCCAATGTGTACGATCAACTTTGTAATGACCAGATGCAGGAGCACTTTGTGCTTCGAGATGGGTTTCTAATGATGCATGTACGATTGTGTATCACAAAGCAGTTGATGCCAAGGGTGATCATTGAGAGTCATGCTCCTCCTTATGTAGGGCATAGAGGGATTGATGCCACAACCAAAGTAGTGAAGCATTTCTTTTATTGGCTAGCTTTGAGGCATGATATAGAGTAGTTTGTTAGGACATGCATTATATATTAGAAAGTAAAGCATGATAGGCAAAAGATGCCAGGTTTGTTACAGCCCTTGTCTATTCTAGACCCGGCCTTGGCAAGGCATTGCAATGGATTTTATTTTTGAGCTTTCTAGAACACCTACAGGGAATGATGGGATACACACTATCATTTGTAGGTTTAGTAAATAGACTCATTTCATTTCGGTGAGGAAATAAATAAAGGCTGATTATATGGCATGCTTATTTTTGTAGCATTAATTTAAGTATCATGGCATACTAGAGTCGATCGTTAGTGATCGAGATCCTCGGATGACCAATTTATTTTGGAAGGGGCGGTTTAAAAATATGGATACCATATTGAAATTCTCATCATCCTCCCATTTGCCTGTAGACAAATGGTGTGAAGAAGCAAATTCTAGAGTGTTAGATCTTTTGAGTTGCTATATATTAGAGCATAAGATACAATGGGAGCAGTATTTGCCATTGGTAGAGTTTCCTACAAACAATACGGTGGATAGTTCCGCTGGCAAAGCTCCATTTGAGGTTGTTTTAAGGGTGGCAAGAAGGTACCACCTATCTTGCACACTAAGGATAAGATCTTTGAGATTGATCTCTATGAGGAGAGCTTGGATGCAACATATGCAAAGATAGAGGGGTGATTATGTGTTGCTGCATTTTGAAAAGGAAAGGCTGAAAAAGATAAAAGGTTACGAGGTTTTGTATCTCAAGTTGAGTATGAGATATTATGGGCCATTCCAAGTGTTGGAGATCAGCAATATTGCCTATCAGCTGAAATTACCTCTAGATTGGTGGATACACAATGCCTTTCATATCAGTTTGTTGAGGCCTTTTCATGGCGATGTGCCATAGGATGTATATTTTGAAATTTAGCTTGAGGTTGAGGAGTTGGATGAGATCTTGGTATTCCAGCAAATTTTGGCACATAAAGAAAGACAGGTCAAAGGTAAAGTTTGCGGAAGATATTTGGTATAGTTTTAGAACTATTTACCAATGGATGTCAAATGATTGGAAGAGGATGACTTGGTAGACCATCCTCAATTGTTGCAGCTTTACTTTGATGCTTTTCAATTAGCGCTGACAACTTTGGATCGGGCGCAATCAAGTTTAGCAAAGCAGGGGTCTAGAGCAACGCGTGATGCTCAAGGGGGAGGTAGCACTTCCAGTTCTCCAGTGATAGACATTTCTCATATTATATAGTGGACCTAAAACGTATTTAGAATACATCCAAGGTACTATGCTGACATGTTTGCCATGAGGTCGCTATTCAGTGTACTAGTCATTATGAGATGTGTGCAAATGAGTACGGTTGTTACCATGGCTCTAACACTATGCTTGTGCACCAACTTTTGCATTTAGTTTAACATCAGTTTGTAATCACATTTACATGAGTTTTTGATCAATATATGATCAGTGAATGCTCAGTTTTCAATGGTTTTTAGTTGGTTCTATGGACAAAAACATGTTTATGAATGCCATTGACAGCTCAGCCATGGTTTATGCTCAGTTCGTGCTTTACTATGGTTGCTTAGTCAGAACAATTGAGAAACATGAGAAATGGATGCATCTAATTGTCAAAATGACTAAGTGACCAGAGAGACAGCAGGGTTTGTGAGGGAAAACACAGTGTGTATGGGAAACACTGAGAGAGAAAAGAAACACAAAAGATAATAAAAGATGAATCATGTTGATGAAGTCAATCTGATACAAGGGTGCCGTAGCACAAAGGAAGCCATGGAGTGCAGTAAGACTGCTGAAGAAGCCTCCGAGTTTGCAAATGCAGGATGAGGAGATATCGCTTGGAGCAAGGAGACTGCTGTCAAAGGGTGAGGAGTCTCTGAATCTGCAAATGCAGGGATGAAGAGTGATACCTATGAGCAGGGAGACAGCCGATGAAGCCTCCGTTTGCAAATGCAAGTGTGATGAGGTGACACCAGTTGCTGGAGTGACATCAGAAGGGTGGGAAGCAGCTAGGAACCAAACGCAAGGTGCAACTCTCTTTGATGAAGTTGACGCTTGTTGGAGAGAGATGCTAGATGGTGAGGAATCTCCCTGGCAGCCATACACAAGAAGGTGGAGCCGCTAGAAGGGTGGAGGATGACGCTAGATAGGGTGGATGTTGATGCCAAGAGAGTGTGAACTCCAAACACGAGATGTAGGAGCACAGAAGATCGCCAACAATGAAGGATGGACACCAACTGAAGAGGAGCACATTGCCACCATAAACGCAGCCAATTGGAGATGAATGCCGGCGCCAGAAGAGTGTGGAGATGGTGGTAGGAGAGAAGAGAGAGAGACGATGGAAGAGAGAGAGTGTCAGAAGATTGACGAAGAGTGGGAGTGACGGACTAAGAGATCAGCCATGAAGATTGAGTGAGAGAGTGGCCTATAAATAGGTACAGTTAGTCTAGGATTGTGCTCCTTTTTGGGGCTGCAAACCCTAAACACAAAACGCGAAACCCTAAACACAGAACGCAGAACGCAAAATTGTGGGTGAAGGGTTTCTCAACACCCCCTCTCAGGCCCAAAAAGGGGAACAAGAGAAGAGTGAGGTGGAGATGCAATGCTATATGCTGAAGAATGCTCATGCAGCAGGTGTCACTTGGATAGTGTCCCTCGTGGGGAAATTGTTCACTTGCCCAAGCGTCCTAGTACAAAGATGATGAAATCATGCAATGCATAGAAGGAATGTTGGACTTTGTGTGGTGTTGAGAATCATAAGGATATGCCCGTACTCGATCTCGGGAGTTGGCTCTATGCTGACCAAGGGACAAAGAAGATCCACCCTATAATATGAGAATACCACTCAAAGGAGACCTTTGAAGATAGACAGGAGATTGGATGAGTTGTAGAACTCGAAACACAGTCTTGGGAGAGAAGCCACTAGCTCCGTGACTCCATGTTGGAAGGAATACGAAGGCCTATCCATTAAGTTGCTGCTGAAGACCCAAGGTCCCCGATCTAGATAGATCCTCTAGATCCTGGGTATGAGTAGAGGAAATGACTGCTCAAAGGAGAGCCACTTCTCGAAAGTGAAAGGGGTGGTGTGTGAAGAACTTCATTGCACATAGGGTCCATTTCTGAATTTGAAGGAGTAGAAGTAGAAGCTCCCTTTGAAGTTGAAGAACTGGAAGCCCCCTCTGAGGGCGAAGTAAGAAAAGCCCACTCTGAATCCTAGTGTGAGAGAGAACGGGAATCCAACCACTCATGGCTCATGGACTGCGAAGTATCTGATGACGAACAAAGTGCCGCCGGTCGTGTCGAAGAAGGTATCAAGGGCTCCGAAGAAAAAGCAAAAAAGCACCTAGAAGTGGCCTCTCGAACCTGAGTGGAAGAGGGTGGGGAAGAAGGAGACTCAGGATGAGCCAAGGGTGGGGAACAATCGTGGGCTCTCAGGAGAGTGGACTGCGGGAAGATGTGGGCCATGGAAGCCATTGTACCTGAAAGTGGGTGGGGGAAACCTCCACGTAGTGGGGTGGTCTCTAGGAGGGCTTATCGCCTTGTAAGGTCTTAGAGCCTCTATGTGCTTGAAAGGACTTAGTGCGTGTTGGTTGCGGCTTATTGCCTTGAGCATATACTCTGATAGCCGATTCAGAATGATCTTTGTGGCACAGAAAAGAGAGGTGGCACAGGAAGTGCCAGGTGGGAGATGCATATACTCCGGGGGGGTGGGAAGCAAAGGTTGAAGTCGGCAATCTTCAACAGGATGATCGTTCATGTTGCAGTAGTAGCACCCAGTAGAAGGGCAATTTGTTGGTGGAGACACCATGGTACCGGTGTGGCAAACTGGAGAAGGAAGGGTGGGAGGGAGAAAAAGGATATCTCCCAACGGGTAGCGGTTCTCTGATGAGGAGGATCTTTGTGGCTCTCTGAGCACCTTTGGGCTCTGATACCATGTCAAAATGACTAAGTGACCAGAGAGACAAGAAGGTTTGCAAGGGAAAACACAATGTGTATGACAAACACTAAGACAGAAAAGAAACACAGAAGATGATAAAAGGTGAATCATGCTGATGAAGTGAATCAGATACAAGGGTGTCGTAGCACAAAGAAAGCCCTAGAGTGCAGTAAGACTGCCGAAGAAGTCTCTGAGTCTGCAAATGCAGGATGAGGAGGTATCGATTGGAGCAGGGAGGTTGCCATTGAAGGGTGAGAAGCCTTTGAATTTGCACACGCAGGGATGAAGAGTGGTACCTACGAGCAGGGAGACAGCCGATGAAGCCTCTGTCTGCCAACGCAAGCCAGGAACCAAACGCAAGGTGCAATTGCCTCTGATGAAGGTGACGCTGAAACCAGCCTTCCTTTTTGGAATGGGTGGTGATAGCCTGATTTAAGAGTTAATTACAGTAATAAATAAATGCACATAAAATGAAATACACACTTTACCATAATATTCTTGGACAGTGACTCCCTGTTGGCCCCAAAACTAGCGCCCCTTGCGGTATTTCTTTAGCTTTCATTCAATTGGAAGGAGTACAACTTGAGATTCTTCAATCTTTGGCACAGATCCCAAGGTGGTTGCTAAACCCTAATTTTTGCTGTAAATTAGGGTTTACTGTAGAAATTACAGATCAGCCCACCAAAAATGGCTGAAATCTCCTCCAAATGGCTGAGAATTACTGAGAATGGCTAAGCATAGGCCGAAGTAGATGAGAAAATGCTGTAAAGAGAGATGATTATCTTAGTAAATCTCAGCCATTTGTAGGACATGCAGATAGTAGGAAGTCCATATCGATTGTCTAATCACATATATTAATATTATACTACTAAAGTGGTCACGCATGCTTGTGGAACATAAAATGCATTCATTATTGGAAAATGACTATTTCTAGTGTAGACACATCACTAGGCTCATTGAAGTTGAATGAATTGGTTGCAAATGACAAAAGATGTGTTTTTTTCCATTATACGTGTTGAAGTGTCCCTCTTTGTAAATTTAAGGTAATGGGACATTGAAACTCCAAAAAGTGTGTGAGCACACATATAGCTTATAAATGTGTGCATGCATGCATAGAGATGTTTATATGGTGCTATACACTTTTATATATGAGCTTGCCTCAAAGCCTTCCTCACATTTTTTGGACAAAGCTGTCATACATAACAATATCCCTTCTACACAAGGTCATTGCCCAAAAGTTTTGTTGATTGTTTGTGATAGCAAGGGGTCTTTGGATCAATGGAGAAGATTAAGAAATCTCAATTATACTCCATCGAATTGCAATACAAGTTAAAGAAATATTGAAAGTTGCTAGTTTTGGGACCAATAGGGTGTTCAATATCCAAGAATGTTATGGTAAAGTGTGCATTTTTAGTTTATTGTATTTGTTAATTGCAAAAATTAAGGGTTGATGAGGTTTTACCATCCTCTTTGAGAAGAAATGTTGGTTTCAACTACTCCTTCAGTTCTGTAGGAATTAATTGTAAGTCACCAAGGAGACACAGATTGGTATTGGTATGGTTTTTAAGAAAACTCTATGTTCAAAGATGTTCCACAAGGCTTTTCTTCATCCTCTGTTTCATTTGAGTATGAATTTGGTGCTTTCCATTCACCTTCACATTTCCCACCCTTCCCTTCCACTTTCACTTTACATTTAGATTCCTTTTCTTTCAATCTAGATCCTTATAACAAGTTATCTAGTCTTAGCACACATGGTCTTTGATGCACATCAAGGTTTTAGGCCATCACTAGATACTTAGAAGTATACTACTTTGCACCTTGGTATGGGAATGGCCTTGTCATGAGGATGTGAAATTTTGATGATTTGCTTAGCATTTGAGTAAGTGTTAATCAAATGTGCAAATGTGAGGTGCATGTGATGTGCAAGTTAGTTATTTCACAATGATGAGCCAAGGATCTTGAGAAATTAGTGGGTGTCAAAGGCAAAAGTAGTAAATTGTCATCCTTGATGGGTGCTAGATGATACCTAGTACTAGATTTTGGCCTAGAAGTTTTTATTAGCCATCAATGTCATGGTGACATTAGGAACTTATCATTAATTAATTAATTAATGCTAGTTTAGGGCTAATAGATGCTTAGGAATACTTGGATGACAAATTGGCTTAGCCAATTTAATTGTTGGTTGGTACAGTTAATTTTTTGAGCAAGATTTAATAACTAAATTAATGTTCAAAATTAATATTATGAAAATTAATTTAATTAGGTAAATAAATGTTGAAAAATGCAATTAGAAGGTTGCCACTTGGCAAAACTTGCCCATGCAAGTGAGGGAAAGGCTATTAGAGGTCGTTGGAGCCTCATTTGAGCATGGTGGAGCTTGGGAAAGGAAGAGAGTGAGTTGCTGCAGCATTTTCCAACCATTGATGATCGGCTGAGCCATTGGAGGCTGTCAAAGAGATTGATTGGCCCCACTATATGAGAAAGAGAGAAAAACATTCGTTTTTTGAGTGGGGGAGGTGGGGATAAAGTGCCATTGTTGTAGCTCCATTAAATGACCAGCAAGCCTTCTTATCAATTTGCCCCTCGATTCACCTAGGGGTTGGGACTCAATTGACCCTTGGCTAGTCAAATCTAGCCCCAAATTCAATTGGGACGGCTGGCTTCTTGAATTCTTTGGCTATTCCTAGAATTTCAACTGCTCATTTCAAGTATCAAGCCTTCAATTTTTTGGCATGGCATCTGAGGTGGTTGTTAAACTCTAATTTCTGCTGTAAATTAGGGTTTATGGTAGCAAATGCTCTGTTGTCCACTTTTATGGCTGAGATCTGCTGTGAATGGTTGAGAAAGGTTGAGGGAATGACTATAGATGAGAGAGAAAGTTGAGGAGAGAGAAATTTCTAATTTTCATTGCGATGAAGTGCTCAAATTTGCTATTGGCCCATTGGAAATGGCTAAATGACAGCCCACCATCAATAGGAGCCCCACATGTAGTTGCTTGTCCCTATGGGCCCCAAAATTGCTGTTGTCTACTTGTAGACAGTCTATTTAATGGTTGAAAAATTTCAGCAGTAGCTCTCTCTCCTCCTTTCACAACCTCCACAATGCTGGTATGAGCCAAACCAACCTTCAACAGCCTTTTCCTCACTTGCATGAGCAAGTTTTGTTTGTGCTAGCCTTCTAATTAGATCTTTCAGCCATTTAAATAAATTTCAGAATTAACAATTCTGAAAATTAATTAGAGCTTTTGTCCCTATTGTCACCAGAATGAGAAACAAACATAATAATTTAATTAAAATTGAGGAAGAATTTTAATGAAAATGAATTTTAATTTTGGTACCCTAGCTCTTGGCATGATACCTATTGCACAGGCAGTGAAAGAGTTGACATTGGGCATGCAATGGATTAAGTTGAAAGTTTCATTAAATTGAAAGTTGACACCTTAGAATTGACTTACATGGAAAGTTCACTCAACAAGCAGCTCACTTTGGATGCTTAAGTTATTAAGCAACGTTGGGCTTCAGTTTGGTCTAGTGAGTAGCTCACTTATAATCATTGATCAAGTCCTTAATTAGCCATTAACCAAAATGTGATGTGATTAAGAAGTAGTTGGCTATTCTTTTGGAAACTTGATCTTGGCTATTTGGGGCTCTTTTTCTCTCTTCTTCTCTCTCATTTTTCTGGAGCAGCCCAAGTTTGGAGAGCTGTAGTAATAGAAGGAGATGCATGATTGCTGATTTTTCGCGATGAACAGCAAGATGAGAGCATTTTGCAGCCATCTCGATGTGGTTGACAGCCGAGAATCAATCTCTTTCTTCTCCTTTCTCTCTCTTGTGTTGTGCAAGCTCTATTTTACAACATATTAGAATTAGGGTTTTGCTGTTTACAATAGATTAGTGGCTAGAGTTTGCAGGATTCAATCATTTCTAGTGTGGAATTGCTTGTTGAAGACATTCCAACCAAAACTCCCGATTTCCCCCTTGTTTTGGATTGCCAATCATTGAAGATTGAGGGCAGACACCAGGAAAAATGCATTCAGACATGAAGTTTGATTTTCCAGCCCACTGAAAGTATGAAATCCAACATCCAATCTTATGGCAAATGCATGCCGGAGATCAGATTTATTATCAGTAGGTTTATGAATTTGAATTTCTTCAATTTGTTAGTGAATTAAAGGTGCATTGGTTAGCGCAAAGCTCTAAGATTATTGGATAATTAGGGCTGAGATCTCAATTGGCGAGTTGGATTGGTTTGGGACTGAGATTTGTGTGAATTCCTCATCGATTACAACGTGGCAGCAATGAGAGACTATGGATGCATTTCTCAATGTCATGTTGGTCAACCTTGGAGTGATTGCAACTTTGTATGCTTGAAGGCACACTAGTCCGAGTGTGTAATTGAGACAGCTTGGTCAAGGTTGGTGAGAGCAAGTGAGGACATAGTAGTTGGAGCAAATCTGGTCCATTGAAGAGCAAGGCATGCAAGGAATCATTAGTAAAAAGAGTGCTAATCTGTGACAACCGTGTTGATCATATGGGTGGATCACAAGTATGGGTTACTCACCTTGAGGGCCAATTTGGTGTCGTCTAGTATGCAAGAGTGCTCTAGCTCTCAAGTTCTTTGTGTCATTTATTTTCTTTGCTAAATTGAATAGTGTGTGTTGTAAGTTTATATTCGTTGCTCTTTAGATTATTTCCGAAGGTTGGTTTCATGGTTATGTTGCCGAGACATCACCATCTTCTTCAAGGAGGTGATCTTGTGGTTGTATCAAGGAGCAAACACATGTATTTTGGATTGTTGTAATTCACTCACAGCAAGGTTTATATTTGCTAAAAACAGTGTACAACTTCACCAAATGTTGAAAATGCTTGAGGACAACAAGTAACAAATGCAATCAGTGAGCATGCAGCTCAATGACATATAACTCCAAGGTGCTATGGAAGCAAATGCATGGGCACAGTTGGGCATAGCAGTTGATTTAGCAACCTCAATTTGTTGCATTTATGTAGTTAGTCCCTAGTGTTAAAGGGAAAAAGGTTGCTTTGCATTCTAAATACCCAAATGAGGCTCATGGGCAATCTTTTTGGTCAAAAGTACTACACACACTAGTACTTGTAACTCTGGGACGTATAGGGAACTTAGTTCAGCAACATATTTGTCCGTTAGGGAATAATGTGCAACATATTCCTCGTGGACAATTGATTAAGTTATTAAACAAATGTGCAAGGTTGTTTAGCACATGTGATGCACATGGTAGTTATTTCATGGTAATAGGCCAAGGACTTCAAGAATGCAGTGGGTGTCAAAGGCGAAAGTTGTGATAAGTTATGTCAACTAGGTTTTGGTGGTTAGTTGGTGTTAATTTTGACCTTATGACAGTTGTTTGGCCAATAAGTGTTAGTGGTGACAGTAGGGACTAGCATTAATTAATTAATTCTAGTCTAAGTGTCAACAGAGGTTGGGGATCGATCCGGGTTGCAAATGGCCTAGCCAATTTAATTATAAATGGGCACATTTGATTTTGAGCAGGGTCAAAAGGGTTGAAATTAAAATTTTCAATTATTTAATTTTGAAAATTAATTAAATAGTTAGATAATGTAGAAAATTGGGCTTAGAAGACTGCCACTTGGCAAAAATGCCATGCAAACTGAGAAAATGTTTTTGGGGGTTGGGTCTCAGTCATTCAATCAGTTTTCAGCTTGGGAGGAAGGGAGAAGGTGTTGTTGGTTTTCAGTCAGATTTCAAACTTCTCAGCCATTGGAGGTAGTAGAAAGCAGGTTGGACAGGAGGTCAGGAGCAGTAGGTAACAACAAATCTCGCACCATGAGTTGTTGGTGACAACAATTTTGGCACCAAGAGTTGTTGGAGAGAGCATTTAATATAGGCGACAACATGAAATGCTGATTGGTGCAGGCTGCAAGCTGATTCTAGTGTTTTTTGCGTGAAATTCTGAATTTTCTCTCTCTTTGGCATTCTCTCACCATTCTAGTTAATTCTCATGAGATCTTAGTATTTCTAAGCCATTTGGAGCAGAGCTCAATAATATTTGGTGGACAGTAGAGGGTTTTTTGTTGTAAACCCTAAATTTTTGCAAAAGTTAGGGTTCACTAGCCACCTCAAGATCCGTAACAATAGGAAAAGGTATCATACACTGAAATCAGCACTTGCAATTTGTTAGATTGCTAGGGATTTCAAATGCCTAGCCATCCATTGTAAATTTGGGATAATATTTGGCCAATTGGGTCCCAATAAGAGCAAGTCTTGGGTGAAAAATCAAGGAGCAAATTGCCTAATTTGTTTGATGATTGTTGAAATAGCAAAGGGCTTTTGGATTAGCCAAGGAGATCGTGGAATCTTGGCTTGTATTCAATCCATTGGCAATTGAAGTAAAGAAATAGAAGGGATGCCAATTTTGGGGCCAATAGGGTGTCCAATGTTCAAGATTATTAAGGTAAAGCGTGCATTTCAATTTATGTTTATGTAATGATTGTTGTAATTAAGTGCTTGATTAGGAAATTGCCACCCTCCCCAAGAAGGAAGGCTGGTTTCAGAAAATGCATGATTGCATAGAATATGGCTTTGGATGATCATAAGATAGAGCAATGATATGACATGTGTCAGAAGTGGAGCAGCGGTGGAAGCATAAACATGTGCTGAAATAAACTGCTGAAACACAAGACAAAAAGGGAAAAGAAAAGAACACGATACAGATGAGAACTCAAATGTATGCACGGGAAATGGAATCCATATATCTGAACACGAGACAGTCGCATACAACAGTGAGTCACTGGCTGTGTGGGCACTGGCACTGGCTCTGGCTCCTCTCTCCACAGAGTCTGCAGATGGTGAAGATGATGATGATGATGATGCTGACTGAGGAGGAGCACTGAGTATAAATAGGCTGAAAAAGTGGGGAGCAATAATGCTGGTCGGACAGCATTAATGCTGGCCGGACAGCATTAATGCTGGCCGGACAGCATTAATGCTGGCCGACTGGTGCATAAAAATGCTCCACTGGCATAAAATGCCACACCAGAAAAAAACCTAAAATACCTAATAAAAATGCCCAGCCCAGATCAATCTCAGACTCACACATGAGCTGACAAATACTCTGCTAACTACTCTGCTAACACCCTCTCTCAGATCATGGGTGATCTGATACAATACAATAGTACAATGAAAAGGGATCAGAAACTATACAACATAGAACCACGAAGTAGAACCATGGATACCCAAGCAGTGGGTGATCAAGCCACCACCAAGGTGCCTCGGAGAGAACCTGATGTCGATGTCGATCTTACAAACATTTGAAAATAGAGAAGATCATAGAATGTCTCTGTGTCCATCACCAATGTCTCGCAGTAGCATACAAGACCATCCTGTCAAAAATGCCCCTGAACATAGGTGACCATGGATTCCCCGCCTTTGGCCAGTCCGCCAAAGTGTCTCCTCATGGGAGCTCCAGACGAAAGTCTCCCGCTCTCTGTCAGATAACCAGCTCAACATGAACCTGGATGTCAATCCCAGCTCCAGGATTTGATTCCGCCAGACTGAAGTCGATGCGTCAGGGACGTCCCGCGCTGGAACCTGTGCACCTGTATAAAAGTATAGATGAGGCGCGGCTGCCCCATCTGAACACCCGCTCACACTCCCTCTCTGGCACAAGAGAGTCGTGAGGGATGACCTCATCACCACCACTAGAAAGCAGCCGAGGAAGGGGCCACCAAGCCCTTCCCGCGATCCGAAGAAGAGGATCCCTTCCATGCCTTGGACTTCACCTTGGGCAGAGGATCTGAGTCGGAGTCTGATGAAGGAGAGAACTCATCGGTAGAGTCAACATCCCGCTTCGTCTTCTGCTCCTTCTTCCTGGAAGCCGCTAATGTCTTGCAGTCCTTCCGCAAATGTCCCTTCTTGCCACAGTGGTAACATTGGCCCTTCGACTTCTTCTTCCCGTCACCCCTCTCTAAAGCTACATAAGCTTCGCCTCCATAATGTGCCGGAAGCCGCCCCTGTAATCTCAAGGATGTCTCATGCTCAAGAAGCATCGAGGTCATATGTGTAAAATTGACAGGAGTCGATGATGTCTGCGCTCGCAAAGCATTGGCTACTCCATCAAACTCTGGGGGGAGCTTGTAGAGGACCGTCCCGACGAGATGCGCCTCGGGAAGAGCAGATTGCATGTGCCGAAGCTGGTCCTGGACCTGCGTAACACGAAGAAGAAAAGACTGAATAGTATCTTTTAGCTCAAACTTCATCTGCTGGAGCTGGCCATAAAGTGTGACTGCCCGCATGGTGGAAGGTGCCTCGTACATCTGGTGCAACTTTTGCCATAAAAATCAGTCGAAAACTGCCAAAAACAGCAAAAACGGCCTGAATTAACAGTCACCCAGCCACGAGAGATGCGAAAGCAGCAAAACGCAGGCTGTAAACTGGAGAAAAGCAGGTAGAAAACTGTCGCCAGCAGCTGCAGATGAAAAACGCAGGCAGTAGAGGGTGCGTAGGCAGCAGGCAATGGCAAAACTGCAAAAAAAAACGCAGGCTGAAAACAGCCCCAAAACAGGTCGCCTGGCTGCTACAGCAGTCGCCTGATCAGCAGGGGTACAAAACAGTCCTGAAATTAGCAATAAAACACAGCAGAAACACACATCCTGAAAACTGATACCATGTCAGAAGTGGAGCAGCGGTGGAAGCATAAACATGTGCTGAAATAAACTGCTGAAACACCAGACAAAAAGGGAAAAGAAAAGAACACGATACAGATGAGAACTCAAATGTATGCACGGGAAATGGAATCCATATATCTGAACACGAGACAGTCGCATACAACAGTGAGTCACTGGCTGCGTGGGCACTGGCACTGGCTCTGGCTCTGGCTCCTCTCTCCACAGAGTCTGCAGATGGTGAAGATGATGATGATGATGATGCTGACTGAGGAGGAGCAGTGAGTATAAATAGGCTGAAAAAGTGGGGAGCAATAATGCTGGTCGGACAGCATTAATGCTGGCCGACTGGTGCATAAAAATGCTCCACTGGCATAAAATGCCACACCAGAAAAAAACCTAAAATACCTAATAAAAATGCCCAGCCCAGATCAAGCTCAGACTCACACATGAGCTGACAAATACTTTGCTAACTACTCTGCTAACAACGTGAACTATTGCAGTTGGCTACAGCTTTAGTCATGAACCTATATTGAGGGCTTTTGCATATGTTGGTTGGTTGTTTTTGTGCACTTGATTTGTTGATTGTAGGTGTGAGCTTTGAGGATGATACACAACTGATATTGGAATAGGTGAATCTCTCGTTGTGGCAGCTTGGTGTGTTTGGACTCTTAGTAGGAAAATCATATGCTATGTTGAGTTTGATAGCTGAATGGGATGGATTCTTTAACAGTTAAGGTTTATAGCTGCAGAATATCGATGTACTTATGCTATAGAGAAAGCAGTTTAAGACTTTCTTTGGCTAACTTTGAGACAAGAGAGGGATACTTCTGTAAGGAATTTGCATTGCTTGAATGGAGCTATTGGGTTTGTTGTATCCCTTTGTCTTAGTAGACAGTGAGCTCTTAGACTTAATGTGATCAATGTGGTAGCAGTTGGGTACATGTATTGATGCAATTTGGGATTTCCTTTTGAAAATTTGGGGATTTTGACCAAAATCGTCAAATTTGTGCCCGAGAATACATTTGGAGCAGAAATTGTGGCAGAATTTTGGGGATTTCACATGGAATTAGCGCATTGACCTATAAATGTGGCTGTAATTGCTTGTGGAGTGCAGTAGCAGACATTCTCTAATTGTGGAAATCAATTTGCAGATTTGAAAATTTTGAAAATTCTTGATTTTCATTGCTGGTTGGTACTTGCAGTGTACCGTTGTCATTTGTGTGACATTTGGGCTTGCATTTGCTGACTTTTGAGTCAATTTAGTGCTGCAAATCATGGCTGGAAACAGTGACAACAACAACCTTCTGCACATTAAGAAGCTTGAGGGCATGCACAATTTTGCAATATGGCAAAAACAGTGCTACAATGTCTTGGTGTAGAAGAAACAGGTGAAGCCCATCGAAGTGAAGGGAATAAGACTCAGAGGTATGGAACAAGAAGAGTGGGATGATTTGGATGAGCTTGCACGCTCTTACCATAAAGCTCTCAGTATTAGACAACTTGCTCTTTAACATTGAGAAGCTGAATTTTGCATATGCAATGTGGCAAAGACTCGAAGAATTGTAGGCTCAGAAAAGTGTAGCTAGCAAGGTTTATTGGCTGAAAAGGTTGATGGACCTTCGTATGAAGGAAGGTACAGCTATGTGTTTACGTTTGAACGAGTTTAACTCAATTTTCAGTCAGCTGATTGCTTTGGATTTCCACATTGATGATGAGTTCAAGGCTATTTTCTTGCTATGTACTTTACCTAAAAGTTAGGATACTTTTAGGATAGCTTTGAGTAACTCAAGTGCTCAGCTTTTATATTTTGATGTGGAGAGTTCTTTGTTGATGGAAGAACTCAACAAGCAAAATAATTCAGCAAACAAGTTTTCTAATGCATTGCGCACTAGGGGCAGATTTCAGCAAAAGGACAATTTTGAAAATAGCACGCATCAAGTCTCGTGGCAAAAATGTGGAGCATTATCATTCTGGCAAGAAAGGGCAGTACAAATGGGACCATTTTCAATTGAAGAAAGAGAATGACAAAATCAAAAACATTGAAGACAACAAGGTTGAGAAAAAGGTCAACCAACATACAAAGAAAAGAAGTGTGAAGATAGAGGAGGTAAATGTAGTAACTCATGAGAATGATAGTGATAGTGATGTACTTATTGCTTCTTCTTTGAGTGCACATGCATTGATTGCAGATTTTGATGATTGCATGCATACTTGGATGCTTGATTCAGGTGCGCCTTTTCATATTACACTACATCATGAGTGCTTTTTTAATTACAATGGTGGTGCATGTGGTATTGTTTACTTGGGAGATAACTATGCATGTAAAATTGTAGATATTGACAATGTAAAATTGGAATTTCAACATGGCTTCGTGTTTATTTTGCGTAATGTGAGGCATGTATCTCATGTGTCCAAAGCCTCTCAACACTTTTGTGACAACAAAGGGATTCAAATACAATACTATCACATACTGCTTTACCTCATGATTTTGGGTAGAGGCTATTATGATAGCTGTACACTTGATTAATTAGTCACCAATAGGTCTTTGGGAGAGGGAGTCTCTCAAGAAGCGTGGTTAGACAAGCCACCTTCGTATGCTCACTTAAGAGTGTTTGGCTGTGAGGCATTTGTGCACATTCGCAAGGAAGAACACAATAAACTTGAGTCAAAGTTTGTAAATGTATTTTCCTAGGATATGGTGATGAGGGTGAAATGGAGTAAAAAAAGGAAAATTGTACGCAACAATGATGTTATCTTTCGGGAAGATTGCATGTATAATCAACCTGAAAAGATTAAGGAAGTCAGAAGGGTTGCATTTTAGGAAGATGTACCGATAGGAAAGTAGAGGATGCCTGCTAGATATCAGCAAATACCATTGTAAATGTCCCTAAAAATGCAAGGAATAATAGTGAAAATAGCTGTTAATGCAGATTTGCAACCTGAACAACTAGCAAATCTTGATCATTGGGCCCGTAGATCAACTAGAATGCAAAGATAGCCAGATAGGTCTGTTCCTAGTGTCAATTATGTGGTTGATTATGTCATATTGACAGATTGTGGTGAGTTGTCATGCTTCAAGGAAGCAATGGACAGAAAAGACAGCGAGAAATGGCATAAGACTTTGCTGTCAGAGATGGAATCTCTCATAAAAAATGGCACTTGGGATTTGTTACATTTGCCTAAAGGGCAGAAAGTGCTACCATACAAATGGGTTTACAAAATGAAAGTCACTTTTGATTCTTTGCTAGGATACAAGGCACAACTGGTTGCTATAGGGTACAAGTAAGAACATGGAATTGATTTTGATGAAATTTTTTCTCTTGTAGTCGAAATGACTACTTAGTGAACCATTTTGGGCTTGGTTGCATCTAAAGATATGGAACTCATATAGATGGATGTAAAAACGGCCTTCTTACATGGGGATCTGCATGAGGAGATCTATACGTAGTAGGCTAAGGGTTTTGTTGCATAGGGGAAAGAGCACATGGTATGTAAACTCAACAAGAGTTTGTATGGACTGAAACATGCACTACGAGAATGGTTTTATAAATTTGACACATTTATGTAATCTCAGGGATTCCATAGATCTCAAATTGATCACTGCTTATACACAAAGAAGGCAGCAAATGACAGCCTTCTTTTCTTAGTTTTGTATATGGATGACATGTTGATTGCAGATAGGGATATTCATGCCTTGGACTCCTTGAAACAAAGCCTACACAATAACTTTGATATGAAGGATCTTGGTGAGGCCAATCATATTCTTGGCATGTGTATACTCAAGGATAGATCGCAGGTTCTTCTCTATTTGTCACATCAAGAGTATATTACTAAGGTTATGCAGCATTCAATATGGAGGGGGAGAAAGCCATTGGTGTATTGTTGCCTCCATATGTGAAACTTAGTGCAGATGACAGCCCTACATCTGATGATATAAATGCTGGGATGGCCAGGATTCCTTATACTTCAGTTGTTGGTAGCTTGATGTATGCTATGGTGGATATCATGAGATACCTTAATGACACAAAGAACTCGTGCATCTGCTTTGGGAAGCAGAAATCATTTGTTGTTGGCTTCACAAATGCAGACTATGTTGGTCATCCTGACTGCAAGAAGTCTACTTTAGGATATGTGTTCACATTCACAGGGGGAGCAGTCTCTTGGTTATCTAGGTTGCAAAAGTGTGTTGCATTGTCTACTATAGAGGCAGAGTATGTGGCTGCCACTGAGGCATACAAAGAGGCTTTATGGCTTTCACCTTTGGTGAGAGAGCTTAGCATTAGAGAGGTTTCTACCCTCCATTGTGATAGTTAAAGTGCTCTATCATGCTAGCATGGGATCTTGTTTTTCATGCACAGACAAAGCACATACAAGTAAAGTATCATTTTATTAGGGATGTACTTGACAACAAGAGCATTGAGCTCGTCAAGGTACATACAGATGATAACCCTGTAGACCTTCTCGCGAAGGGTCTTTAAGCAAAGCGGTTTGCTCATTGCTGCTAGAGGATGGGGGTTTGGGTAATATATGCGTATTTCAGCTTTGTACATACATAGACTTACTTGATTCTTTTCTCTACCTTCATGCACGTTACCTTTAGGTGGAAGGTTGTTGGGAATAAAGCGTCACCATGCCTTTTACGTTGTTCGAGTGTGCATGCACCCTTACACATGTACTTTATATATATTAACAAAACAAAAAGTGGTACACTTCGTCATTGTACCCACACATTGAGTGTCATGCTCTCACTCTCTTTTTCACTCTCTACTCTGCTTTCACTCCCTCTCCCATTGTGCATATCTCAACCCAGCATTTTGTCTCGATCCTCATGTACTGGACATCATCGTTTTCAATATTAAAGAAATATGATAAAGGGAACTCACCTTGAGGGCCAATTTGGTGTCATCTACTGTGTAAGAGCGCTCTAGTTCTCAAGTTCTTTGTGTCATTTATTTTCTTTGTCGAATTGAATAGTGTGTGCTGTAAGTTTATGTTCACTACTTATAGACTAGATGTACAGGCCAATTTCATTGACTCAGAAAGTTTAATGTGCTCATCCATAGTTAAATTTGGTTGTATGCATTAATTGACCCTTGCTCAATAACCAACTTGTAGAATCTCTGAAGTCTTTGAAGGCACTTTATCATGGAGGTTCACTGTTGCGAGGACAAAATTTTGATACATGGCTTAGCATTTGATTAAGCTATTAATCAAATGTGCAAGTGTGAGGTGCAAGTTAGTTGTTTCACAATGATGGGCCAAGGATCTCGAGATGTTAGTGGGTATCAAAAGTAAAAGTTGTAATAAGTTATGTTAGTCAGGTACCTAGTGTCAGATTTTGACCTAGAAGATTTTATTAGCCATTTGGTGACATTAGGAAGTAGTTGACTAATGCTAGTGCGGGGGCTAATAAATGCTTAGGAATACTTGGATGAAAAATTGGCCTAGCCAATTTAATTGTTGGCTGGTGCAATTATTTTTTGAGCAAGAAGTATTGATTAAATTAATTTTTAGAGTTAATATTATGAAAAGTAATTTAATTGGACTGAAAATTGCTACAAAATACAATTGTAAGGCTGCCACTTTGCAAAACTTGCCCATGCAAGTAAGAGAAAGGCTATTAGAGACTGTTGGAGCCTCATTCGAGCATGGTGGAGGTTGGGAGAGGAAGAGAGAGAGTTGCTGTTGCAAATTTCCAGCCATTGGAGCTTGTTAAAGAGTTGCCCTCGACTGATCAAGAGGCCATTGGAGGTAGGCGATAGCCCATGTAGGTCATCTATAGGTAGGTGGCAACAATTTTGGGGTCCACAAGGGCAAGCAACTGCATGTGGGGCTCTTGTTGATGGTGGGCTGTAGTGAATCAGCCATTCACAGCAGGGAAACATCAAGTTTCGGCCAAATTTGGTGATGAAACTCGGAAATTTCTCTCTTTTTGGCTCTCTCTCCATTCTTTCAGCCAATTCATAGCTTCCCTCAAAAGATCTCAGCCAAATCCAGTCCCAAGAGGGTGCAATTGAAGAATTTCTGCTGCTGAAGCCTAATTTACAACAGAAATTAGGGTTTACTAGCCATTTTTGGAAGAGTGCTCAGAAATTGGGTGCCAGTACTCGAAATTCAAAAGCTGAAATATGGGGGTTTCAGAGAATTTCAAGAGACCAGCCAGGCAACATTAAGTTTGGGGCAGAATTTGTCTTCTAAGGATCAAAGTGACAGCCAATCTTGAGAATCTCAATGTATTCCATTGAATTTACAATAAAAGATTAAGAAATACTGCAACGGGTGCCAATTTTTGGGGCCAATACTGCATCCATTGTCCATGACTAAGCGGTAACATTTGGATTTCAGTTTATGTGAATTTCATGCTTGCTGTAATTAGTGTTAAATCAGGTTATTTACCATCCTATCTGAGAAGGAAGGCTGGTTTCATTTGCTTACCATCTATGCATCTTTGTTATCTTGATTGGAAATTGAAATCATATTGTCATTAGCATGTGATGTCATATCATGAGGAAAAGCGTGGCAGTTGGTATGAATAAGATGGCATAGGGGTATTTTCAATTTTTCAGAAACATCAGAGTTGACCATACTATTTTGGCCCTGGGGTTCTTAGGGCATTCTTCCAGCTTGTAGCTGTGCTCGTGATTGTCTAGGTAGAAAATAATTGCTGCTCTTTTTGATATTGAACCTCCTCAAACAAACCCTGTCTTCTGCTAGAGCTGAAGGAATGCCCTCCTTGTTGTCTTTCTGGCTCCTCTCATCTTTGGGAGGCATAGGAACATGCTAGAGAGTTATTATTAGAAGGGGACCTGGTGGGCTGCAGCTTGAGAGGGTGCTCTGGATGAAGTCCATGGCCATTGCTTTGCAAAGTGCATCCACCAGTCCCTGAGGCTGAGCTTACAGCCTGCGCTAGCCTTGAACTGCATTATGCATCTCATTGTGTCCTCCACACTAACTCCTATGAAAAGGTTGAAGACGTTAAAAACAATGGACTTTGGGTTTCATGGCAAATGTAGCTAGACACTCTTAAAAACTCCTTTGGAAATTACAGAATGAACCAAAAACCTGAAATCTGAAGGCCTGTGCAAAGTACCATGTACATTTGAGAGCCTGAGTATGCTACATGACTGGGGATGCACTACATGAAAGGAAGAAGGGAAAGAGGTAACTGAAGCCTTGGGTGCAATATTGGAGCAAAGTGAGAAGTGGGCTCTTCATGGCCCTTTGCTACCCTAAGTGTGGTATACCAGCAATCCAACTCACATGCATGGTTTCAACACATGCATTTTCTGAGGTGAAGCAGATCTCTGTAGTGATGGCATGAGGTCCCTTCATAGACAGTTTATCAAGGCTCTAAGGAGGCCATATGTTCAGTGAATAATTTGATGAGCTCTTGACACATGTCAATCAAGAGTGCCATGTCAAAGGCAGGGCACATTTCAGTGGTACATAGCAATGGAGGTGAACTATCAGGGCTTGACCAACTCATGACATGGCAAACAGGGGGTGAGCTATTAAGGCTTGGGTAACTCAGAGCAACTTTGTAGACTGCGGTAATGCAGGTTATGTCAAACCTGGTAGTGGTGATTCTTGTAAGGGTAAACATTGCTGCTTTCCCAACAATGGGGACGTGCTATCACTGATGTCTATGGCTGGTCATGAACAGGTGATTTCAACCCACTATTGTGGCTTGTGATGGTGGGTCGAAGTTGTTGTTAATGGTGCTTAAAATTTGCAAGTGGCTTGGCCGCTCCATAATTTTATAACCCTGTAACATTCATGTTAGTGTGTGGGATCTTTTTATTTTTATTTGCAAGTAAAGTGTGGGTAATTATATTACTCAGAAGGCTGAATACAACGAAGTGCACATGCTCAACAGAATAGTTGTAGCTGATGCAAATCACAAATCCATCATGTATACAAGCTTCTCAAGGCGGTCTAGGGGGGATGGGGGCAAGAAGCCATGGAGGGGGGGTGTATCGTCATCTGGGGCTGCCCGCCTACATCATGAAAAACAAGTCATGACTATTAAAAGATGACGTACCAGAAGGTGACTTACCAGCGAGATAGTAGGGTTTGCAGGGAGGAGCA
This sequence comes from Lygodium microphyllum, assembly GCF_053477565.2. Taxonomy (NCBI): domain Eukaryota; kingdom Viridiplantae; phylum Streptophyta; class Polypodiopsida; order Schizaeales; family Lygodiaceae; genus Lygodium; species Lygodium microphyllum. Next base: position 155,874,367 of record NC_141136.1, on the reverse strand, counting down.
CGGATTGAACTCGGCAAACATGGAGAAGAGAGAAGAACTGTGATGAATGGAATGATGAAGATCTGAATCATGGAGTGAATGTGATACAAGGGAACAAGGGTGCTGTAGCACAAGGAAGATGATAAAGATAGCCACGAACCACGAACCGCAATGTCCTCCTGAGGGGGTGTAAGGGTATTGGAGAAGCTGGAGAGAAGAGGTGACGAACTGAATGAATTAGCCGTGAGGAATGAATGAGAGAGTGGCCTATAAATAGGCACAGTCAGTCTAGGGTGGTGCCTCTTTTTGGGGCTACAAATCCTAAACACAAAATGCAGAAATGCAAAAACGCAAACTGCGGGTGAAGGGTTTCACAACACCCCAACTCAGGCCCAAAAAGGGAAACAAGAGAAGAGTGAGGTGGAGATGCAATGCTACATGCTGAAGAATGCTAATGCAGCAGGTGCCACTCGGATAGTGTCCCTTGTGGGAAAATTGTTCACTTGCCCAATCACCCTAGTACAAAGATGATGAAAACATGCAATGCATAGGAGGAATGTTGAACTTTGTGTGGTGTTGAGAACCATAAGGATATGTCCGTACTGGATCTCGGGAGGTGTCTCCATGCTGACTAAGGGATAAAGAAGATACATCTTGTAATATGAGAATACCACTTGAAAGGAGACCTTTGAATATAGTCAGGAGACTGGATGAGCTGTAGAACCCGAAATTAAACCTCCGGAGAGAAGCCACTAGCTCCGTGACTCCGTGCTGGAAGGAATACAAAGGCCTAGTCACCAAGTCACTGCTGTTGAAGATTCAAGGGCCCTGATCTAAGTAACATTCTATTATAGACAATTAGACAACATAACTTTAATAACATATGAATACTGGAGATGCTTAATCCTAAACTTAACATTCTATTCTTACCATGCCTATCATAAAGAATTTTTCTTAGGGCCCTGATCTAAGTAGGTCCTCTAGATCTTGGGTATGAGTAGAGGAAATGACTGCTCAAAGGAGAGCCACTCCTCGAAAGTGAAAGGTGGTGTGTGAAGAACTTCATGGCACTCATGAAAGGGAATCCAATCACTCATGGCTCACGGGCTGCGAAGCATCTAATGACGAAAAGGAAGTGCCGCCAGTTGTGCCGAAGAAGGTATTTGGGTCTTGGAAGAAGAAGCCGGAAAGCACCCAGAAGTGGCCTCTTGAACTTGAGTGGAAGAGGGTGGAGAAGAAGGAGGCTCAGGATGAGCCAAGGGTGGGAAATAATTATGACCTCTCAAGAGAGTGGACTATGGAGGAGATGTGGGCTCAGGATGAGCCAAGGGTGGGAAATAATTATGACCTCTCAAGAGAGTGGACTATGGAGGAGATGTGGGCCGTGGAAGCCAGTGTACCCAGAAGTGGGTGGGGGGAAACCTCTGCGCAGTGGGGTGGTCTCCAGGAGGGCTTATCGCCTCGTAAGGTCTTGAAGCCTCCGTGTGCTTGAAAGGACTTAGCGCACGTTGGGTGCGGGTTATTGCCTTGAGCATAATACTTTGATAGCCGATGTAGAACGATCTCTATGGCCCAAAAAGGAGAGGTGGCACAAGGGAGTACCTGGTGGAAGACGCATATACTCCGGAGGAGTGGGGAGCAAAGGTCGATGTCGACAGTCTTCGGCGAAATGACCATTTGTGCTGCAGTAGGAACACCCAGTAAAGGGCAATCTGTCGGGGGAGATGCCATGGTACCGGAGTGGTAAATTGGATAAGGGAGGGTGGGAGGGAGAAAAAGGATATCTCCCAATGCGCAGTGGAAATGATAGAGAAATCAAATGTTGATGCCACTTGCCACCGGTCTTTGTCTTCTTTGATGAGGAGGATCTCTGTGGGAAAACGCAGCCAAGGAAGACTAAAAACGCAGGAAAAAACCAGTAGTAGCAGTCAACATGCTAAAATCAGCTCTGAACAGTGTGTGATAGGCTGGAAACAAGCGCCAGACTGTTGTAGACAGTAATGGCCAGCTTGGACCGTGATATCCTCCGTCTCCAGGGTGTGGGCAGCAAGCTGAAATATCTGAAATCTGCAAAAACGAGATTGTTTTCTAAATGGAGAGTGATCAGCAACAGTTGCTCTGCTGTAAGCATCTGCAAACTGTGGGTGGAAGGCTGGAAATAGGCGCCAGACTGTAGATGACAGCAAGGGAGACTACGATGTCCTCCGTGAAAGGGGTGTGGGAAGCAAGTTGAAAACACGTGAAACTTGCAAAAATGAGATTTTGATGCAGTAGAAGAAGAAGATAAGTGGATGCCGAACCCGGCATTGGTCTTTGCTTCCACTAGAGTGGAGGATCTTTGCCGTAGTTTGAGCAGATCCAGTTTTGATACCATGTCAGAAGATGACGTACTAGCGAGATAGTAGGGTTTGCGGGGAGGAACATGGATTGAACTCGGCAAACATGAAGAAGAGAAGAGGAGAGAAGAAACTTTGATGAATGGAATGATGAAGATCTGAATCATGGAGTGAATGTGATACAAGGGAACAAGGGTGCTGTAGCACAAGGAAGATGATGAAGACAGCCACGAACCACGAACCGCAATGTCCTCCTGAGGGGGTGTGAGGGTAGTGGAGAGGCTGGAGAGAAGAGGTGACGGAGTGAATGAATTAGCCGTGAGGAATGAATGAGAGAGTGGTCTATAAATAGCCACAGTCAGTCTAGGGTGGCGCCCCTTTTTGGGGCTGCAAACCCTAAACGCAAAAAGCAGAAATGCAAAAACGCAAATTGCGGGTGAAGGGTTTCTCAACAATGGCTGCCCTAAGTGCGCAGAAAGTGAAAACAGAGTTCCTGACGGGCTCAAGACTTGCCCTACACCTGGTTCCCCCGGCCGCAGAGGGAGTGGATGATGGAGTCCAAAGCTCTGCCAAAGTCACATATATTGAAAGGCAGTCCCCGCCAAAAACCACGTGACAGTGTGCCTTCTAAATGTGCCATTGTGTAAGACTACTTATGGTCTCCCATATCTCTGAGCGCTCTGCTCTAGGCTCCAATACTTGGCGGATGGGTAAAGCCTCCAAGCCGACCATTGCACAAGACCCAGCCTTGATGAGAAAAATCGCCTACATCCTAGCCTCATACAAGAGGTGACGGCCCTAGCTGATTGCTTGCCAGCAAAAAGCCCCCCACGAGATACATCCAAGGCTAGGTGCCACATGATGGAGAATACGACAGGCTCCTCTCCACACGAGCTGTGCCGCTTCGCAAGACCACAGGCAGTGCTTTGGAGTTTCCAAGTGCTGTTGTGTGCAGCACTTACAACCTCCATCTTGTTGCATCTAGGCCAATCAACTCCCAATAGCCAGACCCCTATATGCCAAAAGCCAAAGGAAATATGAAACCCTCCTTGGCCTCCAGCTATCCCATTGGCGACACCAGAAGGTGCGATGGAAGGCATCTGTGATGCTATGCTCCGCCCAATATTTGCCACGCGAAGGTGCCCAATCCATGTCTTCCTGCATCAGTACATGTCTATCAATCTTGGTTGTGTACTCTAGGAACCTTAGGCTTCTTGGCGACTGCAGTGGCCGGCCATACCCACTCTCCAGGATTCTACTCCAACTCATCAAGTGGCCTAAACTCTCATATCCAAAGGTGCCACTCCCGAAACTCCTCCCAGGGCACATAAGAGTCCAATTGCTAGGTCTTACCTTGGAGTTCGACCACATGGATCCTCCTCCAGGAAAGGACATCAATCTCCTCATCTTGCTATCCTTTGTCAAGAGCCAGACGCCCCCCATCCTGCGCGGTAAAGAAAGTCCTGCAAGGGGCACCACCCACTCTACTTGCCACCTATATAAGGGGATACCTGCCGGTGAGAATCTAGCAGCCCACACCTCCCTAGGCTCCACCGGCTCTTGGATCGTGGGATCTAGCCACTCCTGAGGGATTGCTAAGTCAATCTCCCTCCTCCTCAGCTCAGCACCTCGCTGACATCTTGATGCCCGCTGCAATACCTCTTGATCCGTCATCCTATACATCTCCCTCCACTTCTTGATAGTACGAGCAAGGCCAGCCTCCCAGCCAGCCCACTGGATGTGGGATTGCTCATCTATTTGTATCCCATCCCAATCTCTGACCTGGTGGTTCCAGACCACTGGTTGGCAGTCTATCTCCTCTTGGCATCCTGGGGGCCTCTGAACTAGGGCCTTGCGAAGGCCCTGCCACACTCGAAGTAAATTGCGGAGGAAGGAAGATCTGGGTGGCGTGATTTGGGCAGTCATGAAGATTCATCTCAAGGATGGCCTCCAACCCTTGCCAAGCCTTGGTGTACACTCCTGGAGACCCTCCTGCAAAAGGATCTTCCATTTCTGCCCACCTGGTGTGAGACCACCGACCACTAGCTTGCCCAAAAGGGTCAAGCTCTGGAACTTTGGGTCAATGATCCCAAGCCCTCCCTGAGACCGATGCCGAATGATGGTTGTCCACGCCACCTTGGCTCGGGAGTCCTTGGAACCGTATGAGCTAGCCCAGAGAAAATTCCGCACAAGGTGGCGAAGCTGAACCACACAAGACGAGGAGAAACACCAATAAGAGGCGATGTACCAAACCGTCGCTAGGAGGACCTGGTTGACCACCACCGCTCAAGTAGGTTAGCTTCCGCCTAATAGAGTCGAGAACCTAGAAGAAACTGCTGGGCAGGAGGAGTGATGTCGAACCCCACTTGGAACCCTAGATATTGAAAGGTTTGTCCCCTGCTCACCCATCTGAACCCCAGGTGGATACCCCACTTTGTGCTAGAGTTTGGATTTGTAAGAAAACCAGCCGACTTTTGCCAGTTGATTTTCGCTCCAGCTGCAGTGCAAAATACCTCTAGAACTAGTCTCACTCTCTCCAATATCAGCTCATCATCCTCTACATAAAGAGTGGTATCATCTGCATACTGTGAGTCGAGCAGCTCAGTCTCCTCCCTCACTGGAAGCTGTAGGCCACGTAACCCGCTCACTCGTGAGTGGAGGAAATAGGACGTCACCTCCCCAAAGAGTAGGAACAAAAATGAGGCAAGAGGGCAGCCTTGCTGGACAGATCTCTCTAGCTGAAACTCCTCCCCCCTCCTGCCACCAATGAGAACCCTGCTAGTGGCCGATCTGTAAAGTGTTGAAAACGTGGGATCTTTTATGAATTTAAGTGATATGAAGACATACACAAAGTTTGCTACATATTCTTGAATCATGGAGTTGTTTTGCATCCAGAACTGAAGCTTGAGATTGTTTCTTTTTGTTTTTTGCATCTTGACATTATATGTTCTGAGTGAGATGTTGGGATTATTTTTCTTATCATGCCTTTGACATTATGGATTTGTTGTATATTCAGAAACTGAAGCTTGATCCACCTAGGATAACTTCTAATGTCAAGATGAGCCTTCAATTTTTAAAGAGGATAAAGGTATGTCCATTTTAGCTGCACGCATGTATCCTGGATGTTCATGCACATACACATGTAGAGCTGCTTGCTGTTAACTTTACTTACCAAATTTATTGTCTTCAGGAAAATAAATCAGGAGCAAAACCAGCAACTAGTTATCGTAGAAGAAAAGTGGAAAAAATTGATACACCTACTGTTGAGGAAGAAGATTGGACAGATTATGACAAGTATGGAGTTTGGCAGAGTCTATTGTGGAACACTTTAACTATTTAAACTTGAGAATGGGCTTTTCATTATGATGCCGTAACTTGAGTATTATGGAGTGTCAGACATCTTTGTCTGCCTGCAGATTTCAGAAATCTTTTCTAGAATTTGAGATGGCAAGACCCGTGCTGCTGGTGGATGGCTATAATATGTGTGGGTACTGGCCTAAACTGAAGAAATTGTTTAAGAAAGGACGTCTTGATGCTGCTCGTCAAATCTTGTTGGATGAGTTGGTGGGATTCAGTGCAATAAGAAGTGAGTCTTCTGTAATATCTACATGATAGATCAAAGCAGTGCTTCTGTAATTTATATGTGATAGATCAAAGCAGTGCTTGTGTAGCATGCAAAAAAGCAGATGTGATTTCATTATCCATTTGATCAACATGGAATATGTAAAACAGAAAGGAGAAGGTCTAAATTTAAACGCTGTTGCAGAAAAGCTAGTCTCAAAAGATTGCAAGACATGTATGTCTTAGTCTTATCAGTTACCTTTACAAGAGCTCCTCTGTCATAGATACTGTAATATATATTCTTTGTATGATTTAAGGTCATTTTGTAACGCACATTTTTATAGAGCATTGCCTTTATTAATCAAGCTTGTCAATGAACAGCTTAGGTTGGCCAATGGCAATGTATTCACTCTACCCCGGTTCAAGTTTATTTGCCAGGATTTGTTATTGTGAATTAATGCTATACAATGTCAGAAGTCATGATGCTTACATTGAGGGTGCAGTATACACAAGATATGTGCTTTACACATGCTATCCTTCTCATACAGTTATGAAGTGAATCAGTGTGCCACCATATTGCTTTCATATCTATTACTGCTTACAGACTTATTCCAGGCAATCTTGTTGCATCCTCAGTGTTGGTTTATTTATGTAAAAAGGAATTGCTCCAGTCGAGGTGTTTATTTCCTAGTGTTAATTTTAGCTTGCATAAGGTATTTCTTTACTTGCATTTATTTGTCTGGCTGTTAATTGAGTGCTCATAAAGCTTTGTGCTTATGGATGCATGCTATTTTTAAGCTTTTCATAGGCACAAAGGTGGTGGTGGTGTTTGATGCTGCTGCTTCAGGCCTTCCAGATCATAAAGAAACATATCAAGAGTAAGTGGATTTTTCACTTGTCTTGTTTGGAAGAAAACTGTTGAATTGACTATGGTTTTAGCTGTTTAGGAACTCTTCTACTTGTGCTAGATTCCAAGTTTGCAGCTTCAATAATTTGTTATGTAGGTTATCATTGATAACCAAAGTGAGATGCTTAAAGTGGATTTTTGAGTCATTGCACTCAACTGCAATGAACTTGGGCTTCATTTCAGAGAGATTTAATTTCATCCACTTCATTGTAGTACCATTAGTAGAGTTTTATCATACTTTTGCTAATCAAGAGAACATGTGCATACTTTTGGATGCACCTTGTGGATTTCTCATTCTACATACTTTGGAGTCTGATCTATTTGTGGCAGGAATGTGTCCAAGTATAAACTCCCTAGAGTTTGGAAAATTATTCAGGTTGTTCAGAAGGTTTTTAGAGGGATGTCTCATTACTCCCTCTTCTGTCATTAGGTCAGATATTGGTTCTATGGACTCTTTGGACTCATAGGAACCATGCTTTTATGGACAATTGGGCATTTCAGCCTTATGTCTATTTTAGATTCTCATTGTGGCAATCATTATATGATTGTTGCCATGTTGGTGATATGAATGTTGACATGAGGATGTGTATTTTTATGCTTACCTTTGGCATTATTAAGTTGTGCATATATGAGCTACACATGTGAAATGAAAGTTAGTTAAGTGACAATGAGACCTTAGTAACCTTGGTGATCAGTGGGGATGACATTGGCGAAGTTGTAATAAGTTATGCTTGATAGGTACTAGGTAGTATGTGGTGTTGAACATTTAATTAGGTATTAGTGTCAGTGGTGACACTAGGGAATTTGCATTAATTAATTAATTAATTAATGCTAATTCTTATTTGTGATGGCAAGATGTGATCTATGATGGCGGTGATATACAATGCCAATAGACACTACAAAGGTATACAATATAGGTATTGTGAGTACAGGAGAGAGAGAGTGGGGGAATCTATGGATCTATCATTTGCTACCTCCATCTAGTGGGGATCGGGAGTTAGAGTATGTCATATACCCTTGGGATGCTGGTGTAGGGATAGCATCTAGTCCGATCTCCCATCTTTGATAGATACTGGTCGTGGCATCGGTGGATCTCCCTCATCTCTCTAAGGTGTAGCCTTTGTGTTTGGTACCCTAGTCTCCATGGTCAGCTTGCTCTTTGATCTCCTCAGCTCTCTGACTCTCACCCCGCTCTGTGCAGGGAAGTAATAGTGGGCAATATATAGCATCCAATCTTGTGATACCTCCACTCTGATCCACATGTATCATGCCTCCAGATCTAGGGACATGATGTTGACCCTATCCTGTACCTCATGTTGATAAAATCACAAACACATGATATGTATTTGGGGGATTGCACAAGGGTCACATTGCCTAGGTTAATTGGTTTGTCTTATGCTTTGTATCTATCAATAAAGGGAGAGTCTCCCTACACCCACTACACTGTATGAATCTACCTTTAGCCACCAACCTTATCTACCTAGAAACCACTAGTAGAAAGGCACCTACCAAAACCACTACCCTAAACCACCTGTGTGTAAGCCTATATAAAGGCACCCTTTCTACATGAATAAGCAAGTCTTTTTGCATTATACTTTCACTTTGGCCCATTGTACTTGTGTAGTCTCTTTCCCTCTCATTCCTCTTTTGAATATTTCAGCATGGTATCTTAGATCATCGTGAGGTATGGACCTTTGGAGACCTTCTCTCAAAGGATATGGCTATTATCATGGCATTGAGATTGAAGAGGAGATGCCCTGTGGTGCATCTACATCTGCTGCTGAAATGGCTTGATGCTCACCGTCATTCTCATCTGCAACCCTCTCCATTGATGAGCTACTATCATGCTGGTTCACAGCCCCTACTGAAGAGCTACTGAACAAGCTGAAAACTGGTCTCTTGTAGCTACTGAGGAGGCACCATTCTTCCTGCTCTTTACTGTCCAACCATGGAGAAAGTCTACCACCAGATGTAGTAAAAAGAGCAAGCTGAAATAAGACACAGCTTCATCACGACCTTCCTTGAGCCAAAATAGTCCTTCATTTGAGTTGAATACTCATCTCCTTATTACTGCTGGTTTCATCTCCAATGAGATGGAGTTAATGCTGGCCTCTGACATGATTGTGATTTATTTCTCTAATAGATCTGTTCTGATCTTTGGTGAGCTACCATAACCAGGATCTCTACAGATCTGAGATGTATTACTGCTATGGGGTGTTTTTTTCTCACTGTTGAGCTGCTGTTACATACATTGATGATCTAACGTATTGTCTACTCATTCAACCGCCCATGGATGCTTCTCAGTTAAACTGAGGCTGCTTTAATGTATTTAGATACTTCTGTGATGTAACTTCTCAGTGAAGAGCATGCCATTGTTCTCTGCAGTATTGCTGCTCATACTCTTCTCTTCTATGGCTACTATTTTCAACACAGCATCATGAAAGAAATTAACTTACAATATTTTTCTCAGTTTCTCAACCATTTCTCAAATCTGCAAACATGGCTTCTACTGGAGAAGGGGGAACTACTAAGTTCAAAGGATATGCATTTCACACATGGCAGATAAGGGCGGAGGGATCAATTGTGAATGGAAAAGAGAAAAAGCCATGGAAAGCAACTCAAGTAGCTGCCTGGAAAGTAAGAGACGACAAAGCCCAAGCCATTATCAAGTTGGAGCTAGATGATATTTACATTTATCATTTGGATGGATGTGATAGTGTAAAAGATACTTGGGATCAACTCAACAAGTCGGTTGGAGCTCAATCCAAGAGTTTGAAGTTTGGTTTACTGATTGAATTCTTTCGTTTAGAAATGAAATTTGAGTCTTCTCTTGCATCTCTTTTGAATCACATGAAAGGATTGTTAGCTCAACTTGTAGGAATTGAACTTAAAAGTTAAAGAAGACATCGGCATTGGTGTCTTACTTAAAGCCCTGCTTGAAGAGGATGATCATGTGGTAACTGCTCCTATCAACATGTCCTCTTGTGGGCTAGTTGAAGTTGAAGCCTCTCTTCTAGAAGAAGAAAAAAGACTGAAGTTCAAGCAAGAGATCAATGCAATTCCAAAGCACAAGGCTCTCGACACTGAATCCAAGTTCAAAGGGAAGAATAAGGTCAATCACAATGAGCCCATTATGTGTGACTTTTGTGACAAACCTGGCCACTAGGAGATAGAACGCTTTGACAGGAAGAGAGCCCAAAAGGCACTTCTTATGAAGATAGTTCAAGAGAGTGATGAATAAGGAAAGAAGACAAGCGGAACCAAAAGAAGAAAAGCTTCATGAAGCCCTTTCCATAACCTTGAAGAAGAACAAGGGAGCTAAGAAGGCTCCTTCTGATGTTTCAACCTTTAAAAAGTGTGCATTCTCTTTTGTAATTCTCTGAAGTCATGTCATGAAATCTTGTAACCTTTATTTGTATCAGCCTTTGCTAAAATCATCTAGGCTAAAGTCCAAGTCCCTAGACCATCCACATCTCTGAGCCACAAGTGATCAAGTAAATAATACTTTTGATCATCTTGGTGTGAAGAAAGCTGCTAGCGTTTGCACTAAGGGAACACAGAGTGTACGACCACGATAGAAACACGAAGAGACAGACACAAACATAGAAAGCAAAACTCAAAACTCAAACACAAACAAAAGAAGGGAAAGAAGAACACAACTTTGAAGTGAATGAATACCGCAAATGAATGTAAGAGTGTATGGATACTCAAGGGTAGAGTAGTGTGTTAGAGAGTGACGTCCACTGGAGATGGATCCAAAGTGTGTGACCACCAGTCGAACTGTGAAGAGAGAGGAATCTGCAAAACACTGACACTAGAGGCTGCTGGAGATAGAGGCGACAACTACAGAAGGTGATGAAGATGCTGGCGATGGCTGGAGGATGCCAAACGCAGCTTGGAGGAAGGCGCCAAACAGTGGGCGATAGCTTGGAGGAAGGCACTAGGGCATTGCAAGGGCTGATGGAGAGGTGGCAGCAGACTTGAAGGCTGGACAGCCACATAGAGGTAGACTGATGGCTGAAATCTGCACTTAAGAGTGTGAAACCTGCACAAATGGGAATAAGGCTGAATGGGGGCAGCCTGTCTATTTATAGATATTGAAGGGTGCCCCATAGAATTAGGGTTTTTGGGGGACCACTGAAACTCTCTCGGACTACCCCCCTTTTTAGGGTTTTTAATTAAGTAAGTGTGTTTTGGGGCTGTTTTAAGAATGCTAATCAGCTGGAAAGCGTGTTTTAGCTCAATACCCCCTCTCAGGCCCAAAATGGAGCCATAAGGTTAGGCTAGTCACTTTGATTTTTTACTTAACCCAAGGCATCCCACCCTAAAGCAGCTAGGGCATAGGACAAAGGGTATACATCGATTGCCTAGTGGCCGACCAAGACTACAGAGGCGATGGCTATCTCACCAAGTGAGTCCAAGTAGTCACCCCAGAGAGGATAGGGCATCGGACCAAGGGTGCACGTCAGTTGCCCAGTGGCCTACCAAGTCCTACAAAGACAGATGGAACCACATTGAACATTAATTTTTTTAAAAAAGTGAGAGTTAAATTTTATGGGATATGGCGGATTGAGTAACAGTGATCCAGAAGACGGGAGTAGAGAGGGTGCACCCAACACATCACAAAATAGTACAAGCTTACCCATCCACTCAAGGGTGTCGATGACGAGGAAAAATATGATGAGGAAGGATGGTGGTGTGGTGTCAACAGCCGCCCGTGGAAATAGCTTAGGATCTGCTCAAGTGGTGCTTTGCACAATGAGATGCAAAGTATGCTACATGCTAAAGAATGCTCATGTAGCAGGTGTCACTTGGACAGTGTCCCTCGTGGGAAAATGGTTCACTTGTCCAAGCGCCCTAGTACAAAGATGATGAAATCATGCAATGCAAAGGGGAAATGTACAACAGGGGGGGAGAAGCCGATGTCGAAGACAAAGTGTTGAAGCCTGTAGAATACCAAGAAGGGTAGGAATCCCCTCTCAACCTAGATGTAGATGCCGAAGAAGGAAGAGGAGCCTGATGTCAGGCTTCGTATGGTACCGAGAACCATAAGGAATGGAAGATGATGAAGATGAAGTGGATGAAGCACCTTGCTGGAAGAGCAGGGTAGAACTTACCACCATGATAGTATCGAGAGAGATGTTGCACGATTTGCCTCGGGAGGGGAGACCTCCATGTTGGAAGAAGAGCAAGCACTCCTAGGATGATGAAACCATGAAAGGAACGATGCGCATCCCCACGCCTCTAGCCCAGGTAGGACCAAAGAAATCTGCAAGTTAGCCCTACATTGAAAGATAAAACCCTGCAAAAGAGATAAGAATTTGCAAACACAGAGGTTAATGGTGAGATGCTTCAAAGCAAAACATAACAGAGAGAAAATCTAATTGAAAAGACAATGCAATGAATGTGTATGTCCGTGAGTAAATGCAACAAAAGACTTAAGAATGGAAAAGCTAAGGACAATGAATCCTATGGGCCTGGCTCTAAGAGTGTGAAAAATGGATGCTAGATTGACCTAGGGATCCTAAAGGACCTAGAGACATGCTAGTCTAAGGTGTCTACCATCGCGTACATCTAGTAGCAAGGCTTTGCCAAGGGAATGCTTGACGAGGTGGAGAGGAAGGTGAGATGGGTGCATGAAATGCAACGGGATTGGGACTTGTAGACCAATCAGCCAGTCCCTCAAGGGTAGTGAAAGAGACTGTTTGCTGAGGCTGTGCTTAGGCCACATGTCAAGTAGCAACAACGGGTGCTGAAGGAGCAGATGAAGTAGAAGCGGGACGTGTAGCCCCCTGGATTGTGCAGTCGCAGGTGTCTGCTGAGGCTTTTTAGGTGGAAGACCTTGGGCCTTGGAGTGATACTCCTCATCCACATGGTGTGCTCTTTGGCACTGTGTGCAAAATTAGTTTTAATTAGGGAGTTGGTGTCAGATAGATCTAGATTCTTTGGTTCCATCTGAGGAAGAGGAGTCACCCTTTGATTGGCTTGCCTTTGCATCTTGCGAGTTCTTGCCACTGTTGGTTTTCCCTCCCAAAGAAGAGGCAACCAACCCCCTCTGTTCTGAATAAGGCTGTGATGAGGATTTCTTGTGGAGTTGATCATGGAGCCTTGTGTAATGCAAGAGCTGGCACCAAACTCATAGAAGGTTGGTTATCAGGGCTGTGAGATGATGTGCTGAATGAAATTGAAGTATTTTTCGGGTTACTTATTCAAGAAGAACGTAACGTGATTGTCATTTGAATTTGGAGAGCCAATAGTGATGAACTCAGCGAGTAACCGCCGATATTCAGCCAGCTTGACTTTCAAATCATCCCCTTTTTTTTAATACAGAACTCTTGAAGCTCAAAGTCCAGATTTATGCATCGAGTACAATCTCAGGCTGCATAGCAGTTGAGAAGATGACTCCAACACTCTGACACGATCAGGAAGTGCTGTAACTGAGAGTGAAACTCAGGAAGAAATCCTGCATCAGCTCAACATTGGCTGTGGCATTGCGGGCTCTCCATTGACGGATGTAGTTAGGGTGAGCTAATTGAGGGTTCGACATAGACTCTGGACCAATGATGAGGTCCCAAAGGCCCTGAGACTTAAGCACTTGTTGCATGAAATTCGACCTGCTAAAACGAGTCTTATCCGTGAAGGCATTCTTAGCCGTTGCAATAGGAGTGGTAGTGCTCGAAGATGGGTAGTGTGAAAAAGTGTAATGGGGGTAAGATGGGGGAGTGGAGTGCACTTGGGAATGGGTCCCAAAGTGCCCACCAAGCACTCGCGTAGTGTGTAAGGTGGATCCATAGGTAGGGATGGGTTGACTAGGCATAGGCATGGTAGCCGTATGAGTAGCCCATGGTGGAGGTGGGATGGGAACACGTGGAGCAGAAGATGGAAATCCTTGCGTAGGTGTAACCCAAGGTAAGTGGGATGACGCACCATAAGCCGAGTATGGAATCCCCTGTGTCTGAGTGGTCATGTGAGAGGTGAATCTGGGGGTAGTGAGGGGGATGGCCATCACAACTGTCCCAGGTGCTATGGGTGTGCTCATTTATAGAAAGGTAAGCGGCATTGGGTTAAAGGGTGGCATTCCTCCTAATGAAGTACCATGGTGCAAAGAGGTAGAGAATGGGGTAGAGAAAGAGAAGGTGCTAGGAGTGGAGATGGAAGATCCAACCCCTAGTGTGTGTGAAGCGGATGTGGAGTGTAATCCGAGATTTTGAATTGATGAAGAGAGATGATCAAGGGTGGAGGTAGAAGAGGGTGGGATGGGAGGGAAGTGAGAAGTGTGTGTTACATACTCAAATGAAACAGAAGTTGTAGATGTACTTGAATTCCGTCTGCTTCGTGAGCTCCCTCTATTAAAGTTTACATATATGCAAAGCCATCCGGATCCTACACCTCAAAAGAAGAAACATGCAAGGGTTTTGATTCATTCAACTCAAAAGGGTTGTTCAAGCCTGACACGAGACCTGGCGGAAATGATGAAGATGGATCGCTAGACGCTCCAAATGCCGTATGTCCTCCATGATCGGAGAGATGGCTAGCCTCACCAACCGGTACGAATGTGATAGCAAAGCTTGTAGGAGGGGTGTAAACATTACCGTACTTGTTGCGATAGTACTTCCTAAAGTCCTCCTCTATCTTGTTTTAGTGAAATATGAAATAGGAGTAGAAAAAGAAGGTGAAGGTGAAAATGGAGTATCGTCCTTCCCAACAAGTCCATAATGCCATCTTAGGGCCTCTAGTGATGGAGAAGCCTAATAGGACATCATAGGAATTGGAGAAGGTGTCTGAGATATTGTGATTCGGTTACGAGTCGTATTGTGTGCCTCACACAAAGACTAGCTCTCCACAATATCGCAGGATACTCTTAACAAGAGCATCGGCTCTGATACCATGTAAAGAAAGCTGCTAGGGTTTGCATTGAGGAAACACAGAGTGTGCGACCACGTCAGAAATACAAAGAGACAGACACAGACACAGAAACCAAAACTCGAACCCTAAATGCAAAACTCAAAACTCAAACCCTAAATGCAAAACTCAAAACTTGAACACAGAAACTCAAACACAAACAGAAGAAGAGAAAGAAGAACACAACTCTGAAGTGAATGAATACTGCAAATAAATGTAAGAGTGTACAGATACTCAAGGGCAGAGCAGTGTGTCAGAGCATGACGTCCACTGGAGATGGATCCAAAGTCAGTGACTACCAGTCAAAGTGTGAAGAGAGAGGCATCTGCAAAACACTGACACCAGAGGCTAGTGGAGATAGAGGCGACAGTTGCAGAAGGTGATGAAGATGCTGGCAATGGCTAGAAGACAAATGCAGCCTGGAGGAAGGTGCCAAACAGTGGGCGATAGAGGCTGGAGGAAGGTGCCAGGGCACTGCAAGGGCTGATGGAGAGGTGGCAATAGTCTTGAAGGCTAGACAACCACGTAGAGGTAGACTGATGGCTGAAATCTACACTCAAGGGTGTGAAACTTGCACAGACGGGAATAAGGCTGAATGGGGGCAGCCTGTCTATTTATAGATGTTGAAGGGTATCCCAAAGAATTAGGGTTTTTGGGGGACCACTGAAACTCTCTTGGACCACTCCCCTTTTTAGGGTTTTTAATTAATTAAGTGTGTTTTGGGGATATTTAAGAATTTTAATAAGTTGAAAAGCGTGTTTTAGCTCAACACTTGGGAGCACAAGCCAATGAGCCTTTATGACACTCAAGGGTGGACATATCCTTGGTAAGTCATGTGGTGGCTAAGCTATTGAAAAGATGGTCATGCACAAAGCTATGTACAATCATGAGTTTGAAGGGGGGTGTTAAAATCACAAACATATGATATGTATAGATGGGATCACAGAAGGTCACATTGCCTAGGTTACTCGATTCATCCTATGGTTTTCATCCATTAATAAAGGGAGAGTCTCTCTACACCCACTACACTATGTGAATCCACCTTCAATTGCCAACTTTACCCACCTAGAAACCACTAGTAGTAAGGAACCTACCAAAACAACTATCCAAATCCACTACCCTAAACAAGTCTTTTTGCATTGTATTTTTATTCAGGTCCATTGTACTTGTGTACTTCTTTCCCTCTCATTCCTCTTTTGAATACTTCAACATTTGTCTAATCAATACTACTACTCCTCTTGATCCTCACGTTGTACCTTAATGTCTTGTGCAGCTCTTGTATATGGACTCTTGAACATACACGTGCACTCTAGGTAGCCCTCTCTTGGGGCTCTGATGTGTCTCTATAATCATAATTTGTCATCATCTCCATCCTCCCTAGATGTGTCCAAAGTGGCCATTGCAATTCCAAATTGTCATCCGTATCTTTGAGGTATTTGTCTCATAGGCCACACATCCCTATTCAATGACATTGCCATCAATGATAACACGAGTGTCTTTGTGTACTATCTTTTTCCCTTCCTTTCTAGCTCAAACGATTTTCAGCATACATGCATGTCTGTGTTCTTGTACCTGCATTTTGGTCAAGTCATCATACAAGTAGATGGGATCCCCTGAGAGTCCATGTAGTATGGTCTTATTCCTCATAAATGCCCTCTTTGCTGTCTTTTCTTGGAGCTTCAGTATGAGAGAGAGAGAGAGAGAGAGAGAGAGAGAGAGAGAGAGAGAGAGAGAGATTAATTAACGTCTACATAAGGCCAGTGTGGCCTATGAGACAAAATCTAGAGTACATCCATGTCTAATGTCATCTCATGAGTAAGGTAAAGATAACATTACAGATAAGTGGGTGGCCTATGAAACAATGCTGAAAATAACTACACGATGGGACTATACTAGGGTTGAACCATGTGTAGTGTTGTTCCATCGATAGAAAATAAAAGGAAAGGAAAGGAGAACTGATAGAACCATGTACAAAAGTGTGGTGGAGACTATGGGCTGTAGCTGATCTCAAGATCTGCACATGATCTCAGTTATGATGTGGTCCCTAGCTGCTTCACTGATATGCCTAGTGGTGAGTCTTCGGTGTCTTGTGATAATGGCTCTAATCCGACTGTGGTGTGGCCTCCTCGGAGGTGGTACTAGTAGACGGGGTCGTCGTACTCGACGAAGGGAAATGGCTCTATCCAATGCCACTTCTTTTTACTGTCTTGAATATGCCATGTTTTATTGGCCTTTCCAGTGATCCATCTCTTGACCTCGATCATTTGATGATAGATTTGATTAGTTGACCTATTCTCGAAATCATCAAGCAGCACAAACATCTAATCCCACCAAGGAGATGAGGGCTGTAAAGTAGGCAATGGAGAGTACCTTAGAAGCTCCTATTGTAAGGACGACCAAATGTCACGATAGCCACTATGCACGCGAAAGTACTGATGAATGCACCGGAAAGAATAAAGATGGGGCTGTCCAAGAATGACACCATCATGGACTGTCTACAATCCCAAGCAAGCCATTTGATTAAACTTATCTTGTTGCAAGTCTTTATCAGGCCAGTCCAACAACCTGGAGGTCGCTAGTACTTCTCCTTGCAGTGAATTCTCCTTGTTATGAAGATCAGAAGGGTGCCAAATTGTGAAATGCAAAATCTCTTGCCAAGATGCAATCAAATGAGAAAGGAGAAAAGATTGGGAGACCTTAATAGGCCTTGTAGAATTCAGCACATGCCACCAAGAAACTCGAATAACCGTGCGACTATGCGAGATACCAATCTTTTCAATGAAAAATTTTGCAATATTTGTCCAAGGATGACTCGGCACACATAAAGTCTGCAAAAGTGTCAATCTCAAAGCAACCATATGGAAATTAACATCCAATAAAGCTGCTCCCCCCATCCTTTTAGGAGTAGTCACATCTTGTCAAGAAATCCACACCTAGCCCAAATGATTCCCTTTCTTTTTCCACAAAATGAAGCGGATAGGTTGAACCACTTCCAAAAAAGACTTCTTAGTCCAAGAAAGTGAGGGCAGAAAAAACGAGACCATACTGATCATGATGCATTGAGCAATGTTAAGTCTCACATGAAGAGGCCAGCCTTGATATTTCCAATACATAAACCGATCATGTATACAGGATGACATCTAATTAAGCAAGGTGCAAGGAGCTACATCCACACCAATGGGATAACCCAAGTTTCGAGTAATATCTCCTTTAGAAATCATAGCTCCTTGTCAACCCAAAGCTTGCAAATTACTATTTGTACAAGAAATTAGTGTAGATTTCTGAGCATTAATATGAAGCCCCGAAGCTAAAGCAAATAGATTCCATGTAACCATTGTCCGATTCACATTAGTTCGATTAGTCTTGAGAAACATAAAGGAATCATTAACCAAAGATTGACCCAAAATTTGGGCACCACTGGAAAGAGACAAACCAACAATCTCACCTTGATCAGCCAACTTATCCAATAAAGAGAGCATTGGGTGAGTGACTAAGGTAAATAGCAAAGGACTGAGAGGGCAGCCTTGCCAACGAGAACAAGACAAGGTAGTTTGATGAGTGATCCCCCTATTAGGTACAATACGTGCCATAGCACCCTAATTAATGGTATCAACAAGAGAAGTCATGCAAGGACCAAAGCCCATGGTACACATCAACTGCTGCAAGAAAGACCAACTGATATGATCAAATGCCTTTTCAAGATCAAGGTGAAGCATAACAACCTACTAGCCAAAGGGTTTGGCATAATCAATCCCCAATTAAACATTCATACTGTTATGCATGATATTCCGTCCCTCCATGAAACCATATTGACATAGATGAACCAAGTGCAGGAATCTTTCTGTAATCTATTGGCAATGATTTTAGAAAAAACTTTATACAAAGAACCCATAACAGAAATGGGTCTCCATTGTTTCAAGGAAGTTGAAGAAGGAATCTCGAGCAACAATCGAATCATTGGAATCTTCCAATATGAAGGCATCAAACTGGAATTCCAGAATTGCTGACATAGGCGAGTTAATGGGTCCTTAAGCTGCTCAACATGGGCTGAAAACAGCTCATTAGGAAGCCCATCCCAGCTAGGGCTTTTCCTACGTGGTGAATGGGATAGCACATCCTCCACTTCAGCCTCTAAAAAATCCACCCATTCAGGCTTAACCTGCTTACCAACCAAGTCACAAATGTATTGATGACTGAGCAGAGAGAACAACCTAGAAAGAATCTCCTATGGACCCAACAAAGATTTATAATAGTTGATGCACATTTGAATGTTTGAGATTGGTTCAGTAACCATATTACCTTGCCCATCCAACAAACACACAATACTTTCTTGAGCATATTGGTGGTGTAAACGAGCAAAGAACTGATGAGATTGATAGTTATTATCATGGAAAGCTTCCACTCGAGCCAACAATTTGTATTTAGCATATTCCTCCTGTTGGAGAGATTGAACTCTACATTTCAACCATTCAATGGATGTAACCAAGTCAATTCTAGTATCCCATGATTGATAGTGAGACAACGAGTCAACAAAGTTTGTGAATGCTGCAATTTAGCTCGAAAAGAACAAGCATGCTGAATACCATACTGTCACTGCGTACGAAACTTAACAAACTAGATAATGTTCCGGCTCTGACATGCTATTGACTCAATAGTAGGGATCCTTTGTGTCTTTTATCCATTTTATATGGCATCCTTTTTCAATAAAAAGCCTCTTTTAATGGATTGGGTATGCTCTTAAGTCAAGCGATTAAATGGGATGGAACTGCACGTGTTTATGGATTGAACAAAACTTAAGCAGTGGAAACGGTAGAATTTGCCAGTTTAAGGTGTCAAAGGAATGGCTTCGAACCGATGGACGTGGGAGCATTAATTCTCTTTCCGTGGGCTTTTGAGGAATGAGAGAAACTTCTCGAATTCCATGAAAGAGTTTCGGGAGCTAGGATGTATACTAGTTACATATGACCAGGTGGAGTGGCACAAGATTTGCCTTTGGGTTGGGACAATGCACATGCATTATTCCTAAAAACAGCCGATACTTCCATACCCCTAGATAGAACCTTTGAGCTAAAAGAAGCAATCAATTGCTTGATACACTCCAAAAACTGATTTTGCAGTAAAAAAGATTGATTAAAACGCAGAGGCAAACGAGCAAGTAGAGCCTTAAAGGCATGAATTGGCCTACGAGTCAATTCCAATACCAAGGGATAGTAATCTGACAAGACATACTGTAGCTCCATCCACATATCAATCAGTGCTACAAGAAAAAAATTGCTTTGACAAATGTATATCCTATCAAGTCTAGCCCAAGTATCTGGATGTTGAAGAGAGCGATAAGTATATTTGGACTGTGAAGGATGTATCCAAGATGATGTGTCTTGTTTCAAAGACACATGTGCCTGCGCATCCCAAGCCTGATGTTGAGAACCATCCATAACCGAGTGAGGTGAAGTCGCTTGATCTGTAGATATGCATGCATTAAAATCACCCATAACAAAACCTTGAGGAGCCATGGAAAGGCAATGCAAGTCATTCCAAAGCTAACGGTGTTCTTGAGCAGTAGAAGAAGCATATACACCCATGAACCACAAAACCTCACCCTCATATATGATTTCCAGCATCAGCAATCTACCGGGAGTATCCTAAGAAACCAATGATGTTTGCAAGGAAGATTGAACAACCAACATAACTCTATATTTATGTGGAACTTATCCACTAAAAGCACTATATAATCCTTATATACATAATAAGAACCTACCAAAGCATGTTGTTTGTGCTCCACGGCACAAAAAACATCCCAATTACCAACAAAAACAATTCTTCACAGCTGATATTGCTTACTGCCAGAAGAAATGCCTTTAACATTCCAAAAAGCAAGTTTTGCGATAAACAAAAAGAGAGAGAATTACTGAATCACTGCTTTCCCTTTAACATTCGTAGATTTAGCAGCCTGAAATCTCTCCATCTCACTACGGATCACATCCATAAGTTCCTCCCTCTGCAAACTAGCAATCGAAGCACGAGAACGGAACTGTTGTTGCTGAGAACGAAAAACATCTTGAGGGGGCATAAGCCTCCCACGAGTATCAAAGCGCAAAGCAAAATGAGAAACACTTTTATCAACCACTCATGAGCAAGAGTCAAACAAGATTCCTGTCGAGCATTGCATCTAACCACAGTGACCCAGGAATCATCTTGAGGAGGCAAATCCGGTCCAGTTGAGTGTGACTCATACTCAATACCAACTTGGGAAACATCCTTATTTCCATTATCATATACATGCAAGGCAAGAGGCACAGGAGGAGCAACATCTTGCTGTTGTGTCAAAGGCTGGGGATCACGCTCTTGCATATCCATGTGAGGGTGCAAAGAATGCTGCAAAACCTTAGGGCTACTATCACATTCAGAAATAAAAAGGCCCAATTGGCCACATCGAAATTAGTGTCCAATAAATGTCCCCCTTGAAGCTCAAAAACCAATGTCTGCAAGCCAGGGACCTCAAAACGAATTTTAGTAGGCCGAGGTTTCCTAGTGTCCCAAAGCATACAAGCCCTATTCCTAATTCAAGAGGCCAATTGGAGCTCCACCAACACCTCACCAAGGGATCTCAAAACCAGAGGAAGAAGTCTCCAAAAATGTGCAGGAAAATTAACTACCTCCACCTAGATTGGGCATGGTTATCTAGGAACCTCTTGAAACTTAGCCGTAGGCCTCCATGGGACCATATTGACCAAATTCCTTTTTCGTACTCCAAATGTGCGTACTCGAAACATGCAATGTATTCCTTTGTTTTTAGATGGTTAGCTAGTCCATATGGTCCCATGGATGTCTATGGCTGAGTTTCAGGAGATTCTTAGGCAAGCATACCCAATCTGGGTGGAGGTAGTTAATTTTCCTGCATATCTTTGGAGACTTCTTCCTCGTGTTTTGAGATCCCTTGGCGAGGTGTTGGTGGAGCTCCAATTGGCCTCCTGTATTAGGAACATGGCTTGTATGCTTTGGGACACTGGGAAACCTCGGTCTACTAAAATTCGTTTTGAGGTCCGTGGCTTACAGATGTTGGTTTTTGAGCTCAAAGGGGAACATTTGCTGGACACTACTTTCGATGTGGCCAATTGGGCCTTTTTATTTCTGAATGTGATAGTAGCCCTAACGTTTTGCAGCATTCTTTGGACCCTCACATGGATATGCAAGAGCGTGATCCCTAGCCTTTGACACAGCAACAAGATGTTACTCCCCCTGTGCCTCTTGCCCTGCATGGATATGATAATGGAAATAAGGATGTTTTCCAGGTTGGTATTGGGTGTGAGTCACGCTCAACTAGACAGGATCTGACTCCACAAGATGATTTCTGGGTCACTGTGGTTAGATGCAATGCTCAATAGGAATCTCATTCGACTCTTGCTCACCATCTCCTCATCCTGTTACTCAAACTTTTCAACGCAGAGGTAGGGGGTTTTACACGAAGCCTTAATCTTTACATGTACTTGCAGTTGGTGTGGTTGATAAAAGTGTTTCTAATTCTACTTTGCGCTTTGATACTTGTGGGAGGCTTTTACCCCGTTAGGATGTTTTTCGTTCTCAGCAACAATAGTTCCCTTCTCGTGCTTTGATTGGTAGTTTGTAGAGGGAGGATCTTGTGGATGTGATTCGTAGTGAGATGGAGAGATTTCAGGCTGGTAAAGCTACGAATGTTAAAGGGAAAGCGGTGATTCAGTAGTTCTCTCTCTTTTTGTTTATCACAAGGCTTGCTTTCTAGAATGTTAAAGGCATTTCTTTTGATAGTAAGCAGTATCAGTTGTGAAGAATTGTTTTTGTTGGTAATTGGGATGTTTTTTATGTTGTGGAGCTCAAACAACATGCTTTGTAGGTTCTTCTTATGTATATAAGGATTATACAATGCTTTTTATTGGATTGGTTCCACATAAATCCAGAGTTATGTTGGCTGTTCGATCTTCCTTGCAACCATCATTGGTTTCTTAGGATGCTCGCAATAGATTTTTGATGCTGGAAATCATATATGAGGGTGAGGTTTTGTGGCTCATAGACGTGTATGCTTCTTCTACTGCTCCGGAACGATGTCAGCTTTGGGATGACCTGCACTTCCTTTCCGTGGCTTGTCAAGGTTTTGTTATGGGTGATTTTAATGCATGGGTATCTATGGATCAGGCGACCTCACTTCACTCGGTCATGGATGGTCCTCAGCGTCAGGCTTGGGGTGCACTAGCAAACGTGTCTTTGAAACAAGACAAGTGGTCTTGGATGCATCCTTCATAGTCTAGATATACTTATCACTCTCCTTAGCATCCAGATACTTGGGCTAGACTTGATAGGATGTACATTTGTCAGAGCGATTCTTTTTTTTCAGCACTAATTGATATGTGGGTGGAGCGACAACATGTCTTGTCAGATCACTATCCCTTGGTTTTGGAATTGACTCATAGGCCGGTTCATGCCTTTAAGGCTCTGCTTGCTCGTTTGCCTCTGCATTTCAATCAATCTTTTTTGCTGCAGCTTGAGGGTTCTATCTAGGGGTATGGAAGCATGGGCTGTTTTTAGCGATAATGCATGTAGGTTGTCTCGACGGTATGTTATTCAGCATGCTTCTTCTTTTTGAGCTGAATTGCAGTATTCACAAACTTTGTTGGCTCACTTGTTGTCTCTATATCAGCTAGGGGATACTATTGATGACTTGGTTATATGCATTGAATGGTTAAAATGTAGAGTTTAATATCTTCAAGAGGAGGAATATACCAAATACAAATTGTTGGCCCGAGCGGAAGATTTCCATGATAATAACTATCAATCTCATCAGTTCTTTGCTCATTTACGCCATAAATATGCTCGGGAAAATATCGTCTGTTTGTTAGATGAGCAAGGTGATATGGTTACTTAACGAGTCTCGATCATTCAAATGTGTATCAACTATTATAAATCTTTGTTGGGTCCACAAGGGATTCTTTCTGATGTTGTTATCTCTGCTTAGTCATCGATACATTTGTGACTTGGTTAGTAATTAGGTTAAGTCTGAATGGGTTGATTTGATGGAGGTCGATATCTTAGAGGCTAAAGTGAAGGAAATTTACCACATAGGAAAAGCCCTGGTTGGGATGGGCCTCCTAATGAGCTGTTTTCAACCCATGTTGAGCAGCCGAAGGACCCATTAACTCGCCTGTGTCAGCAATTCCGGAATTCTGGTTTGATGCCTTCAGATTTGAAGACTGCAGTGATTCGGTTGTTGCCCAAGGTTCCTTCTCCGATTTCCTTGAAACAATGGAGACCCATTTTGTTATGGGTTGTTTGTATAAAATCTTTTCTAAAATTCTAAAATCATTGTCAATATATTGCACAAAGTATTCCCGCAATTGGTTCATCCACGTGAATATGGTTTCATTAATGGACGGAATATCATGCATAACAATTTGAACGTTCAACAAGGGATTGATTATGGCAAAGCCTCTGGCTAGTAGTTTGTTATGGTTCACCTTGATCTTGAAAATGTATTTGATCATGTCAGTTGGTCTTTCTTGCGGTAGTTGATGTCTACCATGGGCTTTGGTCCTTGCATGGCTTCTCTTGTCGATAACATTAGTCAGGGTGGTGTGGCACGTATTATACTTAATGGGGGGATCACTTATGAAATTGTCTTGTCTCATTCTTGTCAGAAAGGCTACCCTCTTAGTCCTTTGCTATTTGCCTTAGTCACTCACTCAATGCTCTCTTTGTTGGATAAGTTGGCTAATCAAGGCAAGATTAGTGGTTTGTCTCTTTCCAGTGGTCCCCAACTTTTGGGTCAATCTTTGGCTAATGATTCCTTTATGTTTCTCAAGGTTGATTGGACTAATGTGAATCGGGTAATGGTTACATGGAATCTATTTGCTTTAGCTTCGGGGCTTCATATTAATGCTCAAAAATCTACACTAATTTCTTGTACAGAGAGTGATTTACAAGCTTTGGGTTGGCAAGGAGCTATGATTTCTAAAGGAGATATTAATTGAGACTTGGGTTATTCCATTGGTGTGGATGTAGCTCCTCGCGCCTCGCTTGATTGGATGTCATCCTGTATACATGATCGGTTTACATACTGGAAATCTCAATGTTGGCCTCTTCATGTGAGACTTAAAGTTGCTCAATGCATCATGATCAGTATGGTCTTGTTTTTTCTCCCTTACTATTTTGAACTAAGAAGTCTTTTTTGGAATTGGTTCAACCTATCCGCTTCATGTTGTGGAAAAAGAAGGGGAATGGTTTGGGCTAGGTGTGGATTTCTTGACAGGATGTGACTACTCCTAAAAGGATGGGGGGAGCAACTTTATTGGATGTTCATTTCCATATGGTTGCTTTGAGATTAGCACTTTTGCAGACTTTATGTGTGCGGAGTTATCCTTGGATAGATATTGCAAAATTTTTCATTGAAAAGATTGGTATCTCACATAGTCGCACGGTTATCCAAGTTTCTTGGTGGCATATGCTGAATTCCATGAGGCCTATTAAGGTCTCCTAGTCTTTTCTCCTGTCTCATTTGATTGAATCCTAGTAAGAGGCTTTGTGTTTCGCAGTTTGGCGCCCTCCTGATCCTCGAAAGGAGGAGAATTCGCTACAAGGAGAAGTACTAGCTACCTCCAAGTTGTTGGATTGGCTTGATAAAGTTTGGTAGCGAGATAAGTTTAATCGGATGGCTCACTTGGGGTTGCGGATAGGCCATGACGGTGTCATTCTTGGGCAGCCCCGTCTTTATTCTTTCTGCGAAAGTGCATCGTGGCTATCATGACATTTGGTCGTCCTCACAGGAGCAACTTCTGAGGTACTCTCAATTGCTTGCTTTACAATCCTCGTCTTCTTGGCAGGATTGGATGTTTGTGCTACTTCATGATTTCGAGAAGAGGTTAGCTAATTAGATCTATCATTAGATGGTCGAGGTCAAGAGATGGGTCAGTGGAAAGGCAAATAAAATATGGCATATTCAGGAGAGCAAAAAGAAGTGGTAAGAAAGATTTCTCCAACTCTAGAAGTTTAAAGATTCCTTATCAGGGTAAAGTTTTCATATGAAGGTTGCTTATTGGGGGTCTTCCAACTAGGGATGTGTTGCATGCTTGCAAGATCTCCCGTGGTAGTTGTGTATTTTGCACTACATGTGATGAGACATCGCTTCATCTCTTCATCTCTTCGTCTCTTGTCCAATTGCTGGACAGGTTTGGAGTTTTTTTTCCCATGTGTGATCTTTAATTACTTAGCAATGGATATCAACTCGTTCATGGATTATGGGAAGGATGCCTTTTATGTCTGCCTTGTAATCACATCATTCTTGCCTTTTCCATTTCCTTAGTTGGACAGCTTGTGGCATATTTGCTGTACTTGGAATGCCTTCATTTTTTATTTTGCCTCGGGTATCCATGGTCATGTGGCCCGTGTTCGTGGTTTATTGTTATGGCAAATCTCCTCTATGATTCTTCCTAACATCTCTGCTTGTGGATATTGTTCACTCCACTCCAGCTGTCGATTCTATGTGATGTTTGTGTGTTATGGTCTTAGAGGCCTTTTGGCTTGATTTGTGTTTGTTGTGTTTTTCTTAGCTGACCTGATGGTCTGATGTAAATATTGTCATTTTATTCAATTATCTTGACGAAAAAAAAGTGTGTCCTTTGGAGGCCAAAATTGACCTATAGGAAAATTCAGATAATTCATTACATTCCACTTTCGATATAAGTGCCATGAAGGCACCTAATTTTTTTAAAAAAATAAAGATAATTAGAACATAATAAACTTTGAGCTTTTATGACTCATATGAGCTTTATGTACAGCATCAAGTTCCTAATACAAATATGGAGGATAGCTGAATTCCACTAGAAGATACATTTACTTTTGGGGAAGTGAGGTGTGGAAGTCCTTGATGACTACTTTTCCTCCTTGATACACTACCCACTTACAATTTCTTTGTGCCTCTTTGACTTTAGCAAATTTTGTTGGTCAATTTTTGAGCTAGAGTGGGGTCAATTTGTCCACTATCCACACTTTTTGTCCCTTGTAGGGACTTCATATACTTCATCACTACTATCTTTTGTTTTTGCTTGCATTTCAGCCTTCATCCCCATGGTTTGATTGGGCTCGTGGATGATTTCTTGAAATGATGAGACAATTAGGTAAGATGGTTGAGGATAAGAGATGGGTGATTGAGAGAGCAAATAAAGTTTGATTTGCTAGTAAAGCTAAGTGGTGTGATCAGTTTGCTCAATTGTGGAGGTCTAAGATTCCTTACCAAGGGAAAGTTTTTATACGGAGGCTTCTTATCACAATGACTAGTTAAAAAGTTGGTTCAATTGAAGCCCTGGAATTATATTGGGGTCCTCTTAATAATTATGATGTGCAATTGCAAGATCTCTAGTTGTAGATGTGTCTTCTGTACTACACATTAAGAGACTCCAATTTATCTTTTTATTTCTTACTCAGTTGCTAGATAAATATGAGGTTTCATTTCCCAAGTATGGACTGCATTGACACCTCAATGTGTAATCTTCCATCCTCCAGTTTTGGCCAAAGATCCCATCCACGGCCACTTTACAGCCAGAGCATCCTTTTTGTTTTAATTTTTTGAGTTTGACTAGTCTTTGGCACATCTGGTGGACACAATGCATTTATTTTTGATTTGGCCTCAAGTATCTGTGGCCATGTGGGCTGTGTTCAAGGACTGTTATTATGGCAAGTTAGTTCCATGGTTTCAGCTGGTGTGATCAGCCTCTCTGTGCTTCATTGATGAATATCATTTGCACCACCCTGTGTCCGCTTTGCGATCCCCTTCTTCTATTCTTGTAGCCTTCTGTTTTTTGTGGCCTTTTGGGTCCACGTGTTGTTTTCTACCTCTCTTTGAGTCTGTTTGTTTGACCAGAAGGCCTTTCTAAATATTGTGATTCACTTGTTCAAACTTCTTCACTTAAAGAAAAGAGAGAGACTTGCAAGTATGAGGCAAAATTGAAAGGAATAGGCTGATTTGATTTAAGGATATGAAAGTACAAGGATAGGGTCTCAATATATAGGCCTAGGTATACACCCAAACCGTTGAGCTCATTCCTAGCATTATAGCATGGTACATTTTGAAAACTAGATGTAGACAGGTCCTCAATCAACTTACCTGCCTCTGTTTGAGAGACCATTCGACAGATCATGATATTATATATCTTGGCAGTATACTTGCCCCAATGGATCTTTTTTGAACCTACTCTATAGGCTTTCTCTCTTGAGAGCGGCCAGCCTAAGAAATTGTCCTAACCCCTATCATTTTCCTTGCTTTTTTTGATAAAGGTTTTTGGGGGTTGGGGGATTGGTGGGTGGCCTTCAGCAGTATGAAGTATTTTAATATTAGGTTCTCAGCTGAGGTGGACTTAATAGAATGTTTTTCTTGGTTGAAAAAGAAGCTTCATGGTAATGTGTACTGAAGCTATTCCTGTTCGCAGAATTGATGTTGTGTTCACTGCAACTGCAAGTGCTGATACTTGGATTGAGAAAGAGGTGAGTGTGTCTGTTTATCAATGTCGAACAGTACATAAACTGTAATCTCTCACACTTGAAATGGCATTTTCAATTCATCACAATCAGCATAAGGCCTTTCGCCACATATTATTTTAAGGAACACATATCTTGCCTTATCTTGAGGTAGATTATTGGAGCAAGTGTAATTGGTGCCACAAGAGTGAAAGCAACCCTTCTGTAATCTTTTCCACCTAGTGAATGAGTCTTACTTACGTACACCATGATAGGTGTACTGTTCATCATTGGAAATAGATTTGATTTTCTACACTTGTTAAGTAAATACTTCTACTTAGACAGGGCATGAATGATTGATTGACCCTCCAGCAATACAGTTAGCATGTCCATTTGCATTACCGTTGTCAAATCTTATGGACTCAGCTGGAGCTGCATATATGCCAATGAAATGGGCCAAGATTTAGGAACTGCAAAGGATTTCTTATATATATGTATTCCTCCAAAGAAGTCAGATGATCTTGTTAAATTGTAGATGTCTTCTGAGTATGAAGTGTATCAATGTGTTTCTGTCCTAAAATGCCATGGATGAAATAGTTATTTCATTCCTACACTGGATGATCACATTGACACCCTCTAAAGAACCATTTTAATTTGAAAAAAGTGATTTACATGTAGATTCTCATCACAAATGCATAGCCCAGGAAGGCATCAACACTCATGATATTTTACACCTTAACAAATGCTTTCACCATTCCTAAACAAAGAAAGAAAACATGTTGAGCATGATCAGTGGTATTTCTTTTTAATTTCTTGAGTCTATTGCAGTATCTTCTTGAGAAGCATGAAATACCTTGTGCAAAATCTTTTATCTCATCATGAAAATCTGGAGCTGAATATCAAATCATTCAGCAGTTAATGTGATGTTGCAAGAAGATTCCCATTGGTAGTAAGTATTTAACCACCAAGATTTGTTTTATGGAAGTCTCAATCTGCACCATCTCGGCAAGTACTTGGGAACTTTTGGCATTCATTGTTTTGCAAATATGTGTTTATGCTCAATGCCATGTAAGATGATTGTGGCCTTGCAACAAGTAGTACTAAACATCTACTCCTGTAGGGGCAGGACAATGCAATACTAGGGGTCAGATCCTTAACCATGCTCACTTCACCCATCAATAACACGACATTTTAAATCCTACAAGGCATAAAGGCCCTCTCTTGGTAGAGCAGAGGAATTAGCATACATAATAAGAGGTAGACAAAGTGAGTACAATTTATGAAATAGGCAAAGACATATGCGTGATCACTTGGACTTCTGGATCTAGGAATATTCTCTAGAGGTTTCTTAATATGAGTTTTTTGGTCTTTGTTTTCCTTTTTGCTGTATTAACATGACATTTATATCATTGCAATATCTTGTCTCAAGACCACATGAGCTAGGTAGAAGATGTAGATGTAGTCCCTTGGCCTTACAAGTAAACATTAAAATTTAGACTGCTGTACAATTAGAGCTCCATGAAGTTAGTTTGCACTTTAATTTTGATAGAGATATAATAAATGTCTTTAAAATTTTAATTTGGATAGAGATATAATAAATGTCTTCAAAAGACCATAAGCTTCATTCCTCTAGAGAGAGAGAGAGAAAAGAAAGAAAGAAAGAAAGTTATATTAACGTCTTCTAAAGACCAAAACTGGCCTATGAGACAAACTGTGATACAACTGATGAGGTCCAGCTATCCAAAATAAAAGTCCTGAATGAAAAGCTAAAAATTGGAAACTGAAAATACGGTGCTGTGAGTGTGATAAGTGTCGTGTATGTGTATGTGCGTATGTAGCTCTGGTACTCCAGATAATGGCTACAAAAGGGGAACAAATGTCGGCTGTGATAGGGGAACAATTGTCGGCTGTGATAAAGTGGTGCGATGTGTATATGTAACAGATGCAGGGAGATATACTATCCTGGGATGTAGTAGCAGTCGTCGAAGTCACTAATAGCAGGTGATCATTCCTGGATGCAGGATGTGGTACATCGGCGGTGGAGAAAGAGCAAACTGGAGGTCTGAGATTCAATGTGTCGAGTGTCGTCGGATCTCAGTCTGCTGTCGATGTAGATCAAGAATCCTCCGGATCTCCTGTCGGTGTGGCTGTGGGGTCCGAAACCCACGGATCCTCGTGCGGCGTCGGGTACGCTGGTCCTCAGCTTGCTGTAGTGTGAGCTCGGAGGTCTGGCTGGAGGCTGGTACAGTAGCTCTCACTCTGTCTGTCTGAAAGAACTGTGTAATAGTCGTCTGGGTGGGCCCCTCTCTGACTGGGACCCGCTGTGTGCTCTGCTCTCTGATGTGCCATGCCTCTCCCAGAAAACGGCCAAATGATCTCTGATCCATATCAGTCATACATCCCTGAAGTGAGCTGCTCAATGTGTATCTAGATCTCAACTCTGAGTATGCCGGGCATCTGAGAACAAAATGCTCCTCACTCTCCACCTCTGATCTGCAAAGGGGGCATATCCTCTCCTCCCGTGGGATGCCACTGGCTCTGCCACTCTCAATCATAAGCTGATGTGATGATACCCTGAGCTGTCCAATAAGAACTCTCAATCGATGTGGCATATAGATCTGCATATATCTTGGAATCTCTATGAATCCCTGCTCTGATATGCTCAAGAACTTTGTATAATAATGTGCCATCTTCGATGGCAGTGGCTGTGCAGGGCTGACCCATGTCCTCTGTATATAAATATGCCATATCTCCTGAAGAGACTTGCTTCCTTGGCACAGGGCAATTTCCTCTGTGTCTTTGCCATGACTTGTGTATCTCAGTCCGTGCTTTGTACTAACAAGTTCACACGCGGTGGCTTAGAGTCATCGTGTATCTTGTAATCATGTAACTTGTACCTTTTTTCGTAATTAATACAATTACCTTTTACGGAAAAAAAAAGAGAGAGAGTGAGTTCGGATTTTTCTTGCCTTTTCCATTTCCTTAGATGGACAGCCTTGTGGCATATTTGGTGTACTCGGAATGCCTTCATTTTTGATTCAGTATCTGGGATTCATGGTCATGTGGCCCGAATCCGGGGTTTTGTGTTGTGGCAAATCACCTCTATGGTGTCTGCTGACCTGGTTCTTCCTAATATTGCTACTCCTTGGCTGGACACTGTTTGTTCCACACCAGATGTGCTTTCAATGTGATATTTCTATGTTAGAGTCTGTGTAGACTTTCCTTTAGGACTGTTATTTTCCGTTATTTCTAAGCCGACCTGATGGTCTGATGTAAAATATTTACTACTTAATTCAATTATCTTCACGAAGAGAGAGAGAGAGAGAGAGAGAGAGAGAGAGAGAGAGAGAGTGTGTGTGTGTGTCTTGTAATCATGTAAACTTGTACCTTTTGTTCAAGAGTGGGCAACAATCCTACACTCAAAAGATGCAAGTACTAGTATGATAGAATGAAAGTACAATAGGTCTTAAGTAAGCTGGACCTATCCCTAACTCAACTGGAGTTAATTTAACTCTAGAGTGTAGTATTACTACTTTAAAAGTTCTAGACACACTATACCGTGACACTTTAATAAGTGTCCACACCACATAAATTACATTGGGCACTACCTAGAATTGGCTAATTCTAACACCCTCCTGGAGTGCCAATGTGATGAAGTACCAGGATCATCAATCACCAAAGGATAATAAGTTCAAAGACTTGTGGAAAGCCTCAAACTTCAAAGTGGTAAAGCCTTGGTGAAAATGTCTACAACATTTTCCTATGTGGGAACATACATCAAGTTGATCTCTTTGTATAAGATCTCGGATGATGATGAGCCTACTCTTTTAATGTAGCAAAAACAAAATGCACACTAGTTATAGGCCATGCGAGTAGAGTTGGGCTCTATTGCCACCAACCTTACTTGTGTTGCTATTGGGTTGCCTCCTAGCAAGAAAGCTATTGGCACCAAATGGGTTTCTAAGCTCAAGTGCAAAGTTGATGGCACCATTGACAAGGATAAGGCACATTTGGTTGCAAAAGGTTGTGCCCAGAAGAAAGGCATAAATTATGAGGAGACATTTGCTTCTACATCCCGCATGAGTACAAGGAGGTGTGTTGTTGCTATAGGTGCGCATTATGGTTAGAAAGTGCATCTATTGGACATAAAGAAACCAGTCTTGAATGGTGACCTTCATGAGGATGTTTATGTCTCACAACCTCCAGGGTCTGTGGTGAGATGAAAAGAGCACTCAGTTTGCAAGTTGCATAAGGCTCTTTATGGATTGAAACAGGCTCATCGTGCATGGTATTCAAAAACCGATGTCTATTTGGCCAACATTGGATTCAAAAATAGTCCAATTCCTCCCACTCCCCGCATTAAGAATGAAGGGGGCGACTTGCTCGTTATCATTCATTACGTGGAAGATATGTTGTTCACCAAACCTAGAGAGGATAAAATTGCAAACTTTAAGGCTGATTTGAAACATGCTGCTTACACTATTATTTGGGGATTCAATTCACCCAAAATCAGCATGGTCTTATCGGTCACAATCACAGTATGTAGACAAGCTCTTGCATAGGTTCAACATGCAAGACTATAAGCCAATGAACACTTCAATGAAGCTAGGGCTGAAGTTGTCC
Organism: Lygodium microphyllum; assembly: GCF_053477565.2. NCBI lineage: Eukaryota > Viridiplantae > Streptophyta > Polypodiopsida > Schizaeales > Lygodiaceae > Lygodium > Lygodium microphyllum. Next base: position 155,841,583 of record NC_141136.1, on the reverse strand, counting down.
ATGCATGACGGTAGTGAGATGCTTGATGTTGCAAGCTACAGCCATGCTATTGGCTGTCTTATTTATCTTTGCAACACACACCTTGATATATAGTTTGCAATATCTTAGGTGACAGGTTTATGCATAGCCCACGGACAGTACATTGGCAAGATCTTGAGCGGATCTTTCACTATTTGCAACAACTTGTTGTAATACATCTGTTCGGACATTTACAGCAAGTATGGATCCCAAAGCGAGTGGTAGAAGACCTTCAAAAACATCACCTGAATCATATGTGGCTGGCATTTTAAATTGGTCATGTGAAAAGGCTGCATTTTCAGCAAAGATAACATCCCGACTGACAAAAACATTGCGGGTGTGTGGATTATATAGTCAATAGCCCTTGCTTCCCGAGCTGTAGTCAACAAGGATACACTTAAACCCTTATCATTGAGCTTTCCATGAAGCTCTTTTGGTACATGAACATAGGCTATGCATCCAAATACACGAAAGTAGTCAACCTTTGGTTTCCTCTCATGCCAAGCCTCAAAAGGAGTGAGAGTTTTAAGTGCCTTTGTAGGTGCACAATTTAGCACATGATTGGCACATTGAAGGCCCTTAAGCCAAAATTTACGTGGCAGCCCCTTAGATTGCAACATGCATCTAGTCATCTCCATGAGTGTCCGAATTTTTCTTTTAGATGTGCCATTCTATTGAGGGGTCATCCTCATAGTGGCTTGATGTGTGATACCATAGCAAAAATGTCTCAAATATGCAAGACATGTATCCCCTCCCCCTCTATATGAAGTGTCTACACTTTTGAACTAGTTTCAACCTATAGCTTTGCAACCGAGTGTTTAAAGTGCATAGTTACATCAGATTTTGCCCTAAGATTGTACACCCATGTATATCGAGAGTAGTCATCTATGAAGGTGACAAAATATAGATAACCCCCAAGAGCTTATGTCCGCATGGGACCACATACATTAGAGTGTATAAGCTGCAACTCACAGACAACACACAATGCACCATCCTTTGTGAAGGAAAAATGATGCATTTTTTTTGAAATACATACCTTGCATGCATGGGGAGGTGGAGTCTCAATAGGAGGTAAGGCATCCACCATTTGACAATGTTGAAGTGTCATCAGGCTACCAAAACTCATGTGACCATAATGGGCATGCCATAGCTCCGCATTTCGCATAGTGGGCATGAGTATGCGAACAGCCAAAGCATCATGAGATCTCCTCTCATATGTATCCAACATGAAAATGCCTTTATACAAAGTGCATAACAAGCAAAGAGCATAATAAAGCTCTTTGTTTCTCTTGAATGCACTTGTCATCCTCAAAGATAACCTGAAAACCTTGTTTATTGAATGCTGAAATTGATAAGAGATTTTTTGTAATCCCAGGTACAAACAATATAGCCAAAAGCATAAAGTTTGATCCATCTCTAGTAGTAATCGGCACTGAACCAATGTCACAGACATCATAGCTAGAGTTATTTGCACGTGTAATGCATAGATGTAAATAGATACTTCCATGAAGTGATGTGCTTGGATGCCCCATTGTCAAAGTACCATGCTGCATTTCAGCAGCATTAAATATAGAATCAGTCATAGAACTGTCACAACTGCATGTCAAAAATGCATAATCCTCCTTAGAAGTTGGTCATAGCATCCCCATCTTTGGCCAATCTTTTCCTGCATTCTTTAATGTAATGATGGGACTTCTTATAGTAGTGGCATTTTCCTTTCTTCTTGCCTTTATTTGCATCATGGGCAGCCTTGTCAGATGGCTGTCCCACATCAGCCATTGGCTGATTTTTCATTGGCTGCTTTCCTTTCCCTTTGTGTTTGTATTTGGAAAGCATGGCTACATCACTTGAAGGCATAGCAACATTCTTCCTAGCATGTTTCTCTTGCAGCAAGTGGCCTATCATCTCCACGAATGTGAGGGGCTGGTGTGCCCTCCTCAAAGAAAAATTCAGCGAAGTGTGCAATCCAAGGTAAGATTTTGGAAGAGAGTTCAAGGTTATGTTTATCATCTCATCATGTATTAGCACCTCATCAATATTCAGCAACTTCTCTCTCAAATCATGAATGTAGGTGAGGTGATCAATCATGTCATCACCCTCATCCGTATGTGCATTAGCCAATTCTCTTCTCAAGTAAGAGATAACATTGATGAGATAAAAGAAAGTAAATAAAACATTGTATCATCTCTTGCAGCCACTTTGAATGGTTTTGTGTTTCTTCATTACACTTTATGAATTCTGGTGATTATGTACCTGTGCATCTTTGTTGTAGGTACATAGCAGAGCAACATTGGAACTATATTTGTGACTTGCTTAACTATTATCCTGTCTTCACCCACAAAGGACTCATTATGTTTGTATAGCAGGTAATGTTACTGAAGCAAGATGGCTGTCCAAAGGTCTGGGTTGCAACTTGTGATCATCTGCAGCAACAATGTGCTCATGGTTTGGTTAGTGGCATCAATGTTTTATACTTCTGCAATTATGTTGTCAGTGAAAGTTCTGGAAGCACAATGGTGATATCACTTTGTTAGCCGACTTTCATATTCTCCTTGAAATAAAGTTTGCCTTACTTTTGACACATAATTTAGTTCCAAAAGTTCTATATCTCTTGGTCTTATGCTGACCATGCCCTCATGCATGGCCAATTTTCTGGCTACAAGTTTTGTATAGTTACATCTCAGAAACATTTCCTTTAGGAGATTTGTGTTAAGCCAGAGCAGATACACTATTGATGCAGATTGTTATAAATGTAACTGCTTGGAAGTCTTCTTCTGTATGGGATGAAACATTTTAGCTGATGCCATTCGGCATGACATTGCTGTCAAGCCATGGAGTATGTTTGATTGACATGTAAGATAACCAACACTGAATCCTACAAGCCACGGGTCAAACATGGACTGCACCTTGGCATCCCTGTCCACATTGGATCCCTAGCCCTTTGGAATTTCTCCTTGCTCACCTTGTGCTCTTATACTCTTGGTGCCCTTTTTTTGCACCTTTGCTACCTCGCCTCTCCCCCACCCCCTTTTGCCATTGCTGTACCTCATCCCTCCATTGTAGGAGGCATTGAGGAGCGTATAATCCATTAGCCTTGCTCAGACCACAACAATATTGTAGCATCTCCAATTGATTGATTATTAGTTCTTTTGGTTTGTGAGTCGATTAGTTCTTTTGCTTTGTGAGTTGGAGACTTTAAGTAGGAGAGGTTCTTTTCTCAAGACTTGGGTTTTGGCACTTTTTCCTACTTGTCAACCAATATGGTTTGGCACTATAGACCTCTCAATTGGTTATTCATTCAGGCCTTGTACTGGGTTTCCCTTTTGTTTTATATTTTTGTTTAGAAGTCCCTTACAAGTTACAAGGCTATTTTTGTACTTTGCCTTGGGGTACTTTGTTTTGAGGGGATTTATTAATAGAATTATTTCTTTGAAAAAAAAACGGTTTTTGCATCACATCTAACTCCCACCATAGGAGCACTTCTACCATGCACCCTAGACAAACATGAATTTTGTGTGCTATGCTAGTTGAGGTACTTTGTTTTGAGGGGATCTATTAATAGAATAATTTCTTTGAAAAGAAAATGGTTTCCCCATCACATCTAACTCCAACCATAGGTGCGCTTCTGCTATGAACCCTAGACAAACATGAATTTTGAATGCTATGCCGATTATATCTTCCCTAGGAAGTGGGATCTTTGTAACTTGTAAAGGCAAGGATAGCAAGGTGGTCTCTTGATCCCCCTTGATGGTCCAAGTACTACATTCAGACCAAGTGGTCTTTGCATGGTTAGAGAAGTTGGTATAGGAGACCATCATAAGCAAGGATAGATGTTGAAGTGGTTGAATAAGAACTATTATAGAAGGTTGGCAAGCAAGGCAATAAGATAATGTGCTGGATGAAGTGAAAATACCTTTTAGGAAGCTAGTTCAAAAAGAATGTAACCTGATCGTTAATTGACTTCGGTGAGGCAATAGTGGCAAACTCGGAGAGTAATCACCTATATTCGGACAACTTGACTTTCAAATCATCCCCTTAATGGAAATCGAGATTGATATGTTGGGTATGATCTCTTACTGCATATTGGTCAATGAGATGACTCCAACGTTCAAATGCAAGGGGAAAATGCTATAATCGAGAGTGAAACTTAGGAAGCAAGCCATGTATTAACTCAACTTTGGATGTGGCGTTGCAGGCTCTCCATTGAAAGATGTGATTAGGGTGAGGCAGTCAAGGGTTCAGCATAGACCAATGACTAGGTCCAAAAGACCTTGAGATTCAAGTACTTGTTGCATGAAGTTCGACTAATTGGTGAAATTTAACCCATTTAAGCGAGCCTTATCTATGAAGGCATTCTTGGTTGTAACAATAGGAGTGGTAGCATTGCAGGATGGGAAAGGTGGGTAGGGTGGGGGAGTGGAGTACACTTGGGAATTAATCCGAGAGTACTCACCATACATGCATGAACTATGCACAATGGATCGAAAAGTGGGAATGGACTATGGTGACCGCATGAATAGCCCATGGAGGAGGAATAGGGACACCTCGGGCATGTTGAGAAACCAAGTCATCCAATACATTTTCCCTTCTTCGTTCCTATTTTAGTTTCCATTTACAGCTCCAGAAGGCTTTATTTGGATCATTATTTAGTATGAGGGTGCCACTTGAGAGAGCCGGGGCGCCACTCCAGAGATTTCAGTGGGTGCTACTCTAGAGAGGTGGTACACCACTCAAGACAGTCTATGCCTATAATAAATATGGCACTAACTTCCCTCATTCTTCATCCCATACATCCATTCCTTATGACACTCAATCACTCTCTTTCATATTCTTCTTCCCTTTCTCCATCCTCTGCATTGCCCTTCACACCCTGCGAAGAGGACATTATGGTTCACAACTTCTGCATTCATCTCCACTTCACATTTTGCAGCCTACATCATCTGGTTTCATCCCTCCTCACCTGGTGTCACTAGCAAGCTTTGTTTGCAGCAAATTCAGGCCATTTACAGCAGGTTACACCCTCTTTATCAGCCCTATATCAAATACTTGCATTTTTGTGTTTTCTTCACTCTTGAAGGGCTACCCAACATCGCCTGTTTGCAGCCACTTACACGGAGAGATCTTCATTAGATATTCGTGTGCCTTCTCCATTTGGCTGCCCAGCAGTTGCCTTGATAGCAACCATCATATTCAAAGAGATTTAAGTATATCCTTCATCTCTGACAGCTCCTGAGGATTGCGTTTCACTCTCTCTATAGGTGGCTGTCCTTTCCCTCACCCTTCAACATTTACCTTCAATATCCTACTGCTAGAGGACTGCATTTTGTTCACTTCACTGTGTAGATTCGCAACATTTGCTACTACCTGATTCAGATAGGACAATACAGTTATTTTGAGAGCTTCGGCTCTGTTGTATTAGCTTGATTGACTTAGTACGATTTAGTGGTTCATCATTCATCTTCATCATCCTTTTTTTTTTTTTTTGAATTTCTCTTCTCCCTGAGTGTTTGTTGTCATACCCACTTTGTGTTTGCCCCTGCAAACCCTACTATCTCTTTGGTTTTCTTTCACCACAATCATATTTCGACGTGGTATCAAAGGTGGAGGAAGTAAGAGAGCCAAGAAGATCCTTTGTATTAGAGAAAGCAAAGACAAGTTGCGGGAGTGGAAGCATCTCTTGTTGGCCCCCCTCCCCTCCCCCCAAAATTCTGCTGCATCATTGGGAGTTATCGTTATCTTCTTGTGCCACTCACCCTCCCTTTTACAGGTTGACACTTTGGTACTATGGCTTCTCCTGATGGATAGTCCATTGGGTGCTCCCATTATAAGGAAGATCATTAGGTGCCACAACCTCCTGAAGTCCATTGCAATATGATGTAGAGGTTTCCCCCATCTATTTTCAAGTCCAGTGGCTTCCACGGCCATGATATGCAATTTTGCAGCCTGGTCCACTGAGAGATAGTGATTGTTGGATATTGTCTTCTCATCAATTCGCTCCTTCAAGTGGAAGTTCGACTCTTTCCTCTCCTTTGGCTTTGCAATCCACTCCACTGAGAGACTATGATTGCTCTCCACGCGTGGCTCCCCAAGAGCTATCTATTTCCTCACCTCCCTTGTATTGCTCTACCCACAGTGACTCCGATGCAGGCATCACGGAGATTCTATTTCATACCCTTTCCTCCACTGCCTCTTCTACTCGAGTCCGAGAGGCCACCATTGGGAGCTACCCAACCTTTGTTCCTAGATACCTTTGGCACTGTCAGGGCATTTCCTTCGTCTTTAGATATTTTGAAGGTCGTAATCCATGAGTTTCTTGATTTCCTATCTCTCTCCAAGGGGAATTTAATGAGGGATTCAGAGGGGCACATCTTTCTTCTTCAGATGGCAATCCCATTCCTTCGGCTTCAAAGGGGATCCTTTCTCATCCTACAATTCTTCATACACCTTGTTGACAATGCTTTACACTCTTGGGGTGGTTAACATATCTTTGTCATATCACCCATTTTCTCATCTATTTACTCATCCTCTTTTTACCATTGACACCCAAGATCTATAGGTTCTTCCTAGTTTGGGGATTTGGACATTTCAATCATGGCTCAGTGGCTAGGCCGATCTCTTTGTCTAGAGGCCTTTGTCTTGAGATAATGTTGTTTTGATGCTAATACTCACATCAAAGCTTGCATGTGAACCCATTTCCTAATAGTTTTGAACTTTTACCCTTATTGCATATCTATGAGGCCAATATAAATATCAATGTGATCAATATAATAATTATTGCCTTTTGCATCAAAATTAATTGTGGTAGCACCCTTTAAGTGAGTCATAATACAAATGTGAGATGGAGAGAGGATCGAAGCTCAACTCAGAGTGGAGTAGACAGTGTGTAGAGTGAAGCACGACACCCAATGCAATAGACTGAAAGAGTGTAATCTGAAAGTACAAAGTACAACCCTTAAACCTTAGGGTTGTAGGGGGCATCCACATCCGAACACGATAAGTGCCCCTAAGTGTGTGACATAAGCACATACGAAAGGAGACAATAAGTCTGGGGGAAAAAACCTCTCATACTAAGAGTAAAAAGTGCCCCGGTGTCCTATTGATCACCAACACTACTCTGTGAGCATAGGCGTGAGTGAAAACCCAACAAAATCCCCTGGAGTGAAGTGTGATCAAAAGTATAAGGATCATCTGTCACCAAAGGAGATCAAATTTAAAGCATTGTGAAATGCTTCAAATTTGTCACGAGGAAGAGCTTTGGTGAAGATGTTTGCCACATTACTGGTGGTAGGATAATAGACAAGGCTGATATTACTTGCATGTAGCCTTTCTCTGACAAAGTGATAATGTATCTCAATGTGTTTCGTGCGTGCATGAAACACTGGGTTTCGTGCCACTACAATGGCATTGACTGTCAATGAACAAAGGAGCAGGGTCCGCAACAGATACATCTAGATCAGCTAGCAAGCGTCTAATCCATACGCATTCAATTGTGGTAGTGAAAGCTGCCTTGTATTCAGCTTCACATGACGATGTGGCAATAGTGGATTGTTTCTTGCTAAGCCAAGATATGCAAGATGAACCAAGAAAGAAACAATTGCCACTTGTGGAGTGATGTGATTCGTAATCACCAGCCCAATCAGAATCACTATAAGCATGTAACTGTAGTAGTCCCCCCTTAGCATAAAGCAATCCAAGAGATCTAGTACCCTTGTACGTAACGAAAGACACGCTTAACAGCTTGCCAATCTGACATGCATGGTTGATGCATATATTTGCTCAGGGCTGAAACTGCAAACTATATGTCTGGCCTAGTGTTGCGTAGGTAAATAAGACATCCAACTGCTGGAGCATATGTGTGTATATCAAACAAATCACTATCATCATGTAATGACAGCTTTAGTTCAGGTTCCATTGGTGTACATATTGGCTTATAATCCTGTACGCCAAACTTCTCAAGAACTTTACCAATGTATCTTGACTGTGATAAACCAATACCTCTAGCATCATGTATGAACTGAATGCCCAAGTAATAATGCAAAGACCCCGGCATATATCTTTTGATGGCCACGCCCGTCACGTCGCGCTGCTGTTCCCCCGCCCCGACTACGCACGCCCGTTCGCGTCCATCCGACTGATTGCCCGCCGTCCGATTGATCGCCCTGCCCCGACTGATCACCCCCCTCCCCGACTGATCGTGCCTGTCCATCTCTTCGCCCCCCGCACTGATCACGCCCCCCGCCCCGACGATTTGCAACGGCTGTCTGTCTGCCGTTTCTCGCCGCCCACCGCCAGGCCTTCTTTCCACGGAAACCAGCAATAGTTCCCCCCCCCCCCCCCCCCCCCCCCCCCACGCGCCCCCCTTGCGATTGATCCCCCCACCCTCCAGTTATTCCCTCTATCTGCAGCAACTACCCCAACCACAGGTAGCACCGCGACGTGATTGGTTGTTCCCGCAGAAGGGATGCGCAATGGAAACCTCTGGTTAGACGCCGGCGCACTCAGCAAGTGCCCCCCTAGTCAAACACCTTGCGCGTCGTCCTCTCTGAGGAGCAGCTCTTAGCTGTCCGAGCTAAGGAGTTGGAGCTAAAGGAAACAGCAATTTATGGTCAGGTAGTAGGACATTCTCTAGCTAGGGCCCAGCTTCGGGACTGGCTTCACTCCATGCTGCGCTTCGGCACAGCGCAGATCGTGGAGACGGTCCTACTGGGCCAAGGGATTTTCATGGTCCGGCTCAATTCGACAAACACAGCTCGCAAGTTACTTGCCAGTTCACTGTATGCATCCACGAAGGGGGTCATATACATAGTCCCCTGGTACAGTGGCTTTACTGTGGAGGCGTTTGCACTCCACAACAGGTTTCTCCGGCACCCAGTCACCCTTCTTTTCTCTGGCTTGGCAATAGAGTATCGCCAGTTGATGGAAGACTTTGGTCGACTCTTCGGCACTATCATTTCCGCGTCCTTTGCGGATGCAGTGACAGCGGCAGGAGTTCCAAAAGTACGGGTGGCAGTAAAAGAGGTCAAGAATATCCCACAATTCCTAGAGATTGAGGCGGGCAACCACTCCTTTAGGCAGCAAGTCATTGTGACGGGGCAGCCAGGGCAGTGCCTGCATTGCTACGACTTTGGGCATCAAGCACCAGGTTGCACGCATTTTGGAGCCAAGGTGGCTCCGCCGACAAGCCTGCAGGTGGACGCTGATGGCTTTACATGGGTCCAGAGACAACGGAGAGAGAGACGGTAGGGGGGGGCACAGCCAGCATCTCAGACCCAGCCTTGACAGGGAGTAGGAGGGCGCTTGACGCCCCCTCGGCAAAGCACTCCACACCCCCCCTAACCGCCCCACCTGGTAGGACCGCAGCCCCCCACATCCACCACCCGCGCCACAGACTACCTCTCCTGAGTCCCCATAGCCCCACACCCACCGCCCTCCACATCCCATGTTTCCTCCCCCCCCCCCCCCAACCAAAACTGACCCTGGCCCACAGCCCACCTGCCATGTACTTTCGTCCATCCCACCATCCCTCGATCATCCTCCCTCCCACCACCTCCCGTACTGAGCACCCCCCTTGATCCGCACCTAGTTCAGGTGATCCCCCCAAGACCGAACCCCCCTCCGCCCACACGAGGTGATGAGCCACACACGCCTACATCCTCTTCAACCAGCAGTCCTCCCCTTCCCATACAGCCACCAGCTCATCCACCCCTGCCGCCCGTCACACTTTCCCGAGACAGGCACACGTGTTGCCACAGGAGTTCTTTTGCAGTGGCCCATGGTCCTATTTGAGAGTTGCGGAGCGCAGAGAGTTCCCACTATCTCTAGAGGTGGAGATCTTTGTGGTTCATAAGTCAAGGAGGGGCAAGGTCCATCTTCTAGCACCACCGGATGGACCAAACTACGCTTTTTTTCTTCAGGGACGACACAGATAGAGGAAGAGTTGGAGAGTCAGGTGGCGGAGCACACCTCCCAGTGGATGGGAGGACTAGCATTGTTTGCACAGCAGTGGCCTAGTTGCATGATGGACATTAACTGGTGGGCTGGTGCCGAGGTCCCTCACCTGAGCATTATCTTTCAAGCCCCTCCACAGTGGAGGGCTCCGAGGGATGTGATCGAGTGGCCCCTGGCATAGGTGGCCCGTTTCTACCAGTGCACAGAGTCTCGACTCTCTGCATGGCTGGCAAAGCGCACCTGCATGCCTTATAGCTCCTCCTTGTCATCAGGAGCCTCCACACCGAACAGATACCTGTTTGGGCAGTCACAAGTTTCCCTATGAGCTTACACCTTGCATCCTGGAATGTGAATAGCCTCCACTACAATGGGGCACGTGGTTCCAGGAAATTGATTGTTCGACAGGAGCTGCAGTCTGCCTCGGCCAGACGGATTGACATCTTACTTCTACAGGAGCACAAGCTCACCCTTGCCCAGGCCCAACGGGTAGGGAAGGTACTCCCAAGCAGCTCGCACACCTACTGGGAGCATGCCATAGGTGCCCATGGTAGGAGTGGAGGCGTGTGCACCTCTATTGGTCCGAGTCTTACCGCTTGTGTTCAAGACCATGGGACGATAGTGGCAGGGAGGGTGCTATGGATCAGATTGGATATTGGGGACTCATGCCTTGGAGTCCTTAATATCTATGCCCCTATGGAGGTTAGGACACACAACAGGTTCTGGGTGGAGATCGCGGAAGGACTCCCAGAGGTGGACTCCTGGATTGTTGGAGGAGACTTCAACAACCTAGAGGCTTTGGAGGACCAGCAGGGCAGAGGGAGAAACTACCAGGGCATGGCCGGGGAGGAGCAGGAGGCATGGGAGGTGTTTCTACTGGTAGTAGGAGCACGCGATACTTGGAGAGACCTTGCCTTCCACAGGAGGGAGAGGTCGCTAGACTTCTCTTGGAGATACAGACGGCTAGGTGGAGCCCTGCTGGAGCGGTTGGACAGGTTTTATGTGGGAGAGTGGGGAGGCTAGATTGGGCAGTTGGCGGGGAGGCTAGATTGGCGGGCACCACGTTGTCCGATCATTGCCCGGTTCTCCTGACACTAGATCCCCCAGCATCTGCCCTAGATTCACGATCTTGTCGGATCCCTGACTTGATCTACAGGAGGGAGGAGGTGACGAGACAGATAGAGCAAATTTGGACAAGAGAGTGGGGCAAGAGGGGCCAGATCGCAGAGGAGGTTGCAGAGGCCCTAGCTAGGTTGAGTAGAATCTGCCAAGAGACAGCCATACGGGCCAGGCAGCAGTGCTGGGAGGAGGAGAGAGCACTCCGGCAGGACCTTGCAGCCATGCAAAGATTATTATAGGTGGCACCAGGGGATCCCACTCTCCACGCATAGGAGGTGCGTGCGCGAGCAGCCATTGCTGGCCTAGAGGACAGGCGCTCTAAGTTCTCTTTCTGCACCTCAGCAGTTTTCTAGGCGCGGAAGGGGGACATGATGTGCAGGGAGTTTTTTCAGGTGCACCAGCCTCACACCTCAGGAGAGCAGATATGTAGCCTCCGAGATCAGTATGGGAGGATCCGTTCTTGCCCAGATGAGGTGATGGAGATAACCACCGACTACTATAGTCTCCTCTTCCAACAGGAGACAGCCTCAGCTAGAGGACAGCAATGTAGACAGCAAGTCTGGGATAATATCACGTCCCTTGTCACAGAAGAGATGGGACGCTCCCTCCTAGCCCCCTTCACAAAGAAGGAACTAGAGGAGGCTTTCCATACACAGGACGGGCAGAAATGCCCGGAAGAGGATGGCCTCTCTAAGGCTTTCTTCACTACCTTCTGGGAAGTGGTGAAGAACCCCCTACTATCGGCCTTTCAGGAGATTTTCACTTCAGGACAGATGCCAGGGAGTCTATCGGCAGGCCTTATCAATCTTCTCCCCAAAGGGGGAGACCGGTTGAAGCTTTCCTAGTGGAGACCGATCACCTTACTGTCAGTGGCCTATAAGGCACTGGCAAAGATGATTGGTAGGCGACTACGCCTCTTGCTTCCTGACATCATCCATGACACACAAACAGGCTTTGTCCAGGATAGGAGCATCCTAGACAATGTATTCACCTTCTTTGAGGCGACAGAGTGGGCCCAGCACAGTGGACAAAGACTGGCCGTACTACTCTTGGATTTTGAGAAAGCCTATGACAGGGTAGACTGGAATTTCCTAGAGGGCACCATGGTGAGGTTGGGTTTCCCCCAGGCTTGGATTTCCGGAGTCTCCGCACTTTACAAATCAGCCACCAGCAGGGTTCTCATAGGAGGGAGGCGAGGGGAGGAGTTTCAGCTGGAGAGATCGGTCCAATAGGGCTGCCCCCTGGCCCCGTACCTGTTCCTTCTCTTTGCAGAGGCGATGTCTCACTTCCTCAGGTCACGTGTGAGTGGTTTACATGGCCTCCGACTTCCAGTAAGAGAGGAGACCGAGTTATTAGACTCAGAGTATGCAAATGATACAACGCTTTACATAGAGGACGACGAGTTAATGCTTGAAAGAGTGAGGTTGGCTCTTGAGGTGTTCTATTCTGCAGCGGGAGTGAAAATCAACTGGCGAAAGTCGGTTGGTTTTCTCACAGACCCGGACTCTAGCACGGAGTGGGGTGTCCACCTGGGATTTAGATAGGTGAGCAAAGGACAGACCGTCCAGTACCTAGGGTTCGAGGTGGGACTCGACATCACTCTCGCCCAACAGTTTCTTCTAGTCCTCGATTCTATTCGGAGGAAGCTGACCTACTGGAGCACGTCTCGCCTCTCACTAGCCGGCCGAGCCCTGGTAGTTAACCAAGTCCTCCTAGCGACGGCTTGGTACATCGCCTCGTGTTGGTGCTTCTCCTCCTCCTGCGTAATGTAGCTTCGCCGCCTAGTGTGGAATTTCCTTTGGTCTGGGTCAGACGGCTCCAGGGATTCCAGAGCCAAGGTGGCATGGGTGACCATTATACGACATCGGTCAGAGGGAGGGCTTGGGATCATAGACCCAGAGTATCAGAGTATGGCCCTCCTAGGCAAGCTAGTTGTCCGAGGCCTCACACTGGGAGGGAAGACTTGGAAGGTCCTATTGCAGGAGGGTCTTCAGGACTGTAGACCGAGGCTTGGCGGTGAGTGGAGGCCGTCCCTGAGATGGATCTTCACGTCAGCCCAGATCACCCTCCCCCCCCCCCCCCCCCCAAACATCATTCTTCCTACGCAACTTGCTCCGTGTGTGGTAGGGCCTCTATAAGGCCCTTATCCAGAGTCCCCCAGGTTGCCAGGAGGAAATTGGCCGGCAGCCGGTGATTTGGAACCCCCAGGTCAGGGATCGAAAAGGGGCACAGATTGGCGAGCGCCCCCACATCTAGTGGGCTGGTTGGGAGGCTGGCCCGGCTCGTACCATCAGGACATGGCGAGAGGTGTACAGGATGGCGGACGAGGAGGTGCTGAAACAAGCATCAAGCTGCCAGCAAGGAGTGGAGCTGAGGAGAAGGGAGATAGATGCAACGATACCTCAGGAGTGGCTTGCTCCCCCGATTCGAGAGCCGATAGAGCCCGGGGAGGTATGGGCCACTAGGTTTTTACCAGCAAAGCATCCCCCTACAGGTGGCAGGAATAGTGGGTGGCGCTCCACCTGGGATCTTTTTCACAGTGCAGGAGGGGGGGCGTCTGGCTCTTGACAGAGGGCACCAGGATGAGGGGTTAGCTGTCCTTTTATGGATGAGGATCCAGGTGGTTGGCCTTCAAGGGAAGAGATGGCAGTTGGACCCGTTGGTCTTTTGGTAGGAGCTCAGGGAGTGGCGCCTCTGGATCTAGGAAGGAAGGCCGCTTGAGGAGCTAGAGTGGGATCCGGGAGAGTGGCTTTGGTCGGCCATTGCGGTCGCCAAAAAGCCATCGAGGTTCTTGGAGTACACCGCCAGGATTGGCAGACACGTATGATGTAGGACATGGATTGGGCGCCGTCATGTAGTAGGCACTGGGCGGAGCACAGCATCACGGAGCCATTCCAACGGACCTTCTGGCGCCACCTATGGGACGGCTGGAGGCCGAGGAGGGTATCGTATTTTTTATGGCTGGTGGCACATGGAGGCTTGGCGGTGGGAAGTTGGCTTGCCTAGATGCAGGAGGGAGTTTGTAAGTGCTGCACACAACAATCGATGGAAACCCCAAAGCACTGCCTTTGGTCTTGTGAGGCGGCACAGCTCATGTGGAGAGGAGTATGCTGCATCTTGCGCCGCATAGCACCCAGCCTTGGATGTATCTCTTGGGATGCTTTCTGTTGGCAGGCTGTCAGCCAGGGCCGTCACCTTCTGTATGAGGCCGGGATGCAAGACACGATTTTCATGATCGAGGCAGGGTCGTTCGCAGTGGTGGGTTTAGAGGCTCTACCCATCCGCCAAGTATTGGAGCCCATAGTAGAACGCTTTGAGGTATGGGAAATCATAGGGAGTCTTACTGGTTGGCATATGTGGAAGGCGCGGTGTCAGGTGGCCTTCGGCGGAGAGAGACTTTCAATACAGGCAACCCTAGCGGAGCTTTGGACCTCCATCATCCACTCCCTTCGAGGCCGATGGGATCAAGTGTAGGGCGAGTCCAAGGCTCGTCAGGAGCTCTGAGGTCATTTCATGCGCACTTGGGGTGGCCGGGACCTGTTCTTCATGATGCAGACAGGCAGCCTCAGATGGCGATACACCCCCCCTCCATGGCTTCTTCCCCCTATCCCCCCCCAAACCACCTTGAGAGGCTTGTATATATGACGTCTCTGTGACTTTCACCAGCTCCAGCTTGGTCTGTTGAGTATGAGTACTTCTTTGTATTCCGGTTTTTTCTAAAGTAATATAATTAGCCATACCTTATTTGCAATAAAATAAAAAATAAAAAAAAATCAAAGACACCAAGTCTGACATTTCAAAAGTTTGCTACAAATTTTGTTTGAATGCTGAAATCTATTTAGCATGTGTCCTTGTAAGCAAAAGATCATCAACATATAGAAAAATGATCAATATGGATCCCCCCTCTTTACATACGTAAAGGGTAGACTCAGATGAGCTGTTTATAAACCCTTGGCTGAGCAAAAAGGCATCTATCTTTGCATACCAAGCTCTAGGAGCTTGTTTCAAACCATATAAAGCCTTTTTCAGCTTGCAAACCAAGTGTTTGGATCCCTCAACTGCAAAACCAATGGGCTGCTGTACATATACTTCCTCATGAAGTCCCCATGTAAAAATGCAGTTTTAATATCTAACCGATGCACAATCCATCCATAATGGGCAGCCAAAGCAACCGTAGAGCTGATGGTCTCCATTTAGGAGGTAGGAGCAAATGTCTCCTCGTAGTCAATGCCTTTCTTCTGTGCATAGCCTTTAGCTACAAGCCTTGCCTTATATTTGTCAATGGATCCATCTACATTCCGTTTCAGCTTATAGACCCATTTTGTTCCAATGGATTTCTTCCCAAAGGGCAACGACACTAAATCCCATGTTTGATTCTTAGTGATAGAATCCAAGTCAGCTTGCATTGCTGCCATCCAATGCACACCTTGTTGTGCATCCTCAAAACATTCAAGCTCCTCATCATCAACTATGCTTGCTGCCATAACAAACTCCATGATATGTGTAGTATCATGCATATGAGCTTGCCTTCTAGTACGACCAGCCATGGGTGCATCCAGATGACTATCTTTCATAGTTTGTGACTACCATTTAGGCATTTGTCTTGCCTCCTAACTGTGCATAAGCTCTTGCTGAATTTCAGTTTCAGCACTTTACTGAATATTCAGATTAGCCACCTTCAAATACATCCAAGGAGCCTGATATGTGTCAAAACCAGCAAGGGACAATTCTGATTTTTCATCAAATAGTACATCCCTACTGACAAACATCTTTTTAGAGACAGGATCATAGAGTTTGTAGCCTTTGCTCTCACTATTATATCCCACAAAAATGCATTTGACAGCCTTGTTATCCAACTTTTTTCTGAGTACCTGGGGAATGTGTGCATATGCAAGACACCCAAAGGTACGAAAGTGTCCAACAGAAGGTTTGCAGTTGTTCCAAGCCTCAAAATGTATAATTTTCTTTAATGCTTTGGTGGGGCATTTGTTCAAAATATGGTAAGCACACATAACGGCTTCTATCCAAAAACTGTGTGACAAGCTCTTTGCTTTCAGCATACATCTGGCCATCTCCATGAGTGACCGATTCTTCCTCTCTACAACCCCATTCTGCTGTGGTGTATAAGTAGTAGTGAACTCATGAACAATGCCCTTGTGCTTCAAAAAAGAATTTAGGATAGAGGACATATATTCCCTCCCTCGGTCAAAACAGAGAGTCTTTATTTTACAGCCAGATTGGTTTTCAACAAGTGCAACAAAAGCCAAGAATGCATCATATACTTCTGACTTTTTTACCAAAGAATAGACCCAGTAGAATTGAGTAAAGTCATCAATAAAAGTCGCAAAATAGTAACATCCTCCCAATGACCTTGTTTGCATAGGCCCACATACATCTGAATGCACTAACTCTAACCTGGCTGTGGCTCTAAAAGCAACATCACGGGAAAATGAAAACCAATGCATTTTTCCCAAAATACATCCTTCGTACAAGTGCTCAGGAGGTCTCTCCAAAAGGGGTAATCCATCTAGCATCTGTATACGCTGTAAGAGCATCAAGCTACCAAAGTTCACATGTCCCATCCGTGCATGCCATAACTCTGCGTGTTTCATAGGAGAAGTAAGAGTGGATGCCAAGTACGCTGACTAATCAACTGAAAGAGCATCCAACTCATATAACCCATGACATAAAGTGCTAGTCAAGACCAAAGTCATGTGTTCCTTGTCTCTCACCATGCATTTTTCATCATCAAATGTGACCTACAATCCACAACGTGCCAAAGAAGAAATAGAGCAGATTCTTCTTTATACCGGATACAAACAAAGCATCCTATAGGTGGAAAATAGAGCCGTCAATGGCTATGACCACAATCTCCCCAATACCTCTAACAGGATATGGTGCATTGTTGGCACACTGTACAGACTTGCCAACTGGAGTTGCACCTACAGAAGCAAATAAATCTCTACGGGATGTGATGTGCCTAGAAGCATCACTGTCAAAAAACCAAGTGCCTACATCCTGAGTAGAGCTAAATGCTTGATCAGCCCAAGAAGTGTCATAACTGCACGTGTAAAAGCAATAGTCCCTGTCTGCAACAAAGGATGCAGACTCAATAGCAGTGAAAGGAGCATCAGAAACAGACATTCCCGACTCCTCCTCCTCCTTGGCGATGTGCTTTCTACATTCAGTGATGTAGTGGCCTAGCTTTTTGCAATAGTGGCATTTTTCCTTTTTGGCTTGCGTGTCCCCTTATTTTTTACTTCCCCATGAGGTGCCTGAAGGCCCAGAGCTCTATGGAGCATTCTTTACTTGGCTGCCTTTGCCCTTCTATCTAGCCATAAAAGCCTGCTCAGAGGCTCTGAAATCCACACCACTATTTCTTCTTGTTTGCTCCTCCTCTAGAAGCAAACTAACTAACTGAAGAAAGAAAATAGGCTGTGGGGTAATCCTCATTGTGAGGTTTAGGGCAGTGTGAAAAGCCAAGTATGAAGGAGGTTCAATGTAGTAGATATCAACTGTGCATCTAAATAGTACTCATCAACATTCATAAGTTACTCACGCAAGTCCTGAATTTTATTCAAGTGATCCTGTATAGAATCACCCTCATCCGTTTTCAATGTCTCAAGCTCTTTCTTTAAGAAAGAGATGCGGGTCTCATTCTTACTAGCAAACATCTGCTTCAAAGTTAGCCAAGCTTCTCATGAAGAAGTTGCAGAACGAATATGAGGAATGATGGACCGTTGAACTGCCAATGCAATCAATGACAAAGCCGGTGCATCCCGTGTATCCCATGCTTTTTGAGATGCTAATCTTTGGGAAAGTGGCTGAAGTGGAGCAGGTTGAACAAGCTGAGGTGCCCATTGTCCACGTCCTCCTAGAGTCCTCCTGGAGGAGTAGTAGCAGGAGCCCCAACTCCGGGTCTAACTTCTTCGCCACTGACATAGTCCTAAAGATTTTTCGCAACAAGTACTTTCTTCATCATGAAAGACCAGATTGAGTAATTGTTACCATTCAATGTGTCTTCTTTGGATACGTAGGTAAATACATCGCCTCCCTGATTTGCCATGATAATCAATACCAAAAGAAGGCAAAAGAGCAATGTCCAAACTGGAATAACTTGGAAATCTCCAAAATTTCCAGAAATTATAGCAAATAGCTTGTTGCAATTAGTACACTGAGGTACACTCTGTCAAAACTGTCTGCAATGCACGTAGTCCAAGGTACATTCAATGTTCAGTAATATTGTATGAGCAAAAGCCCCAAAATTCATTGCCCCAAAATGATCAAAAACAGTCTATTTCAGACTGAGACTACAGTACATTTGCCAATGTCTTCAAAAACCTCAAAAGCCCCAAAATTTCTAGTAAATTTGCCAAGAAATTTGCATCAACCGTGTCCCAGACACGTACTTAGAGTTTTGTGCCTGCTCGGGCAAAAGCCTTGTATCCATAAATGAATCTGGAATAAAAATGTATTTTTTTTAAAAAAATACATCTGAAATCAATCAACCAGTCAAGTTGGTGGCCACAGGCGCAAGTACAGGTGCACACCGTGCTTCTAGGAGAGCTAGCGGGCAACTGGGTACAAGCGGGCACAGGTTGATAGGCGGTGCTACGGGTGGGCATCAGAATCCTAGCAAGAGGGCGCAAGGCAGACATGCGGTACTCAACAAGCACAAACGGTGTTGCTAGCGGGCGTCAGAACCCTATCAGGAGGGCGCAAGGCCAATAGGTGGCGTAGCCCAAGTCGCTGGTTAGGGGGCATCAGAACCCTAGCAAGAGGGCGCAAGGCGGATAGGCGGTGCTTAACAAGCACAAACGGCGTTGCTGGCAGACGTTAGAACCCTGGCAAGAGGGTGCAAGGCGGTGCTACTGGTGGGCATCAGAACCCTAGCAAGAGGGCGCAAGGCGGATAGGTGGCGCTCAGCAAGCACAAATGGCGTTGTTGGCGGGCGTCAGAACCTTGGCAAGAGGGCGCAAGGCGGACAGGTGGCGTAGCTCGAGTCCTGGTCAAGGGCAGGATGTCTGCTTCTGACGGACTTAGGCTGACTGAGCAAGAGCAAGGTAGCTTCAGAGGTGACAATGGATAGGCGATTGATCTGGTACTGAGTGGGGACTCCTTGAGGTTGAGCGGAGCTGAACTGAGCACAGCCTCAGCTCTGATACGAAATGTGAGATGGAGAGAGGATCGAAGCTCAGCTCAGAGTAGAGTAGACAGTGTGTAGAGTGAAGCACGACACCCAATGCAATAGATTGAAAGAGTGTAATCTGAAAGTACAAAGTACAACCCTTAACCCTTAAACCTTAGGGTTGTAGGGGGTGTTCACACGCGAACACGATAAGTGTCTGTAAGTGTGTGACATAAGCACATACGAAAGAAGACAATAAGTTTGGGGGAAAAAACCTCTCATACTGAGAGTAAAAGGTACCTCGGTGTTCTATTGATCACCGACACTCCTCTGTGATTGTAGGCGTGATTGAAAACCCAACTACAAAGCATTTCAAGCCTTACAACTTGGCCCAAAAGTTTAGTAGCTTTTGCTTCTATACTACATTATTATTTGAGCTACAGGTTCGGGAGGTGTTGAAGCACCAAGGAGCTCCCCCAACATGGAGTAATGGAGCCTATGGCTTCTCTCTCAAGATTGAGTTTCGAGTTCTATCAGCTCATCATTTCTATTATTCTTCACTACATGTTACCTTATATGTAGGACACTAGACTTCTTGGGTTGATCTTCTTTCTCGCACTCCTCTTTTTCACTCCTTTTTGGACCTAGGAGAGGGTGTTGAGAAACCAAATCATTAAGTACGTTTCTCCTACTTCATTCCTATTTTGGTTTCCATTTACAGCCCCAAAAAGTCTTTATTTGGATCATTATTTAGTGTCGAGGCACCACCCCAGAGTACCAAGACACCACCTGAGAGACTTTAGTGAGTGCTACTCGAGAGAGTTAAGGCACTACTCAAGATAGTCTATACCTATAAATATGGCACTGACTTCGCTCATTCTTCATCCCACACATTCATTCCTTCTAACACTTTGTCACTCTTTTCCATATTCCTCTCTTCTTTCTCCATCTTTTGCATTGCCATTCACACCCCACGAGGAGGACATTATGATTCACGGCTTCTACATTCATCTCCACTTTGGTGTTTTGCAGCCTACATCATCTGGTGTCATCCCTCCTCACATGGCGGCATCATCAGGCTTCATTTGCAACAGATTCAAGCTATTTACATAAGGTTACACCCGTTTTATCAGCCCTATATTATATACTTACGTTTTTGTCCATCTATGTGCACGATTTGAAAGTGAAACATAGATAAGAAGTTGGCCCATCTCATGTGCTTCTCAAACAACTTAGTTTGAGTCAAGAAATAGCACAATGTTTGATGATTAGTTTGCACTGTGAAATCAGCCCCTTAGAGGGAGTGTTTCCATGCAGAAAGTGCATGAATTCAACAAGCAACTCTCTCATACAAATTCCTTTTTGCACCATGGAGAACACAACTCTAACATGCCACAACTCCACCATCCTGCATTAAAACCACCCCTATGTTGTTCCCACATGCATCACACCAAATAATAAATGACTTCCTTTGCCAACCTCACCAAGTAGAAAAGCTCATAAGAGGGAGGTAAGTTGCACCATACTTGTTGTGCATGAATTTTTCAAACTCCTCATTTTTCATGAAGTTAAGAAAAGGAGAAGAAAGTGAAGGTGAAGATGAAGCGTTGTCTCCCTCATCAAGTCCATATTGCCTTCTTGGGCCTCCAATGATGGAGAAGCCTAATAAGATATAGTAGGATCCCAAGGAGTCTGAGACATAAATGTTTACGTGTTGTCTGTGTATCTCGCACAAAACCAAGCCTCCACAATACCACAAGATACTCTTTAAAAGAGCACTAGCTCTAATACCATGTAAATATATGGTAGGTTTTGCACTAAGAAAACACAAAATTTATGAACATGACTAAAACACAACTCCTCAAACAATAGCGCGGTAAACACAAACTTGAAATGCAAAATGCAAAACACAAAATGCCAAAAAAAAAAAAAAAAAAAAAAAAAAAAAAACACAAACACTAATAGAGAAGAGAGAAAACTTTGAAGTGAATGAATGAATGCTGTAAATGAAGGAAAGAATGTATAAGATGTTCAAGGCTCAGCCTCCTAGTGTTGTCGATAATCGATTGCCATCATCTTTAGCGTGTCTTTTGTGTTCTCAGCACTTTTCTTCATCACTCTCTACTCCAACTCATGGTTACTGCACTTAGGATCTGTCATCGGTGGAGGATACATATCAACCCCTCCCTCAACCCGCTCTTTCCTTCATTGAGTTGCTACGCCAAGTTCAGGGTCTTTAACAATTGGGCATGGAACGTGAGGTAGCTATGGAAACCCTAATTTGTGTTGTAAATCAAGGTTTCAGTAGCAATATTTGCAAATGCTCTTAAACCCCAAGCTGGAATTGGTTAAAAATTGCTGAAGGTTTGATTGGTAGATAAGAGAGAAAATCAATTGAAACGAGTATGTCTTGATTGGTAGCTTTTATGGCAGTTTTGATGGCACGAACAACTTTAAAAGGGGTTAAAATTAGCTATTGCGTCTCTTGGAGCTTATCTGATGGCTCCTCTTGTGAAGATATGCTAGTCTTTGCACAGAGAAAACATAGAATGTATATACATGACCAGAACACAATAACTCAAACAATATTGCATTCAATGCAAAACCCAAAAACAAAAATAGAGAAGAAAGAGAAATCTAAAGTGAATAATGAATGAATGTTGTAAATGAAGGAAAGAATGTACAAGATACTCAAGGGCAGAGTTGTCCAATAGGCGATGGCTCTCATGGGAGTGGGCTAATGGAGTAGTCTGAGTGATGTCCATTGGAGATGGATCTCGAGTACTGTAACCACGAGTCGGAGCTGAAATAATGCTGAGAAGAGAAGGGTAGCAAGCATGTAATCAAAATGCAACAATCTGGAAGCTATGTCTGGCTGAATGCAGCAATGTACCACCCAAATGTGCTGGAATTTGATCACCTGAGTCTGTGAACAGTTAGACAATTGCTCAATGAAGATGAGCTGATGCAGGGCAGCCTCAGCATGAAAATAACAGCAGGAAAAGTGGTGCAGCCAGGGCAGCAATTGACATCATCAGGGCTAGCTGAAAAATGCAGATTGCTGGTGGAGAAAACAGGCAATGGCTGTTCTGAGTCCTGATGTGGCAGATCTACAGCAAATGCAGCTTGTTCTAGGATCACCAGGTGGCTAGCAACAACAGAAAACTAGTTGCCTGGTGAGGGCTGTAGTTTATGGAGGTTGAATGTGGCTGGAGATTGATGTAGAAGGATCCTCCCAAATTAGTGTTTTGCATATAGGAAACACAAATTTTCTAGGAATGCATTTCTTTTTTGATGGAAGTTTCGGTAACTATATGTTTGGGGTTGTTTAAAAGGACTATTTAGTTTGTAATGCATGTTTAGCTCAACACCGGCATCGGGCAAAGGGTGCACATCCACTGCCTAGTAGCCTCCCAAGATTACAAAGGCAGTGGTTATCTTACCAAGGGAGCCTAAGTGATCACCCCAAAGAGGCAAGGCATCGGAGAAATGGTGCACATTGGTGCCCAGTAATCTACCAAGACCTACAAAGGCAAATGGAACCACATTGGACTTTTTCTTTGATGGTTTTGAACAAATTTTTCGTCCTATTAAGTAGCTTTGCCCCAGTGGGGAATGAAAGGGATGGTTAGATCCACCACATCAGGAAACAAACAAACTATCCCAACCATCCATGGATGTTGATGACAAAGTGCAAGGGTAAAGAGATATGGAGGTGTGGTGTTAAGGTGGTAAAAGCATCATCGGTGGAAACAGCTCAAGATCTGCTTAGGTGTGCTCTGCACAATGAGATGCAAAGTATAATGCCACATGATGAGAATGCATATGCAACAAGGTGCCACTTGGATAGTATCTTGTAAAGAAATACCCTAACACAGAAACACAAATAACAATCGCATGACAAAGCACAAATTGATAAAAGAACACAGTTAGGGTTAGTGTGACTCAAAGATAATGAACACAGTGAATAAATGAAATGATATGACTACTGAATATACAATGCTCATGCAGTAAACACATTATGCAACGAATGAATACTAAACCTCAAACTCCTATATCTCAAGGATCAGGGCAGGGGTAATGAGCTAAAGAGTGTGTTGTACTCATAGTTGCCTCCGTACGACATACGGAACAGTCCGTACAGTACGATCCGTACGGTACGAATTCGTACGTTAAAACATGCCTATTTGGGCCACCTAGCCTGCGCGTCCTCATTCCGCATTTCCTACGCCCCCACGTTCCGCGTTTCTTACACTGTTGCACTTTTTGGGGGGGTGGGAAGCCTTGGATACCTCATCCCTCCCCCTTTTCCAAATTCAAGCCATGCAAAAGGTGCTCCTCTTTGGATTCCTTCCAGCTTGCAGCCCTCTCTTTGGATTCCTTCTAGCTTGCAACCCTCTCTTTGGATTCCTTCTAGCTTGCAGCCCTCTCTTTGACCGTTGACCCCTCTTTCTTTGACTGTTTGAACTTTGACCCTTCTCTCATCTACAAAAATTGCTCCTCTCCTCCATGCTTCCACACCAATTCAGCAAGCACTTACAAGTTACCATTCTCATCTTCCTCTCTTGGATCTTGATTCTTGAATGGACTTGTGATTTGTCATTTTCGAATCTCACCTCCCATCTCCTCTTTCCTGCACCCTATCGAAGCATTTGTCATTCTCAAATCTCATCTCCCATCCCCTCTATCCCCCACCCTATCAAAGCATTTGCCATTCTCATCTCCCATTCGCTCTCTCTCACTCTTGCTCTTTCAACTTTACCCCAATCCTCGGGCCTCTCGAGTCTCCCTCCCTTTCAACTTTCAAGACTCAAGTTTTAAGAGTCAAGCATCTCTCTCTCTCTCTCTCTCTCTCTCTCTCTCTCTCTCTCTCTCTCTCTGGGGTCTCTTTATTCGTCATCGGCACCATGACTCGTGAGAAGCACGAGGCCTTCAATTTGCATGCGATCCATGTGGAGAGGGACACAAAGAAGTCCAACTCCCACCATTGGACATGCAAGTATTGTGGGAAGTGCTATACAAGTGGTGCAACTCGGTTTCTCCAACATCTTTCCAAGACGGGGGGGCAAGATGCTCCATGCAAGGAGATTCCTCAAAACATTGCGGAGGAGATTCTCGCCAAGATGAGAGGGGGATCCACAAAAGGAGGAGGAAGTGGCTTATTGGCACCAACTCCTATGCCTACTAATAGGGAAGCATCCAATGTGGGCGTATCTTCAACCGATGCGGGAGAGGCCTCTACCATTGGTGGTGGGGGCTCCATATCTGCATCCGGCTCCAGTAAAAGACAAAGAGTGGAGGCTCATGCGGTGTTGGAGAGACAATCGTCTCTCTCCCAAGCTCCTGGTCATGTGCGTGGATCGGTTGCATTTCTTAGAGAAAGGAAACGACTTGCGGACATTAAAATTGCACACACGCTGATTGAGTGCAATCTTGCTTTCAATGTCCTAAAGCAAGAGCAATGAAAGAAGATGGTAAAAGCCATTGCCAATATGGGTTCATGTGAAGAATGGACCGGTGTCACATACAATGACATAAGGATGAGAAAGATTAATGAAGAGGAGAGGATTTATGGAGCCCTTGATCCTATTCGGGCTGCATGGATAAAATATGGTTGCTCCATTCTCACCGACAGATGAAGTGATCGTAAGAAACGGGGCATCATCAACATACTCATCTCATGTCCACTCGGCACTTACTTTTTGCGGGCCATAGATACTGGCAAGAGGGGGAGAAAAACGACGGCCGTATTCATCTACTGCCACATTCGATAAGCTATCATTGAGATATACATTGCAATTTGTGTTTTAAATTTGTTTCACTTTATTTCATTATGATAATATCATGATTCATAATTGAAATTTGATTTATACATAGCTTGTAATTTGTAAATTGTGAACGGTTGTAGGTGGGTCCCTCAAATGTGGTGCAAGTTGTTACGGACAATGCATCGAATTGTCGGCGCATGGGCCATTTGCTTGAGGCCGAGTTCCCTACGATTGTGTGGACTTCATGTGCAAGTCATTGTTTAGACTTGCTCACGGAGGACATTGGGAAGCTCAAGTGGGTGAAGAGGGTGGTCCGCAAAGCTACATCAATTGTCACATTCTTCACGGTAAAGGTAAAGGTGCTTGCGATGTATCGTGAGCATAGCACACTAGAGTTGAAGAAGCCTTCTTCAACTCGCTTTGCTTACATGTGGTTATTGGTGGAGCGCCTTTATGAGGTGCGGTCCACCTTGCGCCAGATAGTGATGTCCACTCTATGGAATGAGTGGAATGAGCATGAGACAGAGGAGACCAAAGCCATGCAGTGTTTGTGCCTTCATGAGCAGTTTTGCCAAAAAGTTCGTGCCCTTGTCATTGTTGTGACTCCCTTTTATAGGGTGTTGCGTATGAGTGATTGTGAGGGGTCCACCATGGGCCTTCTCGTTCACTTCTTTAGAGCGGCATTGGCGGAGGCACGTACTTATACAGTGATCACAGAGACAGCGTGCACATGTTTTAGAGAGAGCAGAGAGGAGGTGGGCATGGATGCATAAGCCCATCCATAGTTTTTCCGCATTGGTATATCCAGTCTTCAAGTCATCGATGGTCATGGATGATAGAGAGTTTCGTTCAAACCAGCTTGCTTATTTGAATCGTGTGGTCCCTGTTGATGACGACAATGCAGTGCTAGAGGAGCTAGGATGCTATGCAGATCAGAGAGGGCATGTGGCTTTGGCTTCTCCCACTTGTTGAAGGAGAGAGACACTTGCGAAGCCTTTATTTTGGTGGGAAAACTTTGGATACGCACTGGAAACCCTTCAACCCTTAGCCATGAGGGTTCTTGCCCAGGATTGCTCTTCGAGTGCATGTGAGAGAAACTGGAGTGTCTATTCTCTCATTCACACAAAGATTCACAATCGGCTTAGCACACAACAGTTAGAGCGGCTAGTCTATTGCCGCACTAACTTACGCATGATGAGGGCTATGATGAGCATGGGTAGTTCGAAGAAGGTAAAGTTTAAACACTTAACCATAACATTTAAAATTTGTTATTTTAACTTTTAAACTTTGAACTTTGAAGTTTAAACTTTATACTTTACAATTTAGACTTGAGCATTTACAATGATCATTCTTACGTACATCACTGCATCGTGTAGGTGAATGTTGATACATTCAAGTTGACGGGTGACACTCTTCTGAGTATACATAAGGAGGTGGACCAGGAGGAGGAGATGATTTTTGCAGAGCTCATAGAGAGCTTATAGCAGCAGATACTCGTGACACTCGTAGTCAACGTGCTCGTGGGCGAGGAGTTCGAGTAGGTGGTAGCAGGGGTTCGATGCACTTCATCATCAAGGAGGGTGGTTGTAGGCGAGACTCTAGTAGCTCACATCTTGTGCCTCGTGATGACATCTCCCCCTTGCTTACACAGCCGCCACCTAGGGAGCCATCATTTGATAATGATGGTAACCTTATCAGTGAGGATGAGTATAAGTGTGTCTCATCGTCGAATGTCGAGGAGTCATCTTCAGACTCTCTTGATGAGCACTCAAATGGTTCTGATGATGATAGTGATGCCTCATCATAGATTCATCATTCATATGAGATAGGTCTCTCTTTTTTTTTGTATCAGATATACTAGACTGTAGCTGTATCGCATGTTTTGCGTAGCCCATGCGACCGCGATGGTCACCCTCATGTATTCATCTTATTTAGTAATGAAATGGTTATTTCCACTTTAAACATGTATTCTATGAGCTATCATTTAATGATTTATGGTTTTTGTTATAAAAAAAATCATCTTAATTTTTTTTCATACTTATATCATACCGTACCTTATAAAATCATA
Source organism: Lygodium microphyllum (assembly GCF_053477565.2). NCBI lineage: Eukaryota > Viridiplantae > Streptophyta > Polypodiopsida > Schizaeales > Lygodiaceae > Lygodium > Lygodium microphyllum. The sequence continues at coordinate 155,814,537 of NC_141136.1, read as the reverse complement.
AGGTACCAATTAGTATTGTATTTTATCGTACCGTACTGTATCGTACCTTTCGTACTTGACAACTATGGTCGTACTCCGAACGGATCGCGAATTGTAGCAAGGCAGCCTCCGGATATCGAACACCAGCAAACCTAGCCAAGGAAGGTTGGATCTGATGCAAACGGCAGTGGAGGAGATAGAAAGACTAAAAACGCAGGTTGCAGGAGAAAACAACAAACGCAGGCAGTGGAGAGAGAAAATCTGCTGCATCAGGCTGAGGAGAGAGAAAACTGTCAAACACACTTGTGAGGAGAGAAAATGATGGCCACAGCAAACAGGAAAGAGAAAACTGCAGCAATAGCAAGTAGGAGAGAGAAAACTGTGCTGGCGGCAGCTAGGGCCTACAAACACAGTAGTTTGTTGACGTGGCAGACTGTATGACAATTGTGCAGGTAGTTAGTAGTAGTCGTTTGGCGGGAAACAACAGCAAACGAGAGGTGGAGGGCTGGAAACAAGGGCCATACTGTAAATGACAGCAAGGGACAGCTGAGACTACAATGTCCTCCGCGAGAGGGGTGTGGACAACAAGCTGAAAACACCTGAAACCTGCAAAAACGAGATTGAGGGCTGAATGGAGGGCAACATACTTATTTATAGAAAGTTTGGGCTCTCCCCCTCCCAAGTAGGTTTGTGCTTATGGAACACAGACACCCTCTAGAAACGCATTTCTTTTAAATAAACAAGGTTTCTTCATTAATTAAGCATGTTTTGGGGCTGTTTTAGTAAAGCAAATGCATTTTTTAGCTCAACACCCCTTCTCAGGCCTAAACAGTGCTATGAGAAGGAAGGCTAACCAAGCCCTTTTTCGTTATATTTTACCCTAAGGCGTTCCACCCCAAAGCAGCTAGAGCATAGGACAAAGGGTGCGCGTCGGCTACCCAATGGCCTACTAAGACTACAGAGGTGATGGTTATCTTACCAAGGGAGCCCAAGTGATCACCCCAGAGAGGACGGGGCATCGGACAAAGGGTGCTCGGTTGACGGTCGACTGCCCAGTGGCCTATCAAGCCCTATAAAGGCGGATGGAATGAACTATGGACTTTTTTTTTTTTAAGGGCTTTTTACGTTTGATAGATTTAGCATTAAATGAGGGTTGCAAATCAGTTTTCATACTATTGAGTATCTGTGCCCCAATACGGGAGAGTAATAAGGGATGGTGAGAGACCCAAGACCTTCACAAAACAAGCATACTATCCCTACCATTACTCGGTGTCAGTGAAGAAGGAAAATGTCTAAGATGTGAGCAAGACAAGCTAGGAAAAAACTGCCTTGGAGACTGCCATGTCCAATGCCACGAATATGGTGGATCCAGAGTCAACTACTCCAAAAGATTGAAAAGGGATAAATGCGCACTGATGCATGTTTATATGAATAGAATGCCAATGCAGGGGGTAATGCAAAGGGAGATGCAAGATGTCATGCTCACACAAAATGCAATGCAACGGTGCCACTTGGATAGTACCCTCGTAGGGGAATTGTTCACTTGCCCAAGCGCCCTTTTACAATCATATCACCTTGATAGTGCGGATGAAGTTATAAATGTCCATAATACAATACAAAATAATAAATGAATGTCTAAAAAAATTTGTAAGCATCATCACTGTCACTATCAAGAGAAGATGTCGGCCCCTCTCAAACTGAAAGGGAAAGCAAGAGAGAAGCATCCTCTTCTCGTCAATCTAAAGAAGTAGGGGAGGGTGTTAGGTAGCAGGTACTGAAGAACCGGCCGGTTAACCGCTTTGGTCAAGATGTCTGCAAAATTATTTGATGAAGGCACAAACTCTAGGCAGATAGTATCTAGCTCGACCTGCCCTTTGGAAAAATGGAAGTGGACTCCCACATGCCGCGTCCGTGGGGTGATGATCGAATTGCCCGCAAGGGCAATGGCACTCTGGTTGTCGCAATATACAATGGTGGAAGAGTCACAAAGAAAATAAAGTGCCGCTAGTAAGCTCCTCAAGTAGATGGCGTCAATGGTGCCATCGAAGAGAGCCCTATACTCAAACTCAGTCTCGTGGAAGCCGCCACCGTCTCCCACTTATGACTAGACCATGAATTGGGAGCTATGCCTAAGGTAAAGAGGTAGCCTCCCTGGAAACGCCAGGTGTCACGATCTCCTACCCAATCAAAATCAATGTGCCCTTGCAAACAACCAAAACCATATGTCAAGCCATAAGAATAAGTACACTGTAAATAACGCAACACACGAAGACATGCAATCCAATGTGACATCCTAGGTGCTGTGAAATACTAACTGAGTATGCTAACTGAGTAAGCTAAATTTGGTCTAATGTGAATTAACCAAAGAAGTTTTCCTTTACAACACATCGATAGGTATGTGCATCAAAGGGCTGACCTAGGGTATCCTTCGACAAGTGGATAGTAGGATCAAGAGGTGTGGCCATTGGCTGTGTGTGATCCAAAGTGTGCTATTCCACAAGCTGAAGTGCGTACTTCTATTGTGACACAAAAATATAGCCCCCATATCGAGCGATCTCCATCCCCAAGAAATAAGATAGCAAACCAAGGTCTGTCATCTCGAAGATAGCACTGAGCTTGGCCTTAATTTCTACTATGGCAACAGAATCTGAGCCAGTGATAAGTAGGTCATCAATGTACAACAAGATATAGCTGACCCCCTCTACAGTAGATTGAACATATAAGTTCAGGTCATAAGGGGTAGAATGGTATCCATGAGTCTGTAAAAACTCGTCCATCCTATGGAACCAAGACCGCGGTGCTTACTTCAACCCATAAAGAGTTTTTTACAAGCGGAATACCTTATCCCTGAAGTTCCCTGAAGGAAAACCTAGTGGCTGCTCCACATAGACTCACTCCTCCAAATAACCATTCAGGAAGACACTCTTGACATCCATTTGATATATCGGCCAACCATGGTGAGTGACTAGCGTGAGAAGTAACGGGAAAGATGTCAACCGCGCGATAGGGGCAAAAGTCTCTTCATAATCAATGCCATGCTTCTATTGAAACCCTTGCACTACAAGGCGAGCCTTGTACTTGTCTAAAGTCCCATCAGCTTTTAGCTTGGTCCTAAAAATCCACTTTGTCCCGATGACTTTCTTGAGGCTCGGACAATCCGCTGATGTTCAAGTCTCATTTCGGTCAATACTCTCTAGCTCCTTTTCCATGGCATCTCGCCATTGAGGGTGTTGAAGAGCCTCTTACCATGTATCCGGTTCAGAATGCGCTATGTAATTAGTTGTAAACAGTGATGCAAATGATGCCTGAGAAGCAAGTCGGGCAAATCTTCTAGGTCCCTCCGGAGTGGAATCCGGTGGTAGGATTCTCGAATCCTGTATGGTCTATTGATACTAGCAAGGTAACGAGTCTCGCGGAGGGGGCCTAGGAGCTAAAGAATCTACAAGAATGCTAGGAGCAAGAAGTAGACTAGGCTCAGTAGGCACGATCTCCGATGACGTGGAAGGAGGAATCGGATCCGAATCCGGTACAGAGGACTGCACAATATCCCTCTCGTAAAAAACAACGTCCATCCGAATGATCACCTTATTTGTCTGTGGATCGAACAAACATGCTTTAGAGGAATATCCAACAAAGATAAGGAGATCAGCTCGAGGAGTGAGCTTTCCTATTTTATCATCAGGTATGTGTGTGTAGGCATGACACCCGAAGACTCTGAAGTGGGAAATGACAAGCCGAGAGCCAAAGAATGCCTCTTACGGAGTCTTCTAAGAAAGAGCTACAGTCAAGCACAGGTCGCGGGCATCGGTCGAGGATGTACACCAAAGTGTTAACAGCCTCAACCCAAAGGCTCTCAGGGAGCTCTGCTGCGAATAGCATAGAGTGTGCCATTTCCATGATTGTCCAGTTCCTATGCTCTACTACTCCATTCTAAGAGGGGGAGTTGGTAGAGGTGAGCTAGAGAGAGATGCCATGCTGCTGTAGAAACTTAGAAAACTCGTGGGAGATAAACTCACCACCGCTATCGCTCCTCATGCAACCAACACGACATCCAGTCTGGTTATGAACCAGCAACACCCAAGCAGAAAAATATGTGAAAGCATCGAACTTATGCTTAAGGAAGCACACCCACATGTATCTAGAATGATCATCCACTATCAAAAAGAAGTACAGCATGTTGTTCAAGGCGGCAGTGGATGTTAGTCCACAAAGATCAACATGAATTAATCTAAGAAGCACCCCAGCACGATGTGTGGACTGCTGAGGGAATGGGAGATGGTACTACTTCCCAAGCTGACATGCTTTACAGACATCTTGAGCTAGCTTCAGGCATGGAAGGCCCTCAACCAGCACACAATGTGACAACTCATAAAGAGAGTCATAACCAAGATGCCCTAAGCGAAAATGCCAAAGACGCTCATTGTTCGTAGGCTCTTGAGATGTGGCTAATGTCTGGAAACTATGGAACACGGAGCCCTCGATTGTCGGCTCGGTCAGAAAATGTGTCATGTGGTATAGGCCATTAGGTTGTGCCTCACCGCGAGCAATCACGGAACAAGTCTGAGAGTCAAGGGCATGGTCGCTGTAAAGAAAACTGCTCGCCCCAACCGGCAAAGCTGCTGAACAAATAACAAGTTCGCCCAAGCTGAGGGACATGGTATACATTGTCCAGCGAAGCTAGATCTGGACCCTTGTTAGTGGCAAAACTGACGTAACCTTGAGCCTGAATCTTAATGGAGGAGTTGTTTCCTATGCGGACCTGCCTGGTTGTAGGGGCTCAGGTACAGAAGATGTCCTCTATAAGAGTCATGTGATGGGTAGCTCCACTGTCCACAATCCAAACAGGAGCTGAAGTACTCGGTTGTGACAAGTAGGCCTTTGCAATAATCTTGTCAGGAGGCAAATCACATATATGAACAAGACTTGCATCTAATGTCTTTACGAAGACAATGTGAGCCTCTACAGACCAGTCATGCAAGCCCTCTGGAGTTGAGAACGTTGTCAATTGAGATGACTGAGCAGTGGCAGTATGAGTCTAACCTTTAAACTGCTCCTTGCCATCACCCTGCCTCCCCTGCTGGGGATTACCTGACTGAGGGTTGAGGGTATGAGACTTAGGTTTTGGTGTTGTACCTCTTGCCTTTGATCAACACTCGTCGTCAAAATGGCCAGCCTTTTGACAATGTTGACAATACCTATTATTTTTAGGTACATTTTGCCACCTAGGTTTGAGTTGTGATTGGGAGTTTTCTTGTGAATCCTCGGACTGATTTTGTTTACCCTTCCCTTGTTGCCCCTTCTAAGAATGAGCAACAAGAGCCCCCTCTGAGGTAGTATTCATATGAAATTGATCGAACAACCATGCATAACGCAACAGCTGACATTCAAATTCATTGAAAGTAGGCATGGTGGGCTTGGAAACTATACTTTCCACAAAATTGAAGAATTTCCTAGGGAGTTTGTTTAGAAACAGTGTGACTTGATTGTCAAAGAACTTGGGAGTCCCCATAGTGGAGGATTTGGCAAGAAGACACCAATACTCAACCAACTTTACTTTCAAGTCATCCTGGTCAGAAATTTTGAAATTTTGAAGCTCATGGTCAAGATTTGTACGACGAGTCTTATCGCGAGCTACATAGCGGTAAGTCAAGTATACCTATTGCTCTGATACTAGATCAAAATGCTGAAGGTGAGAGTAAAACTCAAGCAATAAGCCTTGCATTGGCTCGACAATAGCAGATGCATTCCTAGCCTTCTATGAGCGGACGACCTCATATGGAACAAGTGCAGGATCGGGTTGGGGTTCAAATCCGTGCACATGATCCCACAGGTTCTATGAGTCTTGTCATTGAATGCATGCTTAGCCGAAGATGAGGTAGAACCATGAGGTGTCGGGAAAGTGGGGTAAGATAGATGGGGAGAGTAAGAGAGTGATAATGGAGGTGGCTAATAGGAAAGAGGAAGGAAAAGAGGTGGGTAGGCAGAATTAGCCTGAGTGTCTAATGAGTGCCGATTGAGGCGGAGGCACTAGAACATGAATGTTTCCATAAGGTGCCGATGGAGGTGGAGGCACTGGGACATGGAAGCCCTGTCCAAAGTTCGGTTAAGACATAGTAGGATGACTAGAAGGTCCACTAGGTTAGGCCATGGAGGCAAACTGTGGTACCAATTGATCCACACTCGGGAGAGACTAGGAGGGATACCCAAGCTGCAATGGCAAGGATGAGGTCCCAAAAGGTGTGCCTATGTTTCCATAGCCCCATGGTGTGATGAGCAATACAACATGAGGTTTCTGAAATGGAAATGTGAATGGTGTGAATGGAAGTGCACAAGCAGCGAAAAAATGTGGTGGGATAGGTGGGTTTTGTATTTGTGGTGTGAAAGGTGCAGATGCATTTTGTTCATTTTTACCATTTAATGATTGAAAATGAAATGATGATGATGCACCATGCAATGTAGAAATAGGAACACCAAATTTATTCTGATTTTGAAGTAAACTGAAAAGAAGGGTTCAAGAAGAGGTACTTGGCTTTTTGAATTTTCTTATAATCCCCACCACGCGTGCTAACATACAAGAATTGGTCCTCAAGAGAACCTTTTCCACTGTCAATAGACTGTACTCTTTCTTCCTCATAATTTCTACCAATACATTGCAAAGCAAAAGAAGTAAAAGAAGAAGGAACAAAAGACGAATCTAAAGTACCTTGCACCGAAGTGGACAAAAGAGGATGAAAGAATGGAACATACTCCGGATCTTTTTCTCCAACAGGGGGGCCCATCCCTGATGGAGGTCTCGACGGCCCTACAATATCATCAAATTTATGCGCAACATGTAAAGAGAGAAATTCATGCATACTTTCATTGAGTAGCTTCTCTTGAAGGGCAATCCTTCAATCGAGCTCCTCAATCTTCTTTCGTCTAAAAGCCATGATCACATGATATTCTTCAATGGACATCTTGTATAGCTTTTCTTCTGTGTGGTTAGAAGTATCTTCCATCATATTGAAACTTTATGGAGCAAGCTAATTTGCCCACTCTCGCGCTCGGTTCTCAACATAGTTGGTTCTGGAGACAGAATTGGTGTTGTTGTGTTCGAAGTCATTTAAATCTACTATTGTTCTTGCTTCTACAAAGAGCTTTTAGATCAAAGGCCTAGGTAATGCTTAAAATATTTGAATAAATGTGCATCTAGCAAGTCATCTGCAATGCCCTTTTTTGATGACTCTCCATTGGGTATTTAAGACAAATGACTAACCATGTAATGTTGTTTTCCTTTTTGTACTACAACCAAGAACTCAAGTCCGAGAAGAAGTAGCAACCATTGGGCTATGTGGCTGATAGCACATGGTTTATTAACAAGATACAGCTCTAAGAAGACCAAGTTTGTTTCAATCGTTTTGAGTACCTGCACCGGAGAAGTGGTAAATTTACTTCAACTCTATGTAGTATAACAATAGTTCACTTCTATGATTGCCCAGACCTTCATACATCAATCTATGTATCTTATATATAAGTTCTTTGCCTTGCTTTCTATGCTAAAAACATAGGCTTTTGCCATCTGTGCCTTGCTTTTTTCTTCTCCGTGTTTTTGTTTTTATGCAAGCCCCAAGCTTGGTTGCAAATTGTTTCGACCATAATTACTGGCATTAATTAATTAATTAATTAATGCCTAGTCTTTGATGTCATCGCTATAATTAGTGGGGCCAATAAATTGGTCTACTAACACCAAATACTACCCAGTACCCGTCAAGCATAACTTATAACACCATATACTACCTAGTACTTGTCAAGCATAACTTATAACAACTTTTGCCTTTGGCACTAACTGATGCCTCAAGGTCCTAGGGCCCACATGATGAAAAATTAACTTGCAACTCACATGTGTAGGCCACCTTTGCACATTTGATTAACTTTTAATCAAATGCTAAGCAAAGCATTAAAATTTCACATTCTTATGATAGACCTCCCCCTTAAAATTGTTGCAATCATACTCGATTGCACTACAAAGTGCCAAAGCAAAACATACTACGTTGGAATTTCCCAAAAGACACCATAGTAAAAACAACATTGGTCTGGGCTGCTCAACCATGCTAATATCAAAGACTTACTGATAATTTCCAGCTAGCGTAGATAAAGCATAAGACTCATAAAGAATCCAATAGTGCTGCCAAAAACCCATGAAATGCATTTCCCATTAGCATATCTTAACTATTCTAGGCAAACAACCATAGCAAAGCATAAATTGAGCACAACTCATGGTTGAACTATCAATGGCATTCATTAAACATGTTAGTATCCACAAAACCAGCTGAATACTACTGTGAACTGATGATCATCCACATTGAAAACCAGCAATTAGTAATCGATATATAAGGATCATACACATGCATATTGATGCAAACTAATACACATGTATAGTTTCAAAGTTGCACATGTGAAAAACGATACCCTATGCATATCAAATTGCAGTGACTAGTACATTAAATAGTGACCTCATGGTAGACAGTGACACCACAATACTGTGGATGCATGTTAAATACATCCAAGATTGACTATAAACAAGAGTTGTCCATCACCAGAGAAATGGAAGTGCTATCTCCCCCTTGAGCATGTAGCAATGCTTTGGACCCTTGCTTTGCTGAACATGATTGAACCTGATCCAAAGTAGGCCCTAACTAAAAAGCCTTGAGGTAAAGTTGCAGCAAGTGAGAATGGTCTATCAAGAGATCCTCTTCCACCACTTAGCATCCATTGATGAATGGTTTTGAAACTTAAATGGAACAAGCCTTCCTCCTCGGATAGGGTAGTGCTAACTTGATTTAACACTAATTACAGCAAGTATTCAATTTGCATAATTTGAGATGCACACTTTACCACTTTAACCTCAGAGAATGGATAGCTTGTTGGCTAGCATCCCTCGCTATCTTTCTTTAGCTTTTATTGCAAATGAATGGAGTATAACTAAGATTCTCTACTAGCCTTTAAACCATTTTGCCCGTTGGTTTGCTTGGAAATTGGCCTTCACTGTGCTCCTTGTGAGACAAATTTAGCCCCAAATTGACATTGGTTGCTTAGCCTCTTGAATCTCCCTTGCTGGAATTTAAATCCTAGGCTCTCAATTTTGAGCATGCATCCCCAGGTGGATGTCAAACCTTAATTTCTGTTGTAAATCAGTCTTTATAGCAAAGATTTTCCAATATCTCCATCTTTAATGACTCAAACTTCTAGAAAATGTTGAGGGTAGTTGAGAAATGGCTGTAGGATGAGAAAGAATGTCAAATAGAGAGAAATTTCAGACTTCCATTGCGAGAAAATGGAAGAAATTAGTTGTTGCCCTGTCTAGACATCCATGAAAGCTGACTCCGTTGATGGAACACACTGAATAGGATGTTTGGCTGAAACAACCCTCAAACAACTATCACTTATTGTTGTAGTCTCTTCAAGGCATGTCACTTGCTCTTGGAGGGTCACTCGTTGGCTAGAAATGGCTTGCCAAGTATTGTAGTAGCTATGGTAGCCTTCTATCTCTCTCTCTCAGCTTGCGCAAGGCTAGAATGACCCCTCTCTCTCTCTCTCTCTCTCTCTCTCAGCCTTAAAAATGTCTTCTCCACTTGCATGGGCAAGTTTTGCCAAGTGGCAGCCGTCTAATCCCATTTTTCAGCGTTATCTAGCTTATGAAATTAATTTTATAATTATTCTAGTGACGAAAAAAATAATTCCACCAACAAGTAACTAAATTGGCTAGGCCAATTAGTCTTCCAAGTGTCCTTAAGGAGTTGTAGATCCTTAAAGTGGCATTAATTAATTAATTAATGCCTAGTCTCTCTAATGTGAACATTGACATTAGTGACCAATAAATTGGTCTAGGCCCGAATTTGACACCGGATACCACCTAGTACTTGTTAGACATAACTTATTACAACTTTTGTCTTTGGCATTGACTAATATCTCAAGATGCTATGTTCTACACTATGAAATAATTAACTTGCACCTCACATGTGCAAGTCACATTAGCACATTTGATTAACTTTTAATTAAATGCTAAGCAAAGCAATAAAATTTCACGTCCTTGTGATAGACCACCCTCTTGAAATCCTTGCAATCGTCCTGGATTACACTGCAATGTGTCAAAGCAAAACATAGTGCACTATAATTTTCCACTGCTTAACCATGCTGTAGTGACCGGGAGGCACGAAGATCGAGGCAGTTAATGTTCGTTACGCGCAGTGAGACAGAGAGTGAGAGAGAGCAGAGTAGAGAGTGTGTGCGATTAATGGGTACAATGACGATGTTACGCGAGCGGTGATCGAGAGCAAGCCTCACTCACAACCCAATAACGAGACGTTAAGGAGTGCCGGTTGGGGTAATTGACTTTGTCGAATGAACAAGACAACTTGAAAAACTCAAATATTTGATAATACACCACAAGCCACATATAAAAACAAGACAAAACACAATGCCTCTTGAAGCTCAAAAAAATTTTAAAACCCGTATGCGGGTAGACCATCACACAACCACAACACAACAAAAATACCAACAATTCGAAAATAAACCAAGCGAAATATATTCTCATACCTTAACAACCTTGAGCCGACACTCCGCGCTTCAACACCCAAAAGCTCCAACTTCCAAATCGGCATGACAAGAGCCCTTAACTCTCCTCTCTCACAAAATACAGTTATAATCAAGGGGGAAGGCCCTTAACTCTTCAATGTCCTCTCCTTATATAGTTTTCTATCCACACTCACACACATTAGGCTTTTTGCTTTCAGCTTTTGGCTTTTGCTTTTCTACTGCTTTTCACTATTTTCGTTTTTTTTGCTCTATGTCTGTTTGTAACTTGTTTGGATCATAACTTCGTCATTTGTACTCCGAATATAGTTGTTCGGATACTCAAAAGGATTGGAACGCATCTGGTTGACAAGCTACCGCGGGCAGAATTACGAAAATCCATCAAAATCGGGCAAAAATACTGATTTTCGTAAATCGCATCATTTTTTCTCCATCTTTTATCTTGGACGATTTATTCCCTTCCTTGGCCTATTGTCACTGTAATTGCACATACTTTCAGCACACATGTCCTCTTTTTCTTCAAGAAATACTCGCTGACGATGTAAAACATACAATCTTTTCCTTTGATCCTCAAGTCTTCAAAATAAGCATTCTCTGGATATGAACCTGTTTTTTATGCAATGTGTCCTAGCAAGAATATGGTTTTTTGAAATGAACTCCGTACCTAATCATTCATGATTTGAAAAAATATGCAATGTTGGATCCATGATATGCAATCAATTAATCCATGCTCACACAAAAATAATGTATGCATTGAAGAATTTGTGCCTAGTCTATCTACATGTGATCGTGCGTCATGCAAAATGCAAACAAAATTTCTTGCTTAATTTAAAATTCATTATCCTCACCCCTCAACTCTCATAAAAAAGATATGATATACTCCGCTCCACCCATCCAAAATCTCACAATCACTCTAGAAAATGATGGTCGTTAAGATGTTGACCAAATAAGAACAACCCATCTCACAATTGACGGCGTCCTTCACGACCCTCTAACTCACCCAACCTCCTTACACTCTCAACCAGAGGTTTCTAACTTTGTGATGAACATCCCAAATGGTGCGTGCAAGAAATGTGTGTGCTTAATGATAGGTGCTCTCTCATGTGCGCGTGCATCTAAAATTTACTGCATATAGCTGCAGCGGACCTCAATGATGGTGCAAAATGTGCATAATTCCAACCCATGGCATGGAAGTATTTGATAAGAACAGGAGACGACCCCCGAGTGTAGTGCATCAACAAGTGCAACGTGAAGTGCTCGTGAACCCATTATCCCCGTGATGTGCAAAAATCTCGACAACAAAACATACCTTATTCCTCAATGTTTAGTAGCTAATAACAAACTTCTACTTCAACCTGTCCAAAAAAATACCAAGCTCGACCAAGGCTATCAAGTTTCACACTCAACAAATCAAACAAAATGACAGATACAAATCCTAGGCTAAACAAACACAAGAAATCCAACTACAAAATAATAAAACAAACTGTCACGCAAATAACTAAGCTAGCAAAAATCAAACCTAACTACAGTTTGACTAGGGCTTTTCAGTTTTCAGAAAAACACTTGACAATGAGTGTATCTCTTTAGGTGTTTTAGATAGATATATATGTGTAAGTACAAGTGCTAAGGGTGTATTCACACCTGAGCACATTAAAAGACACAAGGGCCTTTATTCCCAACAACCTCCCACCTAAAGGCAATGTGCCTTAAGAGGAGAAAATGTACAAAGTTGAAATACATATATCTATCCAACTCCCATCATCTGTTTGGCAATGAGCAAACCGTTCTACTGGAAGACCCTTTATGAGAAGGTTTTCAAGATTATCATCTGTATGCACTTTGACAAGCTCAATGCTCTTGCTGTCAAGTACATCTCTAATGAAGTGGTACTTCACCTGTATGTGCTTCGTCTTTTCATGAAAGACTGGATTCTGTGCTAACATGATAGTACTCTGACTATCACAATGGAGAACAGGTAGCTCTGTGATGCCAAGCTCTCCCACCAGAGGTGAAAGCCATAAAGCCTCCTTGTATGCCTCAGTGGAAGCCACATACTTTACCTCTATAGTAAACAATGCAAGACACTTTTGTATTTGCCATGTATCTGCTAACCACTCCCACTGCAAAGGCAATGTCAGGACGTGTAGCAACCATAGCATATATCGAACTGCCAACAGCTGAAGCATATGGTATCTTGGCCATTTCAGCCTTCTCATCATCAGATATAGGCCTGTCTTCTGCACTAAGTTTCACATATGGAGGCAATGGAACCCCAATTGTTTTTCCCCCTTTGACCTATCTCTGAGTATTCGCATGCCAAGAATGTGATTTGCATCACCAAGATCCTTCATGTTAAAGCTGCCATGAAGACCTTGCTTCAGTGAGTCCAAGGCATGAAGATCCCTGCCAGCAATCAGTATGTCATCAACATACAAAACCAAGATAATCAAGCTGCCATCTGCTGCCTTCTTAGTGTACAAGCAGTGATCCACTTCACTTCTATGGAAACCTTGAGACTGCATGAATGTATCAAACTTATGATACCATTCTCTTGGTACTTGTTTCAGCCCATACAAACTCCTTTTGAGTTTACATACCATCTTCTCTTTCCCTATTTCCACAAACCCTTCAGGCTGCTGCATATATATGTCTTCATGCAAATCACCCTGTAAGAATGCAATCTTTACATCCATCTATATGAGCTCCATATCTTCAGCTGTAACCAAGTCTAAAATGGTTCTCAAGGTAGTCATCTTGAGTACAGGAGAGAAGATCTCATCAACGTCAATTCCATGTTCCTATTTGTACCCCTTCGCAACCAATCTTGCTTTGTAGTTTGGTGAGGAACCAAAAGTGACCTTCATTTTGTAAACCCATTTGCATGGAAGGGTTTTCTGCCCTTTAGGCAACTACATCAAGTCCCAAGTGCCATTTTTCTCAAGAGATTCCATTTCTGACAATATGGCTTTATATCATTTCTTGCTGTCCTGTCTGTCCATTGCTTCCTTGAAACAATGCTTCCTTGAAGCAAGATAGTTCACCACAGTCTGTCAACATGACATGATCAGCCACATTGTTTGCACCATGAACAAATCTATCAAGTTGTCTAGTAGCCTTAGACGATCTCCTTAACCAATGATCATTGTTTGCTAGCTGTTCTTGCAAATTTCCATTTTCAGTATGCTGTCCTGGCATTTCAGCCTGCAAATCAGCATTAACAGCTTGTTGCCCTGGCTGTTCCTGCACATGTAGTGGCTCATTATTATGGGCACTAGCTGGCTGATCATTTCCAGCATTATTTTCTGCATTTACAGGTTCATTTACAGTAGGTATTTGCTGCTATATAGCGGACACATTTTGCTGTCCAAAAGGTATTTCTTCTCGGAATACAACCCTACGAACCTCCTCAGTCTTTTCGGGTTGTTTATGCATGCGATCTTCTCGGAAGATAACATCATTCCTGCATATTACTTTCCTTTTCTTGGGATCCCATAATCTATACCCCATTTCACCCTCGTCACCATATCCTAGGAAAATGCATTTACAAGACTTTGGCTCAAGTTTGTTGCATTTTTCTTTACGAATGTGCACAAAAGCCTCACAGCCAAACACTTTCAGGTGAGCATATGAATGTGGCTTGCCCGACCACGCTTCTTGGGGAACTCCCCTCCCCCCCCCCCCCAAAAGACCTGTTTGGTGACCGATTAATTAATTGTACAGCTGTCATAACAGCCTCTGCCCAAAAACCATAGGGTAATGTAGCATGAGACAGCATCGTATGGACCTTATCCTGTATGGTCCGATTCATACGCTTTGCAACTCCATTTTGGGGTGGATCATGAGGGGCAGTGAGCTCCCTCTTTATCCCTTTGCTGTCACAAAACGCCTAAAAGGCCTTGGACACATATTTACCATTATCAAAGCGAAGACACTTGAGTGTCTTATCAGTTTGATTTTCAACCAATGCCAAGAATTTTTTAAACTTGTCAAGCACTTCATCCTTGCTATGAATAGGATAAACCCATACCTTTCGTGTAGCATCATCGATAAAGGTGACAAAATATTTCTTTCCCCCCAAAGATAATCCTGGCATCTGACATACATGTGAATGTACTAACTCTAGAGGAGAAGATTTCAGCGAAAGAGACTTTTTATGAGACATCTGTACATGTTTGCCATAAATACAATGATCACAATGGTCAAAATCAGCATAACGAAGACAAGCCAAGTAACCCAAACGAGAAAGCGCTTTCATTCCTGTTTGACTCATGGCTCGGTCACAGCAACAACATGATCACTCACACTAGATACAAGAAGAGGATACAAAGTATCACTTTTACAACCTCTGGCAATCACTCTAGATCCTTTACAGATCTTCCATTTTCCATGACCAAAGGTGGAATGAAAACCATCATCATCTAGCTGCCCTATGCTAATCAAGTTCTTCTTGAGCTGAGGTACATGCCGTACATGCTAAAGTGTGAAGACAGAGCCATACTAAAATTGCAATTGCACACTGCCCATACTTGCAATGTCACATGCATAGTTGTCCCCAAGATGGACAACACCATGTCGGCCCCCTGTATAGGCAGAGAACCACTCACGATGAGGGGTAACATGAAAGGAAGCGCCTGAATCGAGAATCCAAAGTATGCATGTCATCATCTGTATCTGCAAGTAAAGCATGTGCACCAAAGTGTGAAGAGACCAAAAGGACGTCATTCCCACTGTCACTGTCATGAGTGACTACATTCACCTCTTTAATTTTGACATTGCTCTTCTTGGGTTGACCCTCTTTCTTCTCTTCCTTGCTATCATCTGTCTTCTTGCCCTTTCCTTTCTCTTTCTTCCATTTGTAGCAATCACGTTTAAAGTAACTCTTCTTACCACAATGGTGGCACTCAACATCTTTGCCACGTGATTTATTGTGTCCCTTGCTATCAGATTTGTCTTTCTGTTGTGATCTGCCCCTAGTATGCAAAGCACCAGAAGACTGAGTAGACATTGTTCTGCCGATTCATTTCTTCCATGAGTAGAGCACTCTCTACATCAGCATACAAAAGAATCGCATTAGAATTGCTCATAGTAGTCCTAAATGTATCCCAACTCTCTGTAAGAGTGCAGAGCAAAAACATAGCCTTAAATTCTTCATCAATCAAGAATTTCAAGACAACCAGCTGGCTGAAAATGGAGTTAAACTCATTCAAGTGAGTAGACATTGTTATAACCTCTTTCATACGCAAATCCATAAGCTTTTTCAGCCAATACACTTTGCTTGCGGCACTCTTCTGTGCATACAGTTCTTCCAGTCGATTCCATATAGCATATGCAAAATCCAAAGGTTTGCTTGCGGCACTCTTCTGTGCATACAGTTCTTCCAGTCGAGTCCATATAGCATATGCAAAATCCAAACGTTTAATATTAAACAGCAAGGCATCAGAAATCGATAGCTCAATGGTTGAGCGTGCAAGCTCATTTAACTCATCCCAATCTTCGTGTTCCATGTCTGCGGGCTTTGCCCCTTTGGTTTTAATCGGCTTTGCCTGCTTCTTTTGCAACAAGATATTGTAGCACTGTTTTTGCCAAATCGCAAAGTTATGTGCTCCTTTAAGCTTCTTTATGTGCATGAGGTTACTGCTGTCATTGCTGCCAGCCATGATTTTCAGCCCAAATGTGACCAAAAACTTCAGCAATTGCAGGCCCAAACTATCACACGAGTGACCAAGGTACAAGCAAGTACCAACCAGCAATAAATGACCACGTAGAAGCAGAGATTCTAGATCTGTAATTAAATTTTCAGAAGCACCAAACCATGTGCTATAGCATTCCACAACTGATTACAGCTATTCCAAGGGCATATACATCACATTACGTGAGAAATCCCAAATTTTAGCTGTAATTTCTGTTGTACATGTACCCACAAGCATAAAATTTGACACGCATAGTCAAAAGCCCCAAAATTTTTGTGCTCAAAGCATCAACCACACATCTGCATTTTCTTTGTCATGCATAGAACAGGCCAATTTTGCCAAAATAGAGCAATTTCAACAAAACCCCCAAATTTTTCCTAGTGTTGATGTCCAAATTGCATGGAATTGAACCTGCATATACATAAAATGACCAAATGGTGCACAAATTTTGCCCAAACTGCAAAAGCTCCAAATTGCACGAGGTGCAATGTGCATCAATGTCGAGAAATTGGGTAAATTTCAGCCCAATTTGTGCATATACATGAAAAACCCCAAATGTCGGAGGCAAGATGTCACAAAATTCCTGCAATTTCTGAGACAAATTGTCTTGTCATGCATCACAATCCCCGAATCCGGGAAAAGACCCAAATTTTCAAGCCAAGATTGCACAGATTTCAATGAAATTGACTCATCCAAGCAAAAAATTTCACTTGCATTTGAGAATCCCCAAAAAATTTCTAAGGCCTGTGCATTCAATGTCTGCAATTTTGGTTCAGAGATCACTGCAATGTGTGTCATGCACCAAATTTGGGAAAACTCCCAAATTTCAAGACACTGATTTGCCTTTTGTGCTTGTAGGTGTAAACACCCGGTAACGAGAAGGGGGGGCAAAAGGAGTTTCAAGAAAAAATTGATTTTAAGAAGAAAATTGTGACGAGGTCCGTTGACCCACTCGACTGTGCCGCCACGCGTGTCATCAGCGCCATGCAGCTCGCCTCTAGTCCCGTCACGTGGTCGCCCATTGTTCGTCACGTGGAAGCTCTAGGTCCCGTCGCTTGTTCGTCAGCTGCTGCAACCGACTGTCATCTGGTCGTTCGTCAGCTGTTGCAACCGACTGCTTCACGCCTGCCGTTTGTAGATAGCCCCATCACCAGCTCGGTTGCTCCCTGCTAGTTGCCCGCTGATTGTATGTCAGCTGTAGTCACTTCGACTGCTAGGTCAAAAAACGATGTGTCGTCTGTCCAGAAATGGCGTTTTTGACCTGTGTTTGCACCCTGGAGCTGTCGCCTAACAGAAACGTGACCTGTTGACCTGCACAAACTCCGATAAGTGCGAACGCCTTAACTACAACTTTGATACCACTTTGTAGTGACCGGGAGGTATGAAGATCAAGGCAGTTAGTGTTCATTACGCGCAGCGAGACAAAGAGTGAGAGAGAGCAGAGTAGAGAGTGTGCACGATTAGTGGGTACAATGACGAGTGTACCTCTTTAGGTTTTTTAGATAGATATATATGTGTAAGTACAAGTGCTTAGGGTGTGTTCACACCCAAGCACATTAAAAGGCACGAGGGCCTTTATTCCCAACACATGCTAATGCTAAAGACTTGCTGAAAATTTCCAGCCAACAAATATAAAACATAGGACTTGTAAAGAATCAAATATTGTTGTCAGACACCATAGAATGCATTTCCCATTAGCATATCTTAATTGTTCTAGCCAAGCAACCATAGCAACTCATACACTAAGCACAACCCATGGTTGAACTATCAATGGCATTCATTAAACATGCTGCTGTCCGTAAAACCAGCTGAGTACTACTAAAAATTGATGATCATCACTGTAAACCAGCAACTGAAAATCAATCTCTAATGATCATAGATTGATGCATAATGATGCAAATGTATAGTTTCAAAGCTGCAGTAAAAACCATATTCACCTATATACCAATTGGAGTGATTAGTGCATGGAATAATCCTATTGTTAGTACAGTATCGTGGATGCATGTTGAATACATCCAGGATCCATTATACAAAAGAGCTATCCATCACTAGAGGAGTGGAAGTGCTACCTCCTCGTTGATCATGATGTAATGCTCTGGACCCCTACTCTGCTGAACCTGACTGAGCCTAATCCAAAGTTGACTCTAATCAAAAATCCTTAAGGTACAACTGTAACAACCAAGGATAGTTTGCCAAGTCATCCTATTCCATCCACTCAGCATTCATTGGTGAATAGTTTTGAAACTTCACCAAATATCTTCTGGAAGCTTTACCTCTAATCTTTCTCTCTTTATGTGTCAAAATCTACTCAAGTACCATAATCTCATCCAACTCCTTAACCTCTAGCTGAATTTCAGTATATACATTCTTAAGCACATCACCATGAAAAGGCCTCAATAAGTTCATATGAAAGGCATTGTGTATCTACCAATGTGGAGGCAATTTTAGCCTATAAGCAACATTGTTGATTCTCTCCAATACCTGAAAGGGCTCACAGAATGTTATACTCAGCTTTGGATACAACCCCTCTCTACCTTTCGTCTTTTTCAACCTTGCCTTTTCAAAGTGCAACAACACATAATTCCGCTCTGCAAACTGCAATGCACTTCTATGGCGATTAGTTGCCTTCTTTTTCTTCTCTTCAGACCTTTGAAGAGAATACTTAACCTTTGCATAGATTGCATCCATGTTTTCTACATATGAATCAACCTCAAAAATATTATCCTTAGTGTGCAAAGAGAGGGCACTTTCTTGCCACCTTCCACAACCTCAAATGGAGCTTTGCCAGTGGAACTATTCACTGTATTATTATATGCAAACTCTACCATATGCAAATACTACATCCCCTATGGAAATGGCTTGACAACTGTTGTAGCAGCTATGGCAGCCTTCTCTCTGTCTCTCTCAGCTTGTACAAGGCTAGAATGAACCCCCCCCCCCTCTCTCTCTCTCTCTCTCTCTCTCTCTCTCTCTCTCTCTCTCTCAACCTAAAAAATGTCTTTCCTACTTGCATGGGTAAGTTTTGCCAAGTGGCGGCCTTCTTATCCCATTTCTCAGCATTATGCAACTAATTAAATTATTTTCAAAATATTAATTTTGAAAATTGATATTTTGAAATCATCCTCGATTACACTGCAATTTGTCAAAAGTATATGTTGCCACTACTAGAAATACATGTGGGCATCATAGTCAAATAATATGTGCACCTATTATTTAACCATGCCCATGCCCTCTGTATGCTTGAAATTCTAGCCACTTAAACTAGTTATGATCGATAGGGATGAGTCATAATCACTGTCAAAAACCATAAGGTATGCATCCACATGCCAAATCCTAACACTACTCTAACCACCAAGTCAAAGTAATGCATAAACTAAGCATAACGAGTGCCTCATAGCAATGATATACCACATAATACTCATGTAAAGCATACATCAGTTGTAAACCACATGTAACTTAGGAAAATGTACTTCTCTTGCTTGTAAATGTACATTGTATACCTTCCATGTATCCCATACATGTTGTGCAAATGTACATCATATCCAAATGTACACTCCATGTATTCCACACGACGTCAATGACCTTGCAAATGCATAGTTTCAAAGCCTAGGTGCAAACCATATATATCTGCATAGCAACTTACAATCACTAGTATATTGAATAGTGATCCTAAAGGCAGAAATACTTTGAGTATACAATAGCTAGATACAAACCAAGTACATTCAAGATCCATTATATAACTCAGTTGTCCACCACTGAGTGAAGGTGCAACCTCCCCCTTGAGTACAAGGTAATATTCTGGACCTTCTATCCTCAGCTGAAAGTGAAAGAGCTTGATCCACTATCAACTGCAACTAAAATATATCAAGGTAAAGTGCAACATTGAGGATGATCTACCAGGTCACTCTCCTTCTTCCATTTACATCCATCATAGGTGAAACAATATTGAAACTTCACCAAGTAGCACATGGAAACTTTACCTCTTAACTCTTGATGCCTAAAACCTGCACTAGTTTCTAGGCCTTTTTCTCATTAGATTACACAAATCCTTGGATCTTTCACATTGTTGTCAAAAATGGTACATTGGTTGGATTTTCCCTTATGAGTAGTAGCACTGTACAAAGCATTTGCAAGACCAGCATTAATACGATGAGTTCCGGACACACTGGATTAGCAAATGCATTATCAAGTATGCCAGTTTGTGCACTAGACATCATGCCAGCATCATTATACATGGAATTTTGTATTTCACTTGCCATATCTAGATACATTGAGCCTTGCATTTCATGCATTGCTTGCTCCATACCATAAGAATTTAGGTCACATATATCCATACACAGTCCTTGACTACCCATTGCATGGAAAATAGATCCACCACTAAAGTATCCTAGGTGACCCACATTAGCATACATGCCTTACTATGAAAAAACCATTGGATTGGCACTATCAAGTTGGCCTTGCATATGCACCAATTGCCCCACTAGCATCATTTGCTCATCACCCACATTTGGAACATCATGTTGTTGCATTGGCTCTTCCTTCGATACTTCTTACTATCCCGAAGCTCTTGAACATGATTTCCTCTTCTTGTCTTTGCTGCCCTCCTTTAAGCCCATAAACAGAGGATCATTTGCCAATCACACAAACACATCAACTGCTACCCTTAGTTAATCTTTAAACCAATCATCAAATTTCTCTTCCTCTTGCCATAGTTGCATTCGCACTACATATGGACTAATTCATACCGTACCATATGGTACGTATCTGTACCAATTCGTACCAAAAAAACAGACTATTTTTAGCCTATGAAGAGTAGACCACACAATATCTTTTAACTCCTAAGCCTCAATGTTTATTATCATAATTTCAAGCCTCTCTCACTCTCTCTCTCCCCCAACTTTCAAGATGAGTATGCAATTCCAAGAGCATCCCTCCCCCTCCTCCTCTCTCTCTCTCTCTCTCTCTCTCTCTCTCTCTCTCTCTCTCACACACACAAAAAAGAATAAAGAGCCTCTTTGTCCATCCACCCTACACTTTACTTTGTTGTATGATGTATTACATATACACTCCCATCTGTCTTCTAGTAGCGCATTGTGCATGTTGTGCATAAGGTTTTACCTTGTTACCCTCATGTATTCATCCTATTAACTCAAGTGACATTGCTATTTTAGCTCTAAACATGTGTTCTATTATCTATAATCCAAAATAACTAAGTTTTTGTTTTTTTTTTTTTCGTACTAATATCATATTGTACCTTATAAAATCATAAGGTACCAATTAGTACCGTATTTTATCGTACCATCTGGCTTCCAATTGATAGTTCCTGGCAATAGAACCATGAAATTAACCTTCCTTTTTGGCAAGGATGGTAAATAACCTCATTAAGCTCTATTTACAATTTACAAAAAGCCAAAATTCGCACAAGAAATGCAAATGTTACCACTTAAACAATAGACACTAGATTGGCCCCAAAAAACTGGCACCTCTTAATCTTGGATGGTAGACACTAAATTGGACCCAAAAAACTTGCACCTCTTGCAGTATTTCTTTAACTTATAGTGCAACTGGATGAATGATACTAAGATTTTTCCAATCTCTTTTGCTTTCCAATACCTCTTGATGTCATAAATGACGAGCAAGCCTATTTATCAATTTGTCCCTTGATCTAACAAGGAATTAACTTCTAATTAACCCTTGGCTAGTCAAAATGAACCCCAAATCCAATTGGGATGGCTGATCTAACAAGGGATTGACCAGCAAACCTATTTATCAATTTGTCCCTTGATCTAATAGGGTATTGACCTCTAATTAACCTTGGCTAGTCAAAATGAACCCCAAATCCAATTGGGATGGCTGGCTTCTTGAAATCTTTGGTAATTCCTCAAATTCTAGCTACTGATTTCAAGTACCAAGCCTTTAATTTCTTGGCACGGGAGG
The DNA here is from genome assembly GCF_053477565.2 of Lygodium microphyllum. NCBI lineage: Eukaryota > Viridiplantae > Streptophyta > Polypodiopsida > Schizaeales > Lygodiaceae > Lygodium > Lygodium microphyllum. Next base: position 155,792,359 of record NC_141136.1, on the reverse strand, counting down.
TGGGGTGGTTGCCAAACCCTAATTTCTGCTATAAATTAGCGTTTACATCGGCAAAGACATAGCTGGTCTTCACCAAGGCTTGAACTGTTGAGGGAATTCTTGTAGAGAAGAGAGAAATCTCTCATTTCTATTGCAAGAAAGTGCTCAAATTTATTGCTGCCTTGCAGGAAATGGTTGAATGACTGCAGCTCACCATCAATTGAAGCTCCACATGCAGTCACCTCCCCTTGTGGACCCCAAAATTGTTGTCACCTACATAGGGATAACCTACAGGGTCTGGCACCTACCTCCAATGGCCTCCTGATCAGTTTGGGCAGCTCTTTGACAATCTCCAATGGCAAGAAAATTGCAACAATAGCTCTCTCTCTTCCTCTCCCAACCTCCACAATAATGGAATAAGGTTCCAGTAGCCTCTAATAGCCTTTCCCTCACTTGCATGGTCAAATTTTGCAAAATTGCAACCTTTCTAATTAGATTAATCATTTTGGAAATTAATGTATCGCTTTGTCCTTGCCTAGAAAATTAGAAGTGCCCATCCACAATTAAATTGGCTAGGCCATTTTGACTCCCAAGTGGTCATGAGGATTAATTGACCTCTAAACTAGCATTAATTAATTAATTAATGCCTAGTTTCTAGTGTCACATTTAACACTTATTGGCAACTTTTGCCCTAGGCCAAAACCAACACTAGGGCACCATCTCATATGTGTCCAATATAACTTATTACAACTTTTGCTTTTGATACCAACTGATATCTCAAGGTCCTTGGCCCATCATTGCAAATTAACTGTCTTGCACAACACGTGCACCTCGCATCTACACATTTTATTAACAACTAAATCAAATGCTAAGCAAAGCATTAAAAAAGTCATGTTCCCATGATAACCTGTTTCTTTGCAGAGCTAGATATGGTTTGGCAATATAGACCTCCAAATTGGCTTTTCTCACAGCCCTTGTATTTGACTCTTTGTTGTTACCATGTGTTATATCTTTGCTATCGTACACAAGGCTTGTATTGTACACTTCCTTGATCTGTATCTCTTTTCTCAGGTCAAAAAGCCTTAACTGTTTGAGAAATGTATCTTTTAGATTGAAAGCAAAATGTGCCTTTTTCTAAGGTAGATGTATCTTTACACTAGATCTTTAAATTAAGTATCGAAGGTCTGTAAAAGTGATCAACTGCTTTTCTTGCCCAATTGCAGGGTGCATATGTGTGGAGCTGCAAGTATCTCATTGCAGCGGTAATTCAGCTGTTTTCATAGTGTTCTCTTCAGCATGAATTTCCTCTCAAGAAAATTCAACAAATAATTTCTTATGAATCACAAGTATCAAAATCACACTCTGTTCTAATATTGGAATTAAGTTTAAGATCTATGAGAGCTTACTTAAAACTAAGACTTTGCTCTACAGACATATGGAAATTTTGTTATAAAGAATGGAATGGGTTCACTAGTCCAGAAGTCTGGGTTGTGGTCCTCTAGCACTTATAGCTGAAGATTCTTAGCCAAGCAACGTTTGGATCTTTAATAAATATGTCTCTCTGTTGTGAAACAGAGAAATCAAGACTATCTTCTGCAGACGCAGTTTCAGAAGCTGCTTTTTTTCACTTTCTTTGCTGTGGTCCTCGATGATTATAACTGAAAAACCCTAGGGAGCTAGCCTGTATTGTTTTCCTGTTCATGTTTGTGTTAGCTTTACCCGACATAAAAGCTAGAATTTAGTTTTCAGTTGCTGTCTATGAGAAAATCAATATGATGGGGCCATTTTTTTTGCAACTTATCTCTATTGTTGCTTTTGAAGATCAAGGATGCAAAGAAAGAGCGTGACCAAATTCTTCTAGATCTGAAGTATGTTACTAACTTATATTGGGAAATCTATCAGTAGAAGAGGATCATGTTTGCTAACTTATTTTCTTGGTCCCATAGAAGTTAGAGAACTGTTGTGGACTCGATTGCTTATGAAAGGGCTTATAGAATATCGCTTGATCAAAGTAACGCAGTTTACTTCATGTCAAGTCAAGCATGTGAAGACGAGTGCTGCATGGCAGATCATACTCAATGAAAGGAAAATTGCTCGAGGATAACCTGGATCCAGAAGTGTGCTCGAGTTTAAAGATGCTAAAGAAGAAGCTGTTGGAGTCAGAACCAAGCTAATCAGAATGGAGCTTGTTTGTCTTGCAAACAGCTAGCTCTTTCCAAGGGTATTACTGCTTAATCAGTAACTTATTTTCCTTTTTCCATTCCCATTGACGGTAACAAACTTTCCTTAATTCTCTAATTAAATGTTGACAGTTCATAATTTTTTGTGCTATTTCAGGAACCCCTCTTGCTGCCTGAGGTGCCATGTGAAGCTGGCAAGTTAGCATGTGGTGATCTAAATCTGCCCGTGATATTTCTCTGAAGTGTCTCAAGGCTAGTGGATGTGATGGAAAGAAATCTAGAAGTATTCTGAAGCAAACCCACTGACTTCAGCTTAGAACGCAATGGGGCTGCACATTCAGTGTTGATGATCAGTTAAGCCAGTCTCTGTACAAAACACTCAGCTTATTCCCAATGCTGGAGCACTTTCTCCTGTTGATGTGGGAAATTCATGGAGATCCCGTACGGCAGCGTGTTTTTCACGTATGAAAGTGAGATTTTTCTTCATGAAAGTAGCATTTTTCTCTCTCTTTTTTTGGAATCAGCTTAAATTTTGCCAACTTGCAAGTTAGGACGTCCAAATTTCTCCCTTTTTATCTGGCTCTCTCACCAGAGCATCAGTAGAAGTGTTCTATTACAAGAAAAGATTGTCTGAAGCATGATATCAAGCTGAAATCCTAGTAGCTCCTGGAACCGTTTAAGCTAAATCCAAAAGTTGATTCTTTAATCAACCCATAACCCATTGCTGTGAAATTCTTACATTTGGAGATGGACCTTGATATATCAAGTTCAATTGAAAGGTTCATCTATAAGCCTCCAGAATTATTCTCTTTTATTGTTCAAGTATGAAAGGGTTTTAAGGCTGTTCTTGTCTGAACTGAAGTTCTTTTTGGAGTGTGATGGCTCTGCACTATGATCTTTTGTGGTCTTTTGAGTCGCAAGTTATATTGTTGGTGGTTTTGTTTGTGGCTAGTGAAGTGCTGGGTATTTTGGGTGGTAAAAGCCAGTGACATCCTTATGTTTTGGATATGGATTTATTTGGTGGCAATTTGTATATATGTGATCTAGTTGTGAACTCTGTATCATTGGGTTTAGGAATGTGGTATGCAAATTTGCATTGTAACAGAAGTGATTGAGTGTGGCACAGTCCCTTGGCAATATTCTGCATGTTAGTTTCAAGAGTCTGCAATATGTCTTGCAGGAAGTGTATAAGATCTGGAAGTGTGTTTGCTTAGTGATGGAAAATTGAGGTTATTGATTTGGTTGGTTGTAATGTCTTTATAAGATTGTTATTGTATTGTTTAGTTTGCCAGGTAGTATGTTTGGGACATCATAAAAGGCCAGCTACATTTGTTGTTATTTCTTGATATTAATTATTGCGCTTTTGTGGTTATTGTTTCTTTTAGGGACAAAATGTTATTATTTCTTGCAAGTTATATTATTGGTGGTTTTGTTTGTGGCTAGGGAAGTGTTATGTATTTTGGGTGGTAAAAGCCAATGACATTCTTATGTTTTAAATATGGATGCATTTGGTGGCAATCTGTATATATGTGATCTAGTTGTGGACCGTATATTATGTTGAGCTAAAATATGCATTACTTGCTGATTAGCCTCTTAAACAGCCCCAAAACACACTAAAAATGCTCTTTTAGAGTAAAACCTTAAAACAGGAGCAGTTCGAGAGAGTTTAGTGGAAACCCTAAAACGGGGAGTTGTTCAAGAGAGTTCAGTGGAAACCCTAATTTTTGGGGCGCCCTTCCACATCTATAAGTAGAGAGGCTGCCCCCATTTAGTGATCATCCTCGTTTGCAGGTTACACCAGCCCACACACCCTCTGCTACTGTTGGCACCCAGTTTCCAGCCTGCAGCCTGCCTCCATCTACTGTCCAGCCATCATTCAGCTTGTCCATTGCTGTAGGCGACAGCTCTCAGCTGCTGGTGACTGCTCCAGACTGTCCCAGACTGCTGTTTAGCCTGCTGTCCATCATCTCCAAGGTCAGCCAGCTTGCATTTTCAACATTGCAGGCCCTGACACTCTCAGACACTGTTTCAGCCTGCTGTTTACAGCAGAGTGTGCACAGTTTCCAGCCTCCGATCAATGGTACACTGCTGCGTTTACCAATTTCCAGCCTCCAGACTGCTGCGTTTTGCTAACTAGCCTGCTGCCATTCACTATTAGCACTCCTACACTCCAACTGGTTGTCACAGACTTGGGATCCATCTTCGGTACAGGTCACACTCCGACAATGCTCTGCCCTTGAGCACACTGTACACTCTTACATTCATTTACAGCATTCATTCACTTCAGAGTTGTGTTCTCTCTCTCCCTTATTCTATTTGTGTTTGAGTTTTTGTGTTTGAGTTTTGAGTTTTGCGTTTAGGATTTGAGTTTTTGAGTTTTGCCCTTTGTGTCTGTGTCTATCTCTTTGTGTTTCTGTTGTGGTCGTACACTCTCTGTGTCCTCAGTGCAAACCCTAGCAGTTTCCTGCACATGGTATCAAAGCCGGTGCTCTTGTAAAGAGTATCCTACGGATATTATGGAGAGCTAGTCTTTGTGCGAGGCACACAATACGACTCGTAACCGAATCACAATGTCTGAGACACCTTCTCTCCAATTCCTATGATGTCTTATCAAGCTTCTCCATCATTGGAGGCCCTGAGACGGCATTATGGACTCGATGAGGAGAACGACACTACACCTTCATCAGATTTTACTAACATCATAGAGGAGGACTCTGAGGAGTACCATCGCAACAAGTATGGTGATGTTTACACCCCTCCTACCAGTTTTGCTACCACATCCGGACTGGTTGGTGAGGCTGGCCACCTCTCCGATCATGGAGGACATACGGCATTCAAAACGTCTGGCGATCCATCTTCATCATCTCAGCCAGGTCCAATGTCAGGTTTGTACAATTCTTTTGTTTTGCATGATCAAAACCCTCGTCTGTTTCTTCTTTTGAGGTACAAGATCCAAATGGCTTTGCGTATGTGAACTTCAATAGAGGGGGCTTACGAAGCAGACGAAATTCAGGTACATCTACAGCTTTTGTTTCATTTGAGCATATCACACACACTTTTCACTTCCCTCCCATCCCACCCTCTTCTATATCACATCTCTCATCATCTTTCCAAAACCTTGGATTACACTCCACATCTGCATCACACACCCTAGGGGTTGGATCTTCCATCTCCTCTCCTAGCATCTTTTTCTTCTCCACCCCATTCTCTACCTCTTTGCACCATGGTACTTCGTTAGGGGAATGCCACCCTTTAACACAGTGCCTCTCACCTTTCACCACATGAGCACACCCATAACTCCTGGGACGACTGTGATGGGCATCCCCCTCACTATCCCCAGCTTCACATCTCCCATGATCACTCATACGCAGGGGTTTCCATCCTCAGCTTATGGTGCATCTTCATACTCTCCTTGGATTACACCTACGTAGGGATTCCCATCTTCTCCTCACCGTGTTCTTGTCCCACCTTCTTGGGTTCCTCATGTGGCTACCATGCCCATGCCTAGCCAACCCATCCCTACCTACACACATGCCTGGTGGGCACTCTGGGGCCCATTCCCAAGTGTGCTCCACTTCCCCATCCTACCCACACTACACTTTTTCACACTATCCATCTCCGAGCACTACCACTCCTGTTGCAACGGCCAAGAATGCCTTTACGGATAAGACACGTTTTAATGGGTCGAATTTCACCACCTAGTCTAATTTCATGCAACAAGTACTTGAGCCTCAGGGTCTTTGGGACCTCGTCATTGGTCTAGAGCCTATGCCGAACCCTCGACTAGCTCACCCTGATTACATCCGTCAATGGAGAGCCTGAATGCCACAGCCAATGTTGAGTTGATGCAAGGATTGCTTCTTGAGTTTCACTCTCAGTTGCAGCACTTCCCGCTCGCATCAGAGCGTTGGAGTCGCCTTCTCGACCACTATGCAGCTCGTGATCGTACTCAGCGCATCAATCTCGACTTTGAGCTTCAAGAGTTTTCTATTAAGGAAGGGGATGATCTAAAAGTCAAGCTGGCTGAATATAGGCGATTACTTGCCGAGTTCGCCACTACTGGCTCTCCAAAGTCAGATGACGATCTAGTTATATTCTTCTTGAATAAGTTACCCGACAAGTACTTCAATTTCATTCAACACATCATCTCCCAACCTAGATTGCCAATCTTCTACGAGTTTGAGTGCTAGTTCTTGCATTACGCGAGGCTGTATGATCAAGTCCACAAAAAATCCTCATCACAGCCTTATTCAAAGCAGAGAGGGTTGGTTGCCTCTTCTTCAGGAGGGACAACCACTGGTGGCAAGAACTCGCTAGATGCGAAGGCAAGCCAATCAAAGGGTGCCTCCTCTTCCTCAGATGGAACCAAAGAATCTAGACCTATCTGGCAGCAACTCCCTAAGAAAAACCGGTTTTACACACATTGCCAGAGAGTAGGCCATGTGAACGAGTGTCACTCCAAGGTCCAAGGCCTTTCACCTAAAAAGCCTCCATAGACCGCTGCGATTGCACAATCTAGTGGGGCTACGCCTTCTACTCTTGCTTCATCTGCTCCTTCAGTACCCGTTGTTACTGTTGTTGGATATGTGACTCGAGTACAGCCTCAGTGGCCCATCTCTTTCACTACCCCTAAGGGATTGGCTGATTGGTCTGCAGGTTCTGATCCCATTGCACTTCATGCATCCATCTCACCTTCCTCTCCACCTCGTTAGGCGTTCTCTTGGCAAAGCCTTGCTACTGGACATGCGCGATAGTAGCCACCTTATTCAATTCGCATGCCTCTAGGTCCTTTCGGATACCCTAGGTTAGTCTAGCATTCATTTTTCGCACTCTTAGAGTCGGGTCCATAGGATTCATTATCCTTAGTTTTTCCATTTTTTTGTCTTCCGCTGCATTTTCTCACGCACATACACATTCATTGCATTTATTTTGCGTTAGATTTTTTTTCTATTCTGTTTTGCTTTGGAGCATCTCACCACTAACCTCTGTGTTTGCAGATTCTCATCTCTTTTGCAGGGTTTTATCTTTCAATGTGGGCTAACTTGCAGATTGCTTCGGTCCTCCCTGGGCTAGAGACGTGGGGATGCGCACCATTCCTTTCATGGTTTCATCATCCTAGGAGTGCTTGCTCTTCTTCCAACATGGCGATTTCCCCTCCCGAGGCAGATCGTGCAGCATCTCTCTCAATGCTATCATGGCAGTGACTTCTATCTTGCTCTTCTAGCGGGGTGCTTCATCCACTTCTTCTTCTTTCATTCCTTATGGTTCTCGGCACCATATGAAAACCGACATCAAGCTCCTTTTCCTTCTTCGACATCTATATCCAGGTTGAGAGGGGGTTTCTACTCTTCTTGGTATTCTACAGGCTTCAGCACATGATCTTCGACATCGGCTTCTTCCCCTTGTTGTACCTTACCCTTTCCATTGCATGATTACATCATCCTTGTACTAGGGCGCTTGGGCAAGTGAACAATTTTCCCACGAGGGACATTGTCCAAGTGGCACCTGCTGCATGAGCATTCTTCAGCATGTAGCATACTTTGCATCTCATTGTGCAGAGCACCACTTGCGCGGATCCTAAGTTGTTTCCACTGGCGGTGGTTATTACCACACCACCCTCCCTCATCACATGGATACCTCATCACCTAGTTTTCTTCGTCATCGACACCCTGAGTGGATAGGTTAGCTTGTACTGTTTTGTGATGTGTTAGGTGTATCCTCCTGTCTTCTGGATTACTTTTACTCAATCGGCCGCATCCCATCAAATTTACTTCACTTATTCAAAAAAAAAAACATTCCATGTAGTTCCATCCGCTTTTGTAGGGCTTGGTAGGCCACTGAGCAACCAATGTGCACCCTTTGTCCAATGCCCTGTCCTCTCTAGGGTGACTGCTTGGATTCCCTTGGTATGATAACCATCGCCTCTGTAGTCTTAGTAGGCCACTGGACAACGGATGTGCATCCTTTGTCCGATGCCTTGGCTGCTTTGGGGTGGGATGCCTTGGGATACATAAACATCACAATGACTAGCCTAACCTTTCAGCTCAATTTTGGGCTTGAGAGGGAGTGTTGAGCTAAAATATGCTTTACTTGTTGATTAGCCTCTTAAACAGTCCCAAAACACACCAAAAATTCTCTTTTAGAGTAAAACCCTAAAACCGGGAGCGGTTTGAGAGAGTTCAGTGGAAAACCTAAAATGGAGAGCGGTTTGAGAGAGTTTAGTGGAAACCCTAATTTTTGGGGCGCCCTTCCACATCTATAAATAGATAGACTGCCCCCATTCAGTGATCATCCTTGTTTGTAGGTTACACCAGCCCACACACCCTCTGCTGCTGTTAGCACCCAACTTTCAACCTGCAACCCGTCTCCATCTACTGTCCAGTCATCATCGACTACAGCCACATTATCTTCAGCCTATCCATTGCTATAGGCGACAAATCTCAATTGCTAGTGACTGCTCTAGACTGTCCCAGACTGCTGTTCAGCTTGTTGTCCATCATCTCCATGGTCAGCCAGCCTACGTTTTCAGCATTGCAGACCCTGACACTCTCGGACACTATTTCAGCCTGCTATTTACAACAGACTGTGCACATTTTCCAACCTCCGATCTGTGGTACACCGCTGCGTTTACCAGTTTCCAGCCTCCAAACTGCTGCATTTTGGTGACCAACTTGTTGCCATTCACTATTCAGCACTCCTACACTCCAACTGGTGGTCACAGACTTGGGATCCGTCTTCTGTGGACATCACACTCCAACATTGCTCTGCCCTTGAGCACATTGTACACTGTTACATTCATTTATAGTATTCATTCACTTTAGAGTTGTGTTCTCTCTCTCCCTTATTCTGTTTGTGTTTGAGTTTTGAGTTTTGCATTTAGGGTTTGAGTTTTGCCCTTTGTGTCTGTGTCTGTGTCTATCTCTTTGTGTTTCTATCGTGATCGTACACTTTGTGTGTCCTTAGTGCAAACCCTAGCAGTTTCCTTCACATATTATTGGGTTTTGGAATGTGGTATGCAAAATTGCATTGTAACAGAAGTGATTTGAGTGTGGTGCAGTCCCTTGGCAATACTCTGCATGTTAGTTTCAAGCGTCTGCGATATGTCTTGACCAGCTACATTTATTGTTATTTTTCGATATTAATTCTTGTGCTTTTGTCGTTATTGTTTCTTTTAGGGACAAAATGCGCCCCTTGAAGAAAACAAAACCCAAAATCATTGTTGAAGATGCACTTGTGGTTAGTTTGCAATGAGATAAGTGTTTAGCCATTGTATTACGAGTGCTTAAGTCAACTGGATCGACGAATGGCCATTGTGGTCAGATATTGAAGTCATTCTAGCAGCTGCATGGATGGTTAGACTTATGAAGAGAGTAGTGTTGTTTTACAAAGCCAGGCTGTGGGTGATGTATTTGGTGCATAGTGGCAACAAAGTTGAGGAAACCACGTTGTATGCATGGGCTTGAATTTGGTGTGAATTCAATTGTGTGTTCTTGGGATGGTTCAAACACCCCGTGCAAGGAATGCACCCGGCAGGAAATGCAGTACGGTTGGGATATTTTCCCACCTTCGCGCAGCGTTGAAGCGCGCTGGATGTCACCCCGTGTCTCTTAGAGCACCTTCACGCGGGAGGTCTCGCAAGGGAACCACGATCTCATAACGCACTTTTGATCCCTTCCGGCAGTGCATCTCGTCACGCATCCGGGAACAAAGGTCCATCTCGTTCCTGTGCGAGACCTTTGCCTATCACGCAAAAGTTTGGGGGCTGCCACCGCCCCTCATTCATGTTATGGATCGATCCCTCTCAGCCTCCCACCACCATTGTTAGCTGCACGCCTGTGCTGCCCGACGGCCATCTCAGGAGCAAGTTCGCCACCTCTATTTGGTGTTTTTGCCCTTACTTTTTCTCCATGTCTGCATAAAAGCCATATGCCTCGTAATCTGTTGTTGTTCTCTACTTCATTCATTATCATTGCATCATTCAACGGTTGCAATGTCGGAATCTCTGCCATTGTTTTGCTTCTGCAGGTTTATACAGAGCTTATGTTAAACTAACGGTATTAATATTACTTACAGAAAGCTCCGTCTCTGTTTTGTAAAGCACTGTTACAAAGCAGTGTAGAGTCGTTTCTTCAAATAAAACCTGCAGCAGGTTAAAATCTTCCTGATCACGATAAGGAGATGACCACAAGCATTCTCTTCTAAAGAAAATGAGAAGATTAGGGAGGATTATTCAGAGCGCGAGGACATGAGTTAGGACGCTGCAGGCTCCGATTGCAGCTATGGATGGTGTGGAAAAGAACGGAGAAGGGAAGGGAAAGAATTCAAGGGAAAGGGCGATATGAAAATTATTGATATAATTTGCTCTATTGATAGTTATCAATATCAATTCCTTTGTTAGCATCCAGTCACGCATATGCTGTTGCAGTGGTACGTGACAAGGTGGTGCCCCACCAAATAAATTACCTGCTAGTTAACTCGAGTTTAAGAGTTCGGTATGTGTCATTACAGTACGTTGTCCAGATAAAATACTCCTTAGTTAACTTGAGTTAAGAGACCTATTTTTTTGGAAATTACGACTAGTTAAGTGGCTCACTTTTAGACTTTTTGAATTACAAGTCCACATCGTGTTATCTTTTCGGCCCTCTTTCTTAATTTTTAGCTTTTCTTTCCTCTTGAGAATTGGGAGAACCACACCATACACCTACATGCAATGACTTCTTGAAAGACCAAACTAGGAGCATTACTCAATATGTAGCCATGCAATGACTTTTTGAAAGAAATAACTAGGAGCATTACTCAATATGTAGCCAAAATATGCTAGCAATGAGGATAAGATCTATGAAAGTTAATATTATACATCCAAGTGCATCGATCGTTGATAAGATGAATACCAATATCAATAATATCATTGACTCAAATACATGCCAATGCATGATATCATCAATCCAGATATGGTTGTTGCATATTGATGGTGTGTGTAGGGTTTCTAAGTATCAATTGCGAGTGTGTAGCATCTTTGAGGATCCACTGTTATCCGTGTTTGTAGGGTTTTAGACTATTCAATATAGAGTTTCTAAGTTTTAACTGTGTGTGTAGGGTTTCTAAGTGTTGATTGCACGTCAGTCTAGTACACCTTAGCACAACTTGAAGGGCATTATGTGGATGCCAAACACATTAAGCTTTGCCATGGAAGGGGAAGGTGCCATGGCAATTGTCCAAGCTCTAGCCTCTATAAGCACCAACAATAGACTCCTACCTTTGTTGTGCTTGCCTTTCATTCCAGCCTAACTACATATATGTCTTGTTCCAAATGTCGTTTCGAGGAGCAACATCTGTTTAACCCTGTGAATATTGGGTCACCTTGGTCCTATACAAATTGCTTCCATCTCAAAAGCAAGGTCCTCATGCATGTTGCATTGTCAACTCCTAGTCCTCCATTAAGCATCCACACTATATTCTTGAATGCATTGGATGTCGCCCTTCTATTAGCTATAAAGGTAGGAGAATTTGTGGTGCAAGTGTAGGCCTTACCCCAAGACAATGGCATCTTTGAAATAACAAGAGATTCATGGAGGCTCATAGACAAAATAGGCCATAGGTTTAAAAGCAAAGAAACGCCACACATAATTTGCATAGATAGAGCTTGTCTCATTAAATAGACATATGAGTACATCAAGTACATTATATCCACTCTAGTTTGACTTGCTGGCTCACACCTTTATCCATCCAACTCATCATCCTTATCTCTCCACACTCTAAGGTACAATTCATATTGTGTTGCATACAAAGAAGATACCACTCTTATATACGCATATACAAATGTTTCAACACTTCCTCCCTTGGTGCCTTATTTGGCTATTACAAGGTGATTAGGTGGTTAAAACAATTGATTGTTCTCCTCTTACTAGGTGCATTCTATGCATACTGCTAATGGGTGGTCAAGCTCTTTGTCTTCATGTCTTTTTTTTTGTCTTCAAAAAATGTATTCTTCTTCCTATTTATATTGGTTGTTTTCCTCTATGAAATTTGTGTCTTTTGGATCTACACGCCTCTTCATGATATCCGGTCTGTTTATAATGATTGTATTTGGGTAAGTGTTTCAATCCACATTCTGCAATTAAGTGTTCTTTCCTTCCATAGTGATAGCATTCCTCAAGATCCTTCTTTATAAAGAATATAGTGTCCTTGCTTGTAGATAAGTCCACATGCTCTTTTTTCTTCTCTTTCTAAAATAATTGAAGATATGTAACCTTAAAGGTTAAGTGATGTATGGATCATAAGTGAATCATTCAAAGATGCATATTCTTAGGTAGACTTACAAGTAGCATCGCTATTATGTCTTTTTCAAAGATTTTAACTTGGACACTTTCATGTTGGTTTACTAAGCTTCTTAATTTTGATCCATGTTTTATAAGTAAATCTTTATATTCATGATGTAAACTATATAAATCCATTTTTAAGTACATCTAATTTTTTACTCTTTCTTTAGCAAGTGCTTATTCATCTTTCTATATCCATTCTTCAGTAATTTGTGATGATGCATTATCGTAAGTTATCGTCCATAGTTTTTGTGTATAAGTAGAAACTACATCTAAGTTGCCCAAGTATGATACTTTTGCTCGCCCTCGAATTTTTAATGCCAAATTAAATGTTGAAAGTTAAAGCCATGATTTTTACGAAGAGGTTTTATCGAGTTATTTTCCATAGTAGTTTCTAGTTACAATTACTATATATAATTTTAGATATGCATGAACAAGAGCTCATTTATAATTGTAGTGTGATATTAATATTCCACCACATTAATATCAAATTTATATTCCTTTTGATATTAATGCGGTTTTAGTATTAGAGAAAGTGTCGAACAGCCAGTAGTGCGTATAGCCCTTGCAAATAACTAGTTTTGATATGGGCAAGTGTGAATGGTAGCTTTGGCTAACCAATTCAAAAGGGGATAAGTATGAAATGAGTTAAATTGGAGCTAAGGTTTAAAAACCTAATTGAGAGAGAAAATAAAATAGAAAGAAGATATTGTAGAGCACCAGTGTTTGGTCACCACCAAATGCACTAAACCTTTTGATATTGTGAATATGTCAACTGAGGGCAGAATCTTCTCACCCATAGATTGGAGTCACATAAGCGAAAAAAAAAATCTTCTTCTCTCCTCTGTCTCTGTCTTCTCTTTAAAAGCAACCCCCAACTTATTGAATAAACAAACCCTGAGCTTCATGCCACAAGCAAACCCCCATCTTGTTGATAAGCTACCTCCTTAAGCAAAGGGTTTAAGCGGCCTCCTTACTTAGCAAGCACTTGACAACCACCAAATGACAATTGAATAAGAAAGTTGAGTAAACCCAACGTATATCAATGCTTGAGTGATGATGGCTTCTTGATTTGCTTCAATGAGACTCCCCGTCTTGCCTTAGAACTTCAATGCTTTACTTGAATGATAGATGCACAACCTCACATCCACAAGAAGGTGGCTCTAATACCAAGTAAAAGAAAAAGAAATTCATGGAGGTTCATAGACAAGATAAGCCATATGTTTGAGAAAGCAAAGAAAAGCCACATATTGTATCTAGTCAAGTTTGACTTGCTGACTCACACCTTTTTCCATCCAACTCAACATCCTCATCTCTCCATACTCTAATGTACAATTCAAATTGTGTTGCATACAAATAAGGCACCACTCTTATATACACACATACAAATGTTTCAACAATCTTTCAACCTTTGGATCATGTCTGTTATTGCAGCAAGTCTTGATGACTAAATTTATCAGAACTAGGTCATCATTTCAAAACTCGATTTTTCTAGGAAATGGAGCAACAGCTATGGGAGTTCACATTGCTTATAAGTGGATAACTTTATAAACTCCATCTTAGCTATTTACAATTATGCATGATAATACCAAGGGTGGGGGAATAATATGTATGGGTTTTACTATGTGGACATGATAAGCTACAATATAACCATAGTTCAGTTGGGTCTAGTATGAGAACATCATAAGGTACATTACAGTACAAACTTAGTTGAGCTTTCACCCTATCATGCTAGTACGTATATTCCAATATTGGTTACAACTTAGTTTTCACCCTATCATATTGGTCCATCACATTCCATATATTGCTAGGAATTCTAATGTCTAGAGCATGTAAGCAAGATAATTAGACTTTTCTTCTATATCTCTAATATCTCTTTGTAGTTGCAACACATGGAGATCAACTTTACAATTCACTACTAGCTTAGGAGGCTTTGGCAAGCAACAATGTTGCTAATCTAGCCCTCAATTTAACACAAGCTGGTAAAATAATTGTGGATGCAAACTGCCCATGTTTTGATGCTTGATGTTGTCTAAATTGTGTGTTACACTACATCCAATTCAGTCTAGGGTCACTCCAAGTTGTGATTTTGACTTGAAATGTCTCTTAGGTATAGCATGCCAAAAGTTTTAAGTCATTCTTGGATGTGCATAAAGCAAGGCTGTCAACTGTACTAATCCTTCAAACATGTTTCTTCCAAGATACCAAGATTACATAAACTTCCTTTGTGTTGTGTCCATGGGGGATTGAGTTCCTAAACACCACTGGGTCAAGCTATGGCTCTAATGTATACCTACAGATTTGAGTAGTCCATGCATCACAATAGCCAATCCAATAAATACAAAGATTGCTCCTCGAATAGGAAGAGTGTGGACCCTTGTATAAAGATGTATACTGCCTTGCCTCTAGCATAGACAGGTGTCTCCATGGAAGTGGATCCCCAATGGTTCTTACTTTCTTTGTGACTCAGGGTGGTTGCTCGCTTAATGGCAAATTCTCGTTCACAACCTTTGTTTCCAAGGGGTGATTAGGGGCACCAAGTGAGGATTTTAGTGACAATAAGAATAGGGAATATCTGAGATACAAAAGCATCAAATCAACAGCAATGCTCATACCCAAAGAGAAGAACTCGCATCCATTTGAACTTCCTGCTTATTATCTAGAAATGCATTATACATTATGAAATTTCTATTCTTTTACTCCGATTAGAAGAATTTGACATCAATTAAGGTAGCTCCCCTAAATGCAACAATCCTATACAACATCTGCAAGAATATGCATTGTGTAGCTTCAATAATACTAGACCCAATAGATTGACCCAAATGTATTTTCATGCCCTATTTTGAGGTGTTGCATACACTAATGATCCATTTACTGAACTTAGAAATGGAAAACAGCAACCTTTCGAACTTTGCAATGGTCAAATTGAATATATCAATGCTCGAGTTACAAATATCTATATGTACAATGGAAGAGTGACCATTGAGATATTCACCTCCCTTGTTGCAAATTATGAGTGATTGGGACTCACATCTTGTAGTGTGCTATACAAAGCTCAATAATGATATGCAAAGTTTGGTTAAGGTTCAATATCTGTCCTTAATATGGAGACATGAATATGGAGACATGAAGCAAGATTCTTGCTTGCTTATGGCCATAGACAAGTGATGCCCAACAAGTCCAAATACCCCTCACGTAATAGGACTCCTTTTAACTTGTGGAGGAGCCAAATGTGCCACAATCCCTTAAGTCCCTTTTAAGGGTTAAAGGAATTTTATATGTCCTTTATTTGAAAGCAATCTTAACATTGTAGAAAGAACTAACATTATATCACACATAGGTATCCTTGATTTGCAAAATATGGGCAACAAGATATCCACAATTTATGTATTTAGATTTTAACTTAATGGATAATTTTGGATTGGGCAAGAGCATTCACAACATGATAAAACAAGTAACCAAGGAAGCAAAATCAAGTCTTTCAAACACTCTTTCAAGCAAAAAAGAAAAGAAAAAAGAAGGGCAATGCTCTTGCGCACAATAGTGTGCCTTTGTTCTTGTAGGTTGGGTTAGATGGACCTTATGTCAAAATAATGTTAATAATATCCATTAACAATTGTTGGTTGATCATAGTTATTGATTTATATGATGCTTCAAGCTCATCTATAGTTGTGATCAATCATTTTCGATGTAAAATAACTGCACAAATTGATAGATGAGGGAGCAACATGATGAGGCTATTATGACAAGCAATGACCTCTTGTATTCATTGGTTAAATACACCACCATCACTAGAGTGTAGAGTTGTGCTCTCCTTCTTTTTCTCTTTCTCAAAATATTTGTCATGTAGATTGAGCCTTACAATATGCATCAATTAATAGTCACTCAAATTGTGCATGTCTTAATGCTAACATCCAAACTAATTAACCTTGCATGATATATATGATATAGCAACCATGTATACATCGCAAGTGTCTTGGTTTGATTACTTCATTTTTTTGCATATTTAATTGTTTATGTTGTGTCTCTCTAACTACGGCACCTTGAATCTAATCTTCTGAAGTGCATAGTACATAGCAACCAACAAATACCTTGTGAACTTAACTAGTGACCTTATTGAGTGAGTAGTACATCACTACTTTGTTCATTTTGACTATGTTGCCTACCACATCACTAGTTAAAAGAATGTTTTGTTGTGCCTACATAAACCTTCCAAGTAATTACTAACTTTCAATGTTTTTATTGCTTATTTAACACCTTCACAATACATTTTCACTATGTTGCCTACCACATCACTAGTTAAAAGAATGTTTTGTTGTGCCTACATAAACCTTCCAAATAATTACTAACTTTCAATGTTTTTATTGCTTATTTATCACCTCCACAATACATTTTCACTATGTTGATGCAAACACTATTTGGATTGCCTTGCATATGACCACCTAATAAGAGCACATCAATTGTGTCCCTAGTTGATTTAATTTATAAACGATCATCATCTTTGATTCCAATATCCAACAATATGGATGATTACCTCAAGTGCATCATTATAGATGATCAAATTTTGGTTGACTAAGCTTTACAATCACATCATTATCCTCCATGCTATGTGGTACTACAAGAACACTACCTCGCTCAACCAGACACAAATGGAGGTATTGAGGTTTACCATCCTATTTTAGAGTCTAAGTTTTTGGACATTTTAAGAAAACAATAAGGAGACATGTATTGACTTCTCCATAAGCTACCCCCCACTTGCTTTCTTAGTGATTGGTATTTTTAGATGGCGAATGATTCAAATTGTCTTTACAATATTGCAATTGAGAAAGATTTGGATAACTAATATGGATGTTGACATTCTAAACAAGTTTATGACATTCACATATAAATGGGATAAAGTAGTAGATACACATGCACATGCTCAAAGCTTCCGTAAGAAGAGTATGTGCTACGTACTATGCAACTCTAATTGCAAATGGCTCTGTTGTATGTGGTTGCGAGGATGCCCTTGATATTGGAATAAGGGTTGAACATGCTGCTAGAAATTGGTGGTCTCTAGATCACCATACATGGCATTTGTCATAAACTTTGCACATGCATCATTGCCCAAGAAACCAATATGAGCAATGGAAAGACAATGAATGAACCTTGGGGGGAGAGAGAGAGAGAGAGAGAGAGAGAGAGAGAGAGAGAGAGAGAGAGAGAGAGAGAGAGAGAGAGAGAGAATATTAAGTACACAAGCTTGGATCTGAACTCAATGGAATGGCAGGTGGTGTGTGTGTGTGAGGATGTGAGCCCATGTGGATGGGTGTGTTATATGTATTATCACTAAGCTTACAATTATACTTCTATACTATACGTACTATATTATAAAATTGACACAAATATCTAGGCACTTTCTTGTCCTATGTGGCAACCATTCAATGATTCCAAACCTATACCTCTCTCCCTCTCCCTCTCCCTCTCCCTCTCCCTCTCCCTCTCCCTCTCCCTCTCCCTCTCCCTCTCCCTCTCCCTCTCCCTCTCTCCCTCTCCCTCTCCCTCTCCCTCTCCCTCTCTCTCTCTCTCTCTCTCTCTCTCTCTCTCTCTCTCTCTCTCTCTCTCTCTCTCTCTCTCTCTCTCTCTCTCTCTCTCTCTCTCTCTCTCTCTCTCTCTCTCTCTCTCTCTCTCTCAGCTATTCTATAATGCACATAGTACACATAGCTATGGTGAGAGGCATCTACGTGCACTTGTGGTAAGACCAATTGGAATGACTTGTGAAGCTCTAGTGATGAACTATGGTGAGGAATTGTCATGGACCTCTTTAAATGTTAGGATTTGTATTACTAGATTTGATTGCAATATGGAAAGAATGACTATACCAAGTACCTCTCTTCCTCACTCATCAATTGTGCATTTTGATGCAAGTATACATTCTTATAGCATGCAATAGATTCTTCCTATACATTGATTAAGTATGCATGCATTAGGCTAAAGGATGCTTAGCATGCATTAATCATTTGCACTGATCAAATCATTTGAATGATGCATTGAAAGGAATACATGCACTAACTAAGCATGGCAATTATTTGCTCGGACTTGGGCTCGGAGAGAAGACATGAGATACATTTCACAATTATGGGAATGTTTGTTGAGATTGCCACTAACTCTTCAATAAACTAACAAAGTCTATGAAGCTTGCAAAACTATTTGTAAGTCTGCATAGAGTTTATGAGGATGGAATGCATTTGAGTATTACTATTTGTGAATCATGCAGTGATGTATAATTATGCATTTTTTTCTTCTTAAACATGAAAGCAAATGTTTTGCTAGAGTTCAAAGACTGGAAGCATCCATCCTTCCCCAAAGTAAGAAAGAATTTAGTTTCTTGCCATTATATCTATAGTAGTGGCATCTGAGCTATGAGTAGGAGTGGTGCAAAGCATCTCCCAAAGGGTAGAATGTTTTTCGTTTCCCATTCCTAGTAGCAGTTTTATTTGTCAAGTAGTTCTATAGTCATGTTCTTATGCTTGTGCCTCAAAGCTCCATTTTATGTTGGAGGTAAGAAGCCCCTTAGCAAAGCTTCAACATCATAAAACCAAATCATATCTTATGTATATACACACTGTCACAAGAGGTTTCTCATTGTGGCCACTTAATCTATGTAATATGCAACATTGCAATGAGGCCAAGAGACCATATCATGTATATCAAATAGTCCATATTGGTCCCACTTCAATCATGTATAAAGAACTAAAGGACTAATGTAGTGTTCCAAAAACTCATGTATATCAACCAATCCATATTCATCCCAATTCAATTATGTATGAAGAGAGGAGAGAGAATAAAAATGGAGAGAGAGAGAGAGAGAGAGAGAGAGTGTGTGTGTGTGTGTGTGTGTGTGTGTGTGTGTGTGTGTGTGTGAAAGAGAGAGCAAAACAAAAACAAACAGAAAACAAAAAACAAAGAGGAGAGATAAGAAATTACAAATGTAATTTGAGCACAGCTTTAGATTTACTAGTTTTTCACAAAATTAATTATATTTGATTGAGCATGGGGGGTTAGACAATAAGAAGATGGTGGCCTACCAAAAATAAGAAGAGGAAGAGGAAGAAGGGTGGCCTCTCATCATGAAAAATATTAATCATGGACTAGCCAAAAATAAGAGGAAGAGGAAGAAGGGTGGGTTCTCATCATGGAAGACTGTCATCATGAAAGTCCCTCCCCAAATGCCATATATAGCTTGAATGGAGCACTATGGTTGGTTGAGGGCTACTTACAAAGCTTTATCAAATTTAGGACTCACTACAAAGTCAATGAAACAAGGAGAGGGATAGCTTCAACCATGGGTAACTCCATTTCTATGTTAGTTCATTACATATGCTTCTGTATATATGCAACTTAAATAGCCGAGTCTTTATTTTCAAATTCCAATGAAGAGAAGTATAAGAGATACTCATTGTATTTCATTAGTACTATTATAATACAAATTTTGATTTGATGTATTGTATTATTAAATTTAGCTTTGGAATGCTTGGATGGAAGCTTATTTGTTACATTATCTTCATTGTTTTAAAATTAAAATCATCTATTGAAGCCACTTTTGTCAATCATATGATTTCAATAGGGTGTTAGACATAAACCTTGCATGTGGGTCAACTATTAAGAGAGAATAGTCTTGAACTTAAAGTACCAAACCATGATACTTTTAAGCAACCCACGTACTCTAATAATAATGAGAATCACCTTATTGGAAGTTTTTGAGTGTGTTTATATTCAACTATACCATTGAAGCCCATTCCTTTATGTACTTATGAGTTCCTATCAAAGAATTCTTAGGTCTCTCTTGGGGTTTTCCATCATATTTTTTTATTTTAATGAAATTAAGTGACTCTTATTGTTTACATCATTATGTATATCTCGATGGATTTTAATTTTATAATTGTTATATAAGGAATTTTAATCTCTTTGCCTTTTCATTTGTTTAGCCAATTTGGGTAGACTTTTATGGTGTGCATTAAGTTGATTAAAGAGTGTAGAAATCAAGTTTTGGTCTATAAATCTAAATCTAAGTTTGTGAGTATTTGAAATTTTAGTATACTTTGTTATGTTATGTAGAGGTGAGCTTAAGTGGGCCATGTCTTGTAGATGAAGACAAATGAGATTCCCTTACAAATAAGGGATAATGAATGTTAACATGTTCCTAAATCATTTTTAAGTCTTAATAAAATGATACAAAGAATTACTTTGATTTTCTAAGGTGCTTCCAATGTTATACGTTTAAGCCTAAGGAAGTTGCATGTTGTAAACAAAAGCATCTATTATTAAAGGTATTTGCAAGTCGTAGAGCTCTAAACATTAGAGAATGTGTATGGAATGTCATGGCATCTCTTCCAATGCAAGCATTTCAATTCTCAATCTATCAAAGTTATGGTGTGAATATGACATATAGGATAGAGGGTTGAGCATGTTTGGCAATTCACGAAGAAGAGATTTTATAACTAATTTCATAGTTCCACTCCAAGGATTTTCAATCAAGCAACATGGGTTAGTGGCCATTGTATGTTCAAAGAGTGACAAAGAGTCTATAATCTCTCTATGCCATGTATTATTTATGTACAATGTTAAATCAGATGCAATATGGCCCTATTCTATGTGGCAAGTAAACAATGATTTCCAAACTATGTATATCAAAACTACTCAAAAATATTGATTATTTACTAGCTGTGTGTGTGTGTGCATGAGTGCATGCGTGCGTGCGCGCACGCTTTGCTTTAAAAGCTAAACTTGGTATCTCAAAGAGATTTTTCTCATCATAAATACCCTCTATAAAGATGGTTCCAATTGCTTGCCAATTGGCCTTAACATGCAACACCGTTGTAATTGTGGCATGTGATATGTGATGGAGTGGGTTGAATTGTTGTCATGAGTCTAGCTGCTTGAGGGAATTTCATGCCAAATGCAATGGCTTCCTCCATGGATGAACCTCAAACTGTAGCTACCAACTAACTAATGCCTTGATAAATCAAAGCAATATTATATATCTCTCTCTCAAATCCTTTGAGAAGGCCAACAATGAGTGTGGACTCATTTGCAATGCCATCTTGGGAAGGAGTCCATTATCACAATATTTTGATCATCCCAAACCTTAATCCTCTTATGGCCACATGGTCACTTAAATTTTCCTATCTACTAATGTAATTGTGCAATGGGATTTAGTGCACTCTCAACACAACCCTACACTTGAGACACACCTCATTAAAGGCATTTCAAAAAGTATTGTACACTTGCCCAACATAACTAACTTGAATTTTTTCTCTATTATACATGTTGTGTGCTACATCAATGAAATTATTAAGTGTAGTTTCTTTGGATCTATTTTAGTGAAGTTAGAATATGATGATAAATTATTTTTTCTAACTTCACTAAAATATATTAGAATATGATTTGAATTGCTTAACTACTTTGTATAATAATCTATTTGTAAATGCAAGGCATAGCTTCACAATGATGCCAACCGCATGAAATAATATTATAACACAACCAAGCCAACTAGTTCAAATTAATGAGATTATTAACTTTCCAATTGAAGTGACAAACAAATAATATTGTCGAAACAATCTTGATGATACTTTTTTGTTGCAAATAGCATAAAGAATGCAATTTCATATGAAGTTCATTAAGTTAGGCATGAAGCATCCTCAACTAGAGGAGTATAGATTGGAATCTTGTGGCAAGATGAAGATTGGTTTACATAAAAATCTACAAAGAAATACATGTCACATTTTTCAAACCCAAAGTACTAAAAGTATGGTGAACAGGTGGTCCTACAATCTAACCAAAAATACAATTTATTAATGACTAAAGAGTATTAATGGGTTGCATGTTTTAGGGGACCACCTAGGTTATCACCTTCACATCATGTGGATTGTACTTGATTTGAAGTTAGAGAAGCCATAGCTCTTCTGATTAGTAGCAATTGTGTTTTGTCTCTCAATGTGTGGTGTGTACTCTAAGCAAAATGGCACTAAAAAATAGGGTTGTCATAAGGGGATTCAAGTTAATGTCATTGAAGAAATGAGCATGTAATAAGGAGATGGTTTGAGTATTTGCCTTAAAGGGGTAAGACAAAATTGTTAATATTAAACCATGTAATAAGGAGATTGTTTGAGTATTTGCCTTATATGGTTAAGACAAAAGATGTATACCAAATGCAAGTTATTAGGGAACACAATGAGTGATAACCCATAGTTACTTAGACATAGGAGGGTTAGGAAGGAAAGCCAATAGGTTTAGTGGTTGTTAAGGTTATTATGCAAGCAAATCATTGTTTCCAAAAGACACCCCCAAAAAAAGAGAAGAAGAAGAAAGGAGAAAATTCAAGCTACCTTGCTAGGATTTGCAAAGGCAAGTAGAATGATATGCACTACTTGGAAGTGAGAAGAGGGGAGTTGTAATGAACCTAACCTTCACATGTAGACTTCATAGTATATGAGTATGGAAGAGGAAAAAAAATCATATGCAAATTTTGTTTTAGGATTCTCACCTCATATTCACGAGCACACACACAACTCAAAGCCTTATACATGACTAGTTTTGAGAAATAAAGCATCAATTTTTAGATGGATAAGTTATTTAGAAAGGGGTAATACTCTTTTAAAAAACATAGATTAAAATATATAATTTATTAATCGTAAAATATGCTCTAAATTATTGTCACAAAATCTCCAATGAAATAAATGATTCAAACATAAGAAAAATCATGTAGAATTTTTCTTTAAAAACTTATAACTTGTTATTTAGTAATTTATGAGAATGATTAATAGAGATCATGATATGAAAAATAGTTGGGCTGAAACTAGTTGAAATAGGATAATTGGAAAAATCATCGCTTGAAGAGAAGTTAGTAAATAGAATATTCGAAAAATTGCCAACTCATTCATGAAATGCTATTGATGTGATCATGAAAGTAAGTTAAAATATTTGTAGTTGTAAAATTTTCTAGCAAATCACTATTAACACCCATGTGAAATGCTAGCCAAACTTGCTTAAGAGCACTTTTAAAAAACATTTAGATGTATTGTCTAAATTATTGATAAAAGCATTATCACTTTACTTGTTGGACATTATTAGTACTAGCTAGAAAAAATGTTGGCAAGCCTTCCACGAAAAGCAATAACGAAACTAAGTGAAGGTCCATAAACTTAGGAGCTAAGCAAATTGCCAAGCTCTGAGATCAAGGCAAGGAAAAATATATGAGTAAAATAATTTAATTAGAAGATGATTTGTATAAGGTTCCTTAATGATCATCATTAGTATTTAAACAGTTTGGTGATTTCATGGGATACTTTATTAATGAGAAAATATCAATTATTCTTGTTAAATCGCTTCTGTAAAATATAGTAGAAGTAACACACTACCATAACATTGCTGGAAAAGAATGGTTGCTTATACTATTAGGAAGGGAATGCATTCTTTGGAATTCTTTGGTTGTGATTATACCATGAAACATTCTAAATCTAGTCAATGCCCCAAACGAAGAGAATTAATCAACATTGTGCCTCCCCAATGAGGCACTATAAAAGATAATAAAAGTAGCATACTATCATAAAATGAGTGGAAAAGAATGGTTACTTATACTTTTAGGAAGGGAATGCATTCTTTGGAAATCTTTGGTTGTGATTATACCATGAAATATTCTAAATCTAGTCAATGCCCCAAAAGTCGAAGGAAATTAATCAACATTGCGCCTCCCCAATGAGGCGCTGCAAAAGATAATACAAGTAGCATATTATCATAACATTGTTGGAAAAGAATGGTTGCTTGTATTGTTAGTAAGGGAATGCATTCTTTGGAAATATTTGATTGTGATTATACCATGAAATATTATAAATCTAGTAAGTGCCCTAGATGCCAGACAGAATGAATCAACGTTGCACCTCCCTAAGGCCTCATTGGGTCTCTTATGCCAAATCCAATTTTCACCTACCTAAAAATGTCTGACCAACGTCTAGGTAGGAGGTCACATATAGAAGGTTTCCTCACCCTTTATGGCAAAGTGAGAACCAAGGGGGTCTAGTTGATTTTGGTAATGCTTACTAATTGCTCCTATGATAGGGTACCATATGAGTGCAGTGTGGTGGGCATTGGTAGCCCTGGTTTAGAAGCAAGGGTGATATAGCAATGAATATTGTTTATATTTATCGCTCTTATGAGCAAAATAGGATTATATTTATCTTGGATATTATCAAACTATTCTTTGGAAAAGAATTTCTTTATCTGCTTTCGTGTATATATATCTAATGGAAAGTGCAACAAACCTTGTATAAGATTTAATTAATGAAGCTTATTTTAAATCTCACATTGTGTTCATAGCATTTTTTGCTTTAAAAACTAAAATCACTAGGTGCATTCATGGAAGCAGCTGAGCACCTCCCTTGTTTTGGTGGTGCTCGAAGGCTAGGTGGACCCAATTATCTGGAAGCTTTCCAAGGGATGGAACATAGCACTATGGATTATTGAAGAGTTCTTAGGATCATTGTCTTAGATCCTATGATTAAGTGTCATTTTAAGGGGCCAGAGTTGAGATTTTGCCTTATAGGCAAAGGGGTCCTTGCTCCCCCTTGTCTCTCAGTCTCGTTGAACCAAGTATGGCGATTAGTCTACTCAACTAATTACAATGTGATCATCATGGCTAGGCGTGAGAATGATGTTAGACATTGTTAGGTCAATAAGTTTCATTAGGTCAATCCTCGTGGACTGGCCAAGTGCTTCATTGCAAGGTAGACATTTGGCAGCCTAGTTAGCAAAATCTAAGAATTCTAGTAGAATTTAGATGGTGTTGAATAGAATAGTATCTTGATCGACTGCTAATTGTTACCTTAGTGGTGGGTATGTTATAGGAACTACTACAATTTAGCATGGTATTGAGAAAATATGTTGTAATTGTATAGTTATAGGAAAGATAAGTTGATGGGGGAGATGATAGACTTAATTGTTGTTAACTCCAGTGCAAGAAAGCAAAAAGAAAATTAAAAAGATGCAAGGCAAAGCAAAAAAGATAACCCAGTTGAAGAAATAGGAAGGAAAATCAGCCAAAAGCACAAGGATAACCTTAAAATTTTCGGGCGAGCGCAAAAGAGGAAAGATGCATTTTAAATGCAAAAGCACACCCTAAATTTTTGTAAGAGAGTGTCATGCTCCCTCCTATGCAATTTGTAAATGTAGATGGGCATGGATGAAGGCACAATGCAAATAGGAAGGGAATAGGAAAAGAGGACCTAGGCTAAAATGGCTGGGCATGTAAAAAAGGGATGGGTGCCCAAAGGGGATTAGGGTTTATATATAAAAAGGCAAAAAGTGAATGAAGAAGCTCATTCTTGTGTGTGGCCAAAACTAGCTTTCTTCTTCTTGTTGTTATTGCTTGCTTGAGCTTGTGTTTGAGAGAGGGAGTGTGAGGGAGTGAGAGAGTGAGCATGTGAGGGTGAGGGACCGTGGTGGAGAAGCTCTCCGTCTTCTCCTCTCTTCTTCTTCTTCTTCTTCTTCTTCTTCTTCTTCTTCTTCTCTTGTCTCGCATGTGGCAATGGAGCATGGAGCTTGGAGCTTGAGGATCGAGCTTGCACCTTGGATTGTGGAGCTACCAAAGTGCTTGAGAGAGGGCATAACTTGAACGAATCGGACTTGGACAGTCCAAACTCGAACAGCCCAGAATCACACGTCCCATTCTAGGAATCGGACAAAAAACCTACAAATCGAAAGGGAAAACCGAACATCAAATTTTGATAAACTCTAACCTCACTAGACCCTATAGAAGCCAAGCCCTAGCTGTAGACACCCTGATAGATCCCCAAGTGAGTGAAAGAGGCAATAGAACTAATTGACTCGAGAGTTGAGGTGCCTGACAATCCAAGAGTGACTGCGGTCACTGACCATACCCAATAGAGATCCATACGAACAACCTGAACCCACTATCCTTCAACCACGCTTCAAATGTATAGCATGGGCCTAGAGTGGACCACTACGAGTCAGCTATCACTTGCACAAAAGAGCTAGCACTGGTCAAAATTGATTAAAGGGAGTGTGATCTGCATTGATTGTGATCGAATTTACACATTTTGTCACATAAACACCTGGAGTACACCAAAAAAGTTGGAAGCCTAATTTCGCACAGCACACATTAAGAAGCACCCCACTAGTATTTGAGTGAACATAACATTGAGGATTGTTTTGAATAGCAAGGAACTCACGCAAGATAAGATAAGCTAAACAAAACCACTAGTAGAAGGAGACTCCCAAGCATCAAATAGTGGCCAAGAATACCAATCACCAAATATTGAGAGACTTGAATCGTGGAGTTGCTTAGGGAGCAACAGTGGTGACAAGCACAATTAGGGACGTAGCTCTATCCAACTTGATCAATTTGATTGATACCCTAGTTTCCCATGCAACTAGCAATATGTCAGAAACCAGCACCAACTCGGAAAATGAGAAGCTTGACTTGGGAGAATTCCTAGTCAACATCTAGCAATTGATGACCCAGTATGACCTGCAAACCAAAATGGAGTATCATGGTAGACCATAGTCGAGGACATCAAAGCCAATTTAGAAGAGGAGAGAAGGTTGGCAAGGAAAGCATTGCTAAGCATAGCCACCTATCACCAAGAGCAACGAACTCAAAAGCTGAGGCATGACACAGAAATGAACAAAGTCAAATACGTTTTAGCGCTCGCCAATTGAAATAGGACAGGACCAAACGTTGAGAGGGAGAAAGCACTAGAAGCCGACCTTATGCTAAGTGAGCTTCTCACTAAGTGACTCTTAGACAACATGGCTGTATAGACAAAGCAAAGTAGTCCTAACAACTTTGTTACTAGTAGGACTAGGAATCACCCTGAATTCTAGGAGCCAAACCAAGATACTTGTGATTACTAAGCAACTAAACAAGTATCGTCCTGACAATGATAGTATAGCTTTGTGGAGTAGTTTGAGCAAGTATGCAAGGGTAACGGCCTCATGGACCTTGCTTAACGTGTACAAGCTTTCAAACTTTGCCTAGGGGACAAAGGACAAACATGGTACACTAGTCTAGAATTCAATGACTTTAATAGCCTCAAGAGTCTCTTTATCAAGAGATTCTTTGAGATGGGATACTCTGCTGACAACGTCATTGCCAGGTTGATGAATGTCAATCAAAGGGATGAGGATATATGAGACTACATCACCCATATGTAAAGTCGCTTTAAGAGAATCCCAACCACTGCAGAGCGACCTAGTGAACAAGCGGTCTCCACTATGTTCATAAGCGGGATCCGAAGTGAAGAGCTTTACAAGGCCTTGGTGAGACTAGAGCACCCAAGACAAGGGAAAGTGTCAACCAAAGCCAAGAATTGGAGGACGTGAATCTAGAGTTGGCTAGGCTTCAAGAGATGATGAGAAGGCTCACATGACCTCACATGCAATGCATGCATTGTAGAGGAAACCACCTTTTGGCCTAATGCATGGATCCCAGATCCAAACCATGTGCCAATTGTGATAGGTTTGGCCATGATGCACTGCATTGCCAACTACCGAGGCTATTGCCATACTCATAGCCATACAATCATCCTTACTACCTAGGAAATAGATTGCAACCTTTCAAGAGGGGGGCTCCACTAGCTCTCCCAACACCCAATGATTCAAAGCCAGCCATCCCTAGGATGGACATCAACCTCACATGGATAGCTAGACCACCTGGACCCATCATGACCCATCCACCAAGCGATGCTTTGATACATTATGTAGAGGAGTCAAATGAGGATGAAGCATACATAAACCCTTATGTCTCATACAACAAAGAGGGAAATCCCATCTCTTAATGGATTTCAAACCAATGCTAGTAATGGTGTTGGACAAGGGAAGAGGTAGAGGTCTAGGAGGACAAAACCAAGAACCCATCACGGGACTTACGATCATCCAAGACACATCTCACCTCGGTGCCCCAAAAGGGAGCAAGTCAATTGAGAGAAGGCTGACCTGATATGCCCTAAGTGTGGGATCACACACTTATACACTGAGTGCCCTAGGCGGAAATCTTCCATTGATTCGACTATCATGCCATCCATACCATTGGTGCTATTCAAAATTAAGACACTTGATGGCAAAGCCATGCCAATTCCATTGAACATCATGACCCGAGCACAAGCAAAGCACACGCTGGTATTTCATTCCCTGGACCTAGCAACCTTGATGCAACCTCAATAGGGAAGAAAAGCCGTAGAGGAAGGAAAAAGAGAACTGAGATAAAGATTATACTTAAAATAGATAGTGCCACCACATTACCAAAGGGGAAGCAAGTCACAGATGTAAAAGCAGAGATATGCTTCTAAGACACCAGAAAAGGAAAGTGCCAAGGTTGGAGAATATCCCAATCCGCGGCATCAATTGGAAGTAGTGGATAAGGTCAAGGAGTGGGTGAGAGAAGCCCAAGCGCACCTAAAGAATGTAGAACCCATTATTGAAGATGAGATTGATGAGCTCTCTAGTGTGAGAGCACACCGATCTCACTTGCTCAATTCAAATCAAGAGACACATCTACACCCCATGTAACACCGCATATAGACAGAGCCTAGACAGCACAGGAGGAAAAGAGTGTAGAGCCTAACGAAAAGCAAGAAAATGGCAACTTGCTCACAACATTGATATTGGCTCGTGTGACCCTACCTTTGGGAGAGCTACTCAAGCAGAACCCAATGCTATGACAAGGGTTGAAGTAGTGGGTACAACAACATGATGAGCTTAGAGTATTTGACTTGCTTGACCATGATGCAATAATGCATGAACCAAGCTTAACCTTGAGTAAACACATTGCCTAAGCCTTTTCACATAAATGCCTTTTGGAAAGGCACGGAGATGCATGTAGTCTTGCTTATCAAAGCATTAGGAGATGCTACAAGGAAGGGAATTGTAGATACAGGAGCATGAGTCAGTGTGTGCTCAGGCATGTAGTCCTATAGGCTTGGGGTAACCCACTTGTGGAGATCGCAAGGTTTAATCTCACATTGGCTAACGGAATGAAGGTCAAACCATTTGCTAAAAGATAGACCCTTGAAGATAATGGGAGTCCAGTTCTCAATGAACTTCATAGTCATGAAGAGAGTGGACTATGACATCTTGACAAGTCAACCCTAGATGCAAAACACACAAGTGATAGAAGATTGGAGCAATAGTCTCGTATTCTCAAGCAACAAATCAAAGACTGTAAGAGTCGAGATGGATACCTGGAAGACCACACTGATCAACCTAGATACCATCTCCACTATCCTAAAAGGCGACTCACATGTTAAGAATTCTTACATGCCACTAATGAAGTATATCCCTTGCCTCAAGGAGGATGAGTGAAATTGGATACATGTGCTAGCCACCATCAATTTGTCATTCTCAAGTGACGAAGAGGATTATGAGCAGGCTGGGAGGATAGTTGGTGAGTCCCACAAAGTCACACCATCTCAGCTACCAAAGAGTAGAACCCCACCATCAATGTGCCACTCTACATGATGGCCAGGAGCTCTAGCAATTGACCAACACCAATGCACCCACCACACAAGCCTCCAATGTTGAACCCACCTGTAAACGTAAGAGTAGCCTCCATCTCACTAAGATTGAGGAAGAAGTGACACTTCATACCTACACATATCGATCACTGGTCACATGACATATGCCTTTGATGCACTCATTGACAAGGGAGCTGACTGTAATATTCTTACACATGATCATTGGACCCTCATTGGTCAATCCTAGTTGTAGCCTACTAACGCAAAATTTGGTCCGTTTAGGGGGCAATCCTACTCACTGCTAGGAAAGTGCAAAATAGTGATCTCTATCGAGACTGAAAGCATTCCTATGATCTTCTACGTGATGTCCCGGCACTAGTAAGGAATTGCTGCTAGAACACGCATTCAAGAAATAAGTACACTGCAATGTTGACTATGACTCATAGTGCATTCACCTCAGCATTGGCAATGTTCAAATAAAGACATTAGAAATGGAAGTACACTCCTCGACATGCACTTGTTGGTAGGAATATGAATTTGTGTTCGTCAAGATTCTCGAGGTAGCTAAGGAATTATTTGCCAATGAGATCTCTTGAGAGCAAGCTTGCAAACAATGGCTGATCACATCAAGTAGCAGGAGAAAAGTCTCTGCGCAATAAGCTAGGAGCTAGAAGAGTTGACAAAGCTAGCCAACTCTGACTCTTCTTTTTTGCGAAAATGGTATGCTCTCCTGCGTCTCCAATGGGAGCAAAAGGTTGTCAAATTATAACCAACATTGAGCAGAGATGCACAATCAAAACCATTGAGTACGACCCTACCTATGTGGATGCTACCTTGTTCAGAGTCTTGGCCATCACACGCAAATGACCTTTAGAGGAATATGTCCCTATTTGGATCAACTCCTAAGTGAGGAAGAACCATACGTTGCCAGCAAGATGAACTCTAAAGACTTCCTAACTGATGTCCTGACCTACATTACACACATAGGCATTAAACCTCATGACATGGAGTGTCACATCCACTTGGAGTATAACCCAATCTTCTATGATTGGCTCATAACGAAGTAAAGCAGAGCAATCATGCAGTTAATGCCCTTAACCCTTCATCCTTCAATCATAGGAAGGATTTTCATCACTCCCGAGGGGGAGGGGGTAGGGTGGAAAAGAAAACATGACTTGAACTTCAAAACTTCAAATCGAAAAAGGTTCAAAAGCAAAAAAGGATGAATAAAGGAAACTTGTACTTGAAGAAAAGCATTAATAGAATTCGTGCTTGGAATGTGTGGATTGTGTGAAGTATAAAAAGTTTCCATTCTTTACTGGAACATCACACTATTCTATAATGTTTAATCTTAAACTTTTTTCTTTTTTGCAAAAGATACTCTCAAAGAAGCTAATTGTAAGCTGGTGTGCCATAACAGGAACTCGAGATGGCAAGCCAACTCCTGTTCTCAGGGAAAGGGCAGAACAAGTACCGATTGGCCACTAAAATGCAAGTCTACAACCAGCTAAAGTACCATAGCATTAGCAATTTGGGAGAGCTGGTGAACAAGGAAGGCAATAGTCTAGTGTGGTTGGAAATTGAAAAAGAAACATCCTTAGCTTACCAACTCAAAAAAAACATGCCAAATAGCCACCCAAAAAAGGCAAATAAGCAACTTGAGGAAAGAGCTGGAAGCCAAATAGGTAATAGAAAGTAAAATGGAGGAGAAGGTTGCACAAGAGCCCTATGGTGAGGAAGAAGGAGAACAGGTAATGCTGGAGAGGGACTTCTTGGTCCTCTTGTAGTAGAGCAAGAACATGCAAGAGCACCTCAACCAGCTAAAAAAGATCAAAGACAAGCTCATTGAGGAGCTAGAAAGCATTAGGATCCAAGCCTACATAGAGTGCACCAAAGAAAAACTACAAAAGGAAGAGCTACTCAAGGAACTATGTGAGGCTAAGGCATAAAGAGACAAAGTGTTAGCCAAAAAGTTGACAGAGGTGGAAAAACAACT
Source organism: Lygodium microphyllum (assembly GCF_053477565.2). NCBI lineage: Eukaryota > Viridiplantae > Streptophyta > Polypodiopsida > Schizaeales > Lygodiaceae > Lygodium > Lygodium microphyllum. Next base: position 155,760,378 of record NC_141136.1, on the reverse strand, counting down.
TCAAGTGACCCTTTTAGAGCAAGAACAACTGGTAGAGCAATTGAACCACCTCAAACAATAGAAAGAGAAAATGCTCGAAATCTAGAAAGAGCAAGAACATATGGTAATGATGTTGTCTCAGTGCCAAAGTCAAGGTGTAGAGAGGATAAGCGAAAAGGCCACGGCATGGAAGAAACAAATCATAGAAGACTCAGAGACCTCATCGAACACCTCACCTTGGCAAAGAGTCAACAAATCATGGCACTAACAAGGGCAGAAGCAATGGAGGCAGGACTTGAGTTCCAACAGCAGGCCTTTCTGAACACAACCCTACATGTGACCCAAGTTGAGGGTGAAGATACCATGGAAGCTTTGGCTATGAAGGAAGCTAAAACTTACAAGACTAGCCCTGAGATACGGCCTCCGTGAAAGAGTACCAAAAAAGAGCACAAAGCAACAATGTCAATACCTAAGACAGGCTGGACTCTTAACCAAGGAGCTAGAAGAATTAGGGTTTGGAGAACTAGAAAACAACAAGCTCAACCATCCATTGTAGCTCCAACAGAACTGCCAAGTGAAGGGGATCCTAACTTCAAACAGGGCCAAGATGAAGAAGAGAAGCCATGAGAGCCGAGCATAGCACAGTATGATGTATGGCCATCCTCGAAGATATGAATGAAAGTCGCTCCACCAAGTGCATCCACCTTTTCCTATCAACCGCACCTCTAAATATACGCATCAACATAAAGAGCTACTTGCAAAGTATACCCTTCCTTACCAAATCTCTTAGGCCCCCTTGAAATGTAGCTACTGAAGAGTATCAGGATAATGTCTAGTGTGCTCCCTCCCAATGTACCTCACAAAAAAAGGGGGGGAAGACAAAGAAAAATAAAATGAAAAAAAAATGAAAAAGATAATAGAAAACAAAGAAAAAACCCACATGAAGCAAAAAGAAGGGAACAAATCCATGTTTTCACATGGTATCGGGCATGGGGTAACTCATCTCACTTCTCTCTTAGCTCTTCTTCCCTTTTGGTCAGCTCGTGACTTCACTTCCAGCTCCATTTTCACTTGTATCTTCAATCAAACTTGTGGCAGCCATAGCCAGCAGCATGCACCCTGCCTCCTTTGAGCACTTGGATCTCTTCATAGAAGCCATATCTCATCACAAATCCTTCTAGAAAATTATTCATCAGCTAAAGGCGCTTCTCTCTGTCACAACATCTCAATAGTAGATCTGTGATAGAATGATCTTGTGATATTAGTTTGAAGGTCTATTACTACCTTCATGAATTAACCTTATTTGCTCAAAGGGGAGACAATTTCTTTTGCTAAATAATAAATACCCATCTTTGGAGCTCATCATTTCCATATTGAGAAAAGTTGTGTAGACCAAGATGTGGATCCTCCCAACTCTACGTTGTGTGTCCTTTGGCACTCATAATGTTAAGCTCAAAAGTGCTAAGGGGTGTGGTAGATTCTCTCACCCTCCATCTTGGCTCGTTGCTCATCATTAATGAGACCAACAATGAGATCACAAATTAGAGAGATGGGAGGTAGTCTTAGGAGTTCTTCCCTTTGAAAAGAAAATTTTGAATTTGTGAGTTATGTATAAGGTTAAATATATGGTTATTTTACATTTTTTACTTAGGCCCTTATATCTCTAGATTGGCCTTTTCATTTCAACTTAGCAAGTGATTGATTGTTGCACTCTTCTTGTTTGAGTTTCTCCCTAGTTTGTGTTTTGCTTTATTAAGATGGTGTAGGTGTACCATTGGACTTGCATGGTTACACATATACATATTAGGCTAGTAGTATTTTAGACAAGAGATCTACTAGTGGCTTTATGTTTTCCTTTAATAGTGAAGCTATTACTTGGAGTAGTAAGAAATAGCTGATAGTTGCCTTGTTTAGTACAGAGGTAGAGTACAGAGATGTTGCAATTGTAGCATGTGAGATAGCTTGGTTGCATAAGCTACTTGATGATTCAAGGATGCAGGAGGACAAGAAGGTTATTGTCTATCATTAAAGCACATGGGGTGAAGAAGAAATCTTTGAGCTAATTCCTCACTATAAGAAAATGAACACTAAGTGGTTGCATAAGGCCACCAATGACATGGTAGCTTCTCCCAAGCCTACCACCCACCAAGAAGAAAAAATAACCTCATCTAAGAAATACAAGTAGCGAAAAGATTTTCATTGTAGACATAGAAGGAGAGTCAAGTTGACACGATGCAATGGGTTCCCAAAATTCATATTGCATGCTTAAGGCTTCTATGTCAAAAATAGGTATATGTGGTTATGCAAACCATACAACCTAATTCTTCCAACATTTAGGCCCATTATGCTTTCAAACTTAATAAGAATTATGCTTTTAAAAAAATCTTCAAAAAGTTGAATTTAAACTCGACCCTACACCAATGGAAAAGCTTGCTATAGAACCTAAAATGGAGCCTCAAAAGGTCAATCCCAAGAAACTAATATCTAAAAATCATATCTACGTATACATGAAGAACACACTTGATCTCACTCATCAAGACATGCAACTACCCATAAGTGTTGCAATCAAACAAAGGTGTTAGTCAATAAAGAACTAATCCCCCTAGAAGTGGAAAATAGAATAGCAATTGGCCCCATGCCACTGCTCAATCTGATGAGTTGGATCAAAAATGGATACCACTTACTTAAGGAGAATCATTTTGACCATCCATCCTCTAAAGATTGATTCTAATCAATTATGCTAACTCTAAACTAATCCATAAGCCTCAACTCAAGGCCAAACCACCACTATATAAACAAGGAGATGCTCCCAAGGCTGAATATCATATGTGAGTGAACTTATATGCTATTATGGTTAGTCCACAACCTTTCCATAGCATCAATCTAGCCCTAAAAACTCATTCCTACCCTGAAACTAGCACATTGTGAAGCTACTTGACCCCTACACATGTGAAGGAGTCTCAACTAAGTTGTACACCTCCCAAGGAAGCTAAACTACAAGATGTTACTTCCAACATAATCAAGGATGCACCACAGTCGTCTTTCAAAATTGTCACATGACAATCCACTCAACAAGATACTACTATTTTTAATAAAAGAGTAGAACTAGAATAATTGCAGTCCCTAGCTACAACCATTCTATTCTTCTCTACTAAGAAACTAGTCCCTAAGAATTTCATGACACAATATATAGCCTTGATTAGTCCAATTTGAAAGTCCATGACATAATCAAAATCACCAATCAAGTCCACCAAGTTTGCATAGGCTAATTAAACAATTACTTGTGGATAAGTGGAAGAAATGGCTCAAAAGTAAGATAAAACTATCATGGCATGCCTTAAGGAGATTGAAGACACCTTGTTCATTTTTGCACATATCTTTGAGTTTGATGACATTGGAGTGCTATTGGAGAAGCAAAAGATCTTCACAAAGTACCAATGTGATAAGGAAAGAACAATAACACATTCATGATAATCACTATTTGATTAATTGTTGATGAACTTCTATAACTTATTTCCAAAATCATGGCTAAGGCCCTGAGATTAATCCCCTCTTATTCCATACATATCTACCTAAGAAGCCTAGGTGAATGACTCGAAATCAAGAAAAAAGCCTAGATGAGTAGAAAGAGGCCTATATAGAAACCTCGATATAATCTATAGTTTTAGGAGTAGATGATTTCTCAATCTAAGTGAATATGTAATTTAGCATGCATTACTTGTGTGCATAAATAAAGATGACGTTTCTTTAACTTATAAACAAATAAATGCTTACCCAAAAACCATCCATACATAAGAAATCATACATGGTACCATGCAATGTTAGGGCATAGTATTTTTTTTAATAGGTCATTATGCACTAAACAATGGCCATAATTTTTAGCTGCAAAGTTTTTCAAAAATCTTTGGACAATAAGAAATCATCACAAGGAAACAAAAGGGGATTTCTAGTTCCCTTTCACCAGTAAAGAGCAAGTGCAATTCAAGTTGAATCCCTAAATCATGAAGTAAAAAGAACTTAAGTTCTAGCAATTCAAGAACCTAGATGGAGTGATGGAGAGCAACCCTACTATCAAACAATTCATTGAGAAGTGTGTCTTACATTAGTACCTAGGGTTGCTAGAAGGCAGCATTTGCCACCATAGAACATGCACATAATTTCTTAGAATTTACATGCTGTCAACTAGGATTAGGATTGTTAACTAGAAATATCGCAAGGAATTATAAAGAACCTAATCTGTCTTACAAGATAAATAGTAAAAGAAGTGCTAGCCACCATTAACTTAACATATATTACGACAAAAGCCATAAGATAGTGGAAATTACTTTGAGGTAGGGACACATGTGCATTGAATCAATATGGCCCATGATGATTAATATGTAATGAGGATGAAGTGTTGAATTGAAAGCCCAATTATTCTACACTATTTCTTTGGGATGCATTGGAATAGCCTATGAAGAGAACCCCCAAAATTCTCATGGTGGAGAACATCTTGATAGAGATAATAAGAAAGAAAAATATGAATAGCTATTGGGTAGAAATAATGCACAAAGTAGTTGTAAGAAGTGGGAATACTTAGGTGACAAAGGGAGTGTTTTTCAAAGGAAGAAAGAGGTGGATGCAAGAGCCATTGCAATAAGCTTTGGTAGTGCTTTGACTCAAATAGTTTGCAAAGTATTTAAATGATTATCACACTTCATCTCCATACAACAAAGGCCTCTAACATGGTCACTCAAGATTCTACCAAAGTCAAAAATTTTCAAAAAGCTTTTGGCACATGCCATAGGCCAAATCAAATTAATATGGCATATTCTATGCAAGTTTGCTAGATGTGACATATAGATAGTCCTTACTTTTAAATTGCTTGGTTTTCTTAAGATTCACACATTATTGCTTCATTAACGTTTTGAAGCTAGTACAATCCAATATCACGATTTGAATTTGAATAACCTTTTATGTTGATATCCAACAACATATTCTAAGTTCAAATATCATTGAATGCAGGTTTACAAAATTTGACATCATTAGCACATCTATGTTAATGTTGTATTGTAGGAGGGATTTTACACATATCCACAAAAAGTTTGAAAAAAAAGACAAACCCTATTGTTAACCAAGGCAATTAATGTGCTTAATTCTTCCATCTCAAAGAATGATGCCTTTTCAAACTTAATGAGGAAAAATAAGATAGCCCATTTTGAGATATTGACAATTGCCCATTAATCAAAAGCTCCCATCTAAAGAGCCTCCAAAGAAAAGACAACTAATGTCCAATATGTTATAAAAGGAGTAACATGAAATGGATCCCATTACCACATATCATTCTCTTTATACCCTTTGAATATGAATTTTGGAGGAGCTATAAATACTTTTGCTACTCTACAAACTTAGTAAACCATGCAACAACTCATCCACTCCCCTTTGATTTCCCATGATGATTGAGTTTTCCACCTTAAACAACCATCATTTACAAACAAGTAACTTTTTTCACCTTGAAAAGAGCAACTTATCATGCAATTAAGCCAATAACTCATACAAGATGTCATTCACTTGCCTTACATTGGAAAAACGTTTTAGCTACTTCAAAACCTTAAGGGTATGAAAAGTTCAATTGACCCCATCCTAAACAAGTATCATTAGAGTATATGATTTTGAATATCATGGTTGCACTATTAATGTGCTAGTGTATGCCAAGATTAGTGATGTCCACAAACACTCAACAAACCTTTTCTTGTTGAGAAACAAATATATATTTAGGATTATTAAAGCCTTAGAGCATTGAAAAATGAGCAATCTCCTAGTGACGCAATCAATGATGTGCCATATTACTATAGAGATCAATAAGATCAACTATGTCCTATTCATAAGGGGTGGATTGAATATAGGGGGTGCTTCCTCATTTGTAGGAAAAGGCAAAGATGATTTATGAATGGCCCTTTAAGACACATGTTAAGTATATGCAAAGTTTTTGAAAGGTGACATGGTTAATGTCATTTTATGTGTGTGTTTTGATTAAATCCCTCTCATTTTCTCTGATGTCCCCCTTCCACATTGATTTTGACTCAATTTCAATATAGTATAAAAGACTCGTCACTTTTTCCTCCTCGATCATTATAGCCTTCTCATCACTCTTTCCTCCACTAATCATCATAACCATCTCATTTAGGCCATAAACTTAATCCAACAAAGTTAGGAAACTAGACCTAGTCCTTCAATCTCATGCTTATTGTCCGTCTTTTTGCCTACTTTTAAAATTTAGGCTTTTTGTGTTAAGCTTTCACTTTGGCATCATTGTTTACTGAATATCTTGTATTTCTTTAATATTATACCTTTTTAAATAAAAAAATTTATCATTTCTATCTCATCACCATTGAGTTCTTCTATGAGTTTGAGGATAAATGAACGGCTAATAAATACTAGAGCATAAAGAATTATCACAAAGAAGCATTAAGGGCTGGTTTGAATCAATGACAACCTCCTACTTTCAAGAATGAGTATTTTCTTGCTAGTATTATCTTTGGCATTATTTCTACTCGAGTCACTTGTATTTCTTGAAAATTATTCATTTTCAAAGAGAACCAATTGTCATTTCTACTTCATCATCATCAAGACCCTCTTTGACTTTGAAGATAATTGGAGGACCAATTAGAACCTAAGTGACCACCAAAAATTCCAAGTGCAAGGAAGCTTATGCAAAATTAAAGAGAACTAATTATCATTTCTATCTCATTATCATCAATTTTTTCATGAGAATATAGTGTACCTTGTTGGAACTTAAAAATCCACCAATAATTACAAGAACAAGGAAGAATATGTGGTGACATCAGTGTACAGTATAAAGGTGCAAAAGAATAATATTAGCAAGAAGAAGACTCCTCCTTCTCTTGATTGTGTAATGATACCCATTCGGTAGTTCTCCCTAAGCCTTGTGATGAATTTTCAAACATCATTTAGTAGAATGAATTCCTTCTGAACTATGGAAATGGAGGAAAGATTTGCCTAATTGACTAACTAAATATTATCTAGGACGTCTTTTTTCTCCTCTCCTTCCATTAGATTTACCTCTTTAAAGCTTCATATGTCAAGTTTAATTCAATGGGCAACATTAGCTTAGTATCTATGTCCACATTTTCAATGTCTTGGATCCTCTTATAGCTAGCTTCCAATTTGTGATGTTTGGTTGTATTAGCTAGCTCTTCTTGGTAGGCCAAGAAGCACACAAATCAAGAAGATAATTCATAAAATTTGCACTCTTGTTTATGGAATGGACATTCCAATGTTGCTATTTGGAGCAAGCAACAATAGATTGCGCATGTGATAGGATAGGGGTAACATTCTTCTTCTTTGGCTTAGTGAGAGGCAACAATAAAAGAGGAGGGCTCATCAATTGCATTAGAGTTTTAACCCCCTTTCGAAGCTGATGGCACTATCCAAATCTCCATGAAATTTACCATTTGAAAGATTCTCTCTCCTATTGATTTTCTATTTTCTCTTAGAAAATATGAAAATTTTCAATATTGTTTTGCTAAGTCTAGACTTGATTACTTGTATAATTAGGGTTTCTTAGCCATCTTGGAAAGCACGGCCACAAAATGTAACCTTGTGATTGAAGGGATTATAGTAAATTTGAAAATTGCAATGCATCTAAAGAAGATTTCTCATTTTCAATTGAGAAGACTTAAATGGAACTGCTCAAGAGTCTGAATGTGCATTAGATCAAGGGTCAGTATGGGAATTTATGTGGCAAGTCATTTGTGACAACCCTTCATTCCTAAATTTGTAGAGAGATTAACAAACTGGTTGGGAAGGGGGGGTTCATGGAGAGATATCCCTCTTGAATCCAAGGCAAAGCTTGAGTAAGACTCCTCCTTCTCTTCATAAGACTATGCAATGATGCCCATTCAATAGTTCTCCCTAAGCCTTGTGAATTTTCAAGCATCATTTAGTAGAATGAATTTCTTCCCAATTATGGAAGTGGAGGAAACATTTTCTTGATTGACTAACTAAATATTCTCTAGGATGTCTTTTTTCTCCTCTCCTTCCATTATATTTACATGTTTAAATTTTCCTATATCAAGTTTAATTCAATGGGCAATACCAGCTTAATATCTATGTCCACATTTTCAATGTCTTGGATCCTCTTGCAACTAGCTTCCAATTTGTGATGTTTGGTTGGATTAGCTAGCTCTTCTTAGTAGGCCAAGAGGCACACAAATCAAGAAGATAATTCGTACAATGTGCACTCTTGTTTATGGAATGGACATTCCAATGTTGCTCTATAATCTTTAGGAAACTGTATTTTCTTTACAACCCCTGTTTTGTTATTGACCTTTCCTTGGAATGAATAATTAATAAAGGTCTTAGACTTTGTAACCACATTTCTAGTCTTCAATCAATTGAATGATTCATTGAAGTTTTCTTGAAATTATCAAAGCAACAAGTCTATCCAACGTTGTAAAGGAATCTAACAATATCAAATTTATTCTGAGGAAACTATAGGGCCTAGGTGCAAAATGATACTATTTCTTTATATTTTACATGTTTGACTTATATAAGATTATGAATATTGCATAAGTACAATAGTCTTGTGTAGAAAAGTATAATATGCATGCAAATTCAAATTTCACTCCCTCCATCAAGCAAATTGATACACATGCTTAACAACATATGGCACATGTAATTGAACCTCTAACAATTGGAGCTCTTGTTCAAAAGTATAGGATGTGTCACCGAGTGCCTACATTTGCCTACTAGTAGCCACCCTCTCATATGGATGTTGTATATAATCTTCTAGAAGTTGTTGTACACTTTTAATTAGAATCATCCTTTGGTTGTAAGCCCTTCCCTCAAATGGATAGTGGATGAATTTTTGTAGACCCTATAGCTTATTTTTCACCCTTGAATAAAACTTATACAAGTTCTACTTATGGATGAATAGTCCAATGTGGCTCTACAATAGTTTGGAAGCTAGTGCATCTTTTTCGTTACAAATTTTTTAATGGTAGATCATCCCCTTAAATGGATAGTGAATCCAACTTTATAACAGCTTTCTAATCCTCAATGCTTTGCTTGAAGCTCCACAAATCCTCCTAGAAGTAAAACATATTTGACAAAAGCATCAACTTTGAGTTGAATGGTGTATTGACTATTCTTTCACTAATAATACTCTCTTCTTTAGCATCCTTGTTCTCAAAGGTTTATATGCTTTCAACACACTCTTGGCCAAGATGAAGGTCCTTTGAAACTTCTATATCAATAATGGCCTTTTCTCTAATGTCTAAATCCTTTGAGAACTCTCGATGACCAAAGGGTGAGTTTTCTACTTTCTATCATTTAGGATCTTCATTCCTAATTAGATTAATAAAATTTGCCAAAAGAAAGGTAAGTTGAGCAAAATTGGAGTTTAAAAAGCACAAGGACCCTACAAATAGGTGTATAGATATTGTGACGCACTTAAACAAAGTTGGATTTCAAAAAGCACCTAAATCCTACAGTTCACATACAAGTATTTTGGCTAGATCAAATTGTCTCTATGCATGCAATACGATCTATGTGCTTTTTGGCAAATTTTCTTCATGTGGATGGATCTTCAATTGTAAGAAAGAAACCAAAAAATTGGTTAAAAATACAAGCTACCAAGGTGACCCTTGAGAGCAATAGTGCAAACAATGCTATATATATATATATATGTAGCAATTTGCATATCTCAAAGAAAATGAGAAAAAAACTTAATCCTAAGTCATGAGGATGCATTTTTCTTAGATGTTGTGATTCAAAAGAGATGGGATATTGATTATGGAATCTTGATGTCAAAAGGATAGTATGCAATCATGATGTGATATTCAATGAAGCGAAGATGCAAAAACAACCATAAAGATCATTGTGATACGTAGGGTGGTGTTAAGCAAAAGAAAGGGATAGATTTTGACGAGATTTTCTCACCAATAGTCAAGATAACTACTCTTTATACAATGCTTCCATTGGTTTCTAAGGAGGCTATGGAGTTGTCCAAATGGATGTAAATATAACTTTCTTACATAGGGGCTTGCATGCTGACATTTATATCCAGTGAATCTTTTTTTGTAGAACCAAAATGATTATCCATGTCCAATGGGTTTACATTCATTCCTAGATGTCATGTAATGTCTCTTTTCCTGTCATTTTTGTGCAAAACCTTACTAGCTCTTGGCATAGAAACACTTGGTGTATGCACATTTGACATATGAACTATAACAACTAGTGGGGTTTATTGTCTGAGGCAAGGAACAACTAGTATCTGAGCTTCATAAAAGTCTATATGGATTGAAGCAAGCTCCAAGGGAGTGGTGTCGTAAGTTTGATGCTTTTATGAGGTCTCAAGGATACAAATAGAGCGAGACATATTATTGCCTTTACATGAAGAAGGTTATAGATGGTGGTCTTATGATTTTGATCCTTTACATGGATGACATGTTTATTACTAAAAAATCTATATTGGACATAAAACCTTTGACATGAAGGATTTGGGGAATGCAAGGCATATTCTTGGCATGAGGATTATGAGGGTTTAGAATAAGGAAGTTCTATATCTATATCAAAATTTTACATGGGGAAAGCAATTAAGTGTTTCATTATGAAGACAAGGCTATAAGTCTTCTAATGCCTCTATATTTAATATTTAGCCAAGAGACCGAGATATCTTATCCACCCACTATTGGTAGCTTGATGTATGCTATGATAGCCACACATTCAAATATTGGTTATGTAATGGTAGTGGTTGATAGGTCTATGGCAAACTTGGCAAGCAGCAATGGATATTAGTGAAGAGAAAAATTCAATGCTTTCTAATTTGTAGGTCTAATTTATATCATGATTGTGTATTTCTTTTGTGCAATGATATTTAGTTTTAAGAGATTATTTACATATAGGAAAAAAGTGGGGATTATTTATCAATACATTGAATGGGATTCAATGGTATAAGGTCACTGTATTACAAAAGAAGCCACATTTAGATGTACATGTTATACTGAACCATTTGGAAGGTGCAAGGTATAGAACAGGGACAATATATAAATAACTACATTTGAAACAAGGTGTTCTTGTCCTAGCCTACTAGGTATGTGCAACTCCTTTTCAGTTAGGATCTTATCTAGCACAACAATTGTAAGAGAGTTGAAAAATAATAATGGGGAATAATATTTGCTACACATTTTATTTTTCAGCGTTCAATTATATAGAAGTCTTTTCATCTTACCTTCTCTCCCAACTTCTCTGGCCTCTCTCTCTCTCTCTCTCTCTCTCTCTCTCTCTCTCTCTCTCTCTCTCTCTCTCTCTCTCTCTAATTTTGGTCTTTCTCTCTCCTATGCACACCTCTTCTCTCTCTCCTATAGTATTGTCTCTCTTCTTTCTCTCTCTCCTACTCACTCCTTCACAACTAGTATCAAAGCCTAGTGCTTTGGTCCATTTTTCTCTCCATTTTCATATCCATATTTTTCTATTTTCTTTTCAAACAATCTCTCTCTCAAGGTACAGGAGGAAAAAGTTGGAGGTAGATCATCAAACATAGCATGTCGTTTTACAATTTTAAGGTATTTTAGAAGGCACTTGGTAAAAAATGGAAGTTACAACTTGGATTGCATTCTACAATACTTTATCTTTTGAAAGAGGGGATTCTAATAACATGCCTTATCTCAAAAAACATGGGGTTGATTACAACCTTGAAAGCATGGAAGGTATGACTTCCCTTTGGTCTTCAACATTAATACTTGTAGGCTAGAAGATAGCCTTAAGTTCCGTAAAAATGAGTTGACACCCTCTTTCAAGCAAATTGTGGATGACTTTTCATTGCCCTAACCTTGCCCTTATCACTACATGAAATTATTTGTAGTTACTTCTCCAACTACCCAATCAAGAGAAGGCAGTAGAAGAAGAATTCTTACATCCACTCTTCTTCAACATAAACACATGCATTGATAGATATGACATGGTTGAGATTTATCCTCCAACTTACATTACTATTAGTGTATTTCTTTGAGCTACTAGAAGATATGAGTGTCATGGGTTCACAAGCTATAGCCACCCTTTCATCTTGACTACAACCTTGGTTGTAAGAGCAGTGTTAAAAACTTAGATGGTGAGTAGGTCACACCTTGAGAGATCATTGACACCACACCATTGGTTGTAAGAGCAATGTTAAAAACTTGGATGATGAGCAAGACATGCCTTAAGAAATCACTGAGACCACTTCCTCAACCAAGGAAAGGGAAAGAAAATAAACCATGTGGATAAAAGAAAGAAAAGAAAAGAAAGGAAAATGAATTGAAGAGAGAAAAGGCTCTATCTTAGAAATAGGTGCACCCAAGATCACATCACTTAGGGACCCTCAAACTATTAGGCACATTTTGTGGCATCCACTGAGATGAGCTCCATTTTCAACCCCCTACCCTTCCCCACTTCATAGACTCATGCTTAAGCACATTAAGGGCAAGACATCCCAAGGCCACTAGCAAACTTATCACCCTGAGCTTTGAATTTCACCTCTCCTTGCACCAAATGGGTCCTTAAGTATGGGACAACACTCCAAGCTTGCTTGGGGTTTGTTGACCCATCTCCCAATTACACTCACTTGCGTGAGTGACTTGGCACAATAAGACTGGCAGACATCCTTAAGGAGTGCACATCCTTTCAGTTGTAAGGTTATGACTTGAAGATCTACTTGATCAACCCAACAACATTGGTGGCCCTTATCATTCTGCTCTCTTCCCTCTTGTCTTTGACTGCAAGTTAACTCTGAAGATATAATCAAGAATCTAATTCCCCCACATCAATAATGATTCATAACCACGTCATCACTACCAAAGCAGCCCTCTTCATGATCCAACGTCGGTCACATAATGCTACCCTCCAAATCATGGAGTGCTATGGGATCAACACATGTCTAAGGGATAACATTAACCCTTTTTAAGATGGCAAAGATGAAGACAAGGTGCACAAGAATAATTTTTTTATTTTTTTATTTTTTAGAAAGAAGGCACAATAGCATCTCTCGACCACTTGTATTTCTTAGCAGAAAACTATGTTGCAATTTATTTTGAGAGGGAAAGCTAGGCTCACTCTTGTGCAAATTGTAGTATGATTTGATTGAGACATAAGCATCAAATTTTCCTCAACAAAAGTGGAAAAGATTTGTAAAATAGAAGTGTGTGTACAAAATGAGAGAAGATTGGATTAGGCTAAAAAGATGGGAGGATGGCCAAAAAATCAAGGCCATGTACAAAAAGCTAAGAAATGAAAGGATAAGCTCATTCTTATGGTGTGCAATCTTGTGGAGCTCTCTTTTTGCTTCTTGCTTCCATAAAGAGAGAGAGAGAGAGAGAGAGAGAGAGAGAGAGAGACAGAGAATGTGTGTGTGTGTGTTCTTATATGAGATAAAGTGAGGGGCCTCGAGATGGGTGAAGCTCTTTCTTCTTATTCTTCTTTACATAGCACGTGTGGTAATCGAGGCTATAGAATTGGAGCTTTTTTTAGGTGTATCGCTTGAGTCGTGGAGCCATCAACAAAGCTTTGTGGATAGACTATAAAGAATATGTAAATGGATAAGTTTGCTATGTCATTCACAAGAGTGTGCAATGTTTATGTGAGAGATAGATATAGTTGTATTTCTTGAAGTGCTTGAATCAATAAGCATTCTACCAAGCTTGGAATTCAAAGCTTGCAAAAGTTATGATACTCGGACGTAGTTGGCTATGCCATATCTAGCTATGAGCTCTCACATGGTTTGGTACGTATTCACCACTTTTTCAATATTCGTCAAAATCTATAATCGCAAGAGTCCCACTCCCCACATACTTACTTCCAAGTCAAAGTCATGCCTTTGCTACTACATGTGATTTCTAGCTTATCTTCATTGAGAGGATCTTTAATTAGTACTAGGAAGAAGGGTGTGGTAGCATTGGAGGGGCTTGTTGAGTTTCCATTTGCAAAAAAGGTAATCATTCATTAGAATTATCCATTAGAGGAGAATAAAATACCGTCCATTTATCTCCTCTTTCATTTGGTTAACCTTTACTGTAAAAAATTTTAATGGGAGTATTTTCAATGGTAAATTTCTCTTGTGTGGAGGATAAACTTAAAGAATAGCTTTATGCTGTCTTCCCTTGTAGAAAGGAAGGCAAGCTTCCACTCAAATATAGTTGTGTAATATTTTTTGAGATTTAATTTAATTAAGAATGATAATCTTATTGATATTTACAACAACAATGGTTTCATTTATGGACAATGGGTGTGTTAGGGACCCACCAATCGTAGAAATCAAGATTATACTCGAGCTTAGCGAGATGAGGGCTAGATTTGTAGGTTGCATTATGAGTATGCACAAGTAAGATATAAGGTCACTGTCTATTAAAGTGATTAGCAATGTGGAGCTAATTAGGGTCTTGTCCAACATCAGGGGTGATGTAGCAACTCAAGCTATTTACATGCTAGATATCGTTTTCCTCTATCTAAGGTGGAATACAAGCATTTTGAGAGTATGGTGACTTAAATTGAAGAGTTCAAAAACCTAGCATGCAAGAGGCTCAACCTACGAGAGATAATGTGGCTCTATTCCAGGATTGTTATATGCACCTACATTTGGGGTATCTAGGAGTGGTGATCAGGCACCTAAGAATGGAAGACCTTGGCTATGGAAATTGATATCCTAAGAATAGTACATATTTTGTATGTGCCTACAAGAGGTGGAGGAGTGCCTAAGGATGCAATGCATGTGGCTTAAAAGAGAGGCACGCATAAGGGGCATGCCTAGCCTTAGAATAAATAGGGTATGTCTAGCATAAATCCAAATTTTCCTTACATCAATTGCAAGTGTTGTAGCTAGTGTGTAAGGGCTAAGCATGCATGCATATGTAAGTGGCGAAATGTGAAAATGGAGCTATAGTCTGCAAATGAGTTGGAGAGACTTCTGAGTTGTGTGTGCTATCACACTTAGGATCATTATAATCGTGATCATTATCAAGGGTAGCATCATGCAAAGTGAATCGTGATCATCAAACATAATAGAGAATTATGATAATTAAACATAAGTATATATCATCATGATCATTAAACATTAAAAATTGTCATGTTGGTGTGAGTATTTAGAGCAAGCCACCTTAATTATCATCAATATGTTGCCAATTTCAAGATCGTTATCATTATCATTGTGATCATCATAAGTAAAGCACTACCTTCCTAAAAACACATAGCCTTAACAAAAAAAACATCACCTACAATGAAAGCATTGTGATCTAAGCCTCATCAGCATCAAAACAACGAGCATGATCTAAAAAAAAAGCTTGTACTGCTAATTTTGGAGTCACCTCTAGAGTCAATCAATCTTTCTACTTGCTTCTTGCTCTAAAGACAAAGACTCCAAAGGTCTAGATGACAAGCGCCCCCCCCCCCCCCCAAAACCACTCTTTAATGGATTTGTAAGCCCCTCCTTCTCTCTCTCTTCTCAGAATCTACCCAAAGTGGGATTCACTATAGGGGGTTTACCCCCTATTGATCCAAGGTGGGATTTGCTATCAATCCTACCTTTCTATCTCACTAATGCAATAGGGGGTTGCTCTCCTATACAATTTCTCAAACCCCCTTCCTCAAATTTTCTCATGCAATCCCATCAATTATTCTAGAAAGTCCAAATAAAGGTAAATCAATTGATTTAAGGCAAGGATGGATGAGGTGTACCTCTTCCTCCTCAATGCAAATTATTGATAGCCTTCTTTGCTTCTTCCATAAGTCTCTTATCTCCTTCCCTCCTATATTTCTCCCTTGATAATGCTTGTCACTCCTTTGCCTAACTCAAGTTATAAAGACCAATGCCTCGTTGTTGAAGGAATAGAGTGAAAAGCAAAAGCACCTATACAGAGAAGGGAACCTAAACACAAAAAGAAAAAGGCACTAGACTACCCAAGCTTACACCTAAGCAATAGATTAATAGTCAATTTAAGACTGGATTGTTTAGCCCTATTTTCCCTCCCTCGGTATCGTGATTGCTACCTAATGTCTCCTACTTGCCCCATTCACATCATGAGTGTCTTACAATTGTGTCTATCCCCTTTTTAGGTCCTAATTACCCCCTTTGTAATCCTAATTGCCCCCCCTTTTCCTATTTACCTACCATGTCTTGCTTGCTCCTCTTGTAGTCAACACTTCCCCTTTCCTATTTGCACCTCTTGTGTTTATCTAGGGTTTTGTATAGAGAGTTAAGCATAGGTAGACATAAAACAACGAGGTTTGTGTTAATATTTTTTGTTTTGAAAAATTTGTGTTTTTGAGTTTGGTTTAGTTGTTTCTATTCCTCCTACTACCATTCTATCCTAATTTCCATTCTCAATCCATCAAATTGACATCTTATTGATCCAAACATTTGAAATCAACTACATGTGTTTTGGAGTGAGTGAGTCACAAGCAAGGGAGATTTCCATCCCACCCCTAAGTGAACAAGCCTCAGTGTTTAGGTATAAGGTGAGAGTATAGGGTCCTTCGTGGTTGATTTAGTCCTTTGACTAGACAACAAAATCAAAATGTTGGTTTTTATGTGCAATGATGGGACTTTGGATAGAGATCCTATTGATTCAAGAGCTCAACTATGTTGGACTAAGCTATCTCTCACCTAGCTATCCCACACTTAATCTCCAAACTAATTGTGTAGAGCCCTCCTACTCAAGAAAGCAAGAATACATGACTAGTTTTGTAGTAGCAAACTCACCTACTCATCTCTCACCTTGTAGTTGGTGCTTGATAGGCTCATATAAATGATTCCATGATCCATGTGATGCTCCTCTCCTTTTGTTGTAGCAAACTCACCTACTCATCTCTCACCTTGTAGTTGGTGCTTGATAGGCTCATATAAATGATTCCATGATCCAGGTGATGCTCCTCTCCTTTTACATCTATGATGAGCATTCCATCAAAGAGAGGAGAGGATGGAGAAGAAGCAATGGAAGAAGTGATCGATATAGAGCTTCACTACACTTAGGCCCCTCATTCTCACAACAACTCTCTCTCAAGTATCTCTCGCACACTCCCTTGGTTTGGGTGTAACTTAAATGTAAGTTTCCTACTACTTATTGGAAGTTTACTTTATTTTATTTGGATACTCTCACAAATGAGATTTTGATTTTCAATTTCATCACTCATATGATGATGCAATTCACAATCTTACCTCATTTTGTTTGGGTGCACTGGCAAATTGGATTTTCAATTTCAATTTCATAGCACATTGAAAGGGTGAGAAAGTGTGAGAGAGAAAAGCATTGAAAGGGTGAGAAAGTGTGAGAGAGAAAAGCACAAGCAAAAGCAAGAGTAAGAGCTATGGAAATTTGAACTCAAGAGAATAGCTAGAGGTAGACTTCCTACTATATGCATGTCCAATATAATCTAAGTTAGTGTAACCCACAACTCCAATATTCTGGTTGCCATAGCAAAGACACAAGTCTGTAGTGCCCTTAAAGTATCTCATGATACCCTTCATAGCATCCCAATTTCACCTGCCAAGTGGCGCCATGTAACGAGCTACAAATCCCACTACAAATGGAATGTCAAGCCTACTGGCTATCATGGCATACATCAAGCTTCCCATTATAGATGCATCCAGAAACTTGGCCATCTCAACCTTCTCATAATCAGATTGGGGGCAATTTGCATGACTGACCTTCATATGAGAAGCTAAAGGTGTTCCAATGGGTTTATCGCCATGCATATGGAATTGTCCAAGTATCCTATGAATGTACTCCTTTTGGATAAAGAGGAGTCCCTTAGAGCCATTACGCATACCAAATATTGAGAAGCATGCCCCATGTGCTTCATCTCAAAGCTCCTCTTGACCTCTAATATCATATGACAATACTCTCCATTGTAAGAAAAGGGAATCAATTCGTTTATCCTATCCAATGTGAGGCTACCACCTACTTGTGGTACTCCCATATTAATATTTACTAGTGGTCCAAACCCTACATCATGTGGAATAGGTTGTAAATTCTACTCATATGGTAGCTGTCCATCATCCTAGAACACCATCCTTCATATATCAATTGTCTTGCCAGGCTGTTAATGCATCTTATCCTCATTGAAGTTAACATCATGGTTGCACACTACTTTCTTAGCTTTAGGAGCCCAAATATAGTAAGCCATCTCACATACATCACCATATCCAAGAAAAATTCATTTCTTGGATTTAGAATCAAGCTTGTTTCGCTTGTCCTTGGAGATATCCATGTAAGCCTCATAGCTAAACACATGCAAGTGATCATATGAAGGTCTCTTGCCAATCCATACCTCTTTTAGAATCTTTCCATTTAATAGCTTTCTAGGTCACCAATCAACCAAGTGAATAACTAACTTAATAGCTTTAGCCCAAAAACCATATGTGAGACCCCCACTAGGTAGATTGGTACCCTTTCATGGATAGTGCTATTCATTTTCTCAACCACCTCACTTTGTGTTAGGTTTTCTAGAGGTTTTAACTCTCTTTTGATGCCCCTTGTATCACAAAAGTTTTGAAATGCATGAGAGGCATATTCTCCACCTTTATCAATCCTTAAGCATTTAAGTGTCTTTCTTGATTGATCTTCTATGTATTCCAATAACTTTTGAAATGCATTGAAGACATCACTTTTCCCACAAATTCAAAACACCCATACTTTCTTAGTGGCATCATCAATAAAACTAACAAAGTAAGATGCTCTACCCAAAGAAATCATAGGCATGGGCCTACATACATCGCTATCTATCAATTCTAAACATTCAAATCTTTAATGCCAACTCCCCTTTTATATGAAACTTGAGTTTGTTTGTCATGCATACAATGCTCACACATTCCAAGATTAGGAAAGTTAATAGATGGGAGATACTACAAATGCAAAAAACATTCAATCAAGTGATAGACATGGCCTAAATGGTGATGCCAACATTATACAAATGGTTGTTCTATGAAAACTATAAGGTTGTCTTTTACACTACATACACACAAAGACTACAATGTGCTAGATTTTCAAGTTGTCCAATACTTATCAAACTTTTCTTCAAGTCTAGTACATGACTAAAATTCCTAAGTATTGAAATAGATCCACTAGTTGATGACGAATGTAGACCTCCCACTCTAGCAATGTTGCAAGCAAAGTTATTTTCCAATCGCCCACATTCCTTTCTTCTAGCATCATATGCAACAAACCATTCCCTATGGGAAGTAAACATGAAATGAAGCTCCAGAATCAAGAATCCAACCGTGACACATGCCATCGTCACTAACAACCAAGAATGCATCCCCAAGTGAAGAGGCATAAAGCACATCATTGTCATCACTACTTATGGTGTTTTCCCTCTTTCTTGCCATTGTCATTACCTCTTTTATTTCCTTTATCCTTGCTTTTCCACTTGATGTCACCCTTTTTATTGCAGTACTAGCATTCCATGCCTTTTTTAGCATGACACTTACTCCTTGGGCTCCCCTTGTCATGGGACGCTCCCTTGCATCGGAACTTCCTCTAACTGCAAGTGTAGTAGAGTTCTTAGGACCTACATTGATTTTTCTTATTGTTCACCTTTTTTATAAGCGAGTTATTTTCCACATTAATAGTATTCAAACCATTGGCAAGTGTTGAGTTACTGTTGGAAATTTTGCAACAAGTATCCCAACTTTCAAACAAGTGACAAGTAATAATATATAGCCTTCATTGAGTCATCAAGCACGAATGTTGTAATAAAGCTCAAATACTCAACCTTGTGATGAACCTTGACTCCTTAACTCCTTGCTTTAGCCACATTGTCCCATAAATGCAACTTTGACAAAAGTTGAAGGGGAAGCAATGGTGGGATGTTGAGTCAAAGCTATGAGAGCACAAGGGGTGAATGAGAGAGAAACCACACAATATAATTCTTAATGGATACAATGATACCCTTATTCTTCATTATCTTCACTTATACATGATTATACATTGTATACTAGTACAAGGGGTGCCTACCAACCTTTGGCCATTGGCCATTAGCCTTTACCCCAAAATTATATGTAAACTAATGCCTATGTTTTGTATGAAACACAAGTAAGTTTATCCATATTGCAAGCTACATTCAAAATAATTAATGGTTGCACTAAATAAATCAAATTGCATGCAAAAGAGGACATCAATCAAATGAAGAAATTTGTAGGCAAAATTTGCATGTGCAGAAGTATGAAACAACATAAACCAAACTTCTAAAGTATAGGATTGCTATGTGCTATACATAAAGTAGACACTTCACCCAAATAATTACCTATTTTTTCATAACATTGAATTGGATGCATAAGAATACGTTATTTCAATATAGAAAGTTTCATGTCAAACTGCACATAGAACTTGTTGAACATTAATTGGATGATGAAAAAGGAAAGCAAAAAATGACTTAGACTACATGTAGGAATCATAATATATTGCATGCCCAAATTTTAAAGTAATACATGTAGAAATTCCAGAATTTTGCATGTATAAAAATCCCAAACTACTTCTAGGAAATTCCTAGAATCACATGTAGGACACTCTTGGAATTGTATGTAGGACATTTTTGAATCTCATGCATGGACAACATGGTGATTTGATGAAGCATTCCTCTCTATTTTAGAGGAAAGCCAAGAGAGATACATATGAACACACACACACACACACACACACACACGCACGCACGCACGCACGCACGCACGCACGCACGCACACACACATGCACACGCACACGCACACACACACAAAAGGCAACACGAAACACGATCTATAATTTTTTGAAAGAGAAGTGCACTAGAATGAGAATCTAGATGTGTTGTGCTTCAGTGAGATGGCCACAACAAAGAACATGGTGCACCACCAATGTGATGGCTTGCACTCACTTCTTCTTGCAACATGATGTTGGAAAGAATTAGCATGGAGAGAATCCCAATGCCTAAAAAAGAAACATGCATGAGCTATGATGAAAAGTCATTTGGCAAGCATGCAAATTAAATGCATGCATGAGATGTGATGCATCCTACTCGATTGCAATAATGCAACTTAACAATATGCATGTAGATATGAGAGAGATAAAAAGACATGCAATACGATTGGATTTTGACAGACATCGGAACTCTCAAGTTCATGATACTTGAAGCATGAACAAAGGTCATCTATATACCTATAGAGGACGTTGAAGAGGATTGAACCTTGCATTATTGTAGATAGCTACTTGGAAGTCAAAACTACTGTGTAAGATGTCACGAGGACATGGATCCATAAATTAAGTTGTGCACATGTGAGGTGCATATGTGAAGTGCAGGGCTAAATTGGGCATGATGGCAATCCAAAACCCTGGTTGGGTGGGGGACATTGGCAGAAGTTGTGATATGTTATGTTGGACAAGTGCTAATGGGTGCCTAATGACAATTTGGCTCTAGGCATTAAATGTGCCCTTGTAAATGACTTGTGTTGTTAGTGGGCTAAATAAAATTTGGCATTTAATGTTTAGAACCAAGGTCAATGGAAGTTAAAAGACTTACATGTTCAAAGGGCTTAACATTTTGAATTTTGGATGGGCAATGGCGAATTTGTGGGGAGGGCCAGACAATTTTCAATTTTCAATTTTCCCAATTGATAATTGTTGAAAATTCATTTCTAGAGGCTGAGAACTGCATTTAGCAAGTGTGCCACTTGGCAAGTGGAGAGAGAACATGCCATTCAAGGTAAGGCAGCTTGTGTGGAAGGTGGGATATCGAGGAGAATGACTTGTGTGAGTAGGCGATTGCTCTCTTAGGATTTGTAGTAGCAACAATAGATTGCACATGTGATAGGATAGGGGCAACATTGTTCTTCTTTGGCTCAGTGAGAGGCAACACAACAGAAGATGAGGGCTCGTCAATCGCATTAGAGTTTTACCCCCCTTTTGAAGCTGATGGGGCTATCCAAATCGCCATGAAAGTTACCATTTGAAAAATTCTCTCTCCTACTGATTTTCTATTTTCTCTAAGAAAATATGCAGATTTTCAATATGGTTTTGCTAGATCTAGACCTGATTACTAGTATAATTAGGGTTTCTTAGCTATCTTGGAAAGCATGGCCGCAAAATGAAGCCGTCTGATTGAAGGGATTATAGTAAATTTGAAAATTGCAGTGCATAAGATCACTTGCCACCGTAGAAAAGGTTATCTAGGTCGATTGCAAACCTTTTTGTGCCCCAATGCGTCGTGGGAGGGGCAATAGCTCATGACAAGAATCAAAGTCACGAAAGGGCGGTCGGAATGTACACGAGAGAGTCTTGTAGCAGTGTGTGTGAGTGCACCTGGCTGATTTAAGTTCATTCACACATTTTTGAACACGGAACAGGCGAGCCTCAAGACCTCTGTGCACTTCCCGCGCCCCCCCCCCTCTCTCTCTCCTCTCTTTCTCGGCGAAACCCTAAGCCACAATAACAGCCATCCTCTGCAGCATCAGCAACAGCATCGTCGCCATGCCTGCCGTGCCGACCAACAATGCCTCCAACGTTGACCGCTTTGTGGACACCAGCAGGAAACAGGACATCCGACAAGCTAACATAGTCGCTGCGCAGGCTGTCGCGGATGCGGTCCGCACGAGTCTCGGACCTCGCGGTATGGACAAGATGCTTGCCCTGGCCTCTGGCGATGTCATTATCACCAACGATGGCGCTACCATTCTCAATAAAATGGAGGTCACTCAGCCTGCTGCCAAAATGCTGGTAGAGCTTTCCAAGTCGCAGGACATCGTCGCTGGAGATGGTACTACAACCGTCGTCGTTATCGCAGGTGCGCTTCTCAAGCAATGCCTCATACTTCTCAGCAGAGGCGTACACCCTACGCTCATTTCCGAGGCCTTGCACAAGGCCTCAGAGAAGGCTGTGGAAGTTTTAATGGCTATGGCCATTCCACTGGAGCTCTCAGATCGTGACGCTCTGGTCAAGAGTGCAAGCACGTCACTTAACAGCAAAGTCGTCAGCCAGTATTCCTCTTTGCTGGCTCCACTTGCAGTTGATGCAGTCTTGAACGTGGTGGATCCAGCCCATCCTGATGTGGTAGACTTGAGAGACATCAAAGTGATCAAAAAGCTAGGAGGAACTGTGGACGACACAGAAATGGTGAAAGGCCTGGTCTTTGATAAGAAGGCTAGCCACACAGCTGGTGGGCCTACAAGAGTGGAGAATGCAAAGATTGCAGTTATTCAGTTTCAGATTTCTCCTCCTAAAACTGACATTGAGCAGAATGTCATAGTATCTGACTACACACAGATGGATCGCATACTCAGAGAGGAGCGTAACCATATCTTGGGAATGATTAAAAAAATCAAGGCGACTGGCTGTAATGTGCTTTTGATTCAGAAGAGCATCTTACGTGATGCAGTGACTGATCTCTCGCTCCATTACTTGGCTAAAGCTAAGATCCTTGTTGTCAAGGATGTGGAACGAGATGACATTGAATTTATTACCAAGACACTAAATTGCCTGCCTATAGCTAACATAGAGCATTTCCGTGAGGAAAAACTTGGGCATGCAGATTTGGTGGAGGAAGCTTCAGTTGGTAATGGGAGAATTGTGAAGATCACAGGCATTAAAAATATGGGGCACACAACTACAGTCTTAGTGAGGGGATCTAACCAGCTTGTCTTGGATGAGGCAGAGCGGAGTCTGCATGATGCTCTCTGTGTAGTCAGATGTCTTGTCAACAAGAAGTTCTTGATAGCAGGTGGTGGAGCTCCCGAGGTAGAAGTTTCTCGCCGGCTTGGTGCTTGGGCGAAGACTTTGCATGGAATGGAGAGCTACTGTGTGAAAGCTTTTGCAGAGGCATTAGAACTCATTCCTTACACACTGGCAGAGAATGCAGGGTTGAATCCCATTGTGATTGTAACTGAACTTCGGAACCATCATGCAAACGGACAGGTGCATGCAGGTATTAATGTCAGGAAAGGCCAAATTACCAACATGCTTGAAGAAAATGTTGTGCAGCCTCTTCTAGTCAGCACTAGTGCTATCTCTTTAGCAACTGAGTGTGTGCGCATGATCTTGAAGATAGATGATATAGTAGCGGTGAGATGAAATTCTGAGTAAATGTTGGGATCTGATATTTTTGCACAGAGATTTTGATCAATACTCTCATATGGTTCGGCTATTAGCTCGTTTGGGGTTGGCCTAGCGAGTTGTTGTTTTATGTTTCTGTTATGATTGTTATGGAGTCTAAGTTGGTATATTTAAATGGTGTAGCTCAGTAACTTCATGTTGCCACATTGCATTTTTCGATTATTGCAGGTTTCAGGTCTGCTGTTACAACTGTAATGGTGCAGGGGTAATGGTCTAGGTTTAGAGGTGTGTTCAGCTTACAAAGAAATGACTTGATCTCACTGGGCTATGCATTGTTTAAGTATTAGTAGAGCCCCTCAATCACAGTTCATTTTCTGAATTCTTTGCAGTTTGGACTGCAAGTGAAGGTTAGGTACCTTATAGCAGGTTCATATTTTAAATTCATTACAGGCTTCTGAAATAGTGTGGACTAGGAGGGGACATATGGTCCATGGTCACTGCTTTTGAATGCTTAAAAGACATTAATCATTTAGGATATATGGTAATTCTTCATAGTTATACAATAATTGCGATATGCAGGCCACTTATGTAAGACTAGATCAACACTAAGCAGAGCAAAGTTAGATTTTTCTTGTAATAGAAATAAACTATCTGCTGCCAACCTCATGTTCTGCTGTCATGCTTTGATTTCTATATTAACTCTTTGTGCAGCTTTGATTGAGTTTGAATCCAATTTAGTTGCTATATGTGACCCATCTTTACATGCTTTAGGACTTCTGTCCACTAAAGGGGATGCGTGGTTATAGTACTGTTGCCAATAACGAAAACCTCTGCTTATGCCTTCATTAAATTTTCATTCAAGAGGGAGAGAATACATAGAACTTTGACCATGTTTGAGATCTCATTTGCCCTTGGTCCGGAAGTAGGATAATAGTCCCACTTTTCCCGAATGTCATTGTCTGGTTAAGCTGCTGCTGATTTTTAGCACTGAACATTCTGGTTGCTGTATTGCTCTGTTTGTAACTATTTGGGGGTCACCATGATTGTGATCCATTGTGTCAGGACTGCAGATCTACATGTGTGCGCCCCCTGCCGGCCGCCCCCCCCCCCCCCCCCCCCCCCCCCCCCCGCCCTACTGGGACTCAGAGAACTTGCTCCATGCCATTTGTGCTATGAACATTGTGGTTTTATCTGCTTGTCTATTATGACCACTTCCTGAATTGTCCCACACTCGGTAATCTAGTAAGTGTAGGCAGCTAACATCCAGATAAATTGTGCTTGCAGTGTATGGTAGCTGTTTCGAGTCACTCGAGTCTGTGGTCTTCTTGCAGGGTGGCAGTTTTGATTGAGGATTTACACTATTCAATTTCTGATCATCTTCTTTGTCATTTTATTGTTTGGCTTCTCAATTTATGATCTTCTGTCATTTTAATATGTAGTTGGGCTGTTTAAAGATGTGGCAAGACCTTTGGTTGGTTATATTTGTGTGTTTTGTAACCAGTGGATCAGAATCATAAAAATTAATCCCCTGTGGAATAGTTGGATGCTGTGTACAAATGCCATTGCAGTAAAATGCACCATCAAAAGAAGAGAATAATATTTTATTGGTAAAGAACACTTAATTTACCATTTATTCAAGAGTGTGGTGAGTACTTGAATAAATGGTAAATTAAGTGTGATTGTTACCGATTAAACCCACTATGATTAATGGTAGTAAGAAACTTAGTGACATAGTATGGTGTTTGTCTTGGAGACTTCTTGATTCGTTTAACCAACCAAGATGTTATTGTCTAGTTAAGGCTGTTTTATCCTATCAATCGAATATATCTGACTTGCATTTCTGGCTCTCAATGTAATCAGAAAATGACTGAAGGGCTTTTATCTACTAAAAAGTACTAGTAGGCTGTGGCTATTGCATGCAAAACTTGGCTAAACTGTTGCACAGCAACAGGTAGCTTTGTCAACAAGAAACCATTCTTAAAAAGTGCAATACACCTTGCTTTAAGTCTGCATTTTTAGGGAGTACACCCCACATCTAGATGAGAACGTTTGGCAAGCAGACCTAATTATCAACATGATTGCAAATACCATGTAAGGCCATGTCTCATATTGAAAAGTGTAGGGTTTGGTGCTTCACAAGTGCAATATGCATGTCTCAATCAAATGAGTAAAACAATTGTGCTGGCACCCTCAGTCAGCAATATGTTGAAACAAGGTTAGTGCTTTTGCCAAACTTAATAGAATTCCTTTGGAGGAGCTGGCCAAAGAATACCCAGGCTTGGATGCCAAAATTCAGGGTGCTTTTGAAAGAGGCTAAGAGGAGCATCTTAATAGTAGTAAACATGATTGGTTTATGGCTCAGCTTCACTTTGGTAATTATACTGGCAAGGGAGTCAATCCTGAAAAGTGGGTCAAGGAGCACTTCGCCTTTGAATATTGAGATGAGGGATTCGACAAAGATCAATCATCCAACAATCTGATGGGGGTCTGCCAAGGAGCAAATTGTGAGTTGGAAATAAGAGCCATAAAGCTATAACTTTTGATTCCATTTGAAAAAAATGTGGTCATTGTCCATAAATTTCAGTACAGTGTGCACTTGCAATGTCCTTGCTTAAGTGCAACTGACCATCAAGTTATGGCTGGCAGTTGTCAAGTGGACACATGGTACACATTGTCTTAGGGACACCCTAAGGTGTAGAGACAAAGAGCAAGCCAGAGATTTTCGATGCAATCCACTTAAGGGTGTTGTTGGCACCAAAAGGAAAGCATTTGCTAAAGCTTCAAAGTTTTGCACTAAATACCTCATATCCCAAAGCAACTCATTGCTTGGGCTTTTGAATTCCTATGATGGCTTTACTGCCTCGATAAGCTACCCAAATGAATGAGAGAGAGAGAGAGAGAGAGAGAGAGAGAGAGAGAGAGAGTGTGTGCGCATGCGTGCAACAAAACAGTTAAAAAGGTAGGAGTAAGATGATAGACCAAAATATTGCACGCCTCCTTGTCATGTTGGCAAGGAGGTTGATGTATCATGTGAGCCAGATTTTATATAGTAAGCAAGCAAGTAGAGCTTCATTCGTAATTTCATAAAATGGTACATACCATGCCTTAAAAAACATTAGGGCCAATTTTGGGGCTCAATGGGATAAGGATTTGGATGAATTCTTAATCACATCTTAACTAGATAAAAATATAAGAAAGATAACTTATTAACTACTTATTAGTTATTATTTTCTCAAATTTCAACATCAAGTAAGCAAAATATAATTGAGCCACATCTCTTTTCTCTCTATTTCTTATTCTTTTGTGTTCAATAGTTCCATTTGCAAAACATTTGTCTAAGATTTCAAAAAATATAGTCCTATTCCCCAAGAAAATTGAATACCACACCTCCATATATCCACTTTTACACTCTAATTATGTTTAATTTTGGGGCATAATTTTTTTGTACTTTAACATTTCTATTTTCCACATTCTTTTATTCTATTTTCTTTTTATCTATTCATTATTCTCTCTCTTCTCAACAATTTCTCTTTCTATGTGTTCATTTGCACAAGTTGAGGAAGCATGAGGTATCATTTTCATTGCAAAAAGTAAAAAAGTCATTAATGCATTATTTTAAATATGAGGTACTCATTTAATATGTACTTGCTATTGTAAGGGTTTTAGAAGTCTTTTTTTAATTAATACATGCCTTTTTCTTTGTTGTTGTTCCTTTGCTTTTTTATATATTTGTATGCACTATTTGAAAAGACTTAGTGTGTCAATTGAATTAGAAGAAATAAGAACTCGTCAAGTAATTGGAATGCTAAGATTATAATCTTTCTTTATGCCACCTACAATAGTATGAGAAGTCACTTATAAACATCTACTTGAATAGTGTGGCTCTCTCTCTCTCTCTCTCTCTCTCTTGTGTGATGCGGTGAAGCTCCAACAAAAAAGAATGCTCATATTCATATGGTGGTGGAAGAAGGTATTCCACATGGAAAGGTAAGAACCACAATGTTCTTACCAATCAAGGTTAAGCCAAAAGGTTGGGATATGAAGGCAAGAAACACATTTATGTGTAGGGATGGAGGGTTATATCCAACATATCCATTAGTAAGTGAACTACTTGAATTTTAAATGTTTCATGATCCAATTAGGTTTATTAGAGATGGAAAGAATGGGTAGTTTGGATACTATACTTATTTGTACTCTCAACATGAAAGTGAGGTTCTTATTATCAAGCAATTACTCTATTATAACCATTATTCTTGGGAGGCAAAATATGAATAATAAGCAAGCAGATCAATTGAGGTAGATACAAAGTTATAATCGCCAAAAGAGGAATTAGAGAACCTCAAAGGGTGAAAACTTCAAGCAAAGAATAAAAAGGATGTAACATGCATTGATTAAAAATTTTTACATGCCTAGTAGTCATGAGCTACTGGATAATGGAGTGTCTTTTGAGGGGCATCAATTAAACACCCCTTATAGTTCATATATACCCTTCCAAGTTATTTCTACAAGGATATATACATCACACCCTTTTTTATTTGATAGACCTTGGAGATTTTGAGAATGCTCAGACCAAGAAGTGGTAGGCCTTTAGAGCCTTATCTATATATTTGGGAACGACAAATACACCCAAAGCACAAACTTGGAGTTCAATACCTATGCTTGTGCCTGATAGTTAAAGCAATATTATTGAATCAAGTTCCTATGAGGAGAATCAAAATAAACACCCAATACACTTCATCCACACCCTCCCAAGGTTTCTTTGCAAGTATGTACAAATCAAGAGCCCACCTTTAGGTGCTTTGACCCATTTTAATCTAGAGGATCTTAGCGATTTTTGACAATGCTTATGTTAAGAAGCACAACGGCTTGAGATTATTACCTACTTGGTGGGGCTAATATCTAGGGCACATCCATCTTGCTCAAGCCACTCTAAACACCCCACCTTTGTTCAGCTACACAAAAGGTTTTCTTTATTTAGATCCTACAACATGTAGGAAGGCAATGCGATATTGTCAAATTCCCTCCCTGCATGCCATAGGCTTCAAGTAAAAAAAACTTTGCTTCATGGACAACACTACTCAAGTAAAAGATACCACTACTCAAACCTTCATGGTGGACAACATGGAGCCGCAAGAGCAAATGGTTCAAATAAAATGCCATACCTAGTAAAAATCTACAAAATTGACCAGGGTCATAGCTTGAAGAAGATGTAATGTAGTACTCAACCTGGGATGTTAAGAGGAAAGTGGAACAAAAATTACGTGACTTTATAAAGGGATTCTCAATCACGGATGATTTTAGCATTGCACATGTGCCAATGGATCCCTGCATTTCATGGCATGAGAATCACGTGTTAAATAGTCAACCAAGAAGATTGTAACTTTGCTTATGTGTCACCATCTATATGCTGTTATGTGACATATTGACTCTAGAGCCCAATAGATTGATGGCACATGGCAACTGGGATGATGTTTCTCAATATGTCATGGTAAAAGTGCAAAATTCAAGTTTAGTTATAAATTTTTACTTTTTACCTGATCTTTTTGTGAGCCTCCTTTCGATTATTAGCCTTCAACCTTATTGTCAACCTTCTAACTTGTTACCCTTGGGTCTAGAGGCATGCTTCAACATGTTGAATAAATTTATGTGTTTTACCTATGTAGGATCTAGCTCCCTCCTTCAAATCTTAAGACTTCTCTTTACTTGCCCCTATTCTCATGGACCTTGTGTTATGAATATTTTTCACTCATCTTTGAGATTTGCATATCCACAAGTGTAGTTGGCAAGAAGAGATGACAAGGGTGAGGTAAATATCAAGAAAGGTTCCAAAGGTCCACATGGACATAGTGCAAGATCGGAGCATGCCCACCTAGTTTCTAGGGTTCAACATTATCATTTTCTAGGGCAAGGCAAAAGAGTCCCAAGTTGGAAACTTTGGCAATGGAAAACAAGGGACCTTTGCCCATGCAAGGGCAAATTCCAAAAGTTGTTCCAAAGGTACCTTCTAGCACTGCATATGTGAAGGCCTAGAAGTCTATCAAGAGGAGGGTAAATTAAACAAGTGCACTAGCTTACGTCAAGGGTCTCTAGAGGACTTTTTGATAGACTTCCTTCAAGATAGCTACGTCTTTGTTACCATTCCTAGAGTGTAATCTTGAGAGACAAAGGCATACATATAACAAAGATCCTCACCTATAGGTTTGATAAGCTGCTCTTTGCCTACATGCACAACTGAAAAGAACATGTATGCAATATTGAACACTTAAGAGTATAAGAAGGTCAATAAGTCCACAATCCAAATTAAAGAAATCATTGAAATTTATAAAAATAAAAATATACACAGAGCGCGTGCGTACACACACACACACACACGCACACGCGCACGCGCACGCGCACGCCCACACACGCGCACACACACACACACACACACACACACACACACACACACACACACACACACACACACACACACACACACACACACACACACACACACACACACACACACACACACACACACACACACACACACACACACACACACACACACACACACACACACACACACACACACACACACACACACACACACACACACAAAAGGAGGCAAAAAAAAAATCAACTTGAGAGGGTAGGTAACTCACAATACCTCAATATATCTCCAAAGGACACCAAATTCCTCCACATGAACAAGGAAATCAATGGCACAATCATTCTTGTCCTCCTATGATATGGGTTGCTCAAACTTCATTGAGTTACCTTATGCATTGTATTTACTCATAAAGCCCCTAGCACTTATGAAAACCCAATATAAATGCATTATGTGCACAAAAGAGGGCAACTTGGAGGCTAGACTCTATGAGCTGCAAGTAGGCAATCTGATGTCTGCTTGCACGTTGTAGGCCCGACCTCTTTTGTGCACATAATATTGGGTTTCCACAAGTGCTTGGCCCTCTATGAGTTAACATTAGAAGTCTTGAGTCCCATTTGGTTTAATCTCAATATTTTTCTTGAAGGTATCTTGTGCTCACATTACCGCTTGAGAAGCAGACAAAGGTTTTTGTTGCAGGTCCTCTCATTTCTACAATGGCCAATGCAAATGTGATGGAATTGTTCTTGTAAGAGGTAAATTTTAGGGAAGTCCAATATGTTATCATTCCTCATAATAAGGGTAAGTTAAATCTTTTGATTATACTATGCCAAGAGTTCATAGTTGAAAAATGGTTAGAAATATCTACGTTATCTTTTATAATTTAAACTCATATACATCACACTAGAGTACTACCATTCTAGAATATTTGCCTAATGAATTAACTCCATGATTCCATGGAGATGTTTAATTGTAATTGTAAATTTGCCTCCGCTATTGAAAGTGTCTACATCATTCTATAACTGGATATTGATAAATTTTCCAATAGGCCTTCAAAAAGGGTATATACTTCATTGGAGATTAAGCATTCCTCAATTAAAAGGGATAAAGTGATATTTCTTTATAGCCTTCAAGTCTCTCACTAGCTAGAAAGCTCCTCATTTGGATAAAGGGTCATTGCATATTCTTGGAGATTTTTAAAGACAAAATTTCATGCTTGAAAATAAGAGAATGGCTACAAGTGATCCACCTACTTTCTTTCACATAAGGAAGTATCTTTTATTGTTTTGAATAACATCCATGCTCTCATTTTTGGAGTTCAGGGTAGAGAAAAGGTATCTACTACAACATGTGTGAGAGGAATCCCACACTTGCTACATGGGTGACCTATGAACAAGAGTCTTGCACATGTATCACCCACATTTTGTTCTATCATAGATGAAGGGTAACAAGGACATTCTTCTCTTAGCTCAATGTATCTCAGAAAAGAGAATGTGGAAAACTTTCCATCTTTGCAGATCCAATCATGCGTGCAACATCACCATCAATTCATTAGGATATTCTTAAGTGATATATAGTATATCATACAAAGCTATAGTATCCAATTGTAGAGTGATGCATAGCAAGATGTTGAATGTTGCTATATAGTGTGATTGGTATATAGGACTATATAGCACATGAAGCATGTAGAACTATATAGCACTATGATCTATATAGCACTAAAAAGCACAATTGTTGCATTACACTATTTTGCGCTATATAGTGCTCTAATTAAATAAAGTATATATCACATGAACTATATAGTGCTCCAAAGCAAATGAAATATATAGCATTACATGTTCATAGAACTCTCACACAATAGTGATGATCCTAGTTTGATGCTAGAATATTGCTAGAGATCGTAGATTTGTCATGCCAAATCTTTCATTCTTTTCAAATGAAAATGCTAATGAATAATTTTTTTTTTGTGGGACAAGCTTGTGCAAAAAAAGTGTCCCGTGTTGATGCGCATGCACAAGTTATCTCCCCCAACTATTATGAGCTTTGAGTTTAATAGAAAAATAAAGTGCATGCACAAACATTAATCATGGTGCTAAGTAATAGGAAAAATAAAGGTTGAGAGAGTGAAATAGGGGTTGTATGGGCACCACCAACAATGACACCATGTGTGAATTGGTGAGAGAGTGACGCCATGTTGGAACAATGCAAAGACGGCATGGCATGATTATGACAACCCTATACAAATCAAGTGACATCTTCTACTCTTTTAGATTTTAAATTTTTTTTTGAAACTTAAAAAAAAGACAAACACAATGCCAACATTTAAAACCATTTAGCCACTATGCGATCGTGAAGCTAGGGATGGCCATGATGGTAGGTGGCTAGTTGTCACGCAAGCAACTAGCTCAAGCAAGGCAAGGGGCACCATGTTGTGGAAGGCACGAATGCCCAATGCTAAGCAACCAATCAGCCACACATTGTTGTGCTACGAAGGTAGGGAGGGCCAAGAAGCCATGGGTGAGAAGGTAAGTGGGCCTCCAAACATCGCCAAACACGCATTGCATTTTTCAACCATTATCACACTTTCAAAAGTATAAAAGAAGCCTAAACCAATCAAAATTGTAGATCGACTAGATCTATTGTCTTAGCATATGACTCTTGATAAATGTAGCCCTAACTTTTTTTTGTAGCTTTTGAGCAATTTTGCTAGAATTTTAAATGAATTCATGGTTCTTCAATCCACTCATATTATTTTTCAAAAAATGCGTGCATTACATATATTTTGTTTTTGTGAGTTGATACAGAGTAACATATTGTCTTACAATTTTACATGTAGATGAGTGACAGACCAGTATGCATGATTCTACACTTGATAGGTAAAGAGCATATCTGCAAGTTGTAGGTGATGATCACATTATTTTTATTGACTTGGATGCAAAAGATCATAAGGCTGAGTTAAATGCTAACATTATAGCTAATAAGCAAGGGGTTAGCATTGGATAGATGATAATCATATAGATGCTATAAATAATGTTACAAATAATATTGATGCCATAGATAGTGCAGTTGAGCCTATCATTGATGCTATAAATGGTGGCACATATGACAAAGATAATGTTGATACTATAAATAATGTGATGAGTCTATAACATTGATGCTACAAATGATGGTATATATGCTATAGATAATGCAATTAATCATATTATTGATGCTATAGATAATGTTAATATAGTTGATGTCAATACTATAGATAATATTGATGCATCTAAGATACATACTACAGATAATGTCAATATAGTTGAGATAGATGCCAATATTGAGGATAATATTGATGCATCCAAGACATATACTTTAGATAATGTTGACATAGCTAAGGTAATGCTTGGCTATAGTAGTGTGGATGATTCATAATGTGATCAACTTATGGTCCTTGCAAAGTTGGCAAGCAAGATCGGTGGTACACCATCCCCAAAATCAATGGACGATGTGCAAGATGTATATATTTAGCAAGATGCTGATAAAATTATGAGGGCCCTAAACATATGAATGATGCACAAGATACACATGTTGGGCAAGAGATTGACATAAGTAACATGGAATTTGAACATATGAATGATGCACAAGATTTGCATGTTGGAGCAAATGCAAATACAAGTAATGTACACCCTGTGTATATGAATGAAACACAAACTTGTGGTATGGAATATGCTACTTATTGGGCAATTGCGATCTTTGATGTTGATGTTGATGTAGATAATGAGGATCCTAAATATTTAAATGGTGTGCAAAATGGGCACTTTGGACAAGATGTTAATACAAGTAATGAGGAACTTAAACATATGAAAGATACACAAGATGTGCATGTTGGGGTAGATACAAACACAAGGAATGCAAAGGTTGAGCATATGAATGATGCACAAACTTGTGGTATGGAAGAAGCTACTTGTGGAGATGCAAATGCAAAATGAATGCAATTGTGGTATTTGATATTGATGTTGAAGATTCACCTATAGTGTTCCCATAGAGGCCTATTGTGCTAGCCCATTGACGCAAAGGATAAATGTCTGGTTTTGGACCTCAACGGCTTGTTGCTGAAAAGATGTAGGATCACGTATGTTTGAGAAACCCTAGAAAACATGGGAACAATAGCATTTTCGATGTGTCGTAAAACCTGATGCATTGTAGTTCATGCAAGCTTGTACACATAGCTTTTAGTGTTATAGCCCTTTACCATACAAGAACAAATTGTCAACAAACATTGAGGAACTCAAAAAGTGGAGGAGAGAAGATAGAAGAAGAGTGCACGGCACAAGCATTGGGTATGATCTTCTATGATGTATGGGCGAGCATTTCTCCACACGCATGTATTTATGGATTTAATATTATCTTTTTGTGCTCAAAATACATTGAAAAAAGATCATTTTTTGACTTCTTATTTTCTTTGCTTGAATGCCATGCTTGTAGCCTAAAATTTTTTAACTCCTATATAATAAAATTTAGTATAAGATTTACAACAATAATAAGGTAGCCCTTTACGCCTCATACAAAGGTTGCAACCAAATAAATAAATTGTGAGTGTGCACATATAATATCACACTAGAGAGCGTTGCCCAAAAATGTAATAATTTTGTGCTAGTGAAGTGCCCCCAAAATATTATTTCCTTACACATTAAAATATGTTCTATCCAAAATAATTATTCTACATAACTTTGCTTAATCATTTGCTCACCACAACCCAAAAAATAATTATCTATAAGGTGTGATGTGACCAGTGTTATATGAGGGCCTATGCATAACAAGTCACTACCATGGGTAAATAGAAAAATGAAAATCCAAAAAATAAATAGATAAAACTTATCTTATTTTAGTAGTAATTATCATAACATTCCTAAGAGTTAAACATCAATTATCATCAATTGGTAAAACGAACAAAATTGCATGAGGTGGCCAATTGCAAGTTAGTGTTGTCTCATATGACAAATCTGCACTACATCAATGAGGTAATCCAAAATATCAATGTATTTCCTCAATGCGACGAATTTGTATATCTCCTATGAAAATAACGTGGCCATGGATTTTTACAAAACAATGTCTTAATGTGGCAAATTTGTGCTTGTTGAATATTAATGTGACTGTGAGTGGTATGTAGTAATTTAGATAATCACAAGCCAAAGTTATTGATTCCTTTTAAATGCACTAGAAATCTTCAATAGATAGATTTTCATATTTAACTAAACACCTATGTTATCAATTGCCACTTTTAGTGGTGGTTTGGTCTTGGTAACTTTGGATATTCTTTTTTTTTTAAACATCTCTCTTACAAGTGGATCAAAAGGTGTAAATATCATAACAAAGCGGTCATTGAAAAATATTGGTTACTAGTTTTTTGTTAATGTGTATAAGAATACGTGTAACAAATCCACTCTAACATATTAATGAAGGTGTCTTTAGATGTTTCATAGTGTGAGTAGTATATCATGATTAGACAGCCAAATATATTTTGGGTTACATTCATGGGAAACAAATGAGCATCTTCTCATCATGAAGGAAACCTTTTATGGAAGGGTTGACCCAATTAGTCAAGTGGCTTCTCAACAAGATTATAGTTGATGACCTCCCTAGGGTCTATGTCTTAGAAACAACTTTGCACCATTTTAGGGGGGACTAGGGTGATTATGCCTTATGGGCAGAGGGGTTGACATTCTACTCCCTCTTGTCTCTCACACTCAATGAACCAAGTGTGATTCTAAGCCCTCTTTAAGCTTAATCGATCAAACACCTATTCTCTTGTAGCTTTACACTAGATTATTATTAGGTGACTTAATGGAGTCATTCTAGGTACCTTAGGTTAATCCTTGTGGATGGAAGAAAAGATGCTTCACTCCAATCTACACATAGGGATCACTTAGTTAGCTAAGTCCACAATTTTTAAGGAACCTAGATGGTTTTATCTAGGTTAGTTTCATAGGAGACTACCAAAATATTACAAACTAGTACATTAGGGAGGAGATGTAACCTTAGCTTTGAGAGGGTATTCCATTCCTTCCCTCCCTCCCTAAACACCAACTCTTATATAAACGACTCCTTGTCTTGAACCTTATGGCAACCTTAGTCACTACCATGCTTAGTTTGAAGATAAAATAGAGTTAGTAATATCTTATACTACAGAGAGGAGTTTCATATAACTACAAAGGTTTAATATAGGATATAGAGATATAAATAAAGATAGAGAGATGGGGGGATACTAATATAGGGAGAGGAAGAAAAGGAGATAGGAAGAGAGAAAAAGAGAGAGTAAAAATGAATGAAATATGGATAGTGAGAGAGAGATAGAAAAGATATAAAGATGGAGAGTAATAATGATAGAGGAAGATATAAAGAGTATGAGAGAGAGAGAGAGAGAGAGAGAGAGAGAGAGAGAGAGAGAGAGAGAGAGAGAGAGAGAGAGAGAGAGAGAATATGGAGAAGAAGAAAGGAAGAAATAATGCAACGAGGTGAGTATACGCCACCATCCCCTCACATGATTTTTTTGAGGCTCTCTACCACTTAGTTGATAGCCTTGGCCTACAAGATCATGAGGAGACATTGATACTAAGCAGATAAAACTAGTGGGGGTCCACACGAACTTGGAGTGCTTGGTGTCCAACATTCTGAGTACAATATTGGTTGATACTAAGAAGATAAAACTAGTGGGGGTCCACACAAACTTGGAGTGCTTGGTGTCCAACATTTTGAGTATAATACTGGTAAACTATAGCCACAATTCTAACTACTACCCAATGTGTTACTTATAGATCCTTAGGTGACATAGATGTTGTTATTGTGAGATGGTAGTTGATGTCTCATAATGTAGACTTGTTTAGAGTATATAGACTAGAGAGAGAGAGAGAAGTATGGTAAATTATGTGATATGATAAGATAGGGTTAGTTAATAGGTGCAAGTAAACTCAACTTCTAGATAATGGCAATAGGACTTGCATTAAGATACATATGAAGATCAAAGGTTACACCTAATCACATCTACAAAGACCTTATTTAGTAGTTAATTGTCTCTAAAGCCACCCTAAGGTGAAGCCTTGGAGTTGATTAGAGTAAAGCTAAAAGACAACTAAGATCAATGTTGTAGGAATACATGAGTACTTTGTATTGATAAACTAGTATCCTTGCTAGAGGAGATGATTGTTTACAAGTGTGCAAATAATGGTGGCTTAAGAGATGTGCTGAAATCTTCAAGTAAGATGTATATACGGGGGGTGTTACTTAAATGGCACCCAATGCTCTTATGGTTGTATTTTGTAACAAGATATGCATAGTGGTTTCAACTTAAGGATGTTTGGGTTCATGCAAGTCGATTGCCTAAGTAGATTACTTGGATTCAATGTTGAAAGAAACATTTGTGCCTTTTACGATTGTTTGCGGCCATTATTGGTAGAGTATCAATGATATACCATTAATTATGAATATGTGAATCCTTGATATTATTTATGGCAACCTACTCTCCCCTTGAGTCTTGCTAGGTTTGGTTATTACCTGGCTAGAGCTACTATTGCCGAGAGTGTGAAGACCCGCCTATAGGACAATGAGGTTATCCACTAGAGGAAGGTTCTCTCCTATGGTGGTGTGGGGGTAGACGGCAACTCTAGTCATGTCTACATTAAATCTAGGCTAGTCCTATGATGGGAGAATAAATCCTTGATGAGCATGGTA
Organism: Lygodium microphyllum; assembly: GCF_053477565.2. NCBI lineage: Eukaryota > Viridiplantae > Streptophyta > Polypodiopsida > Schizaeales > Lygodiaceae > Lygodium > Lygodium microphyllum. The sequence goes on along the minus strand of NC_141136.1, from coordinate 155,722,280 downwards.
TATGGGCACAGAATAGATCATGTTCTAAAAAAGGGTAAGGGTGCAACCTAGAATGAATTGGATTATCCAATGATGGTTGGGATATCATGCTTGGTTTTAGGCTAGCTACATTAATTATATAGAATTACTTCAAGTAACTATTTGGAAAAGATTGTCTCCAACTATTTTTTGTTGTACCTAAAGGACATTCAATGAACCTTATGTAATAGGCTAATTAAGAAATTTATTTTTATGTGCCCTCATAGTATTACAAGAACATAATTAAATAACTAAAGATGATGTGTTCATAGGGTGGAAAGTGGATGGATAGTTATCCTTTGGATGACATTGTCTTTTGGATGGGTGGACCCTATTAATTGGAGCTTCTCTAACAAAGTTCATAAGAAGGATTGAATCGTGTGATTGTTTAGGGTCAAATCTTAGAGCTTGACTAGCATTATTTAAGGGGGGTAGAGTGAGATTATGCTACAATAGAGGAGTCGATGCTCAACCCCCCTTGTCTCTCAATCTCTTTGTACTAAGTACTGTACTAGTCTACTTTTAACCGTAATTGGTTGCAGAGTGACCTTTCATTATGGGGCACTAGGTTACTAATAGAGACCAAGAAATCATAGGACCCTCGGGTTGATCCTGGTGGATTGGAACCGTAATGTTCTACTATGAGATAGACTTGGAAGTCACATGATCATATAAGTTTGAGAATCCTATATGTCTAGATAGTGCTACTCAAGAAACGTATTTGAGCAATTACACACATAATCTCCCCTCACTTGTGTTGGGGGGGGGGGGGGGTTTATGTTGCATTTAGCTATTTAGAATTGTATGTGTACCCACTTAGATACTCTTAAACCATTCATATGTGTTGCATTTAGCTATTTACAATTATGTGTATCCACTTAGGTACTCGTTGAGCATTCATACATTGATTGCACCAAATTCACATTATCAAGCAAGCTATGTGAGTATGTAATCACAATATGAATGATACTAGCAAATGTGATTACATATCAATGATACTAGCAAATAAACCTTATATCCCCTCCACCCCTTAATTACCTTTTCTTTTGATCATCCTTAGATATACTTCTCTTCCCTACTGTTGAAGCCCTTACACTTCTTTTCTAATCCTTAAACAAACCATACTCATTTGTCTACTCTTTACATTTATACTATTCAATCTCATCTCTTTATAATAACTTACTAGCGTTCCGCTCTCTTTTCTTTTCTTCTCTCTCTCTCTCTCTCTCTCTCTCTCTCTCTCTCTCTCTCTCTCTCTCTCTCTCTCTCTCTCTCATTTTCTTCTCCCTCTCTCCTCTCTTTTTCTTCTCTCTCACTCTCCTCTTTTTTCATTTTTTTCTTATTCCTCTCTCTTCATTCTCTCTTTAAATTTTATATTTTCTCTCTATATTATTCTCTCTCTCTCTCTCTGTTAATATTCACTCTTCTTCTTCTCTCTCTCTCTCTCTCCTTTTCTTCTCTTCATGCTTTTCTTCTCTCTCTCTCTCTCTCTCTCTCTCTCTCTCTCTCTCTCTTCTTTCCCTTTCTTTCCCCCCCTCAATCTTTCTTAAAGTATGTAAATTTTATCTTTTCCCTATCTATAATTCTCTCTCTTTATGTTGATATTCTCTCTCTTCTTCTTCTTCTTCTTCTTCTCTCTCTCTCTCTCTCTTTCCCCCTCTTTTCTTCTCCTCCCCTTTCTTCTCTTTTTTATTTTTTTCTTCTCTCCCTCTCTCTCTTTTAAATTTTATCTTTTCTCTCTATTTCTCTCTCTTCTTCTTCTCTCTTCTTTTCCCCTCTTAAAAAATGTTTAAATTTAAAAAAGACTTTTCTCTCTCCTCTTTTCCTCCATCTCTCTCTCTTTTTTTCTCTTTCTTCTTCTTCTTCTTCTTCTTCCTCTCTCTCTCTCTCCGCTTTTCTTCTCTCTCCCCCCTCTTGCCTCTCTTTCTCTCTCTCTCTCTCTCTCTCTCTCTCTCCCCTTTTTTCATTTTTTCTTCTTCTCTCTCTCTCTCTTCATTCTCTCTTTAATTTTTTTCTTTTCTCTTTCTTTTAGACTTTATCTTTTCTCTCTCTATGTTCAAATTCTCTCTCTTCTTCTTCCTTTCTCTCTCTCTCCTTTTCTTCTCTATCTCTCTCCTCTCTTTTCCTTCTCTTTTTATTTTTATCTCTCATTATTTTCTCTTAGATTTTATATTTTCTCTCTCTATAATTCTCTCTCTTTGTTTCCCCCCCCTCTCTCTCTCTCTCTCTCTCTCTCTCTCTCTCCTCTTTCTTTTTTTGCTCTCTTTGTATCTTTCTCTCGGTTTTTTGTTCTCTCTCTCTCTCTCTCTTCTCATTTTTTCCTGTCTTTCAAGTTTTTTTCTCTCAGTCTCTTTTCTCTCTATATTTTTTCTTCTCTCTCTATTTTTCTCTTTCCTCTCTTCCCCCCTCTCTCGCCTATTTCTTATCTCTCTTAAATTATGTATTTCCTTTCTCTCTCTATCTCTCTATGTCAAAAACTATGTCAAATAAGATCTAATTAAAAAAATACCATTCTCTTTCCTCTTTTTCTCCCTCTCTCTCTCCTACCTTTCCTCTTATTTCTTCTTCTTCTTCTCTCTCTCTCTCTCTCCCCTTTTCTTCTCTCTTAGATTTTCTTCTTTCTCTCTCTTATCTATTTTCCTCTCTCTCTCTCTCTCTCTCTCTCTCTCTCTCTCTCTCTCTCTTCATTCTCTCTTTAAATTTTTTTCTTTTCCCTCTCTATCTCTCTCCTTTTCTTCTCTCCTCACTTTCTCTCTCTCTCTCTCATCTATCTTCATTCTCTCTCTATTCCCCCCCTCTCTCTTTTTTTTGTTCTTCTCTCTTTGTTGCTCTCTTTCTCTCTCTCTCTCCCTCTCCTCATTTTTCTTTTTCTCTATCTTTCTCTTCCAAGTTTTTTTCTCTTGCTCCCTTTTCTCTTTCCTCTCTTCCCCTTTCTCTCCCCGTGTTTCCTCTCTCTCGCAAATTATATATTTCCTCTCTATTCCTCTCTTTAAATCAAAAACTATATTTAAAAATGTTTGATTTTTAAAAGACTATTATTTCCTCTTTTCCTCCCCTCTCTTTTTCTATTTCTTCTTATTCTTATTCTTATTCTTCTTCTCTTTCTCTCTCTTCTTTTTTTCTCCCGGATTTTCTTCTCTATTTCTATCTCTCTCTCTCTCTCTCTTTTCCTTTCTTCTTCTTCTTGTCTCTCTCCATTCTCTCTTTAAATTTTTTTATTTTCACTCTCTCTCTAGTTTTATCTTTTCTCTCTCTAGAATTCTCTTTCTCTATGTTCATAGTCTCTTCTTCTTCTTCTTCTTCTTCTTCTTCTTCTTCTTCTCTCTCTCTCTCTCTCTCTCTCTCTCTCTCTCTCTCTCTCTCTTCTATGTCCCTCTCAATGTGTGAAAAACTATCCAAAAAACTTCTTCTTTTATCTCCCTCTCAATGTGTGTGAAAAACTATGTCCAAAAGACTTTAAATTAAAGATAGAGAGAGAGAGAGAGAGAGTTTTGATTTAAAAAGAAGTGTGATTTAATTAAATAATAGAGAGAGAGGGGTGGGGGAGGAATTTAAATAAAAAGGAGAGGGGGTTTTAATTTTAAAAAGGGAGGTAAAAGAGAGAGAAAACCTAGGCCTTACACATGAGAGAGAGGGAAGGGGAGAATATTTTAATTAAAAAGGGGAGGGGGAAAACAAAAGAAGAGATTACATGTGAGAGGGGGCTTTGATTTTAAAGAAGGAGGTTTGGAAAAGGGGTAGGTTCGCGGGAAGCCCTTTGGAGGTTCAGGCCTTCATGAAACTATAACCAAAAATAATACAATAGTAAGATATCTCAATGATATCTAATCTAAGCTACCTATTCATTGAGAAATGATTATGTGATCACATAACATGAATTCCCTCTAACACATTGTCCATTATCAAACTTTCCCTTTTTGTATTAAATCCAGTTTAACTTCCTCAAATATACATGCTTTGATGTACACATCTTTTATTCTAAACTTCTTCACACTTCGACATATTTCATTTTCAATGTGTTTTAGCCATTCTTTAAATTTATAAAAGCTTGAGACTTATTGTGAAGGAGACACACCCACATCTTCCTATTGCGGTCACCAACCATCAATATAAAATAATAAGATCCCCCCAAGGCTTGAGTAGGTATTTTATGAGACAAGTTAGCATGCACCAACTCTAGAGGAGCCTTGGCTCTATTTTTACTTTCTTATGGAATGCCTTTCCCTATTACTTGCCCATTAGACAAGCTTCACATGGTTCCTTCATTTCAATCATTATAGATAGATGAGTCATACCTTGCTTATGTGTCTCCTTTAACACAATCCAATGTGACCAAATCTTTCATACTGTCAAAGTTTACTTGTTCCCACACAAGTGGCAACTATTGAGAGCACTCAGCTTATACAAGTTATTCCTTCTTTCTCCTTTGCTGAAAACTTTGCTAGCATCATCAAATCTCCACCTATCTTGGTAGTCCTCACTTCATGACCAAGATGCAGGATACCAAAATTCTTTATGAGTGTCATGATAGTCCCACTACACCTCATCTAGGCATAAGAAACACCCATACACTTGAGTCTTCATAATGACCATTGAGGAAGTGTATTTCTCAGTGCAAGAAGTATCCACCATTGACTCTTAGGTATGGGATAGTGATGCCTCCTGTCATATGGTCGACAAGAAATGCCTATACAATTCTATGCAGCGTCAATAAGAATCCATCACTATGATGGTCGAGAATGACACAAAATGCCCTACTAAGAGCACATGCATTATTTCCTTTGTTGCTACAAATGGTGAACTCAAAAAGTATTCAAATGTATTGTATATTCTAGAGATTAAGAGAAATATGTTATTCGTTGCTTCCGTAACTTTCTAAGTACGTATATCCAACCCTTGTGAAGTAAGTACCCATCATGGATGTTTAAAAATTTTCCATCAATTGGGCTCATCACTTGTAAGAGAGAAGCCATGTCTAGAACTAACATCTTGTGCATAGATTGGTGAAGTATCCCTTCTTTTAATGCCATTCCATATCTTTGTATAACAATATTCATATATATATGTAGGATGAGGAGGTGTTATGGGCCTTGCAGAAAGATCCCCTTTACTAAAAGTTGAAATGACATGGGCACACATTTCATAGAGATTTTATTGAATCACTCTTCAATACTTGAAATGAGAGAGATGAGACCTCAGGTATCTTACATAGAGCATAAGCTATAAGATTGTATCAACTTTTATGACAAGGTAGCATGCAATCAAACTCTTGATGAATTCTAGCCCATCTAGCCTTTCTTCCATTCAAATCCCTTTGGGTAGAAAATCACTTCATAACATGGCATGCACATCATACCAGATAGAGACAAAAAGATGCTCTATCTGTCTAAAAAACAAAATATTGGAAAGATATTGTCACATTTCAATATAGAGAGGGGGAAGCAATCAATATTCCATTACCTCCATAGTTGAAACTTAGCCAATAATACATGCCCAAGTTAGATGAGCAAAAAGCTGAAATGGCAAATATTCCTTATACATATACAATTGGTACCTTGATATACACCATGTTTATTGTATGTCTAGACATTATATATGCAATGGCAGTGGTTATATATGGCAAATCCTAGCAAGAATCATTAAGAGGCAATAAACTTATCATGAGATACTTGTGCATATGCTTTGGAAGAAAGGATGCATCTCTTCTTGGATATATTGATTTTGATTTTTTAAGGTTTTATTTTCAAGACAATTTATAATAGAAGTAAAGCAAGCCAATAGTAAAGATGAACGGATGTTAATCCTGCTAGTGATGATGAAACAGATGGTATAACGGATGATGATTTTGCATATAATTGTGTTGTAGATGGGATGCTAGGGAATTGAGGAAGGTGGAGGAGGAAATGAATGAGCTAGGGGTGGAGTGTGTGAAGTTGCAAGTTAGGGAATTGAGGAAGTGGAGGAGCAAATGAAGGAACTAGGGGTGGAGTGTGTGAAGTTGCAAGTGAAGGAATGGGGAATGTTGGTGGCCTAATTCTTCTTCCACCACCTCAATAGCTTCATGATAAATATCTATTACCAAGCTAAATAATTAGAAATCTTTCCCTATCATTAGCACTCTCTCCCTCTCTCTCTTTGTGCACACCAACATGAATGAAGAGCAATAGATTAAGTAGGCATCACCTCATTGGATAAATGGCTTACATCACTCATAAGTGACTCTCTATCATTTTCTTTTGTCTCCTCTCACCTATTGTCTTCATAATGCACCTCCATCAGCATGTGATTGACCTCATCACCTCTAACATCTATGCCCACCTCGACCACTCCCTCCAACACATTTGTCGACACCTCAACCACTCCCTCCAACACATTTGTGGACACCTCGACCACTCCCTCTGACACTTTTGTCGGCATCTAGACCTCATCATCGATTCCCTTCTTACCATGGTCCACACCAATAGACCTAATCTAACACAACAATCTTATACTATTCAAAAAGCTACTGCAACATGTGCCTACTTTCCATGGTTCTAAACTACACGTGAAACAGGGCATCCATGGCCATGACTTTGTCCATGACATGAAAAACTTTACTATAGCTAACTTGACTAGCCTCAAGGTGATCAATACATCCATGGGAATGTCCACGAGTAGTGCATAAGGCATATAAAAATCTTCACAATTAGCAATTATTTATTGGCTATTCAACAATCAGTAATCAAGTTAATTAGTCTTTGTTGAATTCACTTGAGTTTTTTTAGTGCATATGTGTAGGACTACAGGGATCCCCATGTTGGTGAGAGCTTAGGCACATAGCCTTATGTCATTAATTGATGTGTTGTGTTGTGCTATGGAGAAAAGAGATCACCACATGTCTTTGAGAGGACAAGTTGGCTTGATCCCCTAGAACTGGTGCTCTGAGCTGTGTTGTATCTATCGACTAAGTATTCACATGAAACCAATCCTATGAGATAGTGCTCTAGGGTTTATAGTGCTTATGGAACTTCTTTTCGTTTGTAACCTCTCTCTCTCTCTCTCTCTCTCTCTCTCTCTCTCTCTCTCTCTCTCTCTCTCTCTCTCTCTCTCTCTCTCTCTCTCTCTCTCTCTCTCTCTCTCTCTCTCTCTCTCTTTTGAATGCTTACAAACATTTATTACTGAGCTTCACAACGATTCTAAAAACACACATAGCTTAGATGCACTACAACAAAAGGAAATAAGCAGATAAGGTTTTTGCAGCAAATGCTTGGAGCCATGTTATTGAAATTAATGAGCCTTGGAGCCAAAAGCTTGAACCAATCCATTCTTGGCCAGAATATGCCTTACTCTATCCATGTATCATGTCATGTTTCCATTCATCTTTTATGTCCACAATTGGTTGGATTTTGCATTCAAGAAACCCAAGATGGAAGATGACAAGACATAAGTAGTAGAAGAAGAAGAGCATTGCAAGGCATGGTAGAAAAAGGGAATCACTTCTTTTCTTTCTAGGGAGCAAACTTGGTGGCTTTGGTAACATGGCAAGGGAAATTTGGGTAGCACATGGGCAAGCATGGTGCTATGGTGGCAATGATAGACCTAGTGGTAGTTGTGTAGTATGGCGGTTCGATACAATAGCAATATTGCATACTTGACATAGAATTTCAAATATCATGTTTTCCATGATAATTGTAACTTGAATGCATGTGTAGGAGAGCAATTTCATACTAGCAATTTTGCATACTTGGCATAGAATTTCAAATAGCATGTCTTCCATTAAAATTGTAACTTGAATGCGTATGTAGTATAGCAATTTCATACCATAGCAATAATTGATACTTGACAAACCATTTCAAATAGCATCTCTTTCATGAAAATTGTAAGTAAAAAATTGTTTGTTTGCATTGTTTTTTTTGGACATTGTGTGTGCACCATAGTCCATTTATGTTTATTACATATCAAACCTTTTCTCAAAATAAAATATTTTGATTTGATGGGCTAAACACTTTGAGTTACCCATGCTTCATGAGTGTAAATGAGTGGGCATACACATGCATCCATACATAGATACATACTCTTATTGCATTTGCAAACAAAGCATTGATTATACTAGCATGCCACTTTGAAAACATGGCATACCCACTTGCTTCATAGTCCCATTTATGGAAATGGGTGCATTTAAATTTGAATGTCATAAGTTAGTCGATACACATCTCTCTCTCTCTCTCTCTCTCTCTCTCTCTCTCTCTCTCTCTCTCTCTCTCTCTCTCTCTCTCTCTCTCTCTCTCTCTCTCTCTCTCTCTCTCTCTCTCTCTCTCTCACACACACACACACACACACACACACCTCGTCTTGCCCTTTCCTTTTTCCATCTGATTGTGTTGATGGATATTTATGACTTGCAACGGCTAAAGGGTGTGGCCCTCTTCTCTTCCTATCTCTTTCATCAATGGTTTCTCCCTTCTTTGATTATCAACAAAATAGTCCATAGCTTTTGCTTGCAATGGATAAAGGGTGTGATCCTCTTCTTATCTCTTCCATCAATAGTTCTTTTGTTCTTTGATTATGGATGGAAAAATCCATAGCTTTGTATCATTATAGAATTGGTTTTATTCTCATCAAGTGGCCAAGGTCTTTTGCTTTTGATGGGAGCATGCTAAGTTAATATATTCATGGGCATTGTACATATAGATATTCCTATTTTTTATGAAATGTTCACATGAACTAATCGTAGACTAGATGCATGGCAGGTACACAAGCTAGAAATTCAATTATGGGATTTAGATTGTTTGATTCAAGGTTTGCAATAGAGAGAGCTTGGAGGAAGGCATATATTGATTATTTTAGGTATCATTTATAAGACAATTCATAGTAGAAGTAAAGCAACCTGATAGTAAAGATACATGGATGTTGATGCTGCTATTGATGATGAAACAAATGGTATAATGGAAGACGATGTTGCATATAATTGTGTTGTCGACAAGATGCCATGGAATCAAGGAAGTGAAGAAGTAAATGAAGGAGCTAGGGGTGGAATACGTGAAGCTGCAAGTGAAGGAAGGGGAACGTTGGTGGCCCATTTCTCTTCCATGACCCTAATAGCTTCATGATCAAGATCTACACCTAATAACTTGTACAAAGGTTACCAAGATAAATAATTAGAAATCTTTCCCTATTATTATCACTCTTTGCCTCTATCTCTTTGCACGGGGCAACATGGATGAAGAGCAATAAACAAAGTAGGCATCACCTCAATACATAAATGGCTTGCACCACTCATAGATAACTCTCTATCTCATTTTCTTTTCTCTTCTCTCACCTTTCGTCTTCCTCAAACCTCCATCAACATGCGATTGGCCTTATCTCCTCCAACATCAATGCCCACCTCGACCACCCCCACTATCACTTCTGTGAGCATCAAGATCTGATCATTGATGCCCCTCCTTACCATAATCCACATTGATAGAACTAATCAGTCACAAGAATATTATACTATTCAAAAGCTATTCCAACATGTGCTTGCTTCCCATGGTCACAAAATACATGTGAAATGGGAGGTTCATGGTCACGACTTTGTCCATGACATGCACTCGCCTTGACTAGCCTCAAGGCGATCAACATGTCCACGGGTAGTGCATAGTGCATATAAAAGTTAATCAAGTTAATTAGCATTTTATCAATTCACTTTAGTTTTGTTAGCAAGCATGGGAAGGGCTGCAAGGTTCACCATGTTAGCGAGAACTTACACATACAACCTGATGTCATCATTCAATAAGTTGTGTTGTGCTATGGAGAAAGACATCACCACATGTCTTTGAGAGGACAAGGTGGCTTGATAGCAATCCTATGAGGTAGTGAGCTAAGGCTTGTAGTGTTTATGGGCCTTTTTTTCATCTCTCATTTGTATGCTTACAAACATTTATAGCCAAGCTTCATGTTGATTCTAAAAGCACAAATATCTTAAATGCACTACAACAAAAAGAAATAAGCAAATATGTTTTTTCAACAAATGCTTTGAGCCACGACATTGAAATCCATCAAGCTTGGAGCCAAGCTTGAGGCAAGCCATGCTTTGCTAGAATATGCCTTACTCTATCCATGTATCATGGCATTCCATTCATGTTTTATGTCTAGAGTAGGATGGAAGTGGGAAAGATGCAAGAAGAAGAAGAGTATTGTGAGATATAGTAGAACAAGAGGATCACTTGTTTTTATTGTAGGGAGCTCACTTGGTGGCTTTAGTAACATGGGCAGGGTAGTTTTGGTAGCACATGGGCAATCTTAGTGCTAAGGTGGCAATGATAGACCTCGTGGTAGCTATGTAGCATGGCAATTTGATACAATAGTAGTATTTTACATGTGACATACAATTTCAAAAAACATGTCTTCCATGAAAATTATAACTTGAATGTATGTGTAGTATACCAATTTGATATGCTAGGAATATTGCACATTTGATATAGCATTTCAAATAGAATATCATCTATGGAAGTTGTAAGTCAAAATGCGTTCTTTTGCATTGCTTCTTTTAGACATTGCTTGTCCGCCATATTGCATTTATATTTATTACACATCAAATATATTCTGCTTAATTTTATTACACATTAAACCTTTTCTTACAATAAATTATTTTGATTTGATGGACTAAACACTTTGAGATACCCACACTTCATGAATGTAAATGAGCACATATGCACATGCATCCATATGTAAATACACACTCTTTATCCCATTCATAGGGGGCACTCTTGCTAGTAAATTCCTTATTCACCTAGGAATTGCCTAAGCCCTGCATGACTTAGGATATACTTCTTGGGAAGCCTTGACACTAATTAAGGGTGGAACCTTGGTGGGATCAAACCTTTGAGTTGAACCTTTAGGTTATTACTTTTGTATGGGTGAAAGGAGAAATTATAATACTCTTATATAGGCAAGAGAAGAAATCGTGAAAAGAAGATGAATATAGGAACTATCTTGAATTGCTTGATGGAGTGTTTTATTCCATTTGAGTATTTTGATATATTTTATGTCAATAAACATAGTGAGTTAAAATCCTAATTAAGGAACCTATCTTTACATGTTAAACATAAATGTGTTAGGTCAATTAAATAACTAAAATGCACCATTAAGGAAAGTAGGAGAGTGAAACCCCCAATGGGTCCATCCTACAAATGGCTGGTGTCGGTGAGCCAAGAGTTTTCCTTTAAGGTACTAGAATTAGGAAAAGGCCTTATGCTTGACTACTTAGTGTGTGGTCTTAGATCCCAATTTATGTTGTTTTAGGGGACCGGAGTCGATGCACCATTAAGGAAAGTAGGAGAGTGAAACCCCCAATGGGTCCATCCTACAAATGGATGGTGTTGGTGAGCCAAGAGTTTTCCTTCAAGGCACTAGAATTAGGAAAAGGCCTTATGCTTGACTACTTAGTGTGTGGTCTTAGATCCCAATTTATGTTGTTTTAGGGGACCGGAGTCGAGACTATATCCTATGGATAGAGGGGTCGATGTATATAGCTCCTCCTCATTTCTCACTTACTTTGAACCAAGTGAGCCATTGATTTGCTTCAATTCCCAGGTTGATTCTTGTGGGCTATGGCCGAAATCTTTCATTGTAAAGTGGACTCAAGCAAACCCAGATAACAAACCCCATGTTATTCTAAGGAGTATTGAGCGGTATCACTTAAGAATATATCTTGATGGGTCACTAGAATCTTGTCATTGAGGGCTTCTCAATAGGACAAGTTACATATGGTATCAGTGTGAAATCAAATGAGTAAGTTATCAATAATCAATGCAGGTGTTGCCTTAACATCTTGACTTGTAAATTCACTTAAAGCAATCCTAAAAGAAACAACCTAGATGATATGATCTTGATTACTAGGCACCTTATATAAATATGGATGTTGTGCTCTGAGAAAATAAATTTCTCTTGAAGCAAATCAAGCCAAGTGAATTCACAGGAAAAGGATTCAATGTTGAGACTGATATTGAAGTTTGTATTGAAACTCTTGAAGATTATTTTGATGGGACAAGAATAAGAACAACTAATAAGGCTATGATTGCCAAGCTAAAGCTGATAGGTGAGGCATACTTTTAGTGGAAGCAATGGTGTTGAGACAACACTAACACTGAAGCCCTTGTAAGCTAGGAAGATATCAAGAAGGCCATAAGACATAGATTCTTGTTGCCTTCCTATCCTACCATCAAGATGAATGAGTCATTTTTCTTACATTGACTAGGATTAAGCTTGAAAGCCTATTATTCTCAGTTCATGACACTTCAAAAATATCTACTACCAATGAATATTTCCCAACAAGTGACCAAATTCGGCCATGGATTGAATTAAATGCTGGATACTTGTCTATAGTCCCTAAGGCCAACTACTTCCTAGCAAACACCAAAGAAGACTATGACGACTTAAAGGACCAATGAAAGAAGTGTTATGAGTGTGGTAAAATAGGGTATATTTGAAAGAGGTGCCCCAATTGTTGATGCTTCCCTTGCAATGAGCTAGGACATATCCAAGCTAATTGCCATGAATTGGATCAAGAAAAGGAGAAACTAGCGCCAAAGCGAAACCACACAAGTTCAACATTCAACTTCCCTAAAGAATCAAATAGTGACAAAGGCCTAGAGCCCATAGCCTTTGTTTGAAGATGATTAAAAATCCTAGAAAGATCTTCATGAGATGTAATAAGCCTTATACTTATAATGAAACTACCTTACAATGGCTATTGTACCTTGTCTTTGTAATCCTTGTATTGTCTTGCAATATGAGTACTTGTTTATAATCCAACTAATGCAACAAAATCTTGGTGGGTTAGATGCACAATTTCCACAATCTCACTTATCCTAGAAGAATGATATCCCTAGCTTCTTTTGAGATGAGGACATCTTGACTCCTTTAAGGGAGAGAGAATATAATATTTTGAGGTTTCATGTGAATGGAAGAAAAAGGGGATTAAAACTTTTTTTTAAATTACCTTTTTACATACTTGTTGTTGCCATCAATTGCCATCCGTCTCTCTCAGGTTGCTACTATGCAATCCCTTGATCTAGCACATAGCCACTACTCTTACTGTTGTCATCCTCCAAATTGCGTTGTAGGCCTATTGTCTTCTTCCCCGCCATACAATTCAACTTTGGTAGCCTTGTTGTTAACGTGTAAAGGAGAGAAGGCCTCAATAAGAACGAGAGAGGAGATGGTAGGGTACCTCCCTCTCTAAGGCTATGTAAGCCTTTGTACCATATATCATCACACACACACACACACACGCGCACACGCACACACGCACACGCACACACACACACACGCACACGCACACACGCACACACGCACACACGCACACACGCACACACACACACACACACACACAGGAGGAGAAGAAGAAGAAGAAGAAGAAAGAGAGATAGAGAGAGAGAAGGATAGAGGATAGTGTGATAGAGAGGGAGAGAGAGAATATACAGATAGGGAGAAGGATAGTAAGAGAAATTGAAATAGGTAGGGCTAAGAAGAAAGCTGAAGAAAGGAAGGGGACGACAAAAGCTAAAGAAAGAGAGAATTATTCACCATCTTTGACCTCTTCTTATCAACACATGCTTCATCTCTTTATCATTACTGGTGCTAAGGAAGATTCTTACGAGAAGCTCAGAGACAATTGAGACTTCAAGCTACAAGGCAAGTCTCTTGAAGGACTTTGAGTATTTGCTAGTCTCTGCTCTTACACCATAATTTATTGCTTTAACTAGTCATAATGAAAGATTGAGATTATAGTTTTCCTATTGCTCTGATAAAGTGTTGAATCATCTAGGGAAAATGCTTGTGATGTAAAGAAAAGGCTAGAGATGTGTTATTTTAACATGGTGACCTAAGTACAAGGGAGAGCAAATGTATCACTTGATGTGATTGCACTCTAAGAAAGAATAACTTTTTGTGGATTGCATTTTCTTTTGCAAAGTATTTAAAGGACCTTGTTTTGGTTTAGCATGTATCACTTTATGTGATTGCACTCTAAAAAAGAATTAACTATTGTGGGTTGCATCTTCTTTTGCGAAGTATTCAAAGGACCTTGCTTTGGTTTGCTGAATTTGTCTTTTTAAGAAAAGGCTTATTGTTTTGTAGAAGAGCTAGCCTTCCTAAGCAAGATAAGTTGGTTGATCCTTATGGAATATTCAAAGTGATTGTTTGGATTGATGTTATGGAAAATGAATTTTTTCCTAGCTAATGATGATAGAGTGGTTGCCATGGTTGTGGGGTTAAAAGAATTGATTGCACTAGACCTTTCCCAAGGCTAGTTGTGGAATCTTACACTAAGAGGGTTGGTTTTACTGCTTCGAAGAAGAGAATAACAATCATATGTGTATATACATAAGGAATAAGTCTAGAGGTACAAGAGCTTTTGCACAAATATTACAAATCTTAAGAGATCCACACTACCAAAGTTCAAACAAATGTAATCGAAGAGTTTGCCAATAGTACAGAACTAGGGCGACTATACCTCCTTGTGATTTGCAACTTGTGTTAGTGAGAATGTTGATTTGCGGTACCACTTGCTATCCAATGCCTTGTGTTGGTACTTGCTACATTGTAGTGTTACCAACTAATTGGTAGACTAAATCATTACCTAGATTCAAGAGTTCATTTCATCATTTGTTCTCTCAATATACTTGATTTTTACATGTAGCATCATTCGTGGCACCTATGGTGAGATCAATGTTCCATGTAAGCATTGCAATCACTTCGACTGGTATCTCTTCTATCTTGTCGAAGTTCTTATCTTGTTAGGCTATTGCAGTATCTTGGTTCGGATAATCTCTTAATGAATAGATATTTCAAGCCATTAAAATTGGCTCACTCAGCAGCATCTAAACTCATGTACTAGGTCCTATCCTTATCGCCTAAGCACAGACCAAAAGGTTGCGAGCATTGAGTGAGATCAGTGAGGCCGGTGGCCTCTAAAAACACTTCTACGCATAAATAGTGCATTCAATATCCTCAATAACAATATGCTTGGAGAATAGAATAGAATCACAAGTCTTACAAACCTTGCTACAACCTTCAATATCCTTTTTGCTTTGAATTTGACCCCACTAACACAAACACATATCATATGCAAGACTCGAGTATCAAGATATGCATGAGAATCCACTACAAAATAGGTGCTACCCAAGTAGGACACCAAAACAAACCCATATCCACAATTAAGATACTATACTATGGATTCAACAACTTGCTTGAGGCCTTAGCAGGAGTAACAAACAAAAGAAGAAGCCGACAAAACACTAAAAACATACATTCAAAGAATGACTACGCTCATGGCTAACCATGACTATTAGAAAAGCTACTTACTCAAGATAGAAGTCTATTGCCAAATCCATGGTACTCAAAGTAATCCATTCAACCCTATATATATGTGACATGCAGGTCCTCAAACATAAGTTCTTTTAAACTTGTAATATATTTAACCCAAAACAGAAAACTATTTCTAATATCAATAAAATTTCTTGTAGAAGAGTAAAGTCAAGCAAACCAACAAGAAACCAAACTTCTACCAACACCAAAACAACAACCTTAGCCACTAAGAATGCTGCCACTAGCTCACGCACAACCACATCATCTAGTAGCAACTCTAAGTAGTAGCTACTAGCCAATTCAAAGGCGATGATGCAAAGAAACAAGACCAAACACTTCATCTACAACAATAAATGCAAACAAAACAAAACAATCTATGTAGGCCACATGATAGACATTGAAAAAAGACTCTAGTGGTAACACAAAATAAAACTTGTCGAAAAGATGAAAAAACACATCAAAAGCTGCCAATCATTTTAAGAAAATTTTGAGTTCAATATAGAGGCGGCATTTGATAACATAAACAAGGCCAGGAACTTGGAGTAGGACATGATCCTGAGAAAGCATGTAACTACTGCATGCTACAACAACCTATATAGACACCCAATGAAATATTGAAAAATGTTATTTTTGGAAGAGAAAAACCTTGATTTAGCATAGGAATACATTTGACACGATCTATTTCATGTTTCTCGACATTGAATAAATAAACATAATTCTTCAACTTTATGCACGATAAATGGCTTTAAAAATTTGAAAATTAAGTATATTCATCATTTCTTAAACTCTAGTCAAATACTCAACCACCTTCAACAAAATTGACAAATTTATAATATCACAAATATAACATTTTACTTTTATTTCACATTAACAATTTTATACAAGATTCACAATCTTTTTTTTAAAAAGTGCTTTATGTTCAACTTTCATTTTTAAGCAACGAAAAGTAAAGCCCACTTCTCTAAACCATTTAGAAACAACCACGTGGTTGCACGCGTCAACCTAGTTCAATGAGTGCATCTTTGCTAATGTGTTTGATGACAACTTTGGTCCAGTCTAATAACAACATGCACATTAATGTGTCTACATGGCCCACGTCGAGCTAAATATGTAGTTGAGTGCCCATCATGTTGCTAACAGCACAACTTATGCCCTAGACGCTATCACGTGGTTGGCCGCTGGGTCAAGTTTTCATAGGATATGAGTAGGAGCTTAATTATAGCATGTCTCCCATAGAGTTCCACCCTCCTCCTCCTCCATAATAGAGGGAGTCATCATTGTGGCACATTATACCGTCAACGTACCTCAAAGAATTATATGGCTAAGAAATGTGATTAGTACTCATGTGCCTCCATAAGATGGTGATGGTGTAGGTATTGTTTCTACAATACAAGATGACACTAACGTATTGATAGGCAGAAATATATTGAGCATGTTGAGGACAACACACTGCAGCATCATCTAGTCCATGTGTGTGTGTGTGTGTGTGTGTGTGTGTGTGTGTGTGTGTGTGTGTGTGTAAGCACTTCATCATATAATTGTTGCCTATACAATAGTACTAATCCAAGGCCATCACACCTCATCATCAAATATGGCTTTGGATAGATATCAAGTGCCCATCATTGTCATTTAGCATGTAGATCCACACACATTTAAACCTCACTTTGTATGTGGTTAACCAGCATCGGAGTGCTATTGGATAGAGAATTTTGATCAAATTATTGGTAGTATAATTGGAACATTTCAAATATTTGATAACTGGTTGAAATACTCTAGTGGTTTGATAATGTTAAGCCATGATCATGTGGTCTACGATTCAAGGTTTCATTCTCACTTCTTTTTGAAACCTAGTCTTTTTGAAAGAAATTGTATATTTTATTTGTCTTTAGAACCATAGGCTCTATAATCTATAGTTCCAAAATCTAGAGGTTTTGTTAGCATTAACCATTTGTTTATAATATAAGGATTTTTGGTGAACTAGTAAGGGTAGAGGTTGTTTATGGTATGTCAAATGTAGTAATTATTTTCAAATTATTGCCTTGTTTTGCATTGTAGATGAAAAAATACATGTAAGAAAATATAACATTTGACATAATTGGTCATTTGAAGTATTGATGTCGAATATGATTCAACGATGTCCTTATAACATAAGCTATCTTAATATGCCATTCAACTTCTAATAGAAAACTTTCAACATATGCTTGTTAAAGAAAACTCACATGTATGTATAAAGTCCAAAAAAGGGGTAAAACTCAATAGTTTGCTTTTTAAATTGAGCCCAATTTCCAACAAAAAAGGGTGAAACTTATCAAGTTTAAAATTTAAGGTGAGAAGAGAGACGTTACCAAACCAGGAATTGAACTTGAGTTTACCAAAAATGAAGTGTGGTGAATTTCAAAGTACCCAATTCCAACTAGTCAATGAACACTTTAATGTTGCACAAAATATATAAATTGTAATTTGTATTTTATAACAACTAATTGTTCAAGGTAGTGACATAGTTTCAGTCAACTATTAGTAATCGAAAAGTTATGTTTGGACTGATAGGCTCTTGAAATCTATCTGAAGCTGTCAAGTTTCAACTACTCTTTGTTGGACATGCAACACATGTAGTGTGTATGCCCATTGCCCACCAGTTACACCACTGGGAGTATAGATTGGTGTGGTGGTTTCTTCTTCTAGTCTAGTAACTATGATACCTAATTATCTGCAATTCACTTTTGGAATTTCCTACTTCCCAACAGTTGGCCGGCTGTAACGAATAGTTTGTTGGGGCCATCACACAGACTCCCCTTTTGCACCACCTTGAATTGGCTACTTCTCCAAGCAAACAATGTCACAAGTTGTTTGCTCTTGAATAAAGCCTTTAATAAGTTGCTTCTGTCTTGGCTATGCCAACAATTTGTCTCTTTGCATATTAGGATTGAATCATCGGGCCATTATCCTAAACTTTACAAGGATTGTAAAAGCGATACAAGATGGTCTTGCAGACACTAGGAGTGTTTAGGTAGGATTGCTTTAAAGTTACAATTAAGAACAACATTGAGAAGATGATTAAGCAAAATAAACATCACTCGCAACACAACAATGGTCTTTTGGACATTGGAAAGGTTTAGGTAGAATGGATCTAGAGGCTTCATCATCTTTCCATGTAAGTTGTCTTAATTGCTTAAATTTCATATTCCTAAGTTTAAAAACTAAGTCTTTAACTTATGGGGCTTGCAATTGATTACATGCTTGATTCTAGAAAATTATTTCCATTTTCTTAAAATTCTAATTGTGCATACTACTCATTTATGAATGTTTTCATGCATCTTCTATCAAAATTACACACACACATCCCTCTCTTTCATAAGTTCAAAGTTGGAGCTATCATAGTGGTGATATCTCAATGATATTAACAATTAGATGGTCACTCCAAAATTAAATCAAAGATTAGAGACTACATGTCTATTATCAAAGAGAAGGTTAAAATTGTTGTAATGGTGTAAGGCAAAGATAGAACATATGAAAATGACACCTAAAACTTCAGTGTTTTGCCTCTTCAACATAGCAATAATCTAAGATTGAGGTTAAGAATGTCAACTCACATGTAAAAAAGAGCATGAAGTCTTCTAATGGGGGCTTCAACTTGGTGCATGGAGCTAGGTATCATTCTCAAAAGACCTAGATGGCGTTCTCAACTTCTCATTGCCAATGCTTGTACACTTAGCTAGCAATAGCCTAGGAACATTCCTACATTTTCCCAAACATGTCCACATCACTACCATGCTCCATTTTAGCTAGCTACAATTGATAGAGAAACTAAGCTCAATTAATGGTTCAGCATGAGTATGTCATTGGACATTTATTTTGTGTAGTTTCTACAACCAAAGTAAAAACATAGTGGATAGTATTTGTGTTTATAACTGGCACATTGTAGACCTTGCAAGGATGTTTCCCAATATGACATGATTTGCATGGGCCTATTCCTCATCCAACCACCTCTTTCTCATGACAGTAGGAAGCCTTAGTGAAGCATGGCTATATTGCCCACAATGCTCACTTTCCAATTAATGCTAATGTATTGGATACACTCAAATCCTCTAAATAGTGGTACTATATTGCTTTATCTTGTTCGAGTTTGGTTGCTAATTAGATCCCATCAAATGTTTAAACTTTATCCATTGCCTAACTAACATTATGATAATCAACATTAGATCATTAGACCATATAACACATCTAGTTGAAACCATGCTAGTCGATGACTGAACCATTGGTAATGATGAACATGCCACAAGTTGAAGTGCTTGTTCACACACTTCCAAGGGTTCAACCCAACTTAACTAAGCTACCTGGATGCATTGAGATTATAAAGTTATTAATGATATCAATTGATTAGGAACTATGAAATACTGCTTATGAAACGAGAAAATTGTTGCGAAACAACTTCAAGCTATCGCCATGTAGTGGGTCTACAGTTACATGGAAACTTAGGTTGGTTACAAACAAGGGATGCTCACTTTGTAAACTTTAACCAATCAAAACACTTAAATATTTAAGGGTTGGACGTCCGCAGTCCTTTACATACTGGAGAGGACATGATCTGTTGTTTACCTGTTAAACAAGTGAACTCCCCGCCCACTTTTGGACGGGGAGTCTCCTTTGCCCAGTTTGTAA
Organism: Lygodium microphyllum; assembly: GCF_053477565.2. Lineage (NCBI taxonomy): Eukaryota > Viridiplantae > Streptophyta > Polypodiopsida > Schizaeales > Lygodiaceae > Lygodium > Lygodium microphyllum. Next base: position 155,702,273 of record NC_141136.1, on the reverse strand, counting down.
AGTGGCGGACAAGAATGCACTTTTTGCATTTGTAACCAATCAAAAAATTTATGAGTTTATTTTTTAAATCTTTTTACAAGCTGTATCCATTTGATATGTAAAGGTATAACACCCATGTCCGCACCGAGTTCCAACAAGAGCATGCCCACACTCTAGACGGGCGTTGGCCGTCCATCACTTGTGTAACCAGCCTTAATACTACGTAGCTCTTGCCAGGTAAAAAGCAAAGCACGTTACAGGTCCGTCTTCACTGAGGATTGCGCACATCGATTCAACTGCAGGAAGGAATCAGGATGGTGGGCACAAACATGAAAGCAGAGACGTTGGCTATGGTGGAGAAGAGGGGCGAGATGGAGGCTGAGATGAACTCCATTATCGCCCGCCTTTGCGCACCAGGGGCACCCGGGCTTACCGGCAATCTCCTTGATGCAGAGGTAATGGCCATCCTTCTCAAATTTGTCACTTTGCAGCATCTTTCGAGGTAGGATTCTTCTTTTAATTCGAGGCAATTTAAAATTCAATCGAGCATTTACGTCGGGAACATAACTACAACTGCGTGAAAATGCATTTTTGAACCGGTGGCTCCGTACACTAGTGATTATAGACGATTTGGATCACTGATTATATTATGCCGCCCATGATTATGTAGCATGTCTAATCTTCTTTTATCTGATGTTTCCTAGCTATCGACTTGCTATGTTTGTCTTCTCTGGCAAGACAGCAGGGCAAGTCAATTAAATTCATCTTATGTGTTTAGACTGATAGTAATTTAGAGGAAGAACATAGAACGATGAATTAAGATTTCTCTCCATGTCTTGGTACATCCAGGTTTTTGATGGTTTGCTAAGCAATTTGCTCTAGACTAAACTAGGTGTATCTTAATTGAAGTAGTCTGCTGGAGCAACTTGGCTGTTGTACATTCAGGTTTGGTGGTTCGCTAAGCAACCTTCTCTAGACTAAACTAGCTGTATCTCAATTTGCCCGGTGGGGTTCAAAAGAAAAGGATTAAAACAAAAAGGAAGAATGGTTGATCATCATTACCATTTCATTTCTCGTAAGGTGACAAAGAAAGATGGTTTGGCAATGAGACATCATTTAAATTATTTTCTTCACATGCTATCTAGGTGACCAAGTTGGTGAAATAGGGCGATGATTTTCTTTGAATTATTTATTAAGCCACCAGAGATGGCTGAAGGAGTAGGTGTTAAAGTGTGCTGTACATAAACAAATCCCAAAAATGCAGCAGCAGTTTGAATTCTGTCTGATGAAGAAGGTGGCAGCAGTGCAGTCCACTTAGAAGGCTGAAAATGCAGATCAGGTTGGAGAGATGATGATGTCAGCTGGCTGGATCAGCTCTGAAGGACAGGGTGACCTGGCTGGCAACAAAACACAGGTATAGCAGCAGTTGAAGGCCTCCAAACAGCAAACACAGGGTGCTGGAGTGAAGATGTCTGTCTGTAGATGAAGCCTGGCAACTGGGTGGCCTGTCTGATCAGTAAATGCAGCTGTACAGCAGGTTGGAGCAGGTTGCCAGTGTGAAGGAAACTGCTAGGGTTTGCACTGAGGACACACAGAGTGTATGACCACGACAGAAACACAAAGAGACAGACACAGAGGGTAAAACTCAAACCCTAAACACAAAACTCAAAACGTAAACACAAAAACTCAAACACAAACAAAAGAAGGGAGAGAGAGAACACAACTCTGAAGTGAATGAATGCTATAAATGAATGTAAGAGTGTACAGTGTGCTCAAGGGCAGAGCAATGTCGGAGTGTGATGTCCACTAAAGACGGATCCCAAGTTTGTGACCACCAGTCGTAGTGTAGGAGTGCTGAATAGTGAATGGCAGTAGACTGGTCACCAAAACACAGCAGTTTGGAGGCTGGAAATTGGTAAACGCAGCAATGTACCACCGATCGGAGGCTGAAAATTGTGCACAGTCTGCTGTAAACAGCAATTTGAAACAGTGTCTGAGAGTGTCAGGGCCTGCAATGCTGAAAATGTAGGCTGGCTGACCCTGGAGATGATGGATAACAGGCTGAACAACAATCTGGGACAGTCTGGAGCAGTTGTCAGCAGCTGAGAGTTGTCGCCTATAGCAATGGACAGGCTGAAGATAATGTGGTTGTAGTCGATGATGGCTGGACAGCAGATGGAGGCGGGCTGCAGGCTAGAAACTAGGCGCCAATAGCAGCAGAGGGTGTGTGGGCTGGTGTAACGTGCAAACAAGGATGATGGCTGAATGGGGGTAGCCTGTCTATTTATAGATGTGGAAGGGCGCTCCAAAAATTAGGGTTTCCACTAAACTCTCTCGAACTGCTCCCTGTTTTAGGGTTTCCACAGAACTCTCTCGAACCGCTCCCCGTTTTAGGGTTTTACTCTAAAAGAGCATTTTTAGTGTGTTTTGGGGTTGTTTAAGAGGCTAATCAGCAAGTAATGCATATTTTAGCTCAGTACCCCCTCTCAGGCCCAAAATTGGGCTGAAAGGTTAGGCCAGCCATTGTGATGTTTATGTATCCCAAGGCGTTCCACCCCAAAGCAGCCAAGGTATCGGACAAAGGGTGCGTGTTGGCTGCCCAGTGGCTTACCAAGACTATAGAGGCGATGGTTATTGTACCAAGGGAATCCAAGTAGTTACCCTAGAGAGGACAAGGCATTGGACAAAGGGTGCACGTCGGCTACCCAGTGGCCTACCAAGCCCTACAAAGGTGGATGGAACTACATGGAATGTTTTTTATTTTTATTTTTTTTTAATATTTTTATTTTTTTTTGGAATAAGTGAAGTACATTTGATGGGATGCAGCCGATTGAGTAAAAGTGACCCAGAAAATGAGAGTAGGGAGGGTACACCCAACACATCACAAAAGAGTACAAGCTAACCCATCCACTCAGGGTATTGATGGCGAGGAAAAATAGGTGATGAGGTATCCATGTGATGAAGGAGGGTGGTGTGGTAACAATAGCCGCTGGTGGAAATAGCTTAGGATCTGCGCAATAGGTGCTTTGCACAATGAGATGCAAAGTATGCTACATGCTGAAGAATGCTCATGCAATAGGTGCCACTGGGATAGTGTCCCTCGTGGGGAAATTGTTTACTTGCCCAAGCGCACTAGTACAAGGATGATGTAATCATGCAATGCAAAGGGTAAGGTACAACAGGGGGAAGAAGCCGATGTCGAAGACAAAGTGCTGAAGCCTGTAGAATACCAAGAAAGGTAGAAACCCCCTCTCAACCTGGATGTAGATGCCGAAGAAGGAAGAGGAGCCTGATGTCGGTCTTCATATGGTGCCGAGAACCATAAGGAATGAAAGAAGATGAAGTGGATGAAGTGGATAAAGCACCCTGCTAAAAGAGCAAGGTAGAAGTCAACGCCATGATAGTATCGAGAGAGATGCTGCATGATCCGTCTCGGGAGGGGAAACCGCTATGCTGGAAGAAGAGCAAACACTCCTAGGATGATGAAACCATGAAAGGAACGGTGCGCATTCCCTACGTCTCTAGCCCAGGGAGAACCAAAGCAATCTGCAAGTTAGCCCTATACTGAAAGACAAAACCCTGCAAAAGAGATGAGAATCTGCAAACACAGAGGTTAGCGGCGAGATGCTCCAAAGCAAAACAGAACAGAAAGAAAATCTAACTCAAAATAAATGCAATGAATGTATATGTGTGAGTAAATGCAGTGGAAGACAAAAAATGGAAAAACTAAGGATAATGAATCCTATGCGCCTGACTCTAAGAGTGCGAAAAATGAATGCTAGACTGATCTAGGGTATCCGAAAGAACCTAGAGACATGCTAGTCTAAGAAGGTGGCCACCATCGCACATGTCAAGTAGTAGGGATCTGCCAAGGGAACGCTTGATAAAGTGGGGAGGAGGAACTTGTAGACCAATTAGACAATCCCGCAGGGGTAGTAAAAGAGATGGGCCGTTGAGGCTATACTCGAGTCACATGTCCAACAGCAGCAACAACGGGTGCTGAAGGAGCAGATGAAGTAGGAGCGGAGGGTGTAGCCCCACTGGACTGTGCAATCGCAACGGTCTACTAAGGCTTTTTAGGTGGAAGACCTTGGGCCTTGGAGCGACACTCCTCGTCCACATGGCCTGCTCTCTGGCAATGTGTGTAAAACCGGTTTTTCTTAGGGAGTTGTTGCCAAATAGGTCTAGATTCTTTGGTTCCATCGGAGGAAGAGGAGTCACCCTTTGATTGGCTTGCCTTCGCACTTAGCGAGTTCTTGCCACTAGTGGTTGTCCCTTTTGAAGAAGAGGCAACCAACCCCCTCTGCTCTGAATAAGGCTGTGATGATGATTTTCTGTGGACTTGATCATACAGCCTCGCGTAATGCAAGAACTGGTACTCAAACTCGTAGAAGGTTGGCCATCTAGGTTGGGAGATGATGTGCTGAATGAAATTGAAGTACTTGTCGGGTAACTTATTCTAGAAGAATGTAACATGATCATCATCTGACTTTGGAGAGCCAGTAGTGGTGAACTCGGCAAGTAACCGCCTATATTCAGCTAGCTTGACTTTCAGATCATCCCCTTCTTGAATAGAGAACTCTTGAATCTCAAAGTCGAGATTGATGCGCCGAGTACGATCACGAGCCGCATAGCGGTTGAGAAGGTGACTCCAACGCTCTAACGCGAGCAGGAAGTGCTGCAATTGAGAGTGAAACTCAGGAAGCAATTCCTGCATCAGCTCAACATTGGTTGTGGCATTGCGGGCTCTCCATTGACGGATGTAATCAGGGTGAGCTAGTCGAGGGTCCAGGATAGGCTCTAGACCAATGATGAGGTCCCAAAGACCCTGAGACTCAAGCACTTGTTGTATGAAATTAGACCAACTGGTGAATTTCACCCGTTAAAACGTGTCTTATCCGTGAAGGCATTCTTGGCCGTTGCAACAGGAGTGGTAATGCTCGGAGATGGATAGTGTGAAAAAGTGTAGTGTGAGTAGGATGGGGGAGTGTACACTTGGGAATGGGCCCTATAGTGCCCACCATGCATGCGTGTAGTGTGCAAGGTGGATCCATAGGTAGGGATAGGTTGACTAGGCATGGGCATGGTAGCCACATGAGGAACCCAAGGAGGTGGGACGGGAACACGGTGAGCAGAAGATGGGAATCCCTACGTAGGTGTAACCCAAGGAGAGTGTAAAGACGCATCATAAGTTGAGGATGGAAACCACTGCGTATGAGTGATTATGGGAGATGTGAAGCTGGGGATAGTGAGGGGGATGTCCATCACAGTCGTGTTGAGATATCGAGCTCCACTCGTGATATGCCAGGGTGACCGTTGTGCATTTATGTCACCGACGTGTCAGTTGCAGATGCGGTTGGTACACCGCCCATGAATAATAGCTACATGATAGCTATCCTTATCTACTCTAGTTCGTGGCTCAGTTAGTATGCCACCTTAGTTAGTTGAGTTTGGTTTGAGACCCATATATAGGGTTCTTCTATTTCTTTGTACGAGAGTTCTTTTGGCTTACACAACTAAGAAGAGAAAAAACTGTTTTCAGCCTCCACCCTTGTGTGTCTTTCCCCATTGTGCAAGCAATAAAGCTACAAGTGAGACTCCTTCCTTCTCTCCCACAATCTTGACATGGTATCAGAGCTTTGTTCGTGGAAAGGAGCTCAAGAAAGCAAGCCAAGCTCGCGGTGTTCTGGTAAGAGGGGCAGTGTTGCTTTCATTTTCTGTTTTGGGAGCAGATCTCTGCAGGTAGCACAGCCGGAAATTGCAAGATTGCATTGTCTCAGGTTGAGACGCCCTTCGCGGTGAAGCAAGAGAGCACTATATGCTGCGGGAAAGGGCTTTAGCCCTTGGCGACCCTGTTTTTTTGATTTGAGGCCATTTCGGGGCCTGTTTTGGAGGCGGAAGTTTTCTGCACGCACTCAGGAAAAGGCCCAGTTTTATGCTGTGCGACCGCTGTTCTACAGGTCGGTGAAAAGTTGCTGTAGAAATTGCATCGTATGCTTGTGTGCAGAGACATTGGGAGTTACAGAATCATCCTTGTTGCCTGTTGATGCAAAATCGTCACTAGGAAGTGACTGTTGGTCAAATACCACTTTCGTCAGTTTTGCAGATTAGCCCTTGTGAGGCTGAAGCTGTGTTCCTTGCAGTGACAACTTTTTGCAGTGTTCTGTAATGGCGTCTGATTCTTTCTCACAGATTGTCATTGAAAAGCTTGACAAGAACAACTTCCAAGCATGGAAGTTTAGAATGACGAATTTCCTTATGGAAAAAGGATATTGGGAATTTGTTGCAGGAAATGAAGAAGAACTAGTTCTTCCTGATGTTCCCAATCAACAGCAAATGCAGGTATTTAAAGCATGGCATGAGAGCCAGGAAAGTTATGTATTGGCTGTCTATCAGCATTTCAGACTCTATGATTGTGCATATTCAAGATGCAAGTACGCCAAAGGAGGTATGGGACACTTTGTCAAAAATGTATAGCACGAATACGCAAGCCAGGAAAATGCAGCTCAAGCAAGAGTTGCATAATGTGCAAAGAGAAAATATGAGCATCAATGACTACCACATGAAGGTGAAGAAGATTGCAGATGCACTTGCTTCCATTGGGTCGCCAGTGGAAGATGATGATTTAGTTTCCGTGACCTTGAATGGTCTAGGAAAGGATTATGCACAGTTTCGAACATCCATTTCCGTCCGTGAAAGATTTCCTGATTTTGAGGAGTTGATTGCTCTTCTAATTTCTGAGGAGCAGAGAAATGGTGGTGCATCTTCTTCAGGAGGAACTTCAAAAGAAGCTGTCTTCTACTCAAATGCTGGAAGAGGTAGAGGCAGAGGTAGAGGAGGCCGATCTGGAGGCCGTGGTAGAAATCAGAATATGCAGCAAACTCAAGAAAACCAGTCCTATGGAGGAGGACGTGGTAACTCTAGAGGCAGGGGGAGCCAAAGAGGTCGTGGTGGATGGCAAAGAGGTCAAAATGCAAACAGTAATGTTGAATGCTACTATTGTGGTAAAATGGGTCATATGGCTAAAGACTGCTATAAAAAGCAGAATGACATCATGAATGGAAAACTGTAACAAGGGAATTATGCATCTTCTAGTAGACAGGGTGATGACAGAAATGAGCATTTGTTCATGGTGCAGCACATGAACAATTCTGTGACAAGTGCAGAAGAAAGCAATGATGTATGGTATGTTGACTCAGGTGCATCAAACCACATGACATGTCATGCAGAATAGATGGAGGATGTAAGGAAAATGGAAAAACCAGGATTTGTGGAGACTGGTGATGATACTGCACATCCGATTGTGCAGATTGGAAAAATTCATTTGTCTATGCAGAATGGGAAAAAGAAATATCTGTCAGATGTATTTCATGTCCCGAATATCACCAAGAATCTGGTTTCTGTTGGTCAAATGGTTGAGCAGGGCTTGCAGGTCAGATTTAATCCTCATGGATGCTTTGTTGAGGATATGAAAAATAAAGGTCGCTTGATAGCAAAAGGAAAGAAGAAGGGCAGAATGTTTACGTTGGATGCAGACATGTCTGAATTGAGTGCAGCAATGTTTGCACATGGGACCGGTGTAGTTGCAGATATTGATATCTGGCATAAACGCATTGGTCATGTTAATGTACAGCGACTTAAATCAATGCAGGCCCAAAATATTGTTGCAGGATTGCCAAAATTCAAGGTTGCAGAAATGCATAAGATATGTGAAGCCTGTCAGTTTGGAAAACAGGCAAGGAAACCATTTCCTAGACATGTTCAAGAGAGTAAGAAGCCATTGGAATTAATCCACTCTGATGTGTCGACTACTAAAGCTGCATCTCTTGGAGGTTGTCACTATTTTGTCACTTTTATTGATGACTATAGTAGAAAAGTTTGGGTGTATTTTATGAAAAAGAAAAGTGAAGTTTTTGGGCATTTCAAAACTCTTAAAGCCATGGTTGAAAAAGAAACAGGTCTGCAAATAAAATGCCTAAGGTTAGATGGAGGGGGAGAGTACCTCTTAAATGAGTTTGCAAGGTTCTTGCAGGAGCATGGCATAAAGCAGCAATATTCATGCAGTCATACCCCACAGCAAAATGGAATTGCAGAAAGAAAAAACAGGTATATTGGAGAGGTATCTCGTGCCATGCTCAACGAAAAAGACTTGCCAGATTTTTACTGGGCTGAAGCAGTTGCTACTGCAGTCTATATAATGAATAGGACTCCCACTGCAGCAATACATGGGATGACTCCAGAGGAGAGGTATACTGGTAGGAAACTAGATATTTCTCATTTGAAAATTTTTGGTTGCATTGCCTATGTACATGTGCCAGATGAGTTGAGATCCAAGTTGGATCCAAAAGTTGAGAAGTGCATCTTTATTGGTTACTCTCTGCAGCAAAAAGGGTATAGATGCTATAACCCTTCTACTCGTAAGTTTACAGTGAGCAGAGATGTTGTTTTTGATGAGATGAGTAGCTGGTATAAACCAGTAAATGTGATAGATGATATAGATGCACAAAATGGTAATGCTGCACAGAATTCACAGCAGCAGTCATAAAATATTAGTGGACCGGAAGCGTCCTCTAGCAGTGGTTCACATTCTTCGCCATGGACAGGCAGATTGAGATCAGGAGAATCTTCTCAAGGCAGTGAAAATAGTGGTATGCAGGTGTCACGAAAAGGAAAAGAGAAGGTAGATCAGCCCATGCTTGATGTGAATGCAGGTCACTCTTATGTGGATGGTGAATCCAGTGGCTCAGAACAGAGCATTGATGATGAGTTGGGTATTCCTTCTATTGTTACACCTGAAGTAAGGAAGACCAGGGATGTTTTGAGAGCACCTGGGAGTGAATCTACTTTACGCAAGTCAACCAGAGTTAGGTATCCTGTGGATAGGCTGAAATATGATGGATTTACAGCCATTCACTATGCATATATGGTCAAAGTGATACAGGAACCAGAACCCACTTCTTTTGAGCAAGCCATGGGAAAAGAAAAATGAGAGAAAGCCATGGATGAAGAAATGGATGCCTTGGAAGCAAATGCTACATGGGAATTGGTACCTTTGCCCTAAAGGTAAGAATGCAATTGGCTGTAAGTGGGTTTATAAGGTGAAGCACAATGCAGACGGTTCTGTGAACAGATACAAGGCAAGATTAGTAGTCAAGGGGTATGCACAAACATATGGCATTGACTATGAAGAAACATTCAGTCTGGTTGCAAGGATGGCAACCGTAAGAGCAGTCATTGCTATGGCTGCATCAAAGGGATGGTCTTTACATCAGATGGATGTAAAGAATGCCTTCTTGCATGGTGATTTGCAAGAAGAGGTCTATATGGAGCAGCCACCAGGGTATGTGCATGATGTTCATCCTGAGTTTGTTTGCAGGTTGAAGAAAGCCTTGTATGGCTTGAAGCAAGCACCTAGAGCATGGTCTGACAAGATAGGACAGTATCTTGTCACTATTGGCTTTCAGATTTCCAAGGTAGATTTCTCACTTTATGTGAGAAAAACAGAGAAAGGTATCATGCTACTTGTCATTTATGTTGATGATTTGATTATGACAGGTGACAGTGATGAAGATATCCTTCATGTGAAAATGCTATTGAAGCAGAAGTTTGAGATGAAGGATTTGGGAGAGTTGCGTTATTTCTTGGGCATTGAGGTGATTAGATCACCAAGTGGGATACAGCTCTTGCAGAGGCAGTATGGATTGGACATGCTGTTCAAATATGGGATGACAGACTGTAAGCCTATTTCAGTTCCTTTGGAGCAGAATGTGAAGCTGAGCACAGATGCAGGTGAGCTTCTGGAAGACCCTACTATGTACAGACGCATAGTAGGAAGTTTGATCTATATGACTATTACCAGGCCAGATTTGAGCTATGCTGTTGGATTGGTAAGTCAGTTTATGCAGGCTCCAAGGAAACCGCATTTGGATGCGGCTAGACGCATACTCAGGTATGTGAAGTCCACATTGCAGTATGGACTATTTTATGAGACTGGGGTTCAGATACAGTTGCATGGATACACTGATGCTGATTGGGCTGGTAGCATTTCTGATAGACGATCTACCAGTGGATATGTGTTCTCTTTTGGGAGTGCTGCAGTCACTTGGAGCAGCAAGAAACAGCCTACAGTTGCCTTGTCGAGCACAGAGGCTGAGTACAGGGGTGCAGCAATGGCTGCATGTGAGGTAGCTTGGTTGCATAAGCTACTTTATGATATGCATCAGTCTACAGATGGGCCAGTTGTCATTTATTGTGACAACATGAGTAGTATACACTTGGCAAATAACCCAGTCTATCATGCTAGAACAAAGCACATTGAGGTGCATTATCACTATGTGCGGGAGAGGGTTTTACTAGGTCTTATTGATCTAGTTTATGTTAGCACAGAGGATCAGGTAGCTGACATATTCACGAAGGTATTGGGCGCAGAGAAGTTGCGCAAGTTCAGAGACCTGCTTGGTGTGCAGGAATTGGGATTGAGCTCGAGGGGGACTGTTGAGATATCGAGCTCCACTCGTGATATGCCAGGGTGACCGTTGTGCATTTATGTCACCGACGTGTCAGTTGCAGATGCGGTTGGTACACCGCCCATGAATAATAGCTACATGATAGCTATCCTTATCTACTCTAGTTCGTGGCTCAGTTAGTATGCCACCTTAGTTAGTTGAGTTTGGTTTGAGACCCATATATAGGGTTCTTCTATTTCTTTGTACGAGAGTTCTTTTGGCTTACACAACTAAGAAGAGAAAAAACTGTTTTCAGCCTCCACCCTTGTGTGTCTTCCCCCATTGTGCAAGCAAGAAAGCTAAAAGTGAGACTCCTTCCTTCTCTCCCACAATCTTGACAAGTCGTCCCAGGAGTTATGGGTGTGCTCATGTGCTAAAAGGTGAGAGACACTGTGTTAAAGGGTGGCATTCCCCCTAACGAAGTACCATGGTGCAAAGAGGTAGAGAATGGGGTGGAGAAGGAAAAGGTGCTAGGAGCAGAGATGGAAGATTCAACCCCTAGGGTGTGTGATGCAAATGTGGAGTGTAATCCAAGGTTTTGGAAAGATAATGAGAGGTGTGATATAGAAGAGGGTGGGATGGGAGGGAAGTGAGAAGTGTGTGTGATATGGTCAAATGAAATAGAAGCTGTAGATGTACCTGAATTTCGTCTGCTTCGTGAGCTCCCTCTATTGAAGTTCATATATGCAAAGCCATCCGGATCCTGTACCTCAAAAGAAGAAACAGGTGAGGGTTTTGATTCATGCAAAACAAAAGAATTGTACAAATTTGACATTGGACCTGGCTGAGATGATGAAGATGGATCGCCAGACGTTCCGAATGCTGTATGTCCTCCATGATCGAAGAGGTGGCCAACCTCACCAACCGGTTCGGATGTGGTAGCAAAATTGGTAGGAGGGTTGTAAACATCACCATACTTGTTGTGATAGTACTCCTCAAAGTCCTCCTTTGTCATGTTAGTGAAATCTGGTGAAGGTGGTGCGTCGTCCTCCTCACTGAGTCCATAATGCCGTCTCAGGGCCTCCAATGATGGAGAAACCTGATAGATGGAGAAGCCTGATAAGACATTATAGGAACTGGAGAGAAGGTGTTTGGGACACTGTGATTTGGTTACGAGTCGTATTGTGTGCCTCGCACAAAGACTAGCTTTCCACAATATCCGCAGGATACTAGTACTTTACAAGAGCATTGGCTCTGATACCATGTGAAGGAAACTGCTAGGGTTTGCACTGAGGACACACAGAGTGTACGACCACGACAAAAACATAAAGAGACAGATACAAACACAGACATAGAGGGCAAAACTGAAACCCTAAACGCAAAACTCTAAACTCAAACACAAAAACTCAAACACAAACAGAAGAAGGGAAAGGGAGAACATAACTTTGAAGTGAATGAATGCTGTAAATGAATGTAAGAGTGTACAGTGTGCTCAAGGGCAGAGCAATGTCGGAGTGTGATGTCCACCGAAGACGGATCCCAAGTCTGTGACCACCAGTCGGAGCGTAGGAGTGCTGAATAGTGAATGGCAGCAGGCTGGTCACCAAAACGCAGCAGTCTGGAGTCTGGAAACTGGTAAACGCAGGAGTGTACCACTAATCGGAGGCTGGAAACTGTGCATAGTCTGCTGTAAGCAGCAGGCTGAAATAGTGTCTGAGAGTGTCAGGGTCTGCAATGCTGAAAACGCAGGCTGGCTGACCTTGGAGATGATGGACAGCAGGCTGAACAACAGTTTGGGACAGTCTGGATTAGTTGCTAGCAGCTGAGAGCTGTCGCCTACAGCAATGGACAGGCTGAAGATAATGTGGTTGCAGTCGATGATGGCTGGACAGCAGATGGAGGCGGGTTGTAGGCTGGAAACTGGGCGCCAACAGCAGTAGAGGGTGTGTGGGCTGGTGTAACCTGCAAACAAGGATGATGGCTGAATGGGGGCAGCTTGTCTATTTATAGATGTGGAAGGGCGCTCCAAAAATTAGGGTTTCCACTAAACTCTCTCGAACCTCTCCCCGTTTTAGGGGGCCACTGAACTCTCTCAAACTGCTCCCCGTTTTAGGGTTTTACTCTAAAAAAGCATTTTTATTGTGTTTTGGGGCTATTTAAGAGGCTAATCAGCAAGTAATGCATATTTTAACTCAACAGCCAGGGTGCTATGATGTTGTGGGCGGAAGGGTGGGAAGCTGATGGTGAGAATGCAGCTGTAGAAGGCTACAATCAGGTTGCCTGCTAATGAAGAAGCTGTAGACAGCAGGGCAACACTCATACAAGGCTCCACAAACAGAGGTATCCTCTGGGTAGGGCATAGACAGCAATGGGTGATGAGATGACTGAAGTCAAGAACACTGATCTGCTGCAAAACACAGCTACTGCAGGCTGGGGAACAGCTTTTGTGAGTTGGCAGATGGCTGAGTGGCAGCTGCTGATGCGAAATGCAGCTGTACACTGATGTCTGCACATTGAGTCTTCACAATGTGGGGCAGTAGGGCTTTTTCACATTTGAGCTTGTTGACATTAAACTAAAAGCCTGCAAAAGTTCCATAATCCAGACCTTATAGTCTTTAACAAAAAGCCTTTCTTCTTTAATCCTGCTTTTCCTCCATGGCTGTACACTGGTGAGCATTCTTACTATTTTGGAAAAATTTTCGAGAAACAGGCTCCCAACTTGGCAAACAAAGATGCAAGGAAAATTGGTGCAACCTAGAAGGTGATTTTGTACATTAAACTACTAAATCCAATGCCTTGCTACTGAAAATGGATGACAATGATGAACTCTTAGTTTGCAAAATCCAAAGAACGAAGATGACTAACTTCGTCCAACTTTTGAGTTTGAGATTTAACCCAAGATAACTTTTGTCTTTCTTCTCCGTATAGCAGTCTCCATAATCTTATATTACTGTTTGTAGTTGAGAAACAAAAGAATGCCAAGCAATTTCCAAATCCTGTTGAGCATGAACTGAGATTGGGCAAATGATCATTTTGATCATGTTTGCAAAATGCTGATGTGATAGATAACTATTGTTTATATGTGACAGCCTTTATTGTGCAAGGGGGTTGTCATAAAACCATACACATGGATGCGTGCAGACACATAATGTATACACATGTGCACTCTTATACACTTATAGATAGAGGGAGGAAGGCAGGGAGCAAGTGGATATGGGGACAAAAATGGCTTATTGATTTGATTAATTTGAAATCAATACCTAGGCCATAAATGCTGTGGGGTCCATTCGCATAGGGACACACGAAAGTGCCAATAGAAATCCTCAAATACTATATACACAATCACACAAGCTCCAAGTACACAACAATAACAACTTGGTGTGTTTTTTAAGTAAGAGAGTTGTGATGGATGCTTTCAAGTGAGATGGGTAAGGGAACAAGAGGATGAATTTATTATAGTACTTTTAAGAATATCGGTTCCAACATCCATCCAATACCCTTACATAAGGGCTAAAACGTGAGAGTTTTAGGTGTGTTAAATTCTTTTCGTCTAAGTTGCTATGTATGCGTATAGTTGATTTAACTTGGAAATTGAGCTCATACTCTTCTACATGCAGGGGTTTCCTCGAGCAGACATAGATATTCCTGCAATTCGGAGTGATCGACAACAATTATCTAGTATGTTGCAACTTGGCTCTTCATGCAATCCACACATGGTTGTTAATTAATATGGAAATCATAATCACAAGTTTCAACTATCTCATGGGACTTCTATTGTTGCTTGCTTTTAGGTACATACTTTTGTTTATGAACTATGGTTATTTTCTATCTTGATATGGCTGCATTCACATATATGCTTATGTATACATGTATATTTATGTGAGGTATCAATTAAAGACAATCAATTATGAGTGTAACCAACCTTTTGTATATCAACTTTTACCAAGACATATTAGCTCAATGATTCAAATTAATTTGATGCTCATTTACTTTGAAAGGTGATTTATATTATTAGAGTGTTTAAAAATATGGTTAAATGCTCATCTTTCTATTCAAGGGTGACCAATTGCTAGAACACCCTAGAAGTATACTTGGGTCGTATTTGATGAGATGCGCAAGAGAAATTACAAGTTTAGTTGAGCGGTCAGATTGATGAGAAAGCCTAGATAACTAAGATTTACTCAGATAGTCACATTGACTAGAAACCTATATAACGAGTGCTTTTAGAAAGCGAAACCAAATGATCATGACGTAATAAAGATAGTTTCTCCTACTCATGAAATATTCTTGAAATATTGCAAAAGCCATGATCAAAGTAACCATAGCTCATTCTCAGATTAATGTGAAACTAACATTTCTTCTTGAAGAGGGTGGTAATTCTTTGATTAAGCACTTAATTATTGCAATCAACAAATAAATATAAATTGAAATGCACAATGTACCTTAATTTACCTTAATAATCTTGGACAATAGACACCCGGTTAGTCCCAAAACTGGCGCCTCTTTCGATATTTCTTTAACTTTAATTGCTAATGGATTGAGTACAAGTTGAGATTGCACAATCTCATTTGCTGATTCAAAAACCCTTTGCAGTATATACAATCAGTAAGCAATGTGGGTCAATTATCCCTTGACTTTCACCTAGGAAATACAGAAATGGAACCACCAATTGGCCAAATGTTGCCCCAATTGACAATGGATGGTCTAGTATCTTAAATCCGTATCAATTCCATAAATTTTAGGTGCTGATTGCAGTGTACAATGCTTTTTCCTGTTGGCACGGGTCCTAAGGTGGTTGCTAAACCCTAATTTTTGGAGTTTACAACATAGATCTCTTTGCTGTCCACCAAATTTGACTGAGATCTGCTCAAAACGGCTGAGAAATGCTGAGATCTCCTGAGAATGGGTTAAAGAAGGTGGGAGAAATCCAAGATGACAGAGAAATATGATTTTCTTTGTGAGAAAACCCTAAATGCTGTCTTTTTCTTGCTCTAGCTTGTATTGTATGTAGTTACCTATTGCCAAATACCTCCAAAATGTTGTTACCTGATCAACATTGCAGTTGGTAGCTCCTAGAAGCTGACTCCTTACGGTCCCTTGCTTGGTGAGGCCCCCAAATGGCTGTCTTCTGCAGCAAATTGTTGTTCTTTGATTAGAAAATGAACCAATAGCTCTCTCTCTCTCTCTCTCTCTCTCTCTCTCTCTGCAAGCTGTTAAACTAATTGAATGGCTGAGGCCTAGCCCCTAAAACCGTTTTCTCAATTTGCATGGGCATTCTTGCCAAGTGGTAGCCTTCTAAACCCATTTTTCAACATTATCCAACCATTTAATTAATTTTTAGCATTAAATAATCCAAAAAAATAATTTGAACCCTTATGACAACCTTGCTCAAAATTAAATGTGCCCATCCATAATTAAATTGGCTAGGTCATTTTGCAACCTGGAGTGGTCCCCAATCCTTGTTGTCCCTTAGACTGACATTGAATAATTAATTAATGCTAATCCTTAGTGTCGCTACTGACATTTATTGGCCAAATAATCATTTTAAGGTTAAAATTGACACCAATTGATCCCTAAAGTCCAGTTGGCATAACTTATCACAACTTTTGTCTTTGACACCCACTGTATCCTTGGGGTCCTTGGCCTGTTACCCTAAAATAATTGCCATAGGTATGACATGTGCTAAATAACCTTGGATATTTGATTAATAACCTAATCAAATGTTATCAGCAAGATTAAAGCATCTTAAAATTTCACGTCCCCATGACATTAATGTGTAGAAGAAATACAACAAGGAAAATAAAGATGGTAGTAAGATACGCAGCTCTTGTAATGGTACAATAAGGTACTCACCCTTAGCTATGGTGGGAGATCCAAGAATAGGAGTTCTCAAGAGGAAAATTGATTAATGGCCAAAAAGATAACGAGCCATGTTACATCTTAGCTTTTTATACTCTTTCCTAAACCTATGCTTTATTATAAGCCTGCTCGGCCTAGAGAAGATTTGTCCTCAAAGCTTGGAATAGAGATGAAATTTACAATGGAATGTACAAAAGAGCTTTAGAGGATGTAGATCCATGTTGAGAATGAAGCCTATAATCTGAAAAAGACCCCCCTTGAAGCAAGAATTAAAAAGAAGTGAATAATTGTATATTGTTGTAATTGTCTAGTCAGGGATGTTAGAAGAAAAAATGCTATAACTTGGGATATCCATGTCCAAATTCAGCAAATGAAGTGTCATTAGAAAGTAGACACCATATATCCATAAAGATGACATTTTGACCAAGTTAGAAAAAATTATTTTATGACAGAAATATAACACAACAAATTGCTTTGTTTATAAATTCACTTTTTTCCATGTAAAAGCCAAGAAAAGGAGTCAAGATATGAGGATGGCTTTCAAGTAGACTCTTTTATAGGTAAACACCTCCATTAAATAAGCTATTTCGACAGTGTTTGGTTTCTCAAAACTCTCTCTTCCTCTTTCTAATGACTTTCTCGGGCTCATAGATAATGAGACCACCTTCATCCATGGGAGGCAACTCTTCCAAAACTTGAACGGCTGGACCCATATACTTCTTTAATTGAGAAACATGAAAGATATCATGAATGTGTGTTGAAAAGGGCAATTCAAGCTTATATGCAAGCTCTCCAACTGTCTTAAGAATTTAATAGGGCCTATAAAACAGATGAGTTAGGTTGTTACAGCCTCCTTTCAAAGATGCGTATCTAGACTTAGGCACCTTTAAAAAAACCAAATCACCTTTTTCAAAATCCAACTTATTAAGTTAATTTTTAAAATTAATTTTGAAAATTAATATTTTAATGCTTATAAAATTAATTTCACTAGCTAATAATTAAATTGGCCAAGCCAATTTGTCTCCCAAGTATCCTTGAGTAGTTATTGACCCTTAGACTGGCATTAATTAATTAATTAATGCCTAATCTCTAATGTCACCACTAACTTTAATGACCAATAAATTAGTCTAGACCCAAATCTGACACCATGTATTATTTGGTACCAACTGATATCTCAAGGTCCTGGGTCCACATTGTGAAATAATTGACATGCATATCGTGACTTACACATTTGATTAACTTTTAATCAAATGCTAAGCAAAACAGTAAAATTTCACGTTCTCGTAACAGACCACCCCCTTGAAATCCTTGCAATCGTCCTCAATGGCATTGTTATGTGCCAAAGCAAAACATAGTGTAGTAGAACTTTCCAAAAGGCATTGTAGTGAAAAAAACATTGGACACATATGTTGAACCACACTAATGCCAATACTTGTCAAAAATTTCCAGCTAGTGTACATAAAACACATGACTCGTAAAGAATCCAATATTGCTACTGGAAACCCATAGAATATATTTCTCATAAGCATATCAAAACTGTTCTAGCCAAACAACCATAGCAAAGCATAAATTGAGCATGAACCATGGCTAAACTAACAGTGGCATTCATAAAACATGCTACTGTCTATAAAACTAGCTGAATACCATTGAAAACCGATGATCATCCATTGAAAGTTAGCACTCAAAAATCATGGCCATACTCTAACGATCGTGCATTGATGCAAATGTATAAAACATGTGAGATCCATTGTACATGAGAGCTGTCCATCACTGGAGAAGTGGAAGTGTCAGCTCTGCCTTGAGTATTCGTAATGCTGTGGACCCCTACTCTACTGAACCTAAGTGTCATTAGAATGAGAAACGAACTTATGAACTTAATGATTTAATTGAACTTCACGAAGATTTTTAATTAAAATAAACTTTAATTTTGGTACCCTTAGCGTTCAGCATGATGATGCATTGACAGTGAAGAATTTGACATTGGTGCATACGATAGACAAGTGTGCAAGCTATGTGGTATATGGCCAGGGCTAAAAGAACAAGGTGCAATGTAAATCTTTCGTTAAATTGAATGTTTGTAACTTATTATTTAGTTACATTGAAAGTTTCACCCAGTAAACAGCTCACTTAGGGTACTTAAGTTATTAAGTAGGCCCTAAGCTAAAGTTTCATCCAGTGAGCAACTTACTTATGATTAATGACTAAGTCATTAATGAGCCCTTAATAAATAAACATAATATGATTAAGGAGCAGATACTTACTCATTTGGAAAGTTTATCTTAGCTATTTTGGGCTTCTTCTCTCTCATTTGGGGCAACCTAATCCTTTCTTCTTCTTCGAGATCTTAAGCCTAGTGCACTTTCTAGGCAATTTTGTTGAAGGAACTTGACATTCTCAGAGTTTCATCATGAGGAATCTCCCCTGTTTGTGCGAGGAATAGCATGGGACTACATGGGGACTATACAACAGAGTTGTCTTAGCAAATGCTAAATCGGGTCGTCCAATGCCTGCTGTCATTTTTAGGGTTTAGTAGATTGAAGAATTCATTCGCAGTTTTGAATACTCTACAGTTGATTGGAGGCTAGCAGTGAAGGTGTCAAGGCCATTGTGCACCTGTGGATTGGTTATGTTGCTAGAAATTGCTGAAATACAACCATTTGTAACCAATTTTAAGCATATTTCAGTAATCTAAAGAAAGACCAAAAGGGGCACTAAGCTTTGGGACAAACAAGTGTCAATGTGCGGTGCACGAGCACTCTAACTCTAGTTATGTGGATTTTTAAAATTGATTTTATTGTTAAATCGAATTAAGTGTTTGCTAAAATGTGGTTTTTTGTGCTTTGGGCTTCCAAAGGCCGGTTTCACTAAGTTAGTTCGATTCCAAGTTGGCTCTAATTGAAAAGCCTCAAGGTAAAGTTGCAACAACCGAAGATGGTTTGCCAAGTCATCCTCTTCCATCCAGTTAGCATCCATTAGTGAATAGTTCTAAAACTTCACCAAATACCTTATGGAAACTTTACCTCTAATCTTTCTCTCTTTATGTTTCAGGTACCAAAATCTCATCTAGCTCCTTAACCTTTGACTAAATTTCAGCAGATACATCCTTAGACACATCACCATGACAAGGCTTCAACAAGTGCACATGAAAGGCATTGTGTATCTACTAGTGTGGAGGCAATTTCAGCCTATAAGCAACATCATTGGTCCTCTCGAACATCTGAAAGGTCCCATATTATCTTATACTCAGCTTTGGATACAACCTCTTGTTAGAAGTGTTGCAGTAATGGAAGCACGGATGAGTGCTAAAATAAAGTGTTGAATACAAGATAGAAAGAAAAGAAAATAGAATAATATTGCAAAAGAAGAGAACTCAGAGATGTGCTCAAGAAATGGAATCCATATACTAAACACAAGATAGTTGCGTATAATAGTGAGTCACTGGTTGCGTGGGCACTCTTAGGAAGTCCACCAGAAGAACGATGATGACTATATGATTGGGGAGGAGGAGGATCCGAATAAACATGCATAAAATATGCCATATACAGTAGCTGGTTGGCCAGTATTAAAAGTTGGGTGACTGGCATAAAAATGCCATAAATGCCATACAAATAACCACAATAAAGTGCCTAAAATAATAACAAGTGTGCCTAGCCCATCAGGCATGCATAGATTCACACATGGGTTGACAATCTTGCTAACATCCTCTCTCAGATTATGGGTAATCTCATATAATACAATGATACAATGATACTGACTCATCACAGTCCATACAACATAGAACCACTAGAGTGGAACCATGGATACCCAAGCAATGGGTGATCAAGCCACCACCAAGGTGCCTTTGAGAGAACTTCATGTCGATGTCGATCATATGAGCTCTTGAAAATAAAGAAGAACCAAAGCATGTTTGCGTATGTGTCATCAATGTCTCTTAGTAGCGCATAAGACCATTGTGTCAAAAAATGCCTTTGAACATATGTGATGGTGGATTCTTAATCTTTGGCCAAGACTACCAAAGTGTCCCCTCATGTGGGTACAAGACTAGGAGCCAAGCCCTCTCTCTATCAAATAACTAGCTCATCATGAACCTGGATGTCAATCCTAGCTCTAGGGTTTTAACCTACGAGACTTCGGTCGATGTGTTTGGAATGTCCCTCTTTCGAACTTGTGCATTGGTATACTTGTATAGATGAGGGTCATCGACCCCATGTGACTATCCTCTCACACTCCCTCTCTTGCATGGGAGAGTTGTATAGAGAAAGGTGCTACCAAGCCCTAGGATGACTTATCGGAGGAGTCCACATCTCACTTCTTCTTCTTCTCCTTCTTCTTTCGTGAGGTGCTAACTCCTTGCAGTCTTTTGGCGAGTGGCCCTTTTTACCACAGTGATAACATTGGGCCTTTGACTTCTTCTTGCTACCCATCTTTGAAGTTGCAAAAGCCTCATTGGATACCCCATAATGAGACGGAAGCTTGCCTTGTAGATGCAAGGATGCCTCATGCTTAAGCAACATTGAAAAGATATGTGTAAAGCTCACAGGGGTAGATGAGGTCTGTGCCCTTAAAGCATTTGCCACTCCATCAAACTCTGGGGGGAGCTTGCAAAGTATTGTTCTCACGAGATGGGCCTTTGGCAGGGTAGATTGCATGTGTTGAAACTGGTCTTGTACTTGTGTAACACGGAGCAAAAAGGATTGAATGGTCTCCTTAGATTCAAACTTCCTCTCTTGGAGCTGTCCATAAAGTGTCATTGCAAGCATGGTGGAAGGTGACTCATACAACATTTAAAGCTTTGACCATACTTTGGGAGATGTTTCATAGGACATAACCGACTATAGAACTTCTCTAGAAAGACATCGAAGAAGAGTAGAACACGCACGTGCATCATCCTTATCCCATGTAAGTAGAGCTTCCTCATGGTTGTCTTTATCAAAAGCTTCAGGAATTGGAAAAGGATGCTGAGGACATGGAATGGCTCCACAAACAATGTACCATAACAGCTTTTGCACAAACCAGGCTTTCATGACAGCACTCCCATGTTAGATAGTTAGGTCCATGTAACTTATCATTAGTAGAAGTGCATGGAGGAGCCATATGGAGAGGGTAAGAAGAGGAGATAGAGGAGTGAAGGTATGGAGAGAGAGTACAGCCAACCAAATAGCAAAGACTACACAATAATAGAGTTCACACGCAATATTCACAAGCTGATCACACAGAATCGATTGCAAAAAGGGAAAACAGCCAACAAACACTGACAAAAGGTAGCAAATGCTGTTGCCCAGTGTGCAAAGGCATTAAATGCAGTAAATGTAGCAGCTGGACATCAAAACACAGTCTAATCAGCAATAAAATAATGCAGAAATCAAAATGCAGCCTGCTGGATCAAAATGCAGCCGAAAGCAAGCTGGAAACAGGGTGATGGACAACAAACAGCAGTCCTCAGGCTGTAGCCCATGTGTAACAGTTAGGAAAATTCAACAATCAACAAGGGCAGATCTGTAATCAGTAGAAAACAGTAGCAGGAGTGGAGGTCCTAAAATCTGATACCATGTCAGAATTGGTGCAGCAATGGAAGCATAGACAAGTGCTGAAATAAACTGCTGAACACAAGATAGAAGGGAAGGAAAATAGAAGAACTCTGCAAAAGAAGGGAACTCAGAGATATGCTCAAGAAATGGAGTCCATACACCAAACATGAGACAGTCACGTACAACAGTGAGTTACTGGCTGTGTGGGCACTGGCATCGGCTCCTCTCTCCAATAGAATAATGATGATGACTATATGAATGAGAAGGAGAAGCCCAATAAATAGGCACAAAATATGCCATATGCAGCAGCTCATCGGCCGGCACTAAATGCTAGCCAATTGCTATAAAAATGCCATAAATGCCACACAAATAACCACAATAAAATGCCTAAAATAATGATAACTGTGCCCAACCCATCAAGCATGGGCAGACTCACACAAGAGATGACAATCTTGCTAACACCTCTCTCTACCTTTCTTTTTTTTCAGCCTTCGCCCTCCTCTGCAAATGGCAAAGCACGTCTATGGTAATCAATTGGCTTCTTTTGCTTCTCTCAAGACCTTTGAAGCAAGGTTGTCTATGTTTGATGGACGGGTTGATCTGTCTGGTCCGTCATGTCTAGTACGATCCGCCCAACCAATCACGTCTTGATCTATCTAATGGGTTCCCTGCCATCAAATTAGTTGTTTCTTGCACGTCTTCTTGTTCGTTTTTTTGCCATGGCTCCTCCAACTCTATCCTATTCTATCTCTCATTGATTCTCTCTTTCTCTTCCCCCCTTCTCTCTCTCATATGTTGATATGGCATGACACAAATTGTACTCTATCAATGTGAGAATTCATTATGCAACCATCCTCTCTCTCAACATCCACACACATCCATGGACCATGATTCAAATTTGACATCTCTCTCTCTCTCTCTCTCTCTCCCCCCTCTTGCCCACCCCTTCCCACACATATACCAAAACACCTCTCTCTCTCTCAAATGTACAACCTGCCCAAAGATGAATCATGACAGGCCATACCTATTGCCCATATACTCATTCTCTCTCTCTGTCTCTCTCATTCACTCTCATTCTCTCCTTCCTCATAAACTCTAAACCCTAAAACACACACTATAAAAATCTCTCCCTCTTCCCCATCTCCTTCATCCTTCAGGCACTCTGTACTCCCTCAAGATACCTCTACTTCCTTAACCTCTCTATCTTTTCTACTTCCTCAAACTCTCTCTACTTTCTCAACATCTCGATCTCACAAGCAAATTCTACTCCTTCAACCTCTATACCCTTTCGACTTCCTCAATTACTCCACCCTCCACCTTCTTGAGTCTCCAAATTCACCTTCTTGAGTCTCCACCACCCTACTCTCTCTCTCTCTCTCTCTCTCTCTCTCTCTCTCCATACAACTAATTATTGATGGTACCTCCTCTTCATGAGGTCTTTCGCTTTCATTGTGTTGACTTCGAGTGAATAAAGGAGAAATCCAACACTTGCAAGTATTATCCCAAGATTCACCATTGTAGCAAAGAAATGCGTTTCTTTAAGTTTGAAACTTACGAAATGTTTCTTGAAGTAAGAAACCTTTCTGACAATAAATAATTGGAGTTTTTTTTTTGTTGGAGTTGGAACCCAAAAACATTGTTTGTTTGAGAAAAACTATTGGGCAATGCTAAACATGATGATGATGATGAGTAATGACTCGTGAGGACTTATGATAATGGATAAGAGACAGACTTTTTTGAAATTTTGTTTAGTTATTGGATTGTGTTAATCTACTATTTGTTCTTTCTTGAGAGTTGATTATTATATGACCCTAGTCCCATAAATATTATACGACTTTAGTCTCATTTATGAGTTATTTATGATATATTATGATTCATTTTAGATTTTGACATTTTGATAACTTTTTTTGGAATGAGAATCATGATGTTGCAACATGACATAGTCCATATTGTACATGGGCTATTTTCACGTTTCTTTAAATTTTCTTTATGTGATATGTATAAATCATAATATTTGAGTTTCGAACCATAGTATAGCTTGTCCAAAGACTAACTTTGACATAAGTGACAAGCCAATAATGAATCATAAATATGTAACGTTTTATTCTCAATCGACTCTCATGCATTATCACTCAAGTTCGATTGGCCTTTTTTTGTTTAAGAGAGAGTTCCATAGAGGCTTAGATTCTCTTTCCCTTGTTAAAACTATAGAAAATCACTATATAAAAAAACTTGCTTTTCTTATTTTACCCCCTCTTGAAAGAAACTTATGAAACACATTTTTGATGTTTTTGATTGCTATGATCTAATTGAAGATGCAAGTCATACTTGCCCAAGCAATGGGCCAAGTATCTGGTCCTCTCTCTTTTCTCAAAGAGAGGAAAAGGCAAGCTGAAATAGAGATTGTATGCACCATAGTTGAGCGCAATCTCTCTTTCCATATCCTTAAAGTGGATCGATGGAAGCGGATTGTGAAAGCAGAGTTGAGAGAGACATTGGAACGAAAACGGGAATGTCAATTTTCAGAAGGCGAAATGGGAGCGTGAATGCCATGCTATTAAGGAGATACGAGGAGTGCATGTTGCATAATATCCTTCTTGAGAATAATTTAAGACGTGTG
The DNA here is from genome assembly GCF_053477565.2 of Lygodium microphyllum. Lineage (NCBI taxonomy): Eukaryota > Viridiplantae > Streptophyta > Polypodiopsida > Schizaeales > Lygodiaceae > Lygodium > Lygodium microphyllum. Next base: position 155,677,842 of record NC_141136.1, on the reverse strand, counting down.
TTATTTAAAAAATTCAATATTGCAAGTTGAAATTTGGAAGATAGAGAAAGAAAATACAATTTTTAATTGATAATGGAGGCAAGGCCAAAAGTTTTCTGAGAATGTTTTTAAATAGACAAAATTTTTTCTAAAGAAAAGTAAGAATTCTATTAACGGATCTCGGAATTAAGTGTTCCATGGTAGAAAAAAACCAAGTACAAAGCAACCGTGTCTTAAATAGATAATTTGAAAACGTTTTTCAGAAAGTGTTTAAATAAATGTTTTAAACAATTTTTTTTTGAGCCATCTAAAAAATGTTTTGTAACAAACAATAAAAAACGATTTTAGGTAAAGAAAATTTTTTACAAAACGTTTTTGGAGCCTTCTAAAAAGCATTTTGCAACAAATGATTTTTTAACAAAATGTTTTTTGAGGCATTTATAAAATCATTTTGCAACAAATGATGAAAAACAAGGGTTTTAATAAAGAAATGTCTTTTATAAAACGTTTTTTGAGCCATCTAAAAATTGTTTTGCAACATACAATAAAAATGTTTTTAAATAAACAATTTTTACAAAACGTTTTTAAATTGGGCGAAAATCATCTTGCAACAAATGATAAAACTCAAACGTTTCTTTAAAAAACGTTTTTATTAAAGATTATGTTTTGCAATAAATGTTTCGACTTGGTATCTTATGAGGTAGTCTAATATTTTGAGAAACGTTTATATTAAAGATTACGTTTTGCAACAAACTTAAATAACCAAGCCTTCTAACATCTTTTAGAAAATGTTTTGTGCAAAAAACTTAAAGGATCAAGTCTTCTAACATCTTTTAGAAAACGTTTTGTGCAACAAACGTTTCAACTTGGGATTTTATGAATGAAAACGTAGCTTGAAATGTTTCAGGACCTGCTTGATATTGGTTTGGAAATGGTAGAAATCTGCTTAGCTCAGAGTGTGCAGATAGTAGAGAGAGTGTATGTGTTGTCACTACTCAATACTTGATTAGTTAGAAAGTATGTAACAAAAAGTACAAAGTACAACCCTTAGACTTTAGGGTTGTGTAGGTGCCTTAAGGAGTGTTCATACGTGAAAGTGTGCTGTGTGATAAGTAACCGAATTGTGTAACAAAATACACAAATAAAGAATAATACGACTAGGGGGAAAAACCTCTCTCACGGAGAGTAAAAAGTGCCCTAGTGTCCTATGTGCAGATTACCGACACTCCTATGTGAGCGTAGGCGTAAGTAAAACCCAACAAACCCCCTTGGAGTGAAAAGTGATCAACACACATGAAAGTATGCTGTGTGATAAGTGACCAAATTGTGTAACGAAATACACAAATAAAGAATAATATGACTAGGGGAAAAAACCTCTCTCACGGAGAGTAAAAAGTGTCCCAGTGTTCTACGTGCAAATTACCGACACTCCTACGTGAGCGTAAGCATGAGTAAAACCCAACAACCCCCTTGGAGTGAAAAGTGATCAACATACAAGGATCATCCACCAAAGGAGATCAAATTTAAAGCATTGCGAAAGCTTTAAATTTGTCGCAAGGAAAAGCTTTGGTGAAGATGTTTGCTACATTGTTGTTGGTAGGATAGTAGCCAAGGTTGATATCCCTTGCGTGTAGCCTCTCTCTTACAAAGTGATAATGTATCTCAACGTGTTTCGTGTGCGTGCATGAAACACTGGGTTCCGTGCCACTGCAATGGCACTCTGACTGTCAGTAAACAAAGGAGTAGGCGTTGTGATAGATATATCAAGATTAGCCAATAAACGTCTCAGCCATACACATTCAACTATAGTAGTGAAAGCTGCCTTGTATTCAGCTTCACAAGACGGTGTGGCAATAATGGATTGTTTCTTACTAAGATAAGAAATGCAAGAAGAGCCAAGAAAGAAACAAGTTCCACTCATAGGGTGACGAGAATCAAAATCTCTAGCCTAATTAGAATCATTGTAAGCATGTAACTGCAGTGGCCCCCCCTTGGCATAAAGCAATCAAAGAGTCCTAGTACCTTGCAAGTAAATGGAAACACGCTTCACAGCTTGGCAATGTGACATGCGTGGGCTGTGCATTTATTTGATCAGGGTTGAAATTGCAAACTGAATATCTAGCCTTGTGTTGCATATAATTGAGGCATCCAATTGCTAGAGCATATGTATGAATGTCAAACATGTCACTGCCATCATGCAAAGACAGATTAAGTCCAGTCTCCATTGGTGTACTTATAGGCTTGCAATCCTGGAAGCCAAATCTCTCAAGGAGTTTAACAATATATTTGGACTGTGACAATCCAATGCCTCTAGTATCATGAATAAACTGAATGCCCAAATAGTAATGCAAAGGCCCCAAATTTGACATTTCAAAAGTTTGCTGCAAATTTTTCTTAAATGCTGAAATCTAACCAGCATGTGTCCGTATGAGCAGAAGATCATCCTTATAAAGACAAATGACCAGCAAGGATCCTCCTCTTCATATATGTAAAGAGTAGACTTTGATGTGCTGTTAATGAACCCTTGGCTGAGTAAGAAGGCATAAAATTTGGCATACCAAGCTCGTGGAGCTTGCTTCAAACCATACAAAGCCTTTTTCAGCTTGCATACCAAGTGTTTGGATCCTTGAATTGCAAAACCCATGGGTTGTTGAGCATACACTTCTTCGTGAAGTTCCCCATGTAACAATGTAGTTTTAATGTCAAGCTAGTTCACGATCCAACTATAATGGGCAGCCAATACACCTGATAGTGGTCATACGGGATGCAGGAGCAGATGTTTCCTCATAATCAATGCCTTCCGTTTGGGCCTAGCCTTTTGCTGCAAGCCAGCCTTGTACTTATCAATGGAGCCATCCGCTTTTCGTTTCAGCTTATAGACCCATTTCGTATCAATGGCTTTCTTTCCAATAGGCAATGTAACTAAATCCCATGTTGGATTCTTCATGATAGAATTATATTCAGCTTGCATAGTTGCCGTCCAATTCACACTTTATTGTGTATCCTCAAAAGAATTAGACTCATTATCATCAAGTGTGTTCATTGCCATAACAAACTCCATAGCCATCTAGGTATTTGTTTGGCCTCATGATTATGTATATGCTCTTGATGAACCTCAAGTTTAGTATCTTGTTGAATATTCAGATCAATGATATGCTGAATTTTTGCATTATTTAATGGAGCAGCTGGTTGAACATTTTGTTCATTTAATGAAGTTTTGGCTGTATCACCAAAAGAAATAGGCAGCAACCCTTCAAACACATCGTTTGCAGCCTAATATGTGTCATAACCAGCAAGAGATAATTTTGATTTTTCATCAAAAATCACATCTCTATTGACAAGCACTTCGTACAATCTGTACCCTTTGCTTTCACTACTAGACCCCACAAATATGCACTTGATAGCCTTATTATCCAACTTTTTTCTCAATACTTTGGGAATATGAGCATATATAAGACACCCAAAAGTACGAAAGTGACCAACTGAAGGTTTATGGTTGTTCCAAGCCTCAAAAGGCGTGGCACCTATTCAAAACATGACAAGCACACGTAACTACTTCCATCCAAAATCCACGTGGTAATTTTTAAGTTTTCAGTATACATTTGGCCGTCTCCCCCCTTTGTTTGAATGGAGAGTCTTAATCTGACAGCTAGATTGATTTTTCACAAGTGCAATAAAAGCCAAAAATGCATCATACACTTCTGACTTTTTTACCAACGAATAAACCCAATAAAAACGAGTAAAGTCATATCCACCCAATGACTTTGTCTGCATGGGTCCACATATATCTAAATGCACAATTTGCAACCTGGCCATATCTTTAAAAGCAATATCATGAGGGAAAAAAAACGATTCATTTTTTCCAAAATGCATCCCTCACAAATGTGCTCAGGAGGTCTCTCCAAGAGAGATAAGCCTTCCAACCTTTGAGTACGATGTATAAGTATTAAACTGCCATAGTTTACATGCCCTATGCGAGCATGCCATAATTGTGCTTGAGACATAGTAGGAGTAATAGTAGATGCTAAATAAACTGATCGATCAATTGAATGAGCATCTAACTCATAAGGTCCATGATATAATGTGCTGGTGTGTACCAAAGTCAAGAATTCCTAATCTGTGACCATGCATTTATCATTATCAAATGTGACTTGCATTCCACATTTTGCTAAAGAAGAATGGATAGCAAATTCTTCTTGATCCTTGGCACATATAAAGCATCTTGCAACTGGAGAGTAGAGCCATCAATGGCTTTCAAGGCAATCTCTCCAACACCTCTAGGATAAGATGCATAGTTGGTTCATTGTATTGATTTGCCAATAGGAGCTATAACAATAGAGGTAAAGTGGATCACCCACTTGATTTAAAGCACCATTCCAAGCAAGTAAACAAGCAACCTTATAAACTCTCTAAGTGTGAACGTGAAGAGGTTGCAAAGCAAGTCAAGGAGCTGTTGGAGATGGGTTTCATTGAACCAAGTTCTTTCCCTTATGCATCCCCTATCTTGTTACTCAAGAAGAAAGATGGCTCTTTCTGCATGTGCATTGACTACAGAGACTTGCACAAAATCACAGTGAAGAACCGCTACCCCATCCCACGGATTGACGACTTGCTGGATGAGTTGAAAGGAGCATGCTTTTTCATTAAGATTGACTTACGCTCTAGCTACCATTAGATTCGTATGAGGGAGGGAGATGAGATCAAAACAACCTTCAGGATTGATCGTGGGCTTTATCATTTTCTAGTGATGCCTTTTGGGTTAACTAATGCTCCCGCCACATTTCAGAGCCTCATGAACAAAATACTTCAATCCTTTATGTTCAAATTTGTGCTCATTTTCTTTGACGAGATCCTCATTTACAGTAAGTCACCGGAGGAGCACTTGGGACATGTCAGAAGGATGTTTGACATATTGCGAGAGCATCGACTCTTTGCTAAGGAGAGCAAATGTATCTTCATGAAAATATCTGTGGAGTACTTGGGACACATTGTGAGCAAAAATGGCATACAGGCTGATCCGAAGAAGTGTAATGTGTTAGGGACTGGTCCACTCCATCCACCACCACTTCATTGCGTGGCTTCCTTGGTCTCTCTTCATTCTATAGACACTTCATTAAGCACTATACTACCATTGCAGCACCTTTGACTGATTAATTAAAAAAGGAATCATTCTTTTGGGATGCCACTGCTGACATAGCTTCAAGTAGTTAAAGGATGTGCTTACTTCCGTCCCCATCCTTGTCTGCCTTGACTTCTCTAAGTTGTTTACCATTCATTGTGATGCCAGTGGTAGGGGTATTGGTGCAGTATTGCTGCAAGAGCATTGTGTGATTGCATTTGAGAGCTGCAAGCTTAATGAGAAGGAGATGCAAATGAATGTGTATGATCAGGAAATGTTGGCCATCCTCCATGCTATCAAGAAATGGCATCACTATTTGTATGGCAGCCACTTCCGAGTAAAAAGTGACCACCAAGTCCTCCAGTATTTCTTGACTCAGTCCACTTTGACCCCTAAGCAAAGGCAATGGGTGGCAACATTACAAAACTATGACTTTGACATTTCTCTCACTTGGGGCAAAGGTAATATAGTGGTGGCTGATTCACTCTCTCAGATGTGGGCATACAGAGTATCCTCTATTTCTAAGTTGCATAGTGATTGGATTGAAGAGCTTCAAGAAGTTTATTTGTTAGATGATAACTTCAGCCACATCTTCCTGAAATTACAGCGGGGTCATGACTGAAAACTCCGAATATTAGCTCAAGCATAGCCTTATTTGGTCCCACAACAAGATCGTCATCCCGCACACTTCCCCTTCACACAGAAGATCATGGAAGAGATGCATTCTTGCCCCACTGCTGGTCACTTGGGTATTTTCAAAACAAATGACAGGTGAAACTGGTCTATGACTCACATAAAGCGGTGTTCCTTCAATTAACACCTCTCTTTTCATACACACACAAACTGAGACCTCACTCCCTCGCTCAACCTCGCTCAACACCAGATTGGCCCCGAAGACCGGCGCCCCTCTTGGTATTTCTTTATCAATTAAAAGTTGGAAAGTTACAAAAAATTAAGTGTTCCAAAATACATAACCTATGAACAGTTGGTTTTCATCTTGTCTGAGTAAATCCCAGCTGCATAAGGACAGTACAACATGACCAAAACAACATCCCTTTTAGGAAAGCATTTTCTGTGATCATAACTCAATAATTCGTGTGTAGAATTGCAGTCTCTAGAACTCTGTATTTACTGTTTTGCTGTCCAGCGTATCCAGAACAACATTCCTTTTAAGAAAGCATTTTCTGTGACCATAACTCAATGTTTCATGTGCAGAATTGCAGTCTGCAGAACTTTGTATTCACTTTTCTTACTGTCCGGCATATCCAGTTGATTCATGTGCAGAATTGCAGTGTGCAGAACTCTGTATTCACTGTTCTTACTGTCCAGCATATCCAAAACAACATCCCTTTTAGGAAATCATTTTCTATGACCATAACTCAATGATTATGTGCAGAATTGCAGTTTGCAGAACTCTGTTTCACTGTTCTTACTGTCCAGAGTATTTAGAACAACATCCCTTTTACCCTAGCATCATTCCAGCAGTAAAATAGTCCCACAAACTCAACTAAATCAGAGCTGAAAAACCTTGTTCCTGTGTTGCATGGTCATCACTTTCTTTAGTTCCTGCATTGGAGAAGCCAACAGCCTCTTGAACTTGACAGTGAGGCTCTTGCCTCAGCAGAAGTACAAAGAAAACACAGAACTGTACCTTCAATGGAATCAGCCCATCATGCAAAGCATTTCCTCTAAGAATAGAAAGAGAGTTGACTAGAGGGAGCAAGCTCTACCTCTGAACATGAGTCAGAGACGACGAAGTACTCTCCATAGCTGATGTACTTGTAGCAATCTGCCCTCAACTCCTTAAAACTTCACTCTCAGATTTGCCCCTCATGCCTATTACGTTTTTAAAAAAAATGCTCTCTCTCTCTCTCTCTCTTTTTTTTTTCGTAACTCTCTCTCTCTCTCTCTCTCTCTCTCTCTCTCTCTCTCTCTCTCTCTCTCTCTCTCTCGGGAATTTGTGCCACATGGCATACATGTAACAATTTTCCCGTTTAAACCTTCCGGTCTAAAATTCTCCATGATCGGTGCAAAATTTAACCTCGGCACAGACCAGATAATTAATCCTGGTGCAAAAACAAAGATAATGACGCGAACAGATTCTGGTGTCCAAAAAGTCCAAAAATAGTAACTCCTTAAACTTTAGGGATGGTGACCCCTGCATTTCTCAAGTTTTTTTGAGCAACTTTTATCATTGCAACCACATCAAAAAGTGTAATGTGGCTCAATTACGGTGACTTTTATTCCGTGAGTATTCTTACATATGTATCTTCTGTCTTGGCCAGGCTCATTGTCCTGCACCATCTCTAGTGGCTAAGCACACAGTCCCAAACCATTGGCATTCTATTCTTCAGTGCCCATTCAATATGGAACCGGTCCTAAGGCTTAGACAAACCATTAGTCCAATTTGTCCCATGGCTACCTCTTCTTGCCATGCAAAGACTTTGGCTTAATCCAAGAGAACTTTGGGGGTAAAAAGCAACAACAACTAAAGAAAAGAAAAAGAAAATATTTATATAAGTAAATAAGGAAAGCAACTGCAGAAAGTGTCACCACTTGGTGACATACTCTCCTCTTGAAAGAAGCAAGCGACCTTGATTGCATGCCACACATGCTAACGGATGACACAGGACGATAACAAGATTCTCCATGTTATTAGTGCCATCCCATGTATCACTCGCTAACAGATGACACGGGGCGGTGGTAGGAGTTTTCCCACTACCATTTGTGTCATTGCAAGTTCAAGTCTCACATAGGTGGAGGATCACATCATGTATCCAACTATGATTACTAGGAGCCTTTCTAATATACATGTTTTCGGATGCAACGCAAGGGGGCGATAGCACGTATCCCCGAACTATTAGTGTCACAACATGTATAATCATTCAACTGAAGTGTAACAAATACAACTTCAAAGCATTGAGATTTTATTCAATGATATACATGTTAATGCTGAGTGTAAACCATACATTGTGCATTATTTAATGAGATGCCGTATTGAATTGTACAATAGAAAATGTACATTGCTTCAAAAAGCATTCTAAGTCACTGTAGATTCCAGTAAGAAAGCTTCTCGGTAAAGTTGCAATAATTGAGGAGAATCTGTCAATTTAGCCTCTTCCATCCATTTGGCATCCATTGGTGAATAGTTCTTGAACTTCACCAAAAATCTTCTTATAACTCTACCTTTCACTTTCCTATCCTTATGTGCCAGGATTTACTCAGGAACTAGAATCTCATCTAATTTCTCTACTTCAGGCTGTTCCTCTTGAACCATATCTTGTGGCACTTCACCAATAAAAGGCCTCAATAGGTTCACATGGAATGCATTATGAATTTTCCAATTCTCTGGCAATTTTAGCCTATATGCCACGTCATTGATCTTCTCTCAGACTTGAAAAGGGCCATAGTAACGGATACTCAGCTTTGGAAATAAACATTCCTTGCCCTTCTGTTTTCTTAAATGTGCCTTTTCAAAACGCAATAAGACCCAATCATCCTTTTTGAACAAGAGTTCCCGACGATGACTATTAGCAACTCTTTTCTGTTTAGCTTGTGACTTTTCTAAGGCATACTTGACCTTTTTATATGCTTCTTCCCAATCTTTTACATAACGATCTACTTCAAAAATGTTATCTTTTGTCTGCAAAATAGGAGGCAATTTCTTTCCATCTTTCACAATCTCAAAAGGTGCTTTGCTAGTAGATGAGTGCACTGTATTATTATATGCATTCTCAACCAATGGCAAGTAGCGTTCTCAAGAAGTCTTATGATCTGAAACATAACACTTCAGTAGATCTAAAATAGTCGAATTTGCTTCTTCAGGCTGTCCATCAGTTTGTGGATGGAAGGAAGATGAAAATTTCAGCGTAGTGCCCAAACAAGCTAGTCATTCTTGGGTCCCTATCATTGACAATTGATCGTGTCATTCCATGGTACTTGAAGATATTTTGCATAAATATCTTTACCATGTGTTTTGATTTAAAATTTTTTCTTATAGGAATGAAATGTGCCTGTTTGTTGAATGTGCAAATGATAGTCGAGATTCCATCATTCCCTGAAGAAGTTCTTGGAAGATCAAAAATGAAATCCATAGCAATACTTTCCCATGGCCTTTCTGGAATAGGCAGTGGTTGCAATAATCTTGGTGCCTTCTGTCTATCAAATTTGACCTTTTGGCATACAAGGCAAGATTTGACATATGCATTAACATTAGATCTCAAGGCTGGCCAATAGAAGAAAGTCTCTATCGCTTTGACTGTAGCATCAATACCACGATGTCGTGCATACGGTGGAGCATGACTTTCTAATAAAATTTTTGGCCTTAGCTGTTTTGTAACGCATAGTCTTCCATGCATCACGATAAAGCCTTCTTTGAACACATAATGATCATGATGTTGGCCATTGATCAACTGTTCATAGATTTCAGAGAAATCTTCGTCATCAGCATACTGCTCTTTCATATCATCCAATTCATGGTGATAAGAGATTGAAACAGTTGACACATGTGGTTTGCGAGATAAAGCATCTGCAACTACATTCACTATATGAAAATGAAACATAGATAGGAAATTTGCCCAACGCGTGTGTTTCTCTGACAATTTAGCTTGTGTGAGAAAGTATCCAAGTGTTTGATGATCTATTTGCACTACAAAATCAGCACCAAGCAAATAGTGCTTCCAACTAGAAAGTGCATGGATCACAGCCAATAACTCTTTCTCATAAACTTGGTAAGTCCTTTCAATGACAGAGAGTACTCTATTCTCGTATGCCACAACTTGGCCATTCTGCATTAATACAGCACCAATGCTATTTCCACATGCGTCACACTGCACTACAAATGGCTTAGACATATCTGGCAAAATAAGTACTAGATCTGTAGTCATTTCCCCCTTAAAACATCTAAATGCTGATTTCTCTTTGTCAGTCCATTGCCATTTGACATCCTTCTTTTCAAGCGCATGAAAAGAAGAAGCAATCTCTGCAAAGTGTCTTACAAATCTTATGTAGTAAGAGCATAGGCCAAGGAAACTGCGGACATTATGAACAGTTTTCAAGTCTGGCCAAGAGACAATTGCTTCTATCTTTGCAGGATCCATCTTCACACCATCTTTAGAAACTATGTGCCCAAGGAAGTGAATCTCTTCCAAAAAGAATTCACTCTTCTTGCCACTAATGAGCAATTTGTTATACTTAAGCTCATTAAAGACTGTAACTAAGTGTTTTCTATGCTTCTCTTCATTCTTTGAAAAGATAATCATATCATCAAAGAATGTGCCAACAAAACTTTGATAAGGGCGGAAAATTCTATCCATCATCCTGTTAAACGTAGGAGGAGCATTAGTAAATCCAAATGGCATGACTAAAAATTCATAGGGACCAAATGTCGTTCTAAAAGCAGTCTTATGGATATCCTCTTGCCTGATTCTAATCTGATTGTACCCACTTTTCAAATCTATCTTGCTAAACATTCTTGCTCCTTGTAGTCGATCAAGAATGTCATCTATCCTCGGAATTGGAAACCTATTCTTGATCATGTTCTTATTCAAGGCTCTGTAGTCAATACACATTCGCCAAGAGCTGTCCTTTTTTTGAACTAGCAACATAGGTGAACAAAACGGGGAACTACTAGGCTGAATTAGTCCCTTCTCTAAAAGCTCATTAACGTATGCCATAATCTCTTTTTGTTGTGTTGCACTGACCTTGTACGGTGGCCTAATGGGCGGCTTAGTCCCTGGAATAAGATCTATGGTATGATCTTCAGGCCTCTCAGGACGTAACTCTCCTAGTAACGAATCTGAGAAATAGTCACTAAATTTATCCAGGAAAGCCCTTCAACTTTCATCTAGTACAGACACATTACTGTCAACTTCATTAACTTGCTTTGCAAAAACCAAGTACGTAGAAATATGATTTTTCATTACAGAAGTAATTGCAGAAGCAGAAAGAACTGGGACAAACTCTCCTTTAAGCTTCACATCTAACACATGAGTCTTGCCCCTATGTACAAGGATAATCGTTCTATTGTAAGTATCCAAGATAGCATGCTTCTTGTGGCACCATGGAATACCCAACAGAACATCACAGCCCTCCAAAGGCATAATATGGAATTCCTCTGTGTCCACATAGCTCTGAATGTGCATATGGAGTTTGCCAAGAATGGGGGTGACAGGTTCAGTATGTCCTGGGCATGCCAAATCAACTTGTCGAACTGGTCCCATTTCCTTGGGACATATACCCAGCTTAGCTGCCAATGCTGGTGAGATAAAGTTTGCACGAGCTCCAGGATCAATGAATATAAGCACTGTGGAATCTCTGATCTTTCCCCAAGCTCTAGACAATTCCGTAGCATCATCAGGCAATTGATCTCCCACCATATCAAGCACTAAGCCTGTTGGGAATAAAGGCCCTCGTGTCTTTTAAATGTGCTCAGGTGTGAACACACCCTTAGCACTTTCTACTTTCATATATATATCTATCTAAAAACCTAAAGTTGTACACTCATCATTGTACCCAAAAATTGTGTTCACTCTCCTGACTACTCTGCTCTCTCTCACTCTCTCTCTCTGCTGCTAGCAAGGACTGAGTGTCTCGATCCTTGTGCTCCCTGTCACTACAAACTGGTATCAGAGCTTCGGCCAAGGTGTTTGCGCTCCTTGGAGTCCATGCGAGACATCTCTAGTGTTTTGCTTGCGCGAAATCATCAGGTCGCCACTGATCTCAGGCACATGTGTGTGCTACACTGTCAGTCGACAGTCTAGAAACCTCGACAGGTCGTTTTTTAACCATACGACAATAGGCATTGACCTGGTAGGCAGGTGACAGCAGGCGTAAACCAAACGACTTCTGTAAAATGGTGCTGCATGATGGGGCCAGAGGCAATGACCTGCGCGATAGGGCTGCACAAAAGACAATGCGGATGGGAGACGGCAGCCAGGCGTTAGACAGGGGTGACTAGCGGTTGACTTCACAGGCGTGCGATGGATGGGACCAGCGGGGCTCATGGGCGCACGACTGATGGGTCAACGGACCGGTCATTCAATTTTTTGTTCTTTCAAATTTTTTGAAATTCCTCTCTCTCTAACCAGAGTTTGTGCGTGCAAGCACAAAAGGTTAGATTTGTGCAATCTTGGCCCATAAATTTGGGGCTTCTCCAGACCGAGTACTATTCATGCAAAATTGAGGCATCTGCATCAAAAATTGCAGATATTGTGCGCATTTGAATTGGGGATTTTGCCAAAATTATTGAAATTTTGCTTATCTGAGTGAAATTTCTCAACATTGGACCCATAAAATTTGGGGCTTTTATTGTATGGGTGAAATTCTGTTCAGTTGAGTCAGATTGGCTGACATTGGTGCACATTTGGACCCGAAAAATTTGGGGCTTTTGCGAAATTTTGTGAAATTTTACTAAATTTTCCCGGTTTATGCTTTCGAGAACATGTATTAATGTAATTGGGACAGATTGGTCATTGAAATTTGGGGATTTTGCTGAAATTTCTCTATTTTGGCAAAATTGGCCTATTCTATGCATGTCAGAGACAGTTCAGATGTATGGTTAATGATTTGAGCACAAAAATTTTGGGGCTTTTGACTGTGCATGTCAAATTTTATGCCCGTGGGTACATGTACAACAGAAATTGCAGCTAAAATTTGGGTTTTCTCATGTAATGTGATGTATTTGCCCTTGGAACAGCCGTAATCAGCTGTGGAATGCTGTAGCACATGGTTTGGTGCTTCTGAAAATTTACTTACAGATCTGAAATTTCCGCTTCTACGTGGTCATTTATTGCTGGTTGGTACTTGTTTGTACCTTGGTCACTTGTGTGACAATTTGGGCCTCCATTTACTGAATTTTTTTTGTCACATTTGGGCTAAAAATCATGGCTGGCAGTAGTGACAACAGTAATCTCATGCACATAAAGAAGCTTGAAGGAGCACATAATTTTGCAGTCTGGCAAAAACAATGCTACAATATCCCGTTGCAAAAGAAGCAAGCAAAGCTGATTAAGACCAAAGGGGCAAAGCCCTCAGACATGGAACATGAAGATTGGGATGAGTTAAATGAGCTTGCACTCAACTATCGAGCTATCGATTTCTAATGCCTTGCTGTTTAATATTGAAGGTTTGGATTCTGCATATGCTATTTGGAGTCGACTGGGAAGAACTGTATGCATAGAAGAGTGTTGCAAGCAAAGTGTATTGGCTGAAAAAGCTTATGGATTTGCGTATGAAAGAGGGTACAGCAATGTCTACTCATTTGAGTGAGTTTAACTTCATTTTCAGCTAGCTGGTTGCCTTGAAGTTCTTGATTGATGAAGAATTTAAGGCTACATTCTTGCTTTGCACTCTTCTAGAGAGTTGGGATACATTTAGGACTGCTATGAGCAATTCTAATGCGATTCTTTTGTATGCTGATGTAGAGAGTGCTCTACTCATGGAAGAAATGAATCGGCAGAACAATGCATTCAATAAGTCTTCCAGTGCTTTGTATACTAGGGGCAGATTACAACAGAAAGGAAAATCTGATAGCTAGGGACGTAGTAAATCATATGGCAAAGATGTTGAATGCCATCATTGTGGCAAGAAGGGACACTTTAAATGTGACTGCTACAAATGGAAGAAAGAGAAAGGAAAGGGCAAGAAGACAGATGATAGCAAGGAAGAGAAAAAAGAGAGTCAACCTAAGAAGAGCAGTGTCAAAATTGAAGAGGTGAATGTAGTTACTCACAATAGTGACAGTGAGAATGATGTACTCTTTGTCTCTTCACACTTTGGTGCACATGCTTTACTTGTAGATACAAATGATGACATGCATACCTGGATTCTTGATTCAGGTGTTTCCTTTCATGTTTGTGAGTGGTTCTCTGCCTATATAGGGGGTCGACATGGTGTTGTCCATCTTGGGGACAACTATGCATGTGACATTGCAGGTATTGGTAGTGTGCAGTTGCAGTTTCAGCATGGTTCTGTCTTCATACTTCAGCATGTACAGCATGTACCTCAGCTCAAGAAGAGCTTGATTAGCATAGGGCAACTAGATGATGATGGATTTCATACCACCTTCGGTGATGGGAAATGGAAGATCTGTAAGGGATCTAGAGTGATTGCTAGAGGTTGTAAAAGTGATACCTTGTATTCTCTCCATGTATCTAGTGCGAGTGATCATGTTTTTGGCGTGACTGAGCAGCCAAGTATATCTTTGTGGCATGGCTGGTTGGGACACATGAGTCAAACTGGAGTGAAAGTGCTCTCTCGTTTGGGTTACTTGCCTTGTCTTCGTTATGCTGCTTTTGAGCATTGTGATCATTGTGTTTATGGTAAACATGCACAGACGTCTCATAAAAAGTCTATTTCACTGAAATCTTCTCCTCTAGAGTTAGTACATTCCGATGTATGTTAGATACTAGGATTATCTTTAGGAAAAAAGAAATATATTGTCACCTTTGTCGATGATGCTATACGAAAGGTATGGATTTATCCTATTCCTAGCAAGGATAAAGTGCTTGACAAGTTAAAAAGATTCTTGGCATTGGTTGAAAATCAGACTGATAAGACACTCAAGTGTCTTTGCTCTGACAATGGTGGGGAATATGTGTCCAAGGCCTTTCAGGCATTTTGTGACAGCAAAGGGATAAAGAGGGGGACTCATTGCCCCTCATAATCCACCCCAAAATGGCGTTGCAGAGCGTATGAATCGGACCATACAGGATAAGGTCCGTACAATGTTGTCTCATGCTGTATTACCCCATGGTTTTTGGGCAGAGGTTGTTATGACAGCCGTACACTTGATTAATTGGTCACCAAACAAGTCTTTTGGGGGAGGGGGGGGAGTTTCCCAAGAAGTGTGGTCGGGCAAGCCATCTTCATATGCTCACCTGAAAGTGTTTGGCTGCGAGGCCTTTGTGTACATTTGTAAAGAAAAACACAGCAAACTTGAGCCAAAGTCCTGTAAATGCATTTTCCTAGGATATGGTAACGAGGGTGAAATGGGGTATAGATTATGGGATCCCAAGAAAAGGAAAGTAGTATGTAGCAATGATGTTATCTTCCGGGAAGATGGCATGCATAAACAGCTCGAAAAGACTGAGGAGATCCGTAGGGTTGTATTCCGGAAAGAAATACCTTTTGGACAGCAAAATGTGCCCGCTGTACAACAGCAAATACCTACTGTAAATGAACCTGTAAATTTAGAAAATAATGCTGAAAATGATCAGCGAGCTATTGCCCATGATAATGAGCCACTATATGTGCAAGAACAGCCAGGACAACAAGCTGTTAATGCTGATTTGCAATTTGAAATGCTAGGACAGCAAGCTGAAAATGCTCAACAGCCAGCAAACAATGATCATTGGGTTAGGAGATCATCTAGGGCTACTAGACAACCTGATAGATTCATTCTTGGTGCAAATAATGTGGCTAATTATGTCACGTTGACAGACTGTGGTGAACCATCTTGCTTCAAAGAAGCAATGGACAGACAAGACATCAAGAAATTGTATAAAGCCATGTTGTCAAAAATGGAATCTCTTGAGAAAAATGGCACTTGGGACTTGGTGCAGTTGCCTAAAGGGAAGAAAACACTTCCATGCAAATGGGTTTACAAGATGAAGGTCACTTCTGGTTCCTCACCAAAGTAAAAGCAAGATTGGTTGTGAAGGGGTACAAGCAGGAACATGGAATTGACTTTGATGAGATCTTCTCTCCTGTAGTCAAGATGACTGCATTGAGAACCATTTTGGACTTGGTTGCAGCTGAAGATATGGAGCTCATACAGATGGATGTAAAGGCGCATTCTTACATGGTGATCTGCATGAAGATATATATATGCAGTAGCTTAAAGGGTTTGTGGAAAAAGAAAAAGAGAAGATGGTATGTAAAGTCAAAAGGAGTTTGTATGGGCTGAAACAAGCACCAAGAGAATGGTATCATAAGTTTGATACATTCATGTAGTCTCTAGGTTTCCATAGAAGTCAAGTGGATCATTGCTTGTACACCAAGAAGATAGCAAATGGCAGCGTGATTATCTTGGTTTTGTATGTTGATGACATACTGATTGCTGACAGGGATACTCATGCCTTGGACTCATTGAAGCAAAGTCTTCATGGTAGCTTTGGCATGAAGGATCTTGGTGATGCAAATCACATTCTTGGCATGCGAATACTCAGAGAGCAGGAGTATATCTCCAAGGTTTTACAGCATTTCAATATGGAGGGGGGGAAAAGGATTGGGGTTCTATTGCCTCCATATGTGAAACTCAGTGTAGAAGACAGGCTTACATCTGATGATGAGACGGCTGAAATGGCCAAGATACCATATGCTTCAACTGTTGGAAGTTTGATGTATGCTATGGTTGCCACACGTCCTGACATTGCCTTTTTGCAGTGGAAGTGGTTAGCAGATACATGGCAAACCCTAGTAAAAAGCATTGGGAAGCAGTGAAAGGTATTATGAGATACCTCAAAGTCACAAAGGAGTTGTGCATGTGCTTTGGAAAGCAGAAGGCATCTGTCATTGGCTTTACGGATGCAGACTATGTTGGACATGCGGATTGCAGAAGGTCCATTCTAGGTATGTGTTTACCTTCACAAGAGGAGCAGTCTCTTGGATCTCCAGGCTTCAAAAGTGTATTGCATTGTCTACTACAAAGGTAGAGTATGTGGCTGCCACACTGAGGCATGCAAGGAGGCTTTATGGCTTTCACGTCTGGTGGGAGAGCTTGGCATTATAGAGTTACCTGTTCTCCATTGTGATAGTCAGAGTGCTTTCATGCTAGCATAGAATCCCGTCTTTCATGCGAAGACGAAGCACATACAGGTGAAGTACCACTTCATTAGAGATGTACTTGACAGCAAGAGCATTGAGCTTGTAAACGTGCATACAGATGATAATCCTGCAAACCTTCTCACGAAGGGTCTTCCAACAGAGCGGTTTGCTTATTGCCGACAGATGATGGGAGTTGGATAGATATATGTATTTCAGCTTTGTACATACCTAGACTTAGATGATTCTTTTTTTCTCTTAAGGCACATTGCCTTTAGGTGGGAGGTTGTTGGGAATAAAGGCGCTCATGTCTTTTAAATGTGCTCGGGTGTGAACATATCTTTAGCACTTGTACTTTCATATATATATATCTATCTAAAAACCTAAAGTGGTACACTCGTCATTGTATCCAAAAATTGTGTTCACTCTCTTGACTACTTTGCTCTCTCTCACTCTCACTCTCTCTGCTGCTAGCAAGGACTGAGTGTCTCGATCCTTGCGCTCCCCGTCACTACAAAGCCAATGCTGGGTTTCTTTTTACTTGGCGCATCTTTATCCTCCGCATCTTTAGAAGATTGCTGTGGGCACTTAGAAGCAATATGGTCTTTTTGTTCACATATAAAATATTTCCCAGCCATCATTAAAGCCTTTCATGATTTGCCAAAAAGGGGCCTCTTCTGTCCTTTACCCTGTTTAAAAGAAGTCTGAGGTTGCTGCTGAAATCTTTTCTTCCAAAAAGACTTCTTTGTAAAGCTAGTATTTTCTGGAAATTGCTTCTTTTTCTTGCCAAGATCCTGCTTAAACTGAGAATCCTTCTTTTCACTGCCTTTAAAGCTGTCAGCTTTTCCTTTCAACAATGCATTTGCCACACCAGCATTTTCAATTAACTGTACCATATTCGTAACCCTAGTCTTGGTACAATAATCCCTGATGGCTTCGGATAAACCGCAACAATACTTTTCAATTTGTTCTGACAGGGGCACCGTTTTGTAAGAACTCATGGGCAAAAGTGCCTCCCAAAATTTCTTATTGTACTCTTCTAAATCCGCACAATTTGCTGCGTCCAATTTATGCCATGTAGTCATGACATCTACTTCAAACGTGTTAGTTAACCATGAGGCTGTAAACAACTGTTTGAAATGGACCCAAGTGGCAGGCGCATATCCTTGCATCGACAATATGTTCCACCATTGCAAAGCATTACCTTTCAAAAAAGTTGCAGCCTTCTGCACCTTCTCAGTAAAATTCCCTCTAGTGTAGGTTGCATCAAACTATTGTATAAATGTCAAAGCTTTCAGCTTATATTGCATACCACTAAAGGTTTTAAACTTTAATGCCTGACCACTCTCTTTATAGTCTTTAGGCTTTGCACTTTACGGTGTTAGGTTGTCATAGACAGGTGGCTGTAAAAAGGGGAGTCCCTTAGGCACATTATCAGCATTCATTTCATATATCTTAGCTGCCATATACCCACTAGGCTGAAAAAAAACCAGGCGCTGCATTTTGTACTCAAGGCATCAAATAAGGACTCTGCAAAGTTTGATAACTGGGCTATAGACCAATATTAGTATAAAGTGGGTTCATTGCCTCAATAGGCATCATTCATGGTGGTCCTGTAGGCAAGTATCCTTGATAACCCATGAGTAATCCAGCCATTGCTTGAAAAACTCACCCACCACCAAAGTAACCAGGATAAGTAGCAAATTGAGGAGGAATAGGCTGCTGTGCCACTTGTGCATAATTGCCTTGACCATTCACTGCCTGATCGTGTGCTTGTGCTTCTTGTTGTATTGGACATGTCTCCATGTTTGGTGTCTTTTCCACATGCTCACGCACATTAGAGGTTTGCCTTTTTGAGTGCTCCATGGTATGATGTGATGACTCAACTTGAGAATCCTCATTATGTGACTTCAAAATTTTTTGCATCTGAGGATTCTTTACAAGTTGTTGGAAAGAGCCAACCATACTGAGGAGTTGTGCCATAAACAAGTCCTCCTGTTCTTGCTCCTCATCCTGTGGTTCAATGTCGGTTCTAGAAGGTGTTGACACCTGTGCACCGATACTCTCTCTTCGGTGTCTATGAGCAGAAGAACTCTCTTCTTCATGAGGGAGTTTTCCTTTGCCTTTATCCATGTCTGCCATTTCTCTAGTCGTGTAATCTCTGTAAAACCTGAAGTGTATAGCCTTTTCACCCAAAACTGTCCGAGCTTAAATTCTTACAGAAAAGAATTTAAATCTTAGGGATGGAACCATGAAACCGTTCTATGACTCACATAAAGCGGTAGTTCCTTCAATTAACACTTGGTCTTTTCACACACACACACAAACAGAGACCTCACTCCCTCGCTCAACACCAGATTGGCCCCAAATACCGACGCCCCTCTCGGTATTTCTTTATGAATTAAAAGATGGAAAGTTACAAAAAATGAAATGTTCCAAAATACAAAACCTGTGAATAGTTGGTTTTCATCTTGTCTGAGTAAATCCCAGCTGCATAAGGATAGTACAACATGATCAAAACAACATCTCTTTTAGTAGAAAAGCATTTTCTATGACCATAACTCAATAATTCATGTGCAGAATTGCAGTCTGCAGAACTTTGTATTCACTGTTCTTACTGTCCAACATATCCAGAATAACATCCCTTTTAGGAAAGCATTTTCTGTGACCAGAACTCAATGATTCATGTGCAGAATTGTAGTCTGCAGAACTCTGTATTCATTGTTCTTATTGTCCAGCATATCTAGAACAACATCCCTTTTACCTTGGCATCATTCGAGCAGTAAAATAGTCCCACAAACAACACTAAATCAGAGCTGAAAAACCTTGTTTTTGCGTGGTATGGTCATCACTTTCTTTAGTTTCTGCATTGGAGAAGCCAACAACTGCTCCTGAACCTGGACAGTGAGGCTCTTGCCTCAGCAAAAGTGCAAAGAAAACACAAAAATGTACCTTCAATGGAATCAACCTATCATGCAAAGTATTTCCTCTGAGAATAGAGAGAGAGTTGACCAGAGGGAGCAAGCTCTACCTCTATACATGAGTCAGAGACAAAGAAGTACTCTCCATAGTTGATGTACTTGCAGCAATTTGCGATCAGCTCCTCAAAACTTCACTCTCAGATCTGCCCCTCATGCCTATTACGTTTTTAAAAAAAATACACACACACACACACATTCTCTCTCTCTCTCTCTCTCTCGGGAATTTGTGCCACATGGTATACATGTAACAATTTTCCTGTTTAAACCTTCCGGTCTAAAATTCTCCATGATTGGTGCAAAATTTGACCTTGGTATAGACCAGAGAATTAATCCTCGTGCAAAAACGAAGATAATGACGTGAACAGATTGTGGGGTCCCAAAATAGTAACTCCCTAAATTTTAGGAATGGTGACCCCTGCATTCCTCAAGTTGTTTTGAGCAACTTTTGTCATTGCAACCACATCAAAAAGTGTAATGTGGCTCAATTACGGTGACTTTTATTCTGTGAGCATTCTTACATGTGCATCTTCTGTCTTGGCCAGGCTCATTGTCCTGCACCATCTCTAGTGGCTAAGCACACAGTCCCAAACCACTGGCATTCTATTCTTCAGTGCCCATTCAATATGGAACCGGTCCTAAGGCTCAGACAAACCATTAGTCTAATTTGTTCCAATGGCTGCCTCTTCTTGCCATGCAAAGACCTCGGTTTAATCCAAGAGAACTCTAGGGGTAAAGAGTAACAACAACTAAATAAAAGAAAAATAAAATATTTATATAAGTAAATAAGGAAAGCAACTGTAGAAAGTGTCACCACCTGATGACAATAGGATTGCCAAGAGCTTTCATTGGAAAGGCTTATGGAGGGATGTCAAGGACTTTGTGACCAAATGTGTTCCATGCCAACAGAACAAGGACAATACACTTAGACGTACTGGTCTTTTGCTAACCCTCCCTATTCTTGAAGGGAAATAGACTCATATCACAATCGACTTCATCAGTGGCCTCCTCATAACCAAGAAAGGGTGGAACAGTGTAAATGTGGTAGTCGACGCCTCACCAAGACTGCACACTTTATCTCCACTATGACCCAATACACCGCCTCTGAGGTGGCCACTCAGTTTATGGAATATGTCTTCAAGTTGCATGGCTTACCAGAAGTCATAGTACATGATCAAGATGCTAAGTTTATGAGCAACTTTTAGTAGATAGTTTTTATGTCCATGGGTACCAAGCTGGCCCCATCCACTGCATACCATCATCAGATTGATGGCCAAACTGAAAGAGTGAACAAATGGCTTGAGACATATTTGAGACACTTTTGCCTTGATGTACAACACAGTTGGGATCTGTGGCTCCACATTCTGAGTTTGCCTATAATAACTCTACCCACTCTAGCATTGGAGTTTCCCCTTTTGAGGCCTTATACAGGTATAAGGTTCCCCTTCCTATAGTCTTATTCAATGATAAGATAAACCCTTAGAGTTAGGCTGAGTTGGATCGCATGCAAGCCCTACTTCAGCAATGCAAAGTGAATCTTCAAAAGGCATAATCGCACATGAAACTCTATGCTGATGAGAAAAGAAGGCATTTGGAATTCTTGAAAGGGGAATTGGTCCTCTTGAAAGTGCCTAAGTCCCGCTACTCCGCTCTCAAAGAGGGTAGCAATAACAAGCTGTTGCACCGCTTCTACGGTCCCTCTCGGAACCTGAAGAGAGTTGGTGACTTGGCCTACCAATTAGAGTTCCCTCCTACCACAAAAATCCACAATGTGTTTCATGTCAACTAGCTGAAACCCTTCATGGCACCTCAGTGGACTATGTGGAAGAACTTCCCCCCATAGATGAAGAAGGCATCATTTAGTATATCCCTGAGGCAATCTTTGGGCAACGAGATAAGCACTTAAGGTCTTGATCCCATAAGGAGTACCTCATCAAATGGCAAGGCCTACCGTTGGAAGAAGCCTCATGGTGCCCAACCACCATTGTCAATGAATTTCCTCACCTCCAAGATGCCCAATGATTGAAGACTAGGCGGTTTGACCACCCTTTGCTTGCAGACTGCACACAATTTTAGAATAGTTTTGTACTTGCCCAAATCTCAGGCATATGCATCCTACCTAGGCTGAAAGTACTCGTCATAAGCTCTGTTTCGACATGCAGCATGCCCTATTTGGAGCAGCCTATCAAAAGTTATGGCAATTTTACCTCAGCAGGAAGGTCATGGACAGCATCCTGTCCGTAGTCTTTACCCATTCATTTTCATTGTAATGTGGTTCAGAGTAGTACTCTGCACCCCTCCCTATGCCCACCCATCACTAAACCTTTAGGATGGGGATGGATTGTAATGAGCGGGATACATAGAAACTAGGGTTTGGACACCCAATCACATTGACTAGGGTATATAAGGTGTAAGAGTCCCAGATTAGGGCAACATAGTTATTATCAAGAACATACTCTTCACCTTCATCTTCAGCTTCCATGGCTTCCTTTTTCCTTCTCCCATCTTTTCTGTCTTTCTCTCTCCTCTTCTAGTATTCTTTTCTCTTCTTCTTGTTCTCTTTCTCTGTCTTCAGCTCTTTCTCCTCTCTCCTCTTAGTTCATTCATTACATAAGATATCACGGGTATCAAACTCCCAAAGGTGGCCTCTTGAACCTAAGTAGTCGAGGGTGGGAAAAAAGGAAGGCTCAGGCTGTTGAGGGCAACAACCATTGTTTCTCAGTGGAGCGGACTGCAAAGCCAAAGTAATAGGAGTCAAACAACCACTGTCTCGTGAAGGAGCGGACTACCTAGGGGATGGTATCCAACAATCATTGTCTCTCAGGGGAGTGGACAGCAGAACTGCAGATTGTCTAGGTGGCATTTGTGAAACCCTAGAAGAAGTAGAAGCAACCTCCGTAGCGCACTACAGTGGTCGCAAGGAGGCCGTGGCACTAGTCAATCCTTCAGTGGCTTAAAACGGCTTAGTGTGCATTAGATGTGTCTTATTGCCTTAAGCATAAAAATGTAAAAGTTGGTGTAGAATAAACTCTATGGCCCAAAAGGGAGAGGTGGCACTAGGAGTGCCTAGGGGTAGATGCATATACTCCGGTGGGGTAGGGAGCAAAGGTCCATGTTGGCAAGCATCGGTGGGGTTTCCGGTGATGCCAGAAGAGGAGCACCCAATGGTTTGTCCATTTGCTTGTGGAAAAGTCATAGCTCCAGAGTGTCAATTTGTAAAAGGGAGGGTGGGTGAGAGAGGAAGAGAAGGATATCTGTCTCTTGATGATGCAGTGGAAATAAAGGGAGAAATTAGTAGATAATGCCAAACCCGCAACCTGTCTTTGCCTTATCTGATGAATGGGGTTTTTAGCTCTTTCAGCTCTTGTTCTTTTGATATCATGTCAAAATAACATGTATGCTTTGATACCATGTCAAAGTAAGTAACAGTGCAGTGAGACAATAGGATTGGCGAGGAGTAATAGAAAGTGAATATGTAAACATTGAGAGAGAAGAGAAACTCAAAAACACAAGAATACCACTGTGATGATGCACTGAATCATGCTATGAGAAGAAAAGCTGATACAATGGAGCTGAAGCTCAAAAGATAATTGCATTGTTTTGTCTGAATCAAGTGGTAGTACTTGTGGGAAATTTGCACAGTGATGACGGGAGCGAAACGCAGTCCTCCCAGCAGTGGGCTATCAAAGTAATCACTTGAAGGTGGACAGTCGTCGAGGGAGCGAAGCGCAATCCTGTGATGCTATCGGAGATGTGGAAGATGATCACTAGTTGTTGAGGGAGCGAACTGTAGTCCTCCGATGCCGAGGAGTGACCTGGGCAGCAAAACGCAAATCCCAGAGTGTCGGAGCTGTCAAACACAGGGAGAGCAACCGA
The DNA here is from genome assembly GCF_053477565.2 of Lygodium microphyllum. Taxonomy (NCBI): domain Eukaryota; kingdom Viridiplantae; phylum Streptophyta; class Polypodiopsida; order Schizaeales; family Lygodiaceae; genus Lygodium; species Lygodium microphyllum. Next base: position 155,654,127 of record NC_141136.1, on the reverse strand, counting down.
GATGTTGGTGCTAGGTTTATAATGATGATGCCAAATGATGGAAGATGAGCAGGGCTGCAAAAACACAGGTCCCAACACCCTCTATGATAGACGACTAACGCCAAGTGATGGAGGAGACTACAAAAACGCAACTCCCAGTAGCCCCTATGATAAATGAATGATGCTAAGTGATGGAGAAGAAGCCAAGCTGCAAAAACGCAGGTCCTAGCAGCCCTTGTAATGGACGAGTGATGAAATCACTAATGCTTGGGGTTTTAAACTGTCGCCAGAAGCTAAGTTACTGACGCCAGGCAAGGAGAAGATCTTCACATTGAAAAACGCATGTAAAGGAGGAGGTTGATGGAAAAGGGTATTGACGCCAAGCAAATGATGGTGACGCTAGGTGGAAGATGCTCCAAATACAAAGCCTGATGTTGGAATAGGGCATTTGAAGCAGAAGAGGAAGGGTGAAGGCAGCTACAAGCCATGAACGCAATATCCTCCTGAAGGGGTGTGAGGGCAGTGAAAGGGGCTAGTGAAGGGAAGGGTGGCTAAAGAAGGTGGTGAAGAATGATTGAAGAGGAGTGGGGTGATGAAGAATGAATGAAGTGATTGTCTATTTATAGGCATAAGCTGTCTAAGGTGGCGCACCACTGTGTGGGTGTCCATTGAAAAAGTGGCCAAAATACGGACACCAGTTCTTTTTGGGGCTGTTAGTGCAAAACCGTAAATGAAGTATATGAATTGAAGAAGCGGTTTCTCAACACCTCATCTCAGGCCCAAAAAGGGATGAAGAAAGAGGAGTGAAGAGAGATACGATGAAGAAGAAGAGGATCTCGGAGATCCAAGATTGCCACCTGAAAGGTAACGTGTAGTAAGGAATAGTAGATGGGTTGAGCTTTAGAACTTGACTCCATCTCGGGGAAGAAGCCACTAGCTCCGTAACTCCATGCTGGAAGGAATTCGAAGGTCTCGTCACCAAGTCGTGGCTAGACCTTCAAGGCCCTGATCTAGGCGGTCTCTGAAGATATTGGGTATCAATAGGAGAAATGACTGCTTGAGGGACAACTATCTCAAACTTTAGGATGAGTAGGTGCCCCCCCAGAAGGTGGAGAGGTAGGGCCCCCCTCTAAAGCCGAAGAAGTAGAAGTCCCCTTAAGGGCAAAGAGAGCACATCCCCCTCTGAAGCCCCCTTTATGAGAGAGAGAATCTAAAAACTCATGGCTCACAGTCTCTGAATCATCTGATGACGAAGGAAGTGCCGTCAGTCGTGCTGAAGAAGGTATCACAGGTATCAAACTCCCAGAGGTGGCCCGTTGAACCTAAGTAGTTGAGGGTGGGAAAAAGGAAGGCTCAGGCTGAGCCAAGGATGGGCAATAATCACCGTCTCTCGGTGGAGGGGACTGCAGAGCCGAAGTAACAGAAGGGGTTGAACAAACATTGTCTTGCGCAGAAGTGGACTGCCAAGCGGATGGTATCCAACAATCACTATCTCTTAGGGGAGGGGACTCCATAACTGGGGGTTGTCCAGGTGGCATTCCTGAAAAGCAACCTCCTTAGCGCATTACATTGGTCGCTCGAAAGGGCTTAGTATGCATTGGAGATGCATCTTATTGCCTTGAGCATAAAAATGTGAAAGTCAGTGCAGAATAAACTTCATGGTTGAGAAGAGAGAGGTGGCACAACGAGTGCCTAGGGGTAGACTCATATACTCTGGTGGGGTAGGGTGCACGGGTCCATGTCAGTAAACATCGGTGGGGGTTTTGATGATGGGAGAAGAGGAGCACCCAGTGGTTTGTCCATCCGCGTGTGGAGAAGTCATAGCATTGGAGTGTCAACCTATAAAAGGGAGGGAGGGTCAGTGGGAGAGGAAGAGAAGGATATCTCTATCTCTTGGTGATGCAGTGGAAATGAAGGGGGAAATCGATAGATAATGCCGAACCCACAAACTGTCTTTGCCTTCACTGATGAATAAGGTCTTTAGCTCTCTGAGCTCCTACGCTCTGATACCATGTCAAAATAACATGTATGCTCTGATACCATGTCAAAATAAGCGACAGTGCAGAGAGACAATAGGGTTTGTCGGGAGTAACACAAAGTGTGTATGGCAAACATTGAGAGAGAAGAGAATCACAAAAACACAAGAAGAACATGGTGATGATGCACGGAATCTTGCTATGAGAAGAAAAGCCGATATAGCAAAGCCAAAGCTCAAAAGATAACTGCAATCTCTTTTTTGAATCAGGCGGCAGCAATTTTGGGAAATTTGCAAAGTGAAGGGAGCAAAATGCAGTCCTCCAGGCAGTGGGCTATCGAAGTAATCACTTGAAGGTAAAGGACAATTGTCGAGGGAGTGAACCGTAGTCCTTTGATGCCGGGGACTGACTTGGGCAGCAAAACGCAAATCCCAGGGGATCGGAGCTATCAAATGCAAGGAGAGGAGCACTGATGCTGGCACCAGGTGGATAATGATGATGCTAGCTGATGGAAGATGAGCCGGGCTGCAAAAACACATGTCCTAGTAGCCTCTATGACTGACGAGTGACGCCAGGTAATGGAGGAGAAGCTAGGGATCTGCAAAAGGTTGCTATTACTATTTCCAGCCATGATTTGCAGCACTAAATTGACTCAAATGTCAGCAATTGCAAGCCCAAATGACACACAAATGACCATGGTACGCTGCAAGTATCAACCAGCAGTGAAAATCAAGAAATCGCAGAAATTTCAGATCTGCAAATTGATTTCCAGAATTAGAGAATGTTTGCTACTGCACTCCACAATCAATTACAGCCAGATTTTATAGGCCAATGTACCAATTACATGTGAAATCCTGAAAATTTAGCTGCAATTTCTGCACCAAAAGCATTCTTGGGCAAAAATTTGATGATTATAGTCAAAAGCCCCAAATTTTCATAGGCGAATTCGCCCAAATTGCATCAATATATGTACCCAAGTGCATATACTAGGCAATTCTTGCAGAAATTGATGACATTCTGCAAAAGCCCCAATTTTCTCGGGTCCGGTGTGTACAAATTTCAGTGAAATTGACAAAATTTTACTAAAATATGAATATCCCCAAATTTCCCATGCAAATGTGCACCAAAATTGCAATTTTTGAGTCAGATTGTCCTGTTATGCATCAAAATCCCTGAATCCCGGAAAACCCCTAAATTTTTGGGTTAAAATTTCACACTGTGTGTGGGCATGCGAATGCTCGTCAAGTGGGAGAGGAACAGATTCGAGAAATTGATTTTGAAAAAAGATGAAAAAGTGGTTGTCGAATTTGAATGCCACGATGGCGTTGACCTGTCACTTGCTTGTCAGCCAACTGTTCGTGACCTCATGCCGCCCGCTTGGCAGGTTGTTGCCTGCTCGTTAGCTTGCCTGCTTGGTCATGTTGACTTGCCTACAAAGTCGCTTGGACTTGCATGTTGACTGCTTGCGTCAGGTAGTTGCCTACTCACCTAGGCCGTTAACTGTCTAGCTCATGCCTGTGCAACTCACGCTTGACAATGCCTTGAGAAGCATGCACTCTTGGGCTGCCTCTCGCCTGCTCTAATACCAGTTTGTTAAGGTAGAGTGCATGAGAATTTAGATAGAGTGCTTGTAGCTGAGATATGCATAGTGAGAGAGAGAGAGTGCAGAGTAAAGAGTGAGGAAGAGAGTAAGCACACTACACGATGTGGATACAATCACAAAAGTGTACCACTTTAGGTTTTTTGATAGTATACATAAAGTACATGTGTAAGGGTGCATGTACACCCGAATATCATAAAAGGCACGGTGACCCTTTATTCCCAATCTGGGCTGCAAAAACATAGGTCTCAGCAGCCTTTGTGACAAATAAGTGATGCTAAGTGATGGAGGAGAAGTTAGGTTGCATAAACGCAGGTCCCAGTAGCCCCTGTGATAAAGAGTGATGCTAGGTGATGGAGGAGGAGCCAGGTTGCAAAAATGCAGGTCCCAGCAGCCCTTATGATAGACAAGTAATGAAATCACTGATGCTCCGCGATTTAGATTGTCACCAAAGGCTAGGATGCTGATGCCAAGTTGGAGATGATGATGCCAGATAAGGAGAAGATTTCCACATTGAAAAACGTAGGTAAAGGTGGAGCCTGATGGAAGGTGTGGACACCAAATAGATGATAGTGAGGCTAGGTGAAAGATGCTCCAAACACAAAGGCTGATGCTGGAATAGAGTGTTTGAATCACAAGAGGAAGGGTAAAGGCAGCCATGTGCCATGAACTGCAATGTCCTCTTGAAGGGGTGTGAGGACAGTGGAAGGGGCTGGTGAAGGGAAGGGTGTCTAAAGAAGGTGGTGAAGAATGACTGAAGAGTAGTAGGGTGGTGAAGAATGAATGAAGTAATTGCTTATTTGTAGGCATAGGCTCTCTAGGGTGGCACAACACTCTGTGGGTGCCCACTGAAAAAGTGGCCAAAACGCGAACACCAACCCTTTTTGGGGTTGTCAGTGTGAAACCCTTAATGAAATGTGCGAAGTGAAGAAGTGGTTTCTCAATATGCCCACTGAAAAAGTGGCCAAAATGTGGACACTAGCCCTTTTAGGGACTGTCAGTGCGACACCCTAAATGAAGTGTGTGAACTGAATAAGTGGTTTCTCAATAACTGGCAGGGGGGACTGCTTGTGAGGCTAGCAAACAGGGCATCACAGCTGTAGAAGGCAAGCAAACTGGATGGAACTGGTAGCACAACCTCCTAGGTTGCAGGACAGAGACAGGTTGGCAGGGCTGGCTTTGTAGAGAGGTTGCTAGATTGGGTGGCATTGCAGCTGTTGGCTGGGCGTTGCTAGCTGATGGGGTGGTTGGCCATTGGAGCAGGCGGATTGGGTGTGGCTGTTGCAGCTATTGGTAGGTGTATTGAGTGGCTGTCAGGGTAAGCGTGCTCTGATACCACTTGTTGGTTTGGAAATGGCAGCAATTAGCTCAGGTTAGAGTGTGTAGATAGAAGAGAGAGTGTGTGTGGTCACTGCTCGACACTTGATTAGTTAGAAAGTGTGCAACATAAAGTACAAAGTACAACCCTTAGACTTTAGGGTTGTGTAAGTGCCTTAAGGTGTGTTCACACATGAAAGTGTGTAATGTGTGATAAGTGATCAAAACGTATAACATAAATAAAGAATAATATGATTGGGGAAAAAAACCTCTTACGAAGAGTAAAAAGTGTCCCAGTGTCCTACATGCAGATCACTGACACTCCTGTGTGAGTGTAGGTGTGAGTAAAACCCAATATCCGAAATGCTATGTGGCACCGAAACGGTTGAGCCGAAACTTTCGTCTACCAAAATATGTTTTATTGTTTTGTCCTCCTGTTTCGATGTTTCTGGCTTAGTTTATGGCCGTTTCACGTAACTATGGGTGAAAGCCAATGTTGCCATTGGTCCATGGAAGGGATGGTACAATGTCATATACCATGACACGTGTACAAGGAAACTAGATGAGAGAGAGAGAGAGAGAGAGAGAGAGAGAGAGAGAGAGAGAGAGAGAAATGAAATGATATATTAACCTCTACAAAAGGCCAAAACTATGAGACCATGAGTTGCAATCATGTGTATGATGGTACAACTCTCTGGGCAAAATATGTAGCACAAAGCAAAATAAGAAAGTAAACTAACTATGGCTATGCGTAAAACATAGAGCTCTATCTAGTAACAATGAGCTCCAAATGGTACAATCTCATGTGGGTATGGAGGGCCTAGCTCTAGCCCGCTAGCTCTAGCCCGAGCAATAATCCCTTGTATCCACCTATGAAGGTGCCGTCGGTGTCTATGTCGAGGCCTAGGACGTTTGGATCGGCTAAGCTGAATGGTTCGATCAATCAATACTCCTTGTCTGTGTGTGGACTGTGGCGGTGAGAGAGGCTCTCGTGTGGACTGTGACTGTAATTGTATTGAAGTCTTCTGAGTCTCCTTTGCAAAGAAGTCTATGAGCTACCTTTGTGAAGGGCCTCGATGTCCTGGAGCAGCTGTACTCCTGAGGCGCATGTCACAAAGCCGTTGTATCTCAAGAAGAAAGAGGCCAAGGCATCGTTGATCGGTAAAATCCATAACTCTGGATAGTGGTCCAAATCCGTCTCTAAAGAGACAATGGAAATGACCATGGACCTCATAATACGCTGGGCAGCGGTAGATATAATGCTCCTCTGTCTCTGGCACCCTTGGTACGTAGTTCCTACAAGCGGTGGATATCGACACAAGGGGTTGGAGAACCATGAGCTCCTTTATGTATTGGCATATACGGCAAGCCATTGTTGAGGTGATTGATTGTTTATTTGCAAGTTGTAAATTTTCAAATTAATTAATTTGTTTACTTGTAGATTCCCAAATTTATTGATTCTAACTTCGTTATGCGTGATCTTGTAGATTGGTCCACAAAACGTTGTGCAAGTTGTGATGGACAATGCCTCTATGATATGGAAACTTGAGACCAAGTTTCTATCCATAGTATGGACACCATGCACCACACATTGTCTAGATCTTGTTATGGAAGATATAGGCAAGTTGGAGTGGGTGAAGAGGATTGTGGACCATAGTACCAAATGGAATGGGAACGGGAGGTCTTGGGGGAATAGGAATGAGGTGCCAAGGGGAACAAGAACATGAGGGAAATGACTTGTATTGTATACATTATTTATATATTTCAAACTATTCATTTATGTATTTCATAAAAACTCTTTGAAAATGCATGTACAATTTGCAAAACATGATGAAAGTTTTGTTACATTGAAATGGCACATAAGATCTGATAATCTAAGATCATACTGCATAAAAGAGTCAAGAAGCAACAAAGTAATAACTACAATGGATAAAATATAGAAGCTTGGAATTTGAAAGTTCCTCAAAGTAACCATTGGATCATACATGGCTGCCACTAGCGACAAGACTATCCAAGAAGGCTATCATCCACATTGTCTACAAAAGCCATTTCACCATCAAAATCAGCATTTGCAAGTTCCAAAACATCTTGATCATCAGCATATTTGTAGGCATTGGTGTTAACTTTTTGCTTTGAGGAAAGCCATATTTGCAAGCATGCACAAGTTTGCATTCACTAATATCAAGTCATTCCCTTGTTTTGTCCCAAATCTATTTCTTTTTTCAAATGCAACATGTCCATACACAGTCCATAGTTGCTCAATGGGAGAGGAGCTTGCATCTTAAGACAAAATCCGCACTGCCAATGTTTGAAGCTCAGGTGTACATGCCCCATAATCTTCCCACTAGAAGGCAGTCCCAACCTTTAATTGATCTATTTGTGCCAATGTTTCTATAAAAAGCAAGTTGGTCTTTCATCAATCTTCTCTTAGTATTAATGATAACCAACCTAGAGAGCACTATGTCCCAACCTTGCATTACCTCATCATCCTTCTCTTGACCACACCCTTGGAAGTTTGGATCCAATACATATGCTACTGTATGCATAGGTAAGTGATAAGCATTCCATCTCGCATCACATAAATCTTGAACTTCTCAATACTTTGTATCATTCAAACCGAGCTGTCCTACCTTCTTAATCATGTGATCTTTCCCCTCATAAACCTTTCGAATGCATGGTTCTTGTCCATCTGCAATTCATATCAAGCGCATGATTGGCTTCATGACAATATTGATACTTTTCAATTTATTTCAAAATGCACGATCTTGTATGATGTCCTGCATTGCTATATCAACCCTTGATCTAGAAGTAGCTCATCCCATCCATTCATTACTTACCACCAATTGGTTCAGGGGTAAGCTTACCTTCTCAAGTCTCTTCTCTTCATCATGAGAAAGTTATAGCCAAAGTGCATCTCAGAGTACTTAAGAGATCTTTTTTAGGTGATCCCTTGTGGCACTCGCTTAGAATGAACTGATGGCTTTGGATGAAACTGATTATATCCTTGCCATTTTGATTGAAGGGATCAATTCATGACAATCTACTGATGTCTTTCAGCAAATTGCTGAAACAATGAGCAAAGCATGGGCCTAATGTGATGTGCGGATATCTCTCCTCAAGTCTCATACCTATTGCCTTATTTGTTGCCTCACCATCAACAATAAATTGGATTACATTTTCAAACCCAACTTTTTCAGCACCTTTAGCCCATTCCTCCACAAGCCGATTTGCACTTTTTCTTGTACTTGAGGCATCATGTGAGGAAATGAATTGCATGTTTCCTTGTGAACAAGCAACCATCCCATGGATGGACTATTTTCAAGGATCACTCTACCCATCCTCCATCAAAGAGACGCCATTCTTCACCCAACTTTCTTGCATAGTTGCAAAAGCACATTCAGTTGGATCCTTTTCCTTTTGCAACAAAGTGGTACGTAGTGTCTCATATGATGGAGGCTTATAGGTTGGACTATACTTTGCAATCTCTTGGACCATCTCAGGGAAGTATGGAGAATCTTATAACGTTGAATGCAACATGATCATGGTAGAAAAACCGTGCCACAGTTGTATCCACCCCTCTTTATGAGGATCCCAAGATGTTCCCAAGGCTTGTTGCTTGCTGCCTTTTCCATGATGCGATTGTGAGAATGCAAAAGTTCCAAGTTCCCCATGCATGGCTCCATCACTCATGACTACATCATTAGCTTGCCCACTAAAAAAAGAGGCATCAATCGTTTGCTTGGTCCTTGCCTGTGCTTTGCCTTCTTCACTTGGATACTTTGCCAAGAGCTGCCTTTGCATTTCAGGTGTGGTGTTTGGGCAAAAATTTATTTGGACTCCGATGTCAACATAGCACAAGTGCTACTTCACATGATTGGATCCTCATGTTTTCAATTGCTCACACATTTTACATTTCCATTTCTTTGCACCTCCCTTCGATGCATAATGGTTCACTTTCTCAACCTCGTCCCATCAACCATGCTGAGATCACTTTTTGCCCGAATGTGTTGATCCTAAGAAAGCAATGACTTCTACAACTTCAGGAGTCAAAAGCATTAGTCGATCCTCCATGAGACTTTGTGAGAGAGAGCACTGTAATTTGGGTCTTGGGCAAGATGCCTTCATTGTCTTCTTTGCACTAGGATTATGTCCACCTTTTCCAATTTCTTAGATGGACAGCTCTCTGGCACATTCGCTGTACCCGTAATGCCTTTATTTTTGACTCCGCCTCGGGTAGTGGTCATGTGGCCCATATTCGAGGATTACTCTTATGGCAGATTTCTTCCATGATTTTAGTAGATGTGGTCCTTCCTGATGTGGCTGCTCCTCGGTTGGATATTATTCGCTCTACTCCAATTTTGCAGTCGGTATGATATTTGTGTGTTATCTTATAGTAGCCTTTTGGCTTTGATAGGATTTTCGTGGCTGGCCAGAAGGCCTGATGTGAGACTTGTATCCTTTCTCTTTGGATGGCTTGAAGGCGGGATATAAATAATCCAACATTAATATACACTTATTCACAAAAAAAAGAGAGAGCACTATAATTAGTAAAAGAAAAAGCTGAGAGCTGTAGCTAGTAAAAATTGAGGCTCTCAGCTTGGTGAGAGAGAGAGAGAGAGAGCTGAAATTAGTTTAGGCGAAGGCTGAGAGCTCTTTTAGAGAAGTAGATTGTGTGACAGTCTAGAGAGAGAGAAAGAGTTAACGGTAAAATAGTAAAACATAGAAAAAGAAACTTGAAAGAGAGAAAAGAGGTTCAACTTTGTGCAACAGCTTGCAACCCTTTGACAGGGTAGAGAGAGAGAGAGAGAGAGAGAGAGAGAGATGTGTCGGCCACTGGTCCTAAGACTTGGATGGATCATGCTTGGAGAATTGACAAATTGATCATGCTAAACCGGAGTCAAAAAAGTCGGTGATTAGTCAATGTTGACTGAAAAGTTACGCATGCTGCCTTGCAGCCTTTCTCCCGATGATCTAGACTGTGCACATGACTCTTGACAATTCAAGAGTGTGGATACAACTCCCAATAAGCCCCGTATTGTAAGGTGTAACTTTTTTAACGTTCCCCAAAGAGGAATTGTAACACATCACTTCCCCCCTCCACATTCCCTTAGGTTCTCCCACATTTTATTAGCTATTCCCTCGTTCCCTTGGGTTTTTTTGGGTGTGGAATGCGTTTCTATATTTCCATGGGCGTGGAACAATGTTCCCTTGCTATTATGTTATGGATGATGCTTACACAATCGTTGGTTTCATCAACGCCAAGGTTCGAGTTCTTGTGACTTATTGCTTGTACTTGGACTTGGAGTGAAAGAAGCCTTCCAGGATTTTCTTTGCGGCCATGTGGCTTCTCCTCGAGCATCTCTACGATACTTGCAACAAGCTCCAAAAAACGGTCGTGTCTGATGAGTTCGAGTGGTTTGAAGGAGAGTTATCATCGAGTCAAGCAGAAGCGAAGGTTGTTCAACGGCTTTGCTTGAAGGAGGAATTTTAGAGGAATATGAGGGGTATTGTCATTGATGTCACTCCCATATACAAGGTGCTTTGTATGATGGACATGGAGGGGTCTACTATAACCTCCTCTATCATCTTATGGCGGAGACAATAGCAAAGATACAAGCATAGAGCATCTTGGATGGGGAGGCTTCTTCTTCATACTAATTCCTTTTTTTAAAAAGTTTTTTTAATCATGATTCAAAGTTTTTTTTAAGTTTTTAGAATTTACATTGTCTCACTTTCTCTCTTTTCACCATCCAAGAAAGATGTACCCTCTATCTTTTCCTCTAAATTTCTCTCTTATACTTTTGTAGTGACATCTTGGACACCATGCCAAAAAGGGATGATATTTTGTCTTTGACAAAGAAGAGATGGGAGGGGGTGAAGTGACCCATCTAGGGTTGCATTCCGTGCATACATGGAATGTTTCGTATGGTGCAGTGCCATACAGACATTTTGTATGGTACCGTGCAATGTTCTGTACATTCCACTAGGTGCCAATTGGATTCGACCATTGCAGAGTGCATTTGATTTTAATTTTCTACCCATTTTTTTGGTCATTGTGCACATGAACATTGGGCCTTGGGTGATGGGCATTATATACCTTTTGAAAGTTGTTCTCCTCTAGGCTCTTTCTAACTTCTCTCCTCCTCTCTCCCTCACCTCTGCCCACTATAAAGGGCAGCCCCCCTTTCTTACCTCTTCATCCACAAATCAGCCTCTTCCTTCAATCTTCCCCTCTTGGACTCAAGCTTGAATCACCGCCAATACCTTCTCTTTCTCTTGAGTGTTCTCCCCTCTCCTATCCCTACCCCTCTACCTCTTGCTCTCCCTTTCCCTATCCTTTTTCCTCACCTTCTCTTCGTCTCTTCTCCCTTTCCTTCTCTTCCGCTTCTCTCCCTCTCCTATCCCTATCCCTCTTCCTCTTGCTGTCCCTTTCTCTATCTCTTTCCCTCACCTCCTCTCTCTCCTCTCCCTATCTCTTGCTCTCTCTTTCCCTCTCTCTTCATTTCATCCATCTCCCTCTTCCTTTCCCTATCCCTATCCACAATGCCGAAGCCTCTTCAGGTTCCTACACCACAAATCTTGTGAAGGCCTTGGACAATGCAACCACAAATCTTGTGAAGGTCTTGGGCAATGCAAATTGCTATAATTGGATTTGCAAGTTTTGTGGGAAGACGATGACTAGTAGCATGACGAGGCTCATTATCCACTTGACCAAGGTGGATGGTCAATGCGGCCCATGTCCTTTCCATCCCTTAATCCATAGCGTATGAGATAATGAAAAGTACTCTCCCCTCTCTTATCAAAGTGGCCTTGTGTCATCGAGCATAGCAAAACTCAAGAGGAGGTAGTTTCCTCCGACATGGAAGTGGATGCTTTCAAAATGCCTTCTACATCTACTTCTACACCTTCTCCTAGCCCATGTGCTTCAATGGCCTTGGGCTCTGCCGCCACTGTTGGAAGCAAAAGGCTGTGTAGGCAAGCCTCACTTGAAGAAGCTATAGGTGGTATTTCCGGTTCTTTGTCCTTTCTCAAAGAGAGACAAAGAAATACGGAGATAGAGCTTGCATGCACTATCATTAAGTGCAATCTCCCATTCCACTTGTTTCGAGTGGATAGGTGGGAGAGAATGGTCAAAGCCATTGCTGTGCGGTTGATCCAACGAGGAGTGGTATGGCGTTAGCTACAATGATATGTAGACCAAGAAGCTCGATGAGGAGAGAGAGAGAGAGAATCAATAAATATCTCAAGCCCATACGTGCCGGATGGGCAAAGTATGGTTGCATGATTCTTTTCGATGGATGGAGCGATCGGAAGAAACGAGGCATCATTGACATTCTTGTTTCTTCACCTCTTGGCACATTCTTCTTGTGGGTTGTGGATGTAGGGCAAAGAGGACGAAGAACTAGGGGTGCATTCATATACTCACATATTTGCCAAGGTATTGTTGATGTTTTTTTTTTTTGGTTTATGATTCAATGATCTGCTATTAATTTTATGTTTCAATATCCATAAATCATAGTTCATTTTATCTCTTCCATGTTCATAAACCTCTCTCTCTTTATTCTACCTGTTCATTCTCCATCATGATTCATAAATCTCTATCTCCATGATCCATAATTCCATTGTAACTCAAACCTATCCGTGCTTTCACTTGTGCCATGTAGGTTGGTGTAACCAACTGGTGCAAGTGGTCAATGATAATGCTTCCGATTGTTGAAGGATGGGCCGCTTGCTCAAAGTGGAGTTCCCATCCATTGTATGGACCCCATGTGCCACCCATTGCATTGATCTTGGGTAAGGAAGATTGTTGGGGATAGTTCTCTCATGGTAGATTTCATCACCAAGCAGATAAAGGTCTTGGCTATCTACCACACCTACAGTGTTATAGAGTTAAAGAAGCCCTCCGAGACTAGTTTTGCCATCATGTGGTTGCTTTTAGAGCAACTATATGATGTGCAAAACAAAATTCAGCAGGCCATGGTCTCAGAGGAGTTCAAGGCATGGCTATAGCTCTCAAGTGTGGAGGAAAAAGCCATTTAGAGGCTTTCTTGAGAGAGGCTAGTGATTGCTATTACTCCCTTATATAGGGTTCCATGCATAACTAACATGGAGGACGCCACCTTGGGGCTTCTCATACACTTCATAAGGGAGGCCATTGAAAAGATCAAGGCATACCAAGTACTAGATGTGGAGGATCCAAGGTAACTACACTTGTTTGGCATAAGTTATTTAAGTTTAAAGTAAAGAGTTTAATTTTCAAATTCGAATGACTAATTTAAATATTTTTAAAAAGAAAATGTAGTGTTGATATATCGGATGCCATGCCAGGCCGTGATGACATCCTTTACTTAGTGGAGAAAAGATAAAAGTGGATAAGAAGACCCATCCACGGATTAGCTACCCTCTAGGATCTCACATCTTGCTTATAAAGCTTTGTCGCCTTTCATGGATCAAGAGTTTGTAGCCAATAGATAGGCCTACCTCCTGAAGGCATTGGATGAAGACCAACACATAGTATTCTTATAAGAAATCATTAATTATAGTGACCAAAGAGGACCTAGTTTTGCCAACACTCTATGCTGGAAGAGGATCTCTTTGGTCAAGCTCTTTTTTGGTGGGAATCTTTTGGATATCAAGTATCCACGGTCCAAAAGATTGCCCTTAGAGTGCTTGCACAAGTAAGTTATAAGTATCCACTTCTAAGTTGTACAGGGAGCCCACGCTCAACCGCCAAGACCCACGGACCGCTTATTGCTTCAAGCGTTTCAAGCGAGCTCTAATGGCTATCTCTTACCTAGCTAATGCACCTTTGAACCTATGAGTGTAGTGAGCTTACCTCAATGCCGAAATGAGTTGCCTCCTTTCTTGCACACACCGGTAGCTCCACGATCCTAGATGCTAGCTCAAGCATCCTTAAGCCTCCTTCCTCGAGATCCATCCACCATAGCCGCGTGTGTGCGAGAGAAGAGAAGAGAAGAGAAGAGAAGAAAAGAATAGGAGATGGTGAAGAGCTTCACCCTCTTGATCCCTCACTCCCACACACTCACTCCCTCACACTCACACTCCCTCTCAAGAGCACACATACAAGCAAGGTGAAGAGAAGAAGAGAGGATTCTTGTTAGCCACACACCAAAGAATGAGCTTCCATTCACTTTTTGAACTTTATATACAAGCCCTAAAATCCCATGGACACCCATCCCTTTTTACATGGCCGGCCGTTGTGGCAAGGTCATTTTTCTTATTTTCCCTCTTCTTGCCTCATGCCTTAAGCCTACATCCGTCTATTCTTTTACAAATGACACAAGAGGGAGCGTGGTGCTCTTTTACAAGAGTTTTCAGAGTTTTTTGAGGTGCCTTCCATTTAGAATTGCGCTTTTTGCCTCAGCTTAGCTTTAGGGGCCGCCCCTGCGCCTTGGCTTTTTTTCTATCATTTTTTCGCTCTTTGCTTCATATTTCCGCCATCTCGAATTGAGGTTAACATTACCCCTCTCCGAGACAGGTGTCGGTCCCATGGTACTTCGAGCTCTTTGTTGTGGAAGAGGGGGCACTGGGTAAGTGGCTGGTGGGGTGATGGTAGGGCCACGTGTGGGCTCCATTGATTAGGAAGCGTTGGTAATGATTTGGATGGAGAACCCAAGGTATGTTGGGTGAATGATGGGAGCCTCTGAAGTTGGTAGTTTGCAGCATCTTGTTGTACGTGAAAGGAGAAAATGCTCTACCTAAGGGAAGTGTCTACCTCACCGTGCAGTGCTTTGTGCTCGTGCTGGTGGAACGGGGAGCTGGGTCTAACCACAGGCAAGCCTGGGTAATGTCCCACACTTGAGGACCCTGTTCGTGCGAAGGGAGGTGCGGTGTATGTAGCTTAGGGTGACAGGTCTAACCATAGGCAAGTGTTACCTCCCTAGGTATGTCTTGCCCTTGAGGTGCCCTAAGTATGAAGTGGGGAGTCAAAAAGAGCTAGGGGGTTAGGAACGGAGCCAACGGATCGCGACCACCAGAACATGCCTAACTTGAGGACCCCTAGGTGCAGTGACTGTGAGCTATGTGCCGCAAATTGTGTTTGGACGTGTTGTGTGCTTCTTTCATTGTTATTTGCTTGCTGTCTTTGTGTTTGGCCTTTTAAAAAAAAAAAACTGAGTTACATAATTAGGGCAGTAGCTTATCTCTAGTTATCGTCATCAGAATGTGGTGGGGAAGGGGATTTTATGGAGTGACTAAAAAATTTTCAGCTCTGCATATAACCCTTAAGGTTCAAGCGGACTTGGAGAGAGATGGTGGAGAGGAACGGGTGGTTACAGTGGGTGAATTGGCTATCACTCATATCCTTAAGAATAGCGAGGCAAACTATATCTTGTAGTGTATATAGGATTTTCATGGAAGTTGAAGCTATTATCAGCTAGAACATATGCTATAACAAAGATTAAAAAAGTCTTATCTGCAATTGATTTGCATGGTGGTAATGTTATTATTAAACCATATCTTCAAAATTCTAAGAACAGAAATTGTATTCCCAAAAAGCCATCTATTGGTGAAGTAAAGGCTAGAAAGTTTCTAGGCCTTCATGGAAGACTTGGTAAGATAAACTCTAGGAATGGTAGCTCAACTATTAGATTCAATCAGTAGAAGTCCATGTATAATGCAATTAAGGATCATGCTGATAATGGGCAAGCTTGAAATAGAAAAGCCAATGTTTGGAAAACACTATACAAAGTATTATTGTGATAAAATTAAGTGGAATGATGATGATCTCAAAGACTTCGAAAACCAATCGAACATTTTTAAAAAGACAATGACAGAAGCTTGAGATAATCTCTTTATTGTCTGACTCATATAAGGTTTTTTAATCCACTTTTTTTATTTGTTAACTATATAGCATATTTTATATAACTATGCTCTATATTTTATCAAGGGTAGAAGGCTGGCTCGCATCATTAGGCGGGTCATTGCGCAGCTATCTATGGCGTAAGGATAAAAAAAGAGTGGGGAGAGACCACGTTTTGCGAGGGTGGGATCCTGCTTAAGTAAGATTTTTAATAGCCTAAGGTAGTTGCATGTGGTAATGAAGGCGGGATCGACACAAGAGAAGAAGTCAGCAATGAAGCGGGTCATGGTAGCATCTAGGCTGTCCGCAGAGAAAGTGAGGGCTTGTGCTAAGGTGGTAGTGCGGGGGTTATATATGATGGGAAATTCGTAGCGACCATAGATGTTTATATCAAAATCTATCCCTACCCTACGAGGATACGCCATGAAGGTGGGGTTGTTTCTCTCAAAGGGGAGGGTATTACAAAAAGCCATCCAGGAGAATACATTGTCATCACAAATGCGTCTCCATCACAGTAGTTGGCACTTGTATCCGGGCACAGACCGAGGCACTCAAAAACCTTATTGTGCCAATACTTCGCATTCTCAATATCCCAGAGGGTGGGATTCTTCCCTCTTTCTTCTAGCCATTGTTGGCTTAGCGAGCTTCCAACACCGATCACCTCTTCCACTACTTTAAGGGGAAGGACTTTGGGCAAGCCATTGGGGAGAAGGAAGCAGAAGTTAAAAGGCTATTTCTCTTTTTCTTGTCTCTCCCAGATTACGAGTTCAGCATGAAAGCTGGTCGGCAAGTCACCTGGGCATGGTGAAAGAGGTGCGGATGGCTATGCAATAGGTTTGGCCCTCAATCGCTGTCGGGCTTCTTCTACCATTTTCTTTCTTTTTTCCCTTAGGACGGCTTTTCTTTCCGTGGATTTGTCTATTGACAGCTGTTGTTCTTCAGGGTGGGGTGAAGGGGGTTGTGGGATTACTTCTTCTTCAAATCTGCCCATGTTAAATTGCAGTTCAGCTTCACCCCTTAGGCGATCTTCTTGCTATACCTCCTCTACAAACCCCAGTGCATCAATCTCCTAGGGGTACTTGCGTTGTTCCTCAAGGCTCACCCCAACTGCAACGGTTTGTGGTGATATGTGTAGCCTTGCTTGCAGGGATTTGCATGCCAGGCTCAATTTATTCTTTACCACCTCAAGGGACTTTTTATTCCTCCGTGTGAGTGGCGTCCATCAGGGTATTCAAGAAAGCTCGTTGTTGAGTATTAAAGCCCACTTGGGCTACCTCTGCTTTGCTTTCTGCTAGGATTTTCTCTTTTTCCACGAGAGCCAGGTGATGCGCCAAGGTCTTTACTCTTCGTTCATTTTGACCTACCCATTCTTCGGCTCCCTTTTTCATCTCTTCCATACTTTCTCGTTGTCTTTGTACCAGGGCCATGAGTCTCTGCTCTTGGTCTTCCAATTCCCTGCTTGTTTCTTCCAAGGCTCAACTTTTCGGTCATGGTTTCATCTCTTTGCGGTGTTGCTCCTCTGTTTACTTCCTTTCTTTTTCCTTTGCGGCGAACTCTTCCATGCCTCGTTCGATCCGATCTATTTTTGTTGCCAATTCCTTATGTTGCATGATTAACAACTTATGTTCTCTTTGCATTTTCACTAGCTCTTGAGTTTCATCTTCGAGCTGTTGCCGCCATCTTTCCTCCTTGTTATCTTTGGCCTTCAATTCCTGTTTTAGCTCAAAGATGTCCTTTTGTTGCATAGCTATTTGCCTCATCTTTTCAAGCTGGAAGGTTGCCATCGACTCCTTTTCCGCTTCCAACTCGGCCACCGCTATCTTTCTTTCCTCCTTTGCCTTCTCTAGTTGAGAGAGCAATTCATCAACATACTCAACATAGTTTGTTGGTGGCGTCATAGTAGTAGGGATTGGAGTGGCCGAAGCCTCCACCTTTTGGCGTTTCAGATCGTGCCTAGACTCGGCATCTGTGGCCGGTCTTTTCTGCCTGGTGGCCGTAGTCTCCACACTCTTCCATTGGGCCAGTTCCTTATTAATGAAGTACTGCATTCAGGCCACAAAATTGTTTACATCGGCGTTGGCCGGAATGCTTGGAGTGAGAGTGGTTGCTTCGCTAGTGGGCACCAAGAGGGGCGGAATGGGATAAATGGGAGTCTTACCTTTGCCTTTGATGACCACAGGCGGTATGACTTCGGGTACCAGAGAGCTTGAGCCAGGTATGTCTTCCTCCTTTCTCCTCAACTTCGCCTCCTTTTTCGCAGCTCTTCTCTCTCTCTCTTCCTTTGTTTTCCTTGATTCTTCTGCCAGCCTTTTAGCTTTTTCATTCTCTTTCTTCTTTCTCTCTTTAGCCTCTCTTAGGGATTCCCTTTTGCCTCTCTCTAGGCCTTCTTTTTCCTTCTTCCTGTCCTCATCCTGTTTTTTCTTTTGAGCTGTCTTTTTAGTGGGCTTCTTTGTTTTTTTTCTTCTGGATTGAGCCTCCTGATCCTCCTTCTCTGTCTCAGTTTCTGTCCTGTCACTCGATGGCTCTTTCTCCTGGTGGATCGGTGACCTATTTGGAGTCTCATCCGCTTCTTCTTCTCCTTGCTGAGCTTCTTTTACAGCCATCTGGATAATGGTTGTCAGCACACTTCCATATCTGATGGAAGAGGCTTTAGAGGAAGGTTTCTTCCTCTTGGTACTTTTAGAGACTGAGGACTCTCCGCCTGCATGTTTGTTGCCCAGGGTCGGTGCTTTGACTGCTTGGTCTATAGTCTTCTGCATGTAGTCGTTCGAGTCTATCTCATCCAAGGTGTGGGCTACCACATTCTCCAACTCAACCACACTGATTCGGTGTATGAGGGAGTTATAGCATTGGCTGGAGAAGAGTGAGTGCATCAATTTGGTCTACATGCGGACCTTAGCATCGGGGATATCTTGTATGCTGATGCTGTCGTTTATCAAAACATCCTCCATTTTCATCTTTAGCATAGCATACACATCTCTCTTATGTTTCTTCTCCAACTTAGATTCCAACCCCAGTGCCTTCTCCACCAAGGCCTGGTTCAATGGCATATGCACATGTTTAGCATTCTCCCCTCTTTCCACAGTCACCGTTCCGCATTCTTGATCAGGGTTGTATGTTCTCAGAAATTCCACACACTTTGTGTGATCAGGCTCCTACGCAAACTTCTCTAAGTACTTCGAGAGATTACATTGTTCCACCACTCTCCTTGCTACCTCCTCCTTGGCTACCACCTTCTCGAGGTTGTGGATACTACGGAATTTCAGCTGGTTATAAGCACGATTTTCTAAGTTGATGCCATACTGCGTCCTCTCCTTCTCTGTGAAAGGGAGTCGGTGAGCACGATCTTGCTGCGACATCTTTTGTTCCTGTCATGAACCATCATTCCCATTAGTGCTTCCAAAATAGTTATTTGTTGAAAAGGAAGGCTTCATGTTTATTGAATAAAAATATTTAAGCTCCAATATAAACTCTCCTTTCAGACTTGTCACCCTTTATTTCAAAATTTTTGTGACATTTTTCCTCAATCGCAAGTTAACATGTTTCTTTTCTTTCTGCGTTTAAGTGTAGACTGAGGTTTTCACAGCAGTGTGTTTTTTCTTATGTGTTCATGCGTTTGCTTGATTTTTATTGGTTTTGATTTAACACATCTTATTGCTTTACTCTCACCTTATTGATTTAACTCACCTTACCCCCCCTCCTTCCGCATTTGAAAAGAATCCTTCCTAGGATTGTGAGCCAAGGGCATATAGCGTGCGGGTCGAGTGTTTTTGAGCTTCGCGGTCTAGATTGAAGGGTCGGCTGTCTACGTGTGTGATGTAAGTAAGGACGTCTGTTAGAAAGTTGCCGAAATTGATACGGCTAGCAATATATAGCTCTTTCTCAGTCAGGAGAGGCGATCAAGGTAAGGGTGTCCTTTGATGTGCTCTTCCATGGGTCGGCCACAAATAGTTGTTAACACCCTGTATGAAGTTGGAGCGACATAAGTCAAGCATACTCTGATGTCTTGATTGCGCGTTGATACTTAGCGTTGGTCATTATTTGGCATCCTTTGAGTTCCCATTGCAATCGAAGATCGCACCAGTTCCGTAAGAACGGGGATTCGGTTTCAGCAAGCTGTTTCAACTCCTCGATTTCTTGGTTAGTGATAGCAGAAGTAGCCTGCTTATCATATGACATAATGAGACGCAGTTTGATAGCTTGCTCTCTAGATATCTCAGCGCTGAGCAACTCTGCAGACAGCTGAGGGGGGTGCTTTGACGAATGCGAATTCGAATGTGTCCCATGAACAAGGCATCGTACTGGTTTGGGAGTAGCAGGCTAAGGCCGATAGTCTTGGTCGGTCTTCGTGGGCATAATCAGTTGCAACTCCACAAGCTTAGTGTCTCGAGGCTTATGCGGCTCCAAGCCTTGACACGTAGTATGGCGGGGTACAGTTAAGTGCATGGGCGGCGTTTGATCGTTGCCTTTGGTTGTTTTAGCCTTAGGGATCCATATCCAAGCATTACTCTCATAATAGCCTTGTGCTTACAATAGGGTCTTAGACACCCAGCGTGGCTTGAACATAGCTCGTTGTCTGTAGCTTTGTCTTGGCCTCCTAGTTTTAAGGTTGTATTCTTAGCTTTGCGACGGTCTGGTCGATTATTCCTCAGTGTTAGGTTCTGATGTTTTGGTACCCATTTGAACTAGGGTTCGTGGCCATCAGCTTTAGCCTTAGCAGGTTGGTGGCGTAGAGGTTGGGTGGGTTGTAACAAGTCACAACCCCTCTCCTTAGACTTCGCTGCATGCTTTTCTACTAGTGGCTTTGCAGATCTCATAGGAGTCACGCAGCCCTTGCTGAAAGCTGTTACTATGCGAGCATTGCCAATGGCTAGGTGGATACGCTGTGACTCATAATCTACATTGCAGCGAGTTTTCTTTTAAAGGTTCGACCTAGCAGTGACTCTATGCCTGCATCTTTAGTGTTTGGCAACACATAAAAGATCATTGGTATGCTCTCAGACTCCATAGAAACTGTGGCCCTGCACTTCCCTAGGAGTGCATATAATCGGCTCCCATATGGGCTTAGTTTGGCGGTAGTAGGCTATAATTGTGGTTTGCCAATGTGGGTCCAATGATCGTGGGTTAGGACATTGAAGTCTGCTCCCTCATCGATCAAGGCATTGAAAGTGCATGTCTGCTTGGCAGTGACCGTGATGCAGAGGTAAGCAAGTTCTACGGCTTCCTTATCTTCATCATCAATCTCCTTGATTGTGGCTACTCCTACCTTGACAGGGGGTTCAAACATTAGTGGTTCATGCAAATGATACGTGGGAGGGTAGTACTTCTTGATGCGACTGCCATTGAAGAAGCCTATGCCCTCGCCTTCCTAGAGTCTCGAGTTCGACATTACCAATTTGGCTTATGGCACGAACCTTGAAAGACCCTAGACCTTTAAACTTCATTTTCTATTTATGCCCTTTAACGGAGTATAAGAGCACTAAGTCTTCCTATTCAAAGTCATGCTG
Organism: Lygodium microphyllum; assembly: GCF_053477565.2. Lineage (NCBI taxonomy): Eukaryota > Viridiplantae > Streptophyta > Polypodiopsida > Schizaeales > Lygodiaceae > Lygodium > Lygodium microphyllum. The sequence goes on along the minus strand of NC_141136.1, from coordinate 155,632,926 downwards.
CTTGACATGCTTGTCAAACCAACTTCTGTGTCGTGCTTTCTCACATATGAGCGCATAGGTAGCTAGAAGTCGAGTTTTCGAGAGACGTTTGAGTTCAACTAGACGTTCCATCCATGCCTACTTCCCTTCCTATTGTTTGTGAAGTGCGATCCTCAGGCTAGGAACGAAGAACTATGTAGGTAGAATTGCTTCAGTTCCATAGGTCAACCTAAAAGGCGTCTGGCCTACAACCGTTTTATAGGCTGTGCAGTAAGCCCACAAGGTTGCCATCAACTTGTTGTCGCAGTCACTGTGCGAAGCAAAGACTACCTTGGTCAGGACATTTACTAGGATTTTATTGCCTGGTCGTTAGCCTAAGGATAGTATGGCGAGGATTTCGGATGGATAATTAGAAAGGTGGATAGAAGATGCACAATTACTTCATTAATGAAGTGTGTGTCCTGGTCGCTAACCAGTTCGATGGGGCAGCCGAATCGTGAGATTACCTGCTCCCATAGGAACTTGGCAGTCGTCCTAGTGTCATTGTTTCTTGTAGCTCTTGCTTCTACCCACTTCGTTAGATAGTCAGTGGCGACAATGATGTACTTGGCTTGCGAGTATTGCGCGGCAGGACTAATGGGTCCTATGAAGTTAATTCTCCATTTTTGAAAGGGCTGTCATGCAATTATTGGGGTTAGCTTCATTTGGTCCTTGCGAATTGGGACCTTTGTCCGCTGACACTCGTCACAGTGCTTAACGAATCGTGCCGCATCGTGAAAAAGCGTGGCCCACCACAGTTAAGAGTGCAATACCTTACAGGCTGTCGTATCCTCGCTAAAGTGTCCTCCAACGATTCCGTTGTGCGCCTCTGAGAGCGCATCGTACATCTCATGCTCGCATATGCACCTACGCAACAATCCGTCCAGCCCTAGCCTATATAGCTGGCCTGCTATCAACTAATAGGGTTGGAGCTTGAGGATAAGTCGCCTAAGTTGGGCTTTCTCTACCGGCCGTTCTGGTAGGCCATGCTCAAGGACTTGGACTATGTCGTCTGCCCAATATGGCGTCAAGTCGGCTCAGGATAAATCTCTCTCGCTGGATAGGCTAAACAGGTGCGCGTCTAGCAACTCATCGGCGATGCCTTATCCAGCGGCCTCCCCCGTGGGAATGCGCGATATGTGGTCGGCCATGTAGTGTTGCTTTCCTTTTCGTACAACCATGGAGAAGTCGAATTCTAAAAGTAGAAGGAGCCATTGAGCTATGCGTCTTGTAGCACAAGGTTTATTTACTAAATATAGCAAGGCTTAATGGTTCACAAAGAAAGTGAAAGGCATGGCTAATAAATAATGCTGAAATTTTTTCATGGCAAACACCATGGCAAGGCCCTCTCTTTCTGTCGCTGAGTAGTTCATCTCGGTCTCGGTGAGTTGTCTGCTAGCAAAGCTCACTGGATAGTCGAGATTGTGCTCGCCAGGTTGGCACAACATGGCCCCGCAGCAAATTTCGAAGCATCAATAGCACATGGAAAGTGATGGTCCAATCTGGGGCTCGTAGAATCGGTGTTGTGGTTAGAGCCTTTTTCTGTTCCTCATAAGCGCATTGGCATTCTTCAGTCCATTCGAATATAATCAACCGTTTGTACAAAGGTCTAGCAATCAATGCATAATTCAGCACAAACCGCCGATAATATCCCGTATGATCTAAGAAGCATTGAACTCCCTTATAGTTGGTTGGGGATGGAAGATCAATGATGACCCTGACTTTTGAAAAGTCTATGGCAATGCCGTTCTTCGACACCACGTGCCCTAGGATGCATCTGTGCTTTATCCAAAACTGGCACTTTAAGAGATTCAGAGAGAGACGATATAGACGACACTGTTCAAAGATTGCTCGGAGTTTGTCTAAGTGTTTTCTCCAGGTTGAGTGAACACACAGGTCGTCCACGAAGACTTCTAACTCTTTTCTGAGCATCTCTTTAAACATAGTGTATATAAGGCGTTGAAAGGTGGCTGGAGTATTAGTCAACCCAAAGGGCATGACTATGTAGGCAAAGACCCCCCACTCAGTGGTAAATGCAGTCTTATACCGATCGTCAAGTTACACTGGCACCCGATTGTATCTAGAGAAGCCGTGTAGAAAACTGTAGGCCTCCTTGCCCGCTACTCTCTCGAGCATGTGCTCGATGTATGGCAATGGATAGTTATCCCTCTTAGTGGTAGCGTTTACCTTCTTGTAATTGACGCACAGTCTAATCTTTCCGTTTTTCGTCATTACAATGAGTGGGTGACACCCAATCTGTGTGCTCAATTTCGTAGATGAATCCTGCTCTCATCGCTTGTCAATCTCTTCCTTGACCGCATGAGCGTGTTTTGGATTCATAGGATCCAGTCACTGCTTGACCAGCGTTGCATCTAGCGTCATGGATATGTTATGAGTCACTACACTCGGATCTACCCCCTTAAGCTCTTCTAAGGACCAAGAAAATACGCCTATATACTCTCGCAAGAGAGCAACGAGACTTGTCTTCTCTTTCTCCATCAAGTCATCGGCAATAAAGATAGGTCAGGGTGTCTCCCCCTCTTGTGCTAGGTTTACCTCCTTGACTTTGGTAAGTCCCTCGATGGGTTCATTTGCTTGCCCTTAATGTTTGGCACCTAGCAAGATCACTACCCTATCACCCTTCTTAAACTTCGTAAATCTCTTAGAGAGATCCTGTGGTTTTCGTTGTTTGTGTGCTCGTGTGTCCTTAGGCTATTCTGCCCTTTTTTCCTTTAACCGTTTGCGCCTCAGGTGGACAGGTAGGTCCCCCTTGGTACATCTAGTCTTGGGAGACCTAGGTATTTCTGGGTCGCTCTTTGAACTTACTTCCGACTCAGAATCGAACTTCCCTTCTTCGCTAGAAGAGGTAGTCTCTCTTGGTGGTCGCAGTTCAAAGGGTGACTTTGTTCTAAGCATTGGCGTGGTACCTGGTTGGGTTAGGCCTGCTTGTTCAAAGTCTATGGCTCCTATATATTTCAACCACACACGATCACAATCCACGTGCATGACCCCTCGCTCTATCCTAAAGACGTTCTTTCTCTGTGGCTTGGAGTCTGCTCGTATCTATTCTATCTTTCGTCCTTCAGTGTCGTACTCTATGGTATCTATCTCACCCTTACTCTTATCATTGAAGGAGCGGTAGTCTTCGTATTCGTCATCAGAAACACTTTCGTCTGACCGCTTGTCGTCTCCTAGGTTTTGGTATGTCTCGTGTCTTTGATCAGGGACTAGGGTCCAATTGTACATGAGGTTTAGGTCATGCACCCCGGTCCATTGCCACCTTGGTTCATCTAAGAGATCTTGGAGTGGCTTGAAATTTGCTGTTGTATTACCAGCTAGCTTGCCGATCAAATACTCTAAAATCTCTTGGAGTTCCCTCTTGTTGTTTGACACTTTGAAAGTGACAGGGTTGGGTCTTTTGCGAAGATGTCTTGCCATCATGTAGACTGGCAGCGAGGGTGTACCCCTGGCCTTGCCGATCTTTTTAATGGCCTGTTCGCACTCCTCATTGTCTAAGAACGGTAGGTCGATGGTAGCAAGGATATGCATCCAATCTCGCTCGTCTTCAGGACATTGGATATACTTAGTCAGGGGTCCATAGGATTTCTTGATTTGAGCATCACCCTTAAGCATTGCGGAAATGGCGTCGAGTTCAACTGGTGTAGTCTTCCAGGAGTCCATTTTCACCCTCACGGCTTCTGTTCTACTGCTTAGGAAGATGAGACCATTCCCCCAATCTTCGATCACTCTAGCATTGCGCATCGAGGGTCGGCCCAATAGGATATCCTAGTCCACTCCCTTCATGACTATAAAGTGAACTGAGAATTGACTCTTGTAATTTTCACTGGTCAGTTTTTTAGCACCCCAAATGGCTTCACTTTCATTCCATCAGCTAATGTGACATTGAACCTAGTAGTCTCGACCGGTGGGTTGCCCCAAGTCCGGAGCACTGTATGGCTCAGTACACTAACTCCCACCTCTGTGTCTACAATCCCTTTCCTTGTTGTGTCGCCTAGGGCTAAGACCTGTAAGACTGCATGCATCTCGGTGCCTTCCCAAAAAGTATTAATGTGCAAGGACTTAGGCACAGAGTGCAACGTCAAACTCAGTATCTGCGTCTCTGCATCACGTTCTTGTAGGTTTGCAGCAGCTTGCTCTCTTGCTCCTTCAACCCACTGCTTCAAGTCTTGCGATAGGGTTGGATGCTGCCTAAGCAGATCCCCCAGGCTTAGCATCATAGGGGTGGTCACTAGAGTGGTGAGTAGGTCGTTGGCTGCTCGTCTTTCTCCTATTCCGGATTATTCGGGCCAATGGCCGTGACTGATTTGCTGGCCCGTAGCGTTAAGGCTTTGCCTAAGCAATACTACTTGTGGCGCAATCACATCTCTCAATTTTGGTCAAGGGGGTAAGGCTGGTGTGCTTATGCTGGAGAGATCCTCGATCTCGTCCTCTACGATGGGCTCAGCATCTTTCAGGTGTTCTTGGGCCTCCTTTATCCACTCCTTCACCTTCTCAATGGCCTCTAGCTGGCGCTTCGGGTTGGGGTACTCCCCGACTTTAGCACTTCCCTTTTCAGCCGTCTTTGGAACTGATGTCTCTGCCTCAACGTCAATGACTTTCTTTCCAATTGGTAGCGTTGTGGCACTCTCAATTTTGAGCGTGACTTTAGCTTCGCGCCTCTTTTTCCTTTGTCTACAGCTCTTCTTTCCTATCAAGGATGCGTCAAGATTAGTAGGACCTGGTAGTGATATGCCGGCTTGCTTCATTTGTGCACAGATCATGACATGCAATGGGATAGGTATAGCCTCCCCATCAAGATTCTCGACACCGAACAGTCCCAATGGGACGGATGGCACGTTGGCCGAACTCGAGGATGGTTTTCGCTTTGGACAATCAACGAAGAGATGAGTGATTCCGCACTCAGGGCACCTTAGGTTAGCCTTGTCTCTATTTTGTTGCTCCCTTTCAGGGTAGCGTGATGAGACGTGTCTTGGGTGACCGCAAGTCCAACACATGATTGGTTCTTGGGTCTGCCCTCCTAGGCCTCTGCCTTGTCCCCTACCTAACGTCATCACTGGTACTAGTCGATAGTCCATAAGGACTGTGTTGCCCTCGTCGTCATGCGAGACGTAGGGGTATACGTAAGTCTCTTCCTCGGTTAGCTTTTGCACATAGTGGATTGGAGCGTTGCTGGGTGGATGGGTCACATAGGGACCATGCGGTCTAGGTATTCCAGTAGGATTTATGTCTATTCTAGGAACAGCTGGCTTAACGTCGTTCGGCGTGAGAAGGGCCAATGAGGCTCCCCTTCCGAAGAATTGTTATGGCTTATTCGCTAGGTAAGGTTGACCGTATGGTTGTGAGGACGAAAGTCTTCTAAGTAATCTACAATGTGCAACGTTGTGACCAAACCTACTGCAATTAGCGCAATGTCGTGACTTGGGGTCCTGACACTCAGTTTGTAAATGGTTTCCGCCACAGTACACATATTGAACATGTGGGCACGTTGGTTGTCTTAGCATCTCCTACATCTTGGCTATTTCTGTTTTCATGTTAGTTGATTCCAAGTTGGTATGCGTGGCCTTTTCCTTATCTCGAGTACTTATGCCTGATCACTCACTGGATGTTAAAGCTCTCTCCAAACTTCTAGAGTTCGTCTCTTCTTGGCTCGAGTTCCTGGAGCTTCTCTCCTTTAGCTGGTCGTCTACTCGGATAGCTTCTTCGAACACCCTAGCTAGCGCATCCTGCTGTAAGCTCGAGTTGCCTGCCAAGGCTTTATAAAGCTCCTCATTTCGTATTCCACTGATGAATACTATCGATACTGCCCTTTCGGTCGGTCGTTCACCCATTGGGATTCTCTTGAAGAGACTCCTCACGTGGATCACATAGTCGCGGATGTTCTCTTTTTCTTTCTGCTTGACATTCATAAGTCGTACTAGCAGGTTATCAGAGTATCCGGGCGGAAAATCTCTTAATGAAGAGGTTTTTGAGGCCATTGAAGTTCGCTCGCTCTGCGGCATCTAAACTCGTGTACCAAGTCCGACCCTTGTCGCCTAAGCAAAGCCCGAATGCTTAAGAGCGCTAAGTCGAGTCGGTGAGACCGTTGACCTCGCAGATCTGCTCGAACTGCTCCATGGAGCTATATGGATAGTCGTGGGGTTGGTACTTATCGAGCTACTTAGCAACAACTGGTATCTTAGGCTGGTGGCTCTTGGAACCTTGGCTTACCCCTAACCTTGCTAGTAGTGACTTTGCTAACGTTGCGGCGCTCTGCTTTGCTACTGTGTTGTCTAGCAATCGCTTCATGAGAAGCTCACTCAGCATCAAGTCTCCTTCTAGCACTCTCTTATGGTCAATCTGATTCATGTCTGCTAGGTTTAGCACTCGTTGGATCTCTTGCATCTCTACATTCTACCTCAGGCTCCTAGTTTGCTAGTCTCGGTTGTATTCCACTATGCCTTGTAGTGCTTTGTGGGCTAGCTTCCTTTCCTTCTCTAGGTCAGCTATGATGGCGTCTGCCATTCTACCGCGGTGTTCATACCGAGCATGAGAATCATAGCTGTTCACCAACTGTTGGATCGCTTCTGGGAAAACTCCTAAGTGGAGTTTCTAGTTCTGCCTGCGGTCTGAGCTCTCTTCTAACATGGTTGTGTTCTCGTGCTCCACCAAGCTGTCAATAAGGTTAAGCAGGTCGGGTAGATCCACATCTCTGTCGCTGGGCTTATCTATGTCTTGGGATCTTCTCCTATTGGTGGGTTCCTTTAGGTTCTTTTATCTGAGTGAACTCCTTAATTATTGCATACAATCCTCAAATTACCTCCACTCAGCGTGTGCATATGTGTGTTCTTTTCCGTGCACGTGTACTCAATCAAGCTTTTGGCTTTGTTCTTAGGTGTACTTCAAGTGCCGGAAGTCAAGGTGAGTGCGAAGAACAAGTGTCTAAGCGGCTTATGCACTCTCGTCTTGTCTTAGGCCTGATAGGCTTGTCTGATCAATTTCTAGCCGTCTTGATAGGTTTTAGGGTTCCTTGCTACGTCATCTTATTTGTTTTAGGCTTATTTCGGGGTCTATGACTCCATTGGCTGCCGTTAAGGTATTGACTCTCTCAATAGCCTACTCAAGCTACTAAGCAGTTGCGTCTCGCGAATTCTCCTATTCCTTGTGCCAGAATCGAGTTCTAGGCGTGGGGATGGCTCACCAAGGTTTGCGCGGTTGAGATCTAGCTGGTCTGGTGCAAATTTTCCAAGAAATTTGTAAAAATCTGACTCTGCCCAACTTGTCCAAATTGCAGGGGCTGAGTGGTAGACTTGGACGGCCCGAGGGCCGAATAGGAACAGTAGCCGAATTTGCGGCTTGGATAGGCCAAGATCCGAGTCAAGTTTTTGGGCCAAGTCGATTGTTCGGACGGGCCGAGTCAAAAAGAGTTGAGTGGTTTGAGCCGAATCAAGTTGGTTAAGGGCCGAATCCAACCAAGGCCGAATGGTATGTTCGGTCGGGCCGAGCGATAAGTGTCCGAACTAGGTGGGCCGAGTGGGGGGCTCGGATGGGCCGAGGTGCGAGGGCCGAAGGCCAAATTTAAAGGTGTTGGCCGAGTTGTCTGTTCGGAGGGCTAAATTGGCCAAATGCAGGAGAGCTGAGGGCCGATTCTAGGACTCAGCCCAGAACCAAGCCACTTAGATGGGCCAAGTCACGCACGACGACGGCAATGCCGAAGATGATTTCGCTAAATCTAGCGATCCAATTAATCACCAGGCACACAAACTTTTAGATCACAACAAGAATATAGAGGGAAGGGTTTGATATACGTGACATGTGCGAAGAACTCCCCGATGGCAAGATTGAATCGAATCATCAATGGAAGCTCTCTCTTTTTCTCTCAATGCTCAGGTGAAAAATGAGCTCTTCTATGGTCTCCTGGCCCTTAAACCCCTTCTCGGGCAAGGTCTTGCTATCCCCAATCCCTCACTTGCCGACATTAATCATTTCAACCACTCTTTTTTCTGTTTACCACAATTTGTGCCCTGTACTGCCCTGTTTTACAGCAGCAAACCCTATGCTTTTTCAATTTGATTTCTTAATCCTAACCTACGCTAAATGCAAGAAGAATCGAAAGCAAAAAACTAAACTGATTTCCCCTTCTTTTCCAATCATCAAATAACCAAGATAACCAAAATACTTACTTGTATCGAAGATAAAAAAACCTAAACTTCCTACCTATCTCAAGCTCCGTTTTAGGGATGAATCCCTTACGTCAATGCTCGATATAAGGCACGCAAGTGTTCAAGCTTGAATCCGTTGGTCCCGACAACGGAATCAAAATGTAGAGGGAGCTCACACTCAACCACCAAGACCCACGGACCGCTTATTGCTTCAAGTATTTCAAGCAAGCTCTAATGGCTATCTCTCACCTAGCCGACGCGCCTTCGAACAAAGAATGAGCTTCCATTCACTTTTTGAACTTTATATACAAGCCTTAAAATCCCATGGGTATCCAGCTCTTTTTACATGACCGACCGTTGTGGCAAGGTCATTTTTCTTATTCCCTCTCTTCTTGCCTCATGCCTTAAGCCTACACCCATCTATTCTTTTACAAATGGCATAGGAGAGAGCCTGGCACTCTTTTACAAGAGTTCTTAGAGTTTTTTGAGGCGCCTTCCATTGAGAATTGCGCTTTTTGCCTCAGCTTAGCTTTAGGAGCCGCCCCTGCGCCTTGACTCTTTTTTTGTCCTTTTTCCACTCTTTGTTTCATATTTCCGCCATCTCGAATTGAGGTTAACATAAGTTGTTGCCTGAAGTTGAATTGTTGTGTGATCATTAAATTTGAAAACAATTTGAATTTTTTGTCTAATGTAGGATTGTTCGGTTGGTGCATGTGAGAGAAATTGGTCAACACATTCTCTCATTCACACCAAGATCCGAAACAAGTTGAGCACATGACAGCTAGAATGACTAATTTATTGTTGCTCTAACTTGCCTATGGTTCAAACTATGCATGAGATACCCATGGCTAGACAAGTAAAATAGAACTTAGAAGTAACAAGTTGTATTCCACTTATTACATATTTTAAATAATGAGTTAGATTCTAAATATGCAAATTATCATTTTATCTCAATTAGGTGAATGTTGATGAGATCAAGTTAAGTGGGGCTACCTCGAAAAGTGTCAACAAGGAGTGAAACGAGGAGCAGGAGGCCATCTTTAAGGATCTCTACATGGAGCTGAAGGAGATCGACTGTTGAGTCTCATGCATGCATAGGGGTCATTGAGTCGTTCCTCCAATTGTAAGCACTAGGATTGACTCTACACCAGCCATCATGACCTATGTGAGACAAGGCTCTGGAAATTCCTCTACTGTACATGCAGTTATTGTAGAGGATGCTCCAATCAGGGAGCCCGAGTATGATGATGATGGGAATGTTGTAAGTGATGGCGACTTTGGTGAGCCATCTAAGGCCTCTTCTAGTGAGGGCCACTCTCCACCTTCCAACGTGTCTGAGCCTGATGATGAGTCCTCATGAGTCTAGGTATTTTGTATGTAGTCCATTTGTCATTATACATTTTGAGTTCTTTCATTAGTATTTGCGATTGATATATCTTTTTGGAGCACTCAATACATGACTCTAGTTTTGACTCTTTATACCTATATGGCATTGCAATTGTTTTTTAAACTCTAGTCTCTAACTCATGAAACTTTGTGACGATTGATCTATCTTTAAGTTGCACAATTTATATGTATTTTCATATATACATATATATATTTTTACATGTATTTTTTAATGAACATACAAAACAAGTTATTTTATTTTTAAAGTTTTTGTGTATGTTTTGTATTGCACTAGTTCATGTACGAATCATATCGTACTAAACGTATGTGACAATCTTGCATTCTGCATTCAAGAAGCCTTGTCTATTTAATGAAAGAAGATACAGCCATGTTTGAACATTTGAATGAGTTTAACTCAATTTTCAGTCAGCTAATTACTTTGGATTTCCATATTGATGATCAGTTCAAGGTTACTTTCTTACTATGCTTTTTGCCTGAAAGTTGGGATACCTTTAGGACAGCTTTAAGTAACTTAAATACTCAGCTGTTATACTCTGATGTGGAGAGTTCTTTGCTGATGGAAGAACTCAATAGGCAAAATAACTCATCAAACAAGTCTTCTAATGCATTGCACACTAGAAGTAGATTTAAGCAAAATGGCAGTTCTGAAAATAGAGCACGCAACAAGTCTTGTGGCAAAAATGTGGAGTGCCATCATTGTGGCAAAAAAGGGCACTATAAACATGACTATTTTTAATTGAAGAAAGAGAAAGGCAAAAAACAAAAACATTGAAGACAACAAGGCTGAAAAAAAGGACAGTCAACCTGCAAAGAAGAGCAATGTGAAAATAGAAGAGGTTAATGTAGTCACTCATGATGATGACAGTGATAGTGATGTACTTATTGCTTCTTCTTTGAGTGCATATGCATTGATTGCAAATTTTGAGGATGATATGTATACTTGGATACTTAATTCAGGTATATCCTTTCATGTCACACCACATCATGAGTGGTTCTCTAACTATAATGGTGGTGTACGTGGTGTTGTCCACTTAGGGGATAACTATGTATGTAAAATTGCAGGCATTGGCAGTGTGAAACTGGAATTCCAGCATGGCTCCGTGTTTGTTTTACATAATGTGAGACATGTACCTCAGCTCAAGAAGAGCTTAATAAGCATAGGGCAACTAGATGATAAAGGCTATCACACCATCTTTGGGGATAGCAAATGGAAAAATTTGTAAGGGCTCTCGCATTGTTGCCAAGGGCTCGAAAAGTGATACCTTGTGTCCTTTGCATGTATCTAGTGTGCGTAACCATATAGTCGCCATAACTGAGCAACCAAGTGTTTCTGTGGCATAGTCAGTTGGGACACATGAGTCAAACTGGAATGAAAGTGCTTTCTCGCTTGGGTTATTTACCATCTTTGAGATATGTTGATTTTGAACAATGTGATCATTGTATTTATGGTAAACATGCTCAAATGTCACATTAAAAATCTCATTCTCTAAAGTTTCACTCTTAAAGTTGGTACATTCAGATGTATGTCAAATGCCAGGATCATCTCTAGGGGGGAAGTAGTTCATTACCTTTGTTAATGATGCCACATGCAAAGTACGGGTTTATTTAATCCGTCGCAAAGACGAGGCCTTGGATAAATTTAAAATTTTCTTGGCACTTGTTGAAAATTAGACCAGCAAGACATGAAAATGCCTTCGCTCTGATAATGGTAGGAAATATATGTCCAATTTTAGGACTTTTGTGACAACAAAGGGATTAAAAGGAAGCTCACTACCCCTCATAATCCGCCCCAAAATGGTGTTGTAGAGCGTACGAATAGGATCACTCAAGACAAGGTCCATACAATGCTGTCACATACTGCTTTACCCCATGGATTTTGTGCAAAGGCTGTTATGACAACCATACACTTGATTAATTGGTCACCAAATAGGTCTTTGGGGGGGGATATCCCTCAAGAAGCATGGTCGGGCAAGCCACCTTCGTAAGCTCACTTGAGAGTGTTTGGTTGTGAGGCATTTGTGCACATTCGCAAGGAAGAACGCAACAAACTTGAGCCAAAGTCTTGTAACTGTATTTTCCTAGGATATAGTGATGAAGGTAAGATGGAGTATCGATTATGGGATCCCGAGAAAAAAAAAGTAGTACGTAGCAATGATGTTATCTTCCGGAAAGATTGCATGCACAAACAGCCCGAAAAGATAGAAGAGGTCAAAAGGGTTGTATTCCAGGAGGATGTACCAATAGGACAGCAAAGAATGTCCATTAGGCAACAGCAAATACCTGTTGTAAATGTTCTTGAAAATGCAGGAAATGATGCTGAACATGATCAGCAAGATCTTGCCCATGATGTATCATAAATTCAGCAAGAACATGTGTCCTTAGAACAACCAAAATCAGCTGTACAGCACGCTGAACCTACAGAACAGCAAGCTATCAATGCAGATTTACAGGCTGAACAGCTAACAAATCTTGACTATTGGGTCCATAGACTCCACTAGAGTGCAAAGACCGCCAAATAGGTTTGTTCCCGGTGTAAACTATGTGGCTAATTATGTCACGTTAATAGATTGTGGGAAGCCGTCATGCTTCCAGGAAGCAATGGACAGAAAGGATAGTAAGAAATTGCACAAAGCAATGTTGTGAGAGATGGAATCTCTCATGAAGAATGGCACTTGGGATTTGGTGCATTTTCCAAAAGGATTCTCTGCAAAAATACAAAGCACGCTTGGTTGCTAAAGGGTACAAGCAAGAACGTGAAATTGATTTTGATGAAATCTTTTCTCTTGCAGTCAAAATGACTATTTTGCAAATCATCTTGGGCTTGGTTGCATCTGAAGACATGGAACTCATATAGATGGATGTAAAAACTGATTTCTTACATGGTAATCTGCATGAGATCTATATGCAACAGCCTAAAGGTTTTGCCGCAAAGGGAAAAGAGCACATGGTATGTAAACTCAACAAGAGTTTGTATCGGCTAAAGCAGGCACCACGAGAATGGTATCATAAATTTGATGCATTTATACAATCTCAAGGATTTCATTGTTCTCAAGTTGATCATTGTCTATACACCAAGAAGACCGCAGATGGCAGCCTTATTCTCTTGGTTTTTTATATGGATGACATGCTGCAAGGATGTTCATGCCTTGGACTCCTTGAAGCGGAGTTTACACAATAGCTTTGATATGAAGGATCTTGGCGGGGCCAATCATATTCTTGGCATGCGTATACTCAGAGAAAGATCAAAGGGTCTTCTTTATCTGTCACAGCAGGAGTATGTCATTAAGGTTTTGCAGCATTTCAATATGGAGGGGGGGAAAGCCATTAGTATACCATTGCCTCCATATGTGAAACGTAGTGCAAATGATAGCCCTACATCTGATGATGGAAAGGTTGAATGGCCAAGATGCCTTATGCTTCAGCTGTTGGTAGCTTGATGTATGCTATGGTTGCTACACGTCTTGACATTGCATTTGCGATGGGAGTGATTAGCAGATACATGGCATATCTTGGCAAAAAGCATTGGGAAGCAATGAAGGGTATCATTAGATACCTTAAGGGCACAAAGGATTTGTGTATCTGCTTTGGTAAGCAAAAGTCATCTGTTGTTGGGTTCATAAATGCAAACTATGATGGCCATCCTGACTACAAGAAGTCTACTTCAAGATATGTATTCATGTTCACGGGTGGAGCAATCTCTTGGATATCCACACTGCAAAAGTATGTTTCATTGTCTACTACAGAGGCAAAGTATGTGGCTGTCACTGAGGCATGCAAAGAGGCTTTATGGCTCTCACGTCTGATGAGGGAGCTTGGTATTATAGAGGCTCCTATCCTCCACTGTGACAGTCAGAGTGCTATCATGCTAGCACAGAATCCTGTCTTTCACGCAAAGACAAAGCACATACACATGAAGTATCACTTTATCAAGGATGTACTTGACAGTAAGAGCATTGAGCTTGTCAATGTACATATAGATGATAACCTTGCAAACCTTCTGACGAAGGGTCTTCCAATAGAGTGGTTTTCTAATTGCCGCCAGATGATGGGGGTTGGATAGTATATGTGTATTTCAGCTTTATACATATATAGACTTAGTTAATTCTTTTCTCTTCCATCAGGCACGTTGCCTTTAGGTGGGAGGTTATTGGAAATAAAGGCTTACAATGCCTTTCTTCAATGTTCGAGTATGAGCGCACCCTTATACTCTTGTACTTTATATATACTATCTAAACCTAAAAAGTGATACATTCGTTATTGTACCATATATCCATCATGTCATGCTTACACTCCTCTCTATTGCTCTCTACTCTCTGCTCTCTGTGCAATATCTGACACTTTCACCTTCAGCTCACTCAGTCTTGATTTGACAGGCTCTAACATTTTGCACCAAAAGCATTGGAAAACTAAAAGGAGATTAGCTAGGCTGAATTAGCTCTTTTTCTAACAGCTCATTCACCTCACTCATAATCTCCTCCTGGTGGGTTGCACTAACTCTGTAGGGCGGCTTATTAGGTGGCTTACTTACAAGGATAAGATCTATGCCATGATCTTCTAGCCTTCCATGCAGTAGTTGCCTTAGAAATGACTAAGAGAAGCAATCAACATACATTTTAAGAAATGATATGCGATTCTTCTCTAACTTAGACATGTTCCCAACATTCTCACTATTATCTTTATCCTTAGCAAAAAACCAAGTACGTTGAAAGATGATTTTTCATTACTTTAGAAATGGCAGTTGTACATACAACAGGGACAGATTCACCTTTCAACTTTACATAAGTGTAAGTGCATTTTCGTTATACTGAATAGTGATCTTTTTTGCATGAGAATCAATCATTGCATGCATACGGTGACACCGTAGTGTACTAAGCAATACATCACAACCCTCAAGTGGAGCAATGAAGAACTTTTCACTGTCCACATATCCTTGTATATGCAACCGAAGCTTTTCAATGAGCAGTGTGATGGGCTCTACATGGCCTTTACATTCCATTCCAACTTTCCCCATGGATCCCATCTCATCCTTTGTGATACCTAGACGAGCTGCCTTGTCTACAGAGATGAAGTTGGCTCATGCACCATATCAAAGAAAATCAATACATGTTGATCCCTAAATTTGCCCCATGCTCTGCACAAGAATAAGTAGCATCATCATTGGGCTGAACAATAACAACATCAAACACCAATCCCATTGATGTTTTAGGCTCTTTCCTTTACAATCTCTGTGATTTTTTTATTTTCTGATTTTTCAGATTGCTGTCTATTGGAAAGGTCCCTTGCAATGTGACCCTCCTACTCACAAATAAAACATTTGTTTGCAGCCATCAATTCCCCACATTGTGCCAATGTTTTAAGCCTTTTCTTTGTTGTTTTGGCCTCTTTAAAGGCTGATTTTCAAATAAATTTGAGATTCTTAGTGGGTATTTTGAATTATCCTAGCTTATCCATCTCTTGTGTCTCTTAAGGTGCTTCATTAGGTACTTGTAGGGTTGAAGACTTGAATGTACTTTTGATCATGTGGGTAACAACCTTTGGTTCTAGTTGTGGCAAATCTTATGTGGGCTCCCTTGCCAATGTATTCGCTATCTTGCTCTTGTGACCTACCTTGATCTACATCCCATTGATTCACCAAACACTAGGGGCTAACAACATTTGGTCCTAGTTGTGGTAAGTCTTCTGTGGGCTCCCTCGCTAGTGTGTTCTGAAACCAGCCTTCCTTCTTGGAATGGGTGGTGATAACCTGATTTAGAAGTTAATTACAGCAATAAATAAATGCATATAAAATGAAATACACACTTTACCATAACATTCTTGGATAGTAGACACCCTGTTGGCCCCAAAATTGGCGCCCCTTGCGGTATTTCTTTAGCTTTCATTCAATTGGAAGGAGTACAACTCGAGATTCTTCAATCTTCTCCTGCTAACCAATTGCTCTTATTGTCATAAATGACCAGTAAGCCTTTTGGGTCATTTGCCCCTTGATTCACCCAGGACTTCTTCTCCAATTCGATCCTTGGCTGGCCAAATGCTGCCCCGAATCAATTTGGAATGGGCTAGCTCTTGAAATCCTTTGATAATCTTCAATTATCAGCTGCTGATTTCAGTCCCTTGAGCCTTCAATCTCTGGCACGGATCCCAAGGTGGTTGCTAAACCCTAATTTCTGCTATAAATTAGGGTTTACTGCAGAAATTACAGATCAGCCCACCAAAAATGGCTGAAATCTCCTCCAAATGGCTGAGAATGGCTGAGAATGGCTGAGCATAGGCTGAAGGAGATGAGAGAATGCTGTAAAGAGAGAAAATTTTGAGATCCGTCGCGAAGAACTGATCAAAATCAGCTGCTGCCCGGCTGTACCAGCCCCAAACAGATGCACCAACAACAATAGGAGTATCAGAGACTGTGATCTTCACGAGAAAGTGCATCAGCAGCAATTGCCAGCTTCCCAAGGTCAAGAATATGCAATCTCCATCACCAAAATGGTCTCCAATGGCTGGGAAATGGCCCCAAAAGCTGGCAGCAACAGTCCAACAGCTCCAAAATGAAAAAACGAGATTTCCCTCTCCCTTCAGCCCTATTTAACCTTTCCCCCACTTGCATGGGAAAGTTTTGCCAAGTGGCAGCTTTCTTAATCCATTTTCAGCAATTTCCAGCCATTTAATTAATTTTCAGAATTAATCAATTCTGAAAATTAATTCAGCCATTGATCCATGCCCAGAAAATTGACCTTACCCATCCAAAATTAATTGGCTAGGCCATTTGCAACCCAAAGTGGTCCCATGCATTAATTGACCCTTGGACAAGCATTAATCCATTAATTAATGCCTAGTCCCTAGTGTCACCACTAATACTTAATGGCCAATTAATGGTCTTAGGGGCAAACTGACACCAAAATTCACCTAGAATCTAATAAGTGTAACTTGTTACAACTTTTGCCTTTGACACCCATCTTTTTCATAGGGTCCTTGGGCCTTTAACTGTGAAAAAGTAGCTTGCACCTACATGTGCAACACATGTGCATCTTTTAATTGCACATTTAATTAATCCTTTAATCAAATGTCAATTAAACATAAGCAAATCATCAAATTTTCACGTCCTCGTGACAGTGTTCTCTACCTTGCTCCTATGACCTAAACTTGTAAACATTTGCTTGAATTGTACCCACGTTGACGGTGCCCTACCTTGCATTAAAAGAGTGTACCACCATTGCAATGCATTCCCTTTCAAGAAAGTGGTTGCCTTTTGAATCTTCGAGGACTTGGTGAAGTTTCCTCTTAAATAGGCTGCATCAAACTACTAAATGAAAGTCAAAGCTTTCATCCTATCTTGTGCACCACTAAAGAACTCAAACTTCATTGCTTTTCCATCCTCATCATAGTCTTTTGCTGCCCCTAGGTGTCAAGTTGTCAGACATTAGTTGTTGCAAAAAGGTACATTTGTTGAATTTACATCAAAACCAACACCAAATAGAGCATTTCCATGACCACACTCGTTCTTGAGCCCCATAAGCATTTTGGGGTACATATGTATTACTAAACATACTACTTTGTGCCTTAGGGATCAAACCAATGCTGCCATACATAGGATTTTGCACATTTCCATCCATACCCGAATACATTGGGCCTTGCACACCATGCATTGGCTACTGCATACCATAGGGAGTTGTGCCATATATTCTCGTATGTGGTCCTTGTCCAATCATAGGATGAAAAATCATGCTTCTACCAAAGTATCCTGGCTAGCCCATCATAGCATACATGCCCGGCTGTCCAAAATCCATTGGATTGGCATTTCCATGATGGCCTTCCATTTGCATTCCTTTCCCTATAGATACCAATTGTTTTGTTTCATTATCATCTTTGGAAGGTTCAAAAGAAGGATTTGGCACTATCTTCGGTGCACCTACTGAGAAGCATCATTACTACTTGATTGCATCTCACTATATAAAGACATATTGCTGTAATTTCTCAACTGAGAGCAAAAACTAGCACTAGCACAAAGCATTGGCTTGCAATCGGGTGCCTTGGGCCCACCAAATCAAGGGATTGAGTGGTATTCCAGCAATGGAATCATGAAACTAGCCTTCCTTCATGGAAAGGGTGGTAATTCCTTGATTAAGCACTTAACTACAGCAATCAACAAATGAATATAACTTGAAATGCACAGATTGTCTTAATAATCTCGGACATTGTACACCTTATTGGCCCCAAAACTACTGCCCCTTTCAGTACATCTTTAAGCTGATTGCTAATGAAATGAGTACAAGCTGAGATTCACAATCTCCTTTTCTATTCCAAAAAGCTTCTTTGTTGTAGCAACAATCAGCAATTAATTCGGGCCAGCTACTCCTTGATCTTTCACCCAAGACTTGCACAAATGGAACGACCAATTGGCCAAATGTTACCCCAAATTATAATGAATGGGTTGCCATCTGAATTTCTTGACTATTACATAAATTTCAGGTGCTCAATCAGTGTAGATGCCTTCACCAATTGGCATAAGTCCCAAGGTGGTTGTCACACCCTAATTTCTGCAAAAATTTAGGGTGTATAGCAGAGATCTCTCTACTATCCACCAAATTTGACTAAGATTTGCTCAAAATATCTAAGATCTCCTAAGAATAGGTTGGAGAAGGTAAGAGAAAGTCAAGATGAGAGAGAAATCTGATTTTCTTTATGAGCAAAACCCTAAATTCTATTTGCTGCGTGCTCCGGTGTACATTTAATAATGTTACCTATTGTTAGGCACCTCCAAAATGTTGTCACCTGATCAGCAATGCTGTTGCCAGCCCCTGGAAGGTTACTCCCTGCTGTCCTTGAGCTATTGAGGTCCCCCGGATGGATGTCTTCTGCAGCAAATTACTATTCTCTGATCAGAAAATGGACCAGCAACGCTCTTTCTCTCTCTAGGTGTAAACTAACTAAATGGTTGAGACTCAATCCCTAAAAACGTTTTCTCAATTTGCATTGGCATTTTTGCCAAAGTGGTAATCTTCTAAACCCATTTTTCAGCATTATCCAACTATTTAATTAATTTTGAATATCAAATAATCCTAAAAATTAACTTCAGTCTTTATGATCCTGCTCAAAATTAAATGTGCCCATCCATAATTAAATTGGCTAGGCCATTTGCAACTTAGAGTGGTCCCCAACCTCTATTGACCCTTAGATTGACATTAATTAATTAATTAATGCTAGTCCCTAGTATCACCATTAACACTTATTGGCCAAATAATTGTCCTAGGGTCAAAATTGATACTAACTAACCCCCAAAGCCTAGTTGGCATAACTTATTACAACTTTTGCCTTTGACACCCATTGTATCCTTGGGGTCCTTGACATGTTACCATGAAATAACTGCCATGTGAATTACAAGTGCTAAATAACCTTGCACATTTTATTAATAACTTAATCAAATGTTATGAGCAAGATTAAAGCATCTCAAAATTTCACGTCCATATGACATCAACTTATAGTTGCCTTTAGTCTGGGAGCCAAAAATGGATGTCGCCATCCTAATTATTGTCGCTTGTCTATTTTGGCCCATCTAGGACTATCATGTGTTGTTGTAGGCCTTCAAACACCTATTTCGAGCTTTTGGATAGGTCTCTAATATTATATAATAGTTTAACCTCTCTATTTTTCCAATGGCCTCATTTTCTCTTTTAATGTTTGGAATAGACTTCCATTAGCCCCCAAAAACGTTTTTTCCACTTATATGGGCAAGTTTTACCAAGTCGTAGTCTTCTAATCCCAATAGTTATTCTAGGGGTAAGAAATTTAATTTCACGTGCGAATAATTAAATTTGCTAGGTCAACATGTCTCCCAAGTATCCTTAAGACTCGCATTGATTAATTAATTAATTAATTAATGCCTAGTCTTTAATATCACCACTAACTTTAGTGGCTATTAAATTGGTCTAGGCCCAAATTTGACACCAGGTACCACCTAGTACCAATCAAGCATAACTTATTACAACTTTTGCATTTGGTTGCCTTTAACACTAGTTGATATCTTAGGGTCGTGGGTCCCACATCATAAAATAATTGACGTGCATCTCACATGTGTAAGTCACATTTTCTCATTTGATTAACTTTTAATCAAACGCTAAGTAAAGCAATAAAATTTCACATCCTCGTGACAATAAGTGCGAGAGAAATTGTTGAGCGGAAGAAAAATTGAGCAAAACCTGTAGAAATGGAGCATACAATTTGGCATTTCTTTTCAAAAGATCATAGCATTTATAGTGTAAGAATTTCAAGTGATGTTATATACGTAGAACTTGGAATGGATTCTTGTTAAGGACCAAATAGATTATCCTTTTTTAGAAATGCTAGCCAATGCAAGAATATTCCTTAACATGGCAGCTATAGTACTTCTTGATTTTAATACGTTGTATATACTACATCCCCCCATACATGCTCCCCCCTCCCCCCCCCCTTCTCCCTTGGCACTCGCACAAAAAAAAGACCAAACAAAGAGAGAAAAAAACACCCCAAACAAAAAGAAAAGGGAAAAGAAGAAGAACAGTTGTAAATCAAGCCCCAACACCGTTTTGTTGTTCGAAAGAGACAAACACGCTACATACGAGGAATAGGTGTTATGATACAACTTACTTTTGAACTTACAAAGACTTGTTTAGAGATTAGTTCTTGTATCAGGGATATTTAGCTTCTTAATGAGCCATATAGACTCAAATATAGTCTTTTTGTCTAATGGAAATAAATGGATCTCATGTATGGTGTCCCCAGTCCTTGCCACACTAAACCAACCATTGGAGCTTATCTATGGTACTTCAAATCCTTAATAGCAAAAAAGACCAAGGGCTTTCCTCTTTGGTTTAGTTAGTTGGACTTTCATTGATTAATTAGCCTCATAGTATTCTAAGATTTAATGAGAGCTCACATGTCTCAAAAGAGGACTGTCAATCGAGCCATCAACGCTTCAAAAAATGCATTTTTATTAATTACAGGAGTAAGAAAAGGGCCAAAGAGAGTTTGTCACATATACAAGAATATGGTATTTTATCTCCTTTTTTTTTTGAGATATTAGAGTCGACTTTGTGATTCTCTCCTCCTTTTTAGCCAATATCTCCAAAGTCTGACATGTTTTGGTAGTCTTGAAGTCTTTATTTACTTATAGAATTTGACAAAGGACGTGATAAAGATGCTATGAAGTTAATGATGAATTTTTTTTAAAATCGAGAGCTTTCAATATTCTTTTTAGCGCCCAATATATTTTCATTAGTCTTCTTAATTAATATTCCTTTTTAGTTCATTCGCCTTTCTTGTTGAGCTTCTTTCTTTGCGAATTTAATCTGTGTATAGTATCCAAAAGGTGCCCTTCTCATTTAGTAAACTCTTGCACCGTCTATAGTCAGGGAGCTAACAGAAATTAAGAGCCAAAACCTTTAGTATAAAGAATTGGATTATTGTGTTGTTCTCTTGCAAGGGTTCTCACAAGGTAAAAATAAGAAAACAAGAGGATATAAAACATCACTGAAAGGGACATATCGTTGGTTTCAAAATTATGCTCGAAGCGTAGTTTGTCAAAGTGCAACATGTTTACATGGCCAAGGATATGCACTTGCCTCCAAATGAATGTATTTCCTAGCAAACACATTGTAAGTCTTTAGTTGATAACATATGCAATATTTTTTTCATAATGAATTCTTGGTTATAGACATATTTCCGTCAACAAATACTAAATGGCAACCTGTGGAAAGCTTAAGTGGAACTTTCATGCGATTCATAAGATGCTCGCAGACATTATCTATGTTGATCAGATTATAGATTCTTTTAGTAAGGAAAGGTTTTTTATATATTATACACAGTATGTGGTTCCCTCTAGAACAGGTACATATGGACATATTGAGGATTTGTATATCTATAATGGTTTATACCCTTACATATCATTGTGGTGTACTTTAAAATAGCATATTTACAAAGGACAAAGGTATCTTGGTTAAGTAGAAATTTAATAGAAGAAAAACTAGAAAACATTATAGGAAAACTTTGAAAATTTAGAGAGTATAACCATAAGAGTAATACCATGAGATGTATTGTATGGTCCCAATTCTTAGTAAGGAAAGGTTTTTTATATATTATGCACAGTATCCAGTTTCCTCTAGAGCAGGTATATATGGACATATTGAGTATTTGTATGCCTATAATGGTTTATACCCTTACATATTATTGTGGTGTTCTTTAAAATAGTATATTTACAAAGGACAAAGGTATCTTGGTTAAGTAGAAATTTTATAAAATAGAAACTAGACAACATTATGGAAATCTAGAGAGTATGACCATAAGAGCAATACCATGAGGTGTATTGTATGCTCGCAATCCTTGTCTTTGTTTTACAACATCGTATGACAAACTCTTTCTTTGGGCTTCGATTAGGAGATACAAACTTACAAACTTAAATTCGGCATTTGGATTCCCTTGGCTTGTGATACAAATTACATGCCTTTTAAACTTAAGGTGCAAGTTATAGCATATGAAGAAAAAAGAAGGTAAATGTTACTTTCAATTGGAGTCTAAAGGATATAAGGGATACCTTGGAGCTGCTAGACAATACATTCCCTAGATATAAGTTTAAAGTCAATGGTAAAACAATTGGAAAAAGAGTTGAACGCTCTTTCTCTCGTATAAGTTGTTTGCCTCCCACAATTGTAAGTTTTGAGCTATAAATATGAAAATAATTGTTACATTTACATAGGATAAAAAGCTTTTCGTTAAATCGGGAGTTACAAAATTGAAGTGGAAATATACAAGGATGTAAAACAATAAAGGAGATTCTTCCAGATTTCTGTTGCATCTATTTATCTTGTCCTGTCTTTGGTACCTTCTCATTCTTTGGCATTGTAACTTTCTCATTACTTTTTGCAAAGATCTCATCTCCTCACAGGGGGTTTTTTCTTTGGTTGC
This sequence comes from Lygodium microphyllum, assembly GCF_053477565.2. NCBI lineage: Eukaryota > Viridiplantae > Streptophyta > Polypodiopsida > Schizaeales > Lygodiaceae > Lygodium > Lygodium microphyllum. The sequence continues at coordinate 155,610,412 of NC_141136.1, read as the reverse complement.
TAAAATTTTTTTACTTTGACAAGTACTCTCTTATCTTCAGGCTTAAGAGGAGATAGAGTGAAACTTCAAAGGAGAAAGTGTTTGCATTCCTTCATTTTTTGAGTTCGCTTTACTAGTCTTTGCAAATGACTTGCCATTGCCCTTGCCCTTATCCTTAGTTGAAGATTTCTGTGGAGGGGAGTCAAGATCGATCGGTGTGATTGTCCTAGCCAAAATTAGCTCAATACACCACTTCCTTATCCACCACATATATGAGTCAAGGTAATCTCAACACTGTAAGAAATGACATGCTATGTAGCTGTCTGGGCTTTCATTATCTCACTAAAATATTTTTTCATATAGTAAAACCTAGACCTTATTTTTCTCCTTGGCTTAGAAGGCTCACTTCCTTGAGTAGAAGAGGGTCTAGCTTGATTAGTTGGCTTATTAAATGCTCTAGGGAGATTGGAACCTTGGTAATTGGAGAAGAGGATTGTCCAGCAAGATCGTAGGATTGGTCACTAACTACATGGATCTTACCTTGGGCAAGAGGAGAAGACACAGTCTCTACACTTGATTGCTTTCATTGCATAGGAGAAGACTGGGCAAAAATAGAAGTAGGAGGGATCTCACGAGGGACAGTCTGTGAAACCTCTAATGGCCTCACCGCTTGTCCACTATCCTTGCTCTCTATATAAACTTTCCTTGATATTTGCTTTGTCCTTGTCGTCAATGCCTGATAGAAAATGGCAAGAAGAGCAAACAAAAACTATTCGACTACGGATGCAGCATGGAGAAAGAGGCAAGCAAGAGCTGACACTCGCTAAATAGTAGCAATCCATCTCTGCGCAAAGAACATGTTGATGATACAGCGCAAGACAGCGAACGAGAAGCTCTAAAGGAGCCATAGTCACATCCTATCATGGATTACTCATTTAGCTTGCACTGGTCAATATGGCACAAAGGGAAGGTTGGCAAGCTCCATAGAACTCCTCTTCGCGCTATTTTAGCCGATACAGTGCGAGAGAGAAGGTTGGGAAGCTAGAGACAGACTCCTCTTCGTGCCATTTTGGGAACTCACTGAAGCTAGCCGATACATCGCGAGAGGGAAGGTTGGGAAGCTGGAGACAAACTCCTCTTTGCCCCGTTTTGTGAATGACAAACCAGGCCTCGGTTGATAAAGCGTGAAGGGCAACGGTTTGGAAGTTTCAGAAGAAACACAATTGCACCATTTTGTAGTTTAACTCATCGGGGCTAGCCATGGCATGATAGGCAAGGTTAGGAAGCTCCATAGAAGGACTTTTTGCGCCATTTTGTGAATGACTCATCGGGCACGCCGTTGCTAGATGACTAAAGTGGGCCATGTAAGCTAAGGTCTATCTTATATACTTGGTGTGGCTCGTGACACGTGCAATTGTATAATTAGCTAGGATTTGCTATAATCGTCCACGTGGCAAGGCCCCTCGGTTTTATATAAATACAAGTGGCAAGACCTTCGTACGCTTTTTTATCAGATCTTGCATTTTAATTGTCTTAGGATTTTTGAGCTATTTTCGAGTGGTCTTTCTTATTTACGTTCTTTTTCATTTCACTTGTTATTTGAAGGACGATACAAAGCGAGGAGTAGAGTTCATTAGGCGCGTAAGTATGTTTTCGCATTGTATTGACATTGTATGATACAAAGCAAGGATACCTTTTCCATGTGGTTAGGTTCTTCTCCTGGTGCCATATTGTGGACCCTGCGATGTCTAATGCAAAAGATATTCAAGACCCTCCAGATGTAGGCATACCAAAGAAGATAAGAAAAAGGTTGTCTTCAGGGTTAAGGGGTTGAGTTTGTGCTGCCTTTGCTCGTGCAATTGCCTTTGCTTCTTCTCCTAGCTCAACAAAAAGTGTGGAAATGCCTAAGAAATCTCCATGCAAAGATAAGTCACCATTGAGGATTCTTGGATTATCTCAAATCACAAAGGTTTCTCCCTCAAAAAGGCTCCTAGAATTTCTTCTTCTGAATGGCATAGAGTTATCTTACTATGCAATTGCAAAGGATGTTTTCAACCCTAATTGGGATATTAACCATGTGGTGAGTTCTTGCGAAAGAAAATTGTGGAGAAGTTTGCTAAGTTTGAAAGTCTAGCATTACTTGTGATTGAAAAGAATACAAAGAAATACGTTCATATAGCTATTGGGACCTCACTTTCAAAGAAGTCACTATTCACAAGAAAGTGTGGAGCTCATTCTCTCGACAGGTTTCGTGCAATAGATGTGTTTTGTTTTAGTCATTCTAGAAAATGTAGACTTATATCAAAAGTATTTACATTCATCGTATATACTCTTGTTAAATATCCATTTTATTTTATGAACAATAATTGGAGGCAGCAAAATCTTCTAGCTTTTTCCTTTTGAATAAGGTAGCAAATGAAAAGGACGTAGAGGAATGTTTGGATCCTCAGCAAGAAGCATATATTGTTGATAAACTAGATGTTGCCCAATTCAAAGCTAAGACTATTATTGAAGAAAGCCATACAAATGTAGATATTATGTCTAACTCCTCTTCTTTCTATATTGTTCCTTCTCTTCCAACTTTTCCTATTAAGGCCAAGGAATACATACTACTATCAAACATCGAAAGGCTCTATAATCTCAAGGAGGATAATTATTTAACGATCATTGTAAAACCTTCTGATGCTGCAAATGGCATAGTTGATATCAAAAATAAATCAAATGAAGAGTTACTTAAAATTGGACAATGAAATTGCAAATGACAAGTTTATGATGCCCTTTCTCTTTATTTCAACAAGGGAAAGGATGTTGAGAAAGAGTTGGAGATTACTAACGAGGAGTTTAACCGCCTTTAAGACCGACTTGGAATTTTTAATTTTGGAAGAGAGTAGCCAGAGTATATTAAAGAATTGCAAGATACCAATGAGATATCATCATCAATTAATGTATGGAATTCAACTAAGGTAGAGCATGATGAAAACCACTTGGTACTATTATCTTTGATTTTGTAAGATACATTAAGATATTTAATTTTGACTTTCATTTGATATTCGTCTTTTTTACAATTGGAGATTGAAGATTTTGATAACTTCTTGGAACGGGGGAAAGGGTTGAGAGCTGATGGTAGTTCATTGAAAGATGTTACACTAGGCCTCATGTTTTATGAGTATTCCATAACATCTTCTTAGAGGAAGCAACATGGCCTTTACTATATATTAAGGCACTTACAAGGCTACTTGGTTTCTCTAGGTTACAGTATAGTACGCACAAGGTCAATAGCAATTAGGGTTTTTGGTTACGGTCTTGGTTTCTCTACTTCTAAAGTAAGATAACTTTTTGACCCTCTCATCTTATACTTTGACAACAAATTAAACTAATATAAAATCCATAGTTGGCTACAAGAGAAGAAAATGTCTACGTTATAGAGGAAAGATCCTTGAGGAGGAGGAAGATGTAAAAGCTCTTGAGAGCTAGCTTTGTACTTTTCTATCTTGAAAAATACTACGAATTCTCAAGCTTCATTGTCATCTTTAATATTCATTCTTTGAAGCCATCATAAAAAAAACCAATTGAATAGCTCCTGAAAAGCATTGATTTTCGTAACTCCTCCTCCATGTCTTATGCTTCAATAAAAACTTGTATGTACTTAATAGTGATATTTTTTCATGCCTTAGTTACTATAAGTTGCTAGGAGACCTTGCTCCTCTACAAAGTAAGGTCCATAGATATGAAGGATATGCTACAAATACAAGAGAATAGCAATCATTTTATACCATTGAAATTTGTATCAAAGAAAACTTGGATTAAATATTCTCTCTTACCAAATAAAACATGATATCATTTTCTCCTTATGTCTCCTTTATTGTTTGAACAAGATTTATAATCGAACATTTGAACTCTTTTGAATATATATATGTTGTCTTTTGTTGCTTAAGAAGCTTTAGAAAGACATTGAGGTGTCTCCAAACCTCCATCCTTAGAAATGCAAGTGGTAGTATGCTTACAACGATTATCGTTATCCCACACAACTCTCTTCAATACTCCCAAGTAATGCTCACCTATTTTCATGTATGGTTTCCTAAAAAGCATCTAGCTTTTGAGCCGTCAGTCAAGATATCTCTTGTTTTTCTTGGAAGTGTTGGATCTTTTCTTAAGTGAAGTTGACCTCCATGAAAACACATTTTCCAAAGTAATACCTCAGATTTGTCAATACACTCATCTGATAAAGACAAGGGCTTAATCAAGTATACATAGCCGAGATGCAACTTGAGAAATTTGTCAAATATTCTAATCTGTGTATGCAAAGTACAAATATGAACATTTCTAAGAGAAATTGAAAGAATGGGATTCCATGTCTTCTATGTTTTTAAATTTACTTAAATCTAAAGTCTCTAATTGAGGCTCTTCTTACAGAGCGTAAGTTAATCCAATCTTTAGACCCAACACTTTCCATGCAATAAACACAAGGATATTTTACATTTATCCCATTACATATTCCAAGTATACATTTGATAGTTTTTAAGTTGACGCTCATATGTCATTCCATATTAAAATTACCAATCCCATCAACCACTAATATTTCTTCTTCACTTTGAGACTAAATAATATTTGGAATACCTGTATGAGTGAATAACCGTTTCAATGTTTGATGATTCTCAATTGGTACCTGAGCTACACCAATCCACCAAATCTCCATCTCAAATTGGAACTTATGCATTGGTGCTTGATCCTATTCATTATGCAAATGCTAACTCTTTTCATCTTCTGTCCTTTTTGAATCTATGCTTCATCTGACTTCAAGGCAAACTTCAAAATACCATAATATTCCTCTATTGTGAGTCTATACATGTAAACTATGGCAATTTGCACTCTTTTTAGATCAATCCATTTATTGTTTAACACATTGTATTCAAAAATAGATTTTCTTTTTCACTTTTCATATGGTGTCCCTTCAATATGAATGTATTCCCAAAAAACGTATGAAATCTTACAATTCATAGCGAGCAGTTTTGCAATCGCTACTGCAAGGGTCCAAGGCCACCCAAATGCACTTATTCTATTACATTTAAAGTTTTTAAACCATAATGTAGAGATAGCACAATAACATTTTTTACTAATACCCACAATATTACATGTCTCTATAATTTCGTTTGGTTTTACTGTGTACTTTAAGTCCTTTACCAATTCTTTGAGAGTTGGGCCTCTCAAATCCACATTCTAAGGTGGCTTGAGAATCCTTAAAATATCTTTCTTATTCATGGTCTCTATTAAAACATTGATTCTCTCCTCACTCTCTCGGATATTAATACTCAATATGTTAGAGACATATTTCTTTGCAAGATTTAGTCTTCTTTTCTTTACTCTCTCACATGAGCTAGTTATGTTTTTTAATGGTCCCTTCTTCTTTCTAAATCCTATTGGAGTTTCCTTCAAGTGTTCTAGCTTGTGCTGTAATGACTTATTAATCTTTTTCAAAATGTCAATCTTATCTATTAGCTCGAAAATGTTTGTTTGTCCAATTAATTATGTTTTTTTTCATTTCGTGCATTTCAACCATGTATGTGCAAGATGTAGAGCATAACCTTGTACAATAGCCAAGCATCCCATTATAACCTTCTCCAATATATCTTACATAGTCATAAATATTAAAAACATGAGAAGATTTACCTATAGAAGGATCCTTGCAATAAATATTTCCATCCACCTACAAATCTATATACTTCTTTTCTTGTATTCGCAAATTATTAACATCCATCTCATTTGTTAGTACTCAATGAGATATACTTCTCCAAGATGTATAAATTGGATCTAGTTGAATAGTAAGTTTGTACTTGCATGTGCTTATATCTGTATTACTTGAAGAGGTATTGCTACATATTTTAGCAAAACAACCACAAATGAATCTCACAGTAATAAGAAAGTGAGTGCAAAGAAGAGAATAGTGAAAGAGAATGACGAAAGAGTGGTGTGTGAAAAGAAGATGCAAGAGCAAACAAACGCAATTTTGGTGCATATATCTCAAAAATACAAAATCTCCCAAGTTTCAAGACAAAAATGGTCGAAAAGGTGACCCTAACATGAATTAAAATATGAGGACAATTAATGGTTGACCCCTTCAATGAACCAAATATTCTCTCATTAATCACATTTGAGCAACCAAATTTAGCGATTTCATTCTTCTAAAATCTCAACTAATTAACAACTTAATCTTTTTCTTACAAGTGCCTTTTTTGAAACATTTTTGGCCCTAATGCCAAGTTGCACATTGAGAGCTCAAGGATAGAAACAAAATAGCTGGCCAAAGATTTTTCTAACAGGTCTTAAATATTTTTCTCTTGCCTGGTTGCTTTCTTGTTGTATGTGTTTTTAAAGCATTTCTTGAACATCTCTGTGGGTTTCTCTTGTTTTTCCTTTGTAGGGGAGAATCTTGCTTGGTGTTTTGGTACACTCCTCTTGTAAAAAATCTCTGGACAGAAGAATTCTTTCTGTGTTTCTTTTCGACTATCAGGCCTGGTGTGTTGTATCAAAAGAGAGATTATTTTTGCATGCACAGCAGTTTTACACCTTTTTTAACCTGTAGTACTAGAGCCTTCTATGGTAAAGAATCAGCTCTATGACTCTTGGTGTTACATTCATCCTGCAGTTCTACGATCGAACCACGAGGACATAACAAACAAAATAGAAAAGAATATTCAGATTTTGCATTCTGGCAGTGTTGGGATGATCCTGCCACAGAAAAGAACAGGTACAACTTATAGCCAGAGTTGCTGAAACATATGGGGAATGTTGTTTAGTTTTGTATCCACTTAAGCATCCTGAAGGGAATCTATTATCTTTATATATACTTGCTAGCTGAGGTGGAAGAATCAACACATCAGAGAATGAGTCCTGTTCATAGAGCTGAATACTCCAACCCTGCCATACATACTCTCTCCTTGGAGCACTCAAACCTTGGTGAGGGTTCTCATCCTGCAATACCTTTTGCTGTTTTTGATGAGATCCAAGAAGGGTCACCTGCAGCACTTGATGGCCTCATGTTCGGAGATCAGCTTCTCAAATTTGGAAGTGTGGAAGGTGGAGATCATCTTCTGCCAAGGCTTGCAAGTGAGGGCCAGATGAATGAAGGCAATGCAGTACCTGTTATTGTCATGAGACAAGGGATTCAAGTGCACTTAACTGTAACTCCAAGGAGATGGTCGGGTTCTGGTTTCCTCGGGTGAGTTTCACATCCAGCTTTAATATCTAGCCTTTCAAGCTCATGTTGTTTGGATGGCATCTGTAATATGCTTGTGGAAATATGCAGGTGCCACATTCAGCCACTTTGATAGTGGTCAAGCAAAAAACTCAAGAATATGACTCTATATCTAGTGAAATGTTTGTTGAGGAAAAACCAAGTCTCAAGGTTGCAGTGCAGAAATGCCTTCCAGAATTACTTCAAACTTTTACTACTGTCAAAGGCTGATCCATCCTGGATTTAGACATCACAAATATATTTTGCCAAATGTGTCCATAGTTGGTTATTTTATGCTCTCGGTGCCTTTTGGTTTAGTACTTTTTGGTATTTTAGTTTGGAGCGTAGTTTGGATGCAAATACAATAATAGGACCTGCTATAATTCATGTTTCATGGCTCAAAAAATTACCAAGGGATTATAGAGATCAATTGCATGGGCCCATCAAACATTTTAAATATTCTCTTCTTATTTGTCACTTTATGTTGTCATTTCTCATAGATAGTAATAGAGGGGGAAGAGTAATGAGCTCTTTTCTTCAATACCACCAAGTGGCGTATTAGGAAGCCTCTTTAATGGTGTACTAGGCACTTTGCACCTAGATTTTGCTAATGCTTTGCACTAGATTTAGGCCAGTGCTTCGCACTAGTGTTAGTAATAGTTAGGGCATTTCACGCCCTAAGGCATGCTTCATGCGGCAAGAGCATTCACACAAAGGTATCATATTTTGGTTCTATGGCTCGCATATAAAATCATACCATACATCCTCTTGGTTATTACAAACTACTCAACATTACTAAGTGATCATTTGTAAGAACAATTGGTGGTGGAGTCCAAGAGAGACCAACCTTGAGAGAGAGAGAGAGAGAGAGAGAGAGAGAGCCTACACATGAGGGAGAGGGGAGGGGGGAAATTAAAAAGGGGAGGGAGAAGAGAGGAGTGATTAAACATGAGAGAGAGGGGGTTTTTAAGGTGTGGGTGTGGGTGTGGGGGGGGAAGGAGAGCAAGCAAGAGTGAGGTCGTACACCCATGGCGATATATGTGATTTAGGTAATAGATAGAGAGGTTCTATTTAGAGGGTTTATTTAGGTTAAACCTTTGTACACGTGGTTTCGATAATGTTTATATTTTAGGCCAGTGCTTCACAACGATACTCAACTCATGGTCTTCCTTAGTTTGTCCCATTTGCATATTGGTCTTTCAAGATAATAGTATTATCGTCTTTTATTGACCTTTTTGTAGTGTGTTTTTAAATTGATCCTACTTTTCTTCTTTCTTAAATTTACCCCTTTGTGTAGGGTACACACACACACATTCTCTCTCTCTCTCTCTCTCTCTCTCTCTCTCTCTCTCTCTCTCTCTCTCTCTCTCTCTCTCTCTCTCTCTCCATGTTGACAGAGGTATTGTATATTCATGTATCATAGTGATGCATTATTATGAATATGCATTCATCATGGATCTTTATGTATTGTTCACAACTCAAAACTATATGTATCACTGTATAATAATGTTCATGAATATCATTAGTTGAGAAGATAAATCCATGGCATTCAACACTGGGAGAGGGGAGGGGGGGAATTAAAAAGGGGAGGGGAAAGAGAGAGGGAGTGATTAAGCATGAGAGAGAGAGAGAGGGTTTTAATTAAAAAGGGGAGGTTTGGGAAGCACTCTAGAGGTTTAGGGCTTTTCGAACCTACAACCAAAATAATATAGTATTAAGATAAATAATATGTACAATATACATAGCTTTTAGCTTCTACATTCCATTCATATTTCTTTGAGCCAACAAATAATACATTATCTTTCTCTCACAATTCAAAAAATTGTACTCTTATCAAAATTGGAAGAAACATGTAAATCTTTTGGTGTTCTTCAATACTCACTCATGTTTTCAATATATATGTCTATATACGACCTCATGAACTTATTTGGGTTATTGTCATGATTCTAGCCATACATTTGTATCCTTTGCTGTAATTGGATATCTCTTATCCTAGGATCAAATAGGTTATCAGTTGGTTAAAAATGTAACTGGTGTACTTGAGGCTATTCCTATCATAAGATCTCCATTGGTGCAGTTACCAAGGGGTTCTTGAGGCTATTTGTATCATAGAATCTCCATTGGTGGAGTTACTAAGGGTACTGCTAGTGTAGATCAATCTACATCAACTCATTTCTATAGTTTACACATTTGTTTTCAAGTTCTACTTGTAGCATATACTATGGTAGTGATGTGCGAACACGCTTAGGGATCTTTAAGTTTTTTCATTAGTCTTATGTACCATTTTTTTATTTATTTAAATATTTTTAAATTCAAAGTTGTAAGATTTTCCTCACTCTATGCTTGTATTATTGCTTTTCACTTTGACTCTTGTTTTAATAATTGGTAACACGACTACTAATGTGTTTGCTTTGCAAGCTCCCTTTATATGCTTTTTCTTGCAAATGTGCATGTTAGTGCACCTTTCTACATGGACTTAGCTTTTGTGTTGTTTTGCAATGATTATTGTTTTCTTTTTTCCATGAAATATATCTTTTAGACTCAACATGTAAATTTTGAGGGCTTTTCATAATCTTGTAGCTACTATTCATTGTTTTGGGCATGTTTTGTTACATTGTCATGGTGATCAACCCTTGCAACAAGTCATATCTATATTCTCTAGCTTTAAATGCTCACTCTTATTGTTATTCGTGTGATCCATACTTCGTGTTTTCTCAAATACATGTCTAAGTGATATAGCAATTATCCTTGTGTTGGAAGTAGACATATTGCTTCTTTGGTTTGGGAACATTCATGTTGTATTATGTTTGGAAAGAATGATGTGCTCACATGCTATGAGTTGTACATGAGTCCGATGGGGCCAATATCCATTATGCTCGCATGTTGTGAGTTATACACAATTTCAATGGGGTCAATATCCATTATGGCCCCATATTGATATGATGTATTGATTGCCAAATGTGTATGGAACATCACTATGGGCAAGGAGTTGTGGTCCAATATATTGGATGAATTATGTGACTATTGCCTCTATAGGTAAGATTGAAGATGAGGTATGTACCCCACAAGCTGGAGAATATTCATCAACCCAAAACTCCATCTTAGTTGCTTTAGTCAATTTCTTTAGTGACTTTAGGAACTCAACAAGATGAAAATGAAATGATAAATGCATTCCTCTTAATGCAACAAGAGCTACATTCCTTATGTAAAATACATAGAAGAATTCTGATAAGTCTAAAGGAGATAGCTCAAGAGACCACAGCCATTCTCCAAGAACTTAATTCTTCTTCTTGATCTTCATTACAAAAAAGATCTTTGTCAGGTAGAGGTTGTGTGATTAGAGTAGTCATTAATCTGGAGGTTCCTTGGAGGTTCCTTCTCCTGTAGGTATGATTTCATTTTCTTTTCCTTTGGAGGAAGGAATCTGCATATTCAATGTTCCTGTAGAAGGGGAAGTAAAGTGGGATGTCCAACCCTTCTGTAGTCTCTTGTTAGAGAAATTTAACCAGTCTGTAACATTGTTGGTTGTAGGAACAAGTGAGAAAGTAGCATTAGTAGGCACAATTGGATCTGACCTAATTGTTGTAGGTTTTTGGATTTGTTGAATCAATACAAGAAGTTGATCTACAATTTGTTGAAGAGAATCCATTTTCTCTATGAGTCCTGTCAGGGCAAGATGAGTCCAATTCATTGCCTGTATTTCTGTTGTCCAAGAAGTATTATCCTGGGGACGCAAATATGGAGCTGCTTTATATTGATTGCTCTCATATCCAAACTTTTGAATTGCATTGATCACAGAAGATGATGAAGATGAGGATACTCTTTCAATGAGCTTTCTACAATGTTGACATATACCATGAACAATCTATTCATGTGAGCAGGGTTGTGTATGAAACTTTAAAGTGTTAGCCGTCTGCAAAGGAGATATCCTTAGTTGTGGTTGCACTGAAGGTCTTTGAGGTTCTGGAATAGGGACATCATATAGCTGTTTCTGGGGAAGTAACAAAGTCTTTCCCTTAATTTTTTGTACTTTTATCACTTTAGGGGGTAACAATTCTATTTTCTTTATAGAAGAAATGTCTAATTGCCATTCATGAGGCAGTTTTATTTCTGACCAATTTACACAGTCTGGTAAAAACCTCTGTGTTATCTCGTCAGACTTCATTATAATAGTTTGTCCTTTATCATGTGAAGAGTTCACACCTTCTACTATTCTAGGTATAGCTAAAGACATGCATCGAAAGACCATTCTATTCTGTATGGCAAGATGGGCGGATGACGCCTTTATCTGAAGACCCATTGTTCTAATGTGAGGCATAAGCAATTTGGGTAAGTATGGATCATCTATTGAAATTACATAGTTTGGGTGCAATTTGAAGAAAATTGGGCCACTAGAAAGGGGTGATACTGCTGCACCTAGTATCATATCATGCAGGTTAAGATAACGGGTATCTAGAACTGCAGCCATGCAAGAAACATTCAAACCACGGTGAAACAGGGGGATGATACCTATAGCCATGTAGCCTAGATGGATGTAAGGATAATCTTTTTTGTTTTGGTGTTTTTGTATTTTAGGGTATACAAGGGATAGCAGATTAACATGCTAATCCTCAGAGAGAGTGTCTCCTATCGTGAGAATTCCTTGATCCTCAATGTATAAAGTTGAAGCTTTAAACTTAAAATTTTGGTTCTCACCATAATGTGTGAAGCACCAATCTCTTGCAATATCCACTTGGAACTAGGTTGAGATTCTTCCACAATGATGGTTGAGTTTCCCAACGACTTGTATCGTTAAGACAATTGCTTGAAGGCAAAGGAAAACATGTTTCCAGCTTGCTTGGAAGAAGCCATGAGAGATTACTGGATTGTAGAGGATTTGACGCTCAACAAATGGCAACACAACACACACACAAAGCCTCAATGCCTAAACACGAGCTAAACCTCTTAGCAACACTAACAACCTTACTTCTCTCAAGTTGGTAAGTGAAATCTACTCTAATACCAAACACAAAGTGAACACAACAGAGGGAGGAAACACAAGATCGAGACAAACGATACATAAAGCACATAGTCTAGCCAAGAGAGTGAGGGATGCTGAGTGAGGAAACAAAGATGCTCAATGAGAGTGCAAAAGAAAGCTTCAAAGAATACTAAAGCTTGGAAGACAATATGCTCTCTAAGTAAATTGCTAAACCTTGCTCTTATTCATTCGTTGTTTAAGAATGATACAAAGGGTTATATTTATAGGCTTGAGTAAGAGCTTTGCCGCGTAAAAGGATAAGAAAGTATATTTTAAGTGTGGAGTGATGTGAGCAAGTTGATGCCTTTTGGCGAGAACAACTTTTTAGGATAGATGCCTTTGCCTTTTGGCAAGAACAATTTTAAGGATATTACAATCAAAATTAATATTGTACAAAGATTTCTTCCTTTACTTTCTAAGCTGGTTTTTGGGAAAGGAAATCTGCTACAGTGTTTTGGATACCTGGTACATGTTTGAAAGTGACATCCAAAGCATCGAAGAAAAGTGACCACCTGAGTAATCTATTATTCCCAATCTCATTTGGGACCTTCTTTATCAAGTAGCCTAAGACATGTTTTAAGTCAATATGGATTGTGAAAGGGACAAATTTGATAAAGAATCTAAAGGCTTTTATGGTCTTTATCATTGCCAATATTTCCCTTTGGTATGAGGGGTAATTGTGTTGCGTGCTTGAGAATATGCCTGAAGTATATCTACAGGGGTGGTGTAGTACTGAAGATTCTTCTTCACATAAGCATGCTCCCCATCCAGAATCGAAAGCATCATTATATAGGATAAGGGGAAGGCCAGTTGGCAAGAGTAAAGGTGGAAGATGCTTGATTATATTTTTAATGTTTTGTATTGCCAGCGTGTGAAACTCTTGCCAATGAAAATTGTTCTTTCGGAGTAAAGGATATAAATCCTTAGAATAATTGGCAATGTTGGGAGTTGAGGAATTAATCCAATTTAAGCAACCTAAGAATTATTGTAGTTGCTTAATATTGGTTAACACATCTGGCATATCAAGGATTTTTACAAGCACATGATCTTGTAATTTGATTTTTCCTTGATTAATTTCAATTCCTAAAAACTCCACTGAGGTTTGAAACATGATAGATTTTGTTAGTGATACAACCATTCTTGCCCCTTCGATTGCCTTTGCAAACTGAGAAAGGTGGTCCAAATGTTCTTGAACTATGTTTGAGAGCACTAGTATGTCATCTATGTAGGTCAGGCAGAAAGGAAATTTCTCAAATATAGCATCCATCCATTCCTGGAATTTTGTAGGGGCTATTTTGATTCCAAAGGACAAGACAATCAATTGGTAGTGCCCTTGTGGAACACAGAAGGTTGTTTTATATGTCTTCTTTTATGATGGACAGCTACCAAAAACCAGACTTTAAATCAAATTTGCTAAAAAAAAATTAGCCTTTTTAAAAGCAAGTCCTTTAAAGGAATTGGGTGACCATGCCCAATCAGGAATTTGTTTAATGGGCTGTAATTGATCACCATTCACTTTTTCCCTCTCTTCTGTTCTGAATGCTTGTTGACGTAGAACGCCTGACAAGTCCACTGGGAGTTTGTTGGTTCAATCAATCCTTTTTCCAAGAGAGACTATATCTCTGCTCTACACAAAACCAAATCTTCGTCTTTTATCCCAAAATGCACTACTTTAGTTGGGATGGCATTTGATTGGATTGGGAGAGAGATGGCATATTTATCTCTTTTTTCTCTGTAGACCAGGGGATCCTCATGCATGAAGGATTTGAGGTGTTCCTATATTCTCTAGACGTCTTTATTATATTTTTTCATTTCATTTGTAATCGAATGAGCTTTGGCAACTTCTTTTAATGGAGCAGTTGTTTCAAACATTGAGTAGATAGTTCTACCAATCTTTGGTAACAAGGGCATATCAGCTTTCTTTCCTTTGTAAGAGAAGTTTCCTTTCCTTTCTAAGAGATGCTAAAATGATCTGACCAAAATGTGTATGGCACCAAATGATGTAAGATATATGTACCAATGAGGAGGTCATACCTCATCTGCCACATTAGTTGTATTTCTATAGGCAACTTTGCTGCACCAAGCTGAAGATAGGCTTGCGTGACATGTATGAGTGTAATTTTCTTATTATTAGACAATTCTACTATTATTGGAGTAGTGGCTTGTATACAATTCTTAGGGAAGAGTTCAAATGGAGCTATTGTTAGACTAGATCCAGTATCTAGTAAGGCATAAACAAAAAGTGAAAACTGTGGCATATTTTTCAACTAGATAGATACCATGGGTATTGGTCCACCAGTATCAAGAGCATTGATCCTATGAATCTTGGGCTGAGACAATCTTACTTGATTTACAGGGGCTATCGGTATTGTTGAAGAAGAAGAATTAAGTTCTTGGAGAATGGTTGTGGTCCCTTGAGCTATCTCCTTCTGACTTATCAGAATTTTTCTATGTATTTAAGGACTATAGCTCTTGCTGCATTAAGAGGAAGGCATTTACCATTTCATTTCCAACTTGTTGAGTTCCTAAAGTCACTGAAGAAAGTGACTGAAGCAACTGAGATGCAGTTCTAGGTTTATGAATATTTTTCAACTTGTGGGGTACAAACATGTTGGCTTGGCCCCTAATTTTTAGACCGAGGGTTCCAGGTTTTGGCAAATCATGAGGGTTAGAAAAGAATTCATGTCTGATTTTGTTTTTATGTTTCTTGTTTTTTTATGAAGAGGTTGATGAGCTATCAGAATCATTTGACTCTGATGAACTGAGTTTTACCTGCTTTCCTTTTGCTTTTCTTGAAAAATCATTTTTGAAGTATGAGGTAGAAGCAAATGCCATGAACTTATCCTTTTTTCCTGAAAAGTATGATTCATGAGCATTAATCGGATGAAAGCTTGAAGGGTGGATGATATTATCATTTGATTCTTCAGTACTATCTAAAGCTGTGTCTTCATCCATAGATTCATCTGCAGTATGCGAAGAAAGATCAAATCAGTACTGACTCAGTAAATCCAGTAGATTCTTCTGTACTTTCACTGTCAGTTGAACTATCATAAGAATAGCAACTTTCAGTATCGAAAGAGTAATTTGAGAAGTCTTATGAAGAGCCAATTTCAAAATAGTGCATATTCGCTTTGGCTGAATTGTTAGAATCCTTGCCTTTTTTAGGGCATTTGTTTGCCAAATGTGATGAACTTCCACAGATGAAACATTTGAGTTCTTTCTTCTTTGAACTTCTTTCATTCTCTCTATTTTTATCATTCTTGTAGTGAGTTTTTCATTTTTTGTGGTGGTAGGACTTTCTTGAGTGTTGAGAGAACCTGTAGCCATTATCTTGCTTATTAAAGTAGGATCCGGAATGAGAAGAATTTCTATGATACCTGGAGGAATGTCGATGTCATTGGTTGGAATGACCATATTTGTATGTAGTCTCACAACTACACTTTTCGCAGCCGAAATTGGCATCAAACTTAGAAGCAGTCTTGCATATAGATTGCAAGAACTTCTGATTCAGTTGTGTCATCTTTTGGTGATGACATACTTCCTTGATGGTTTGCTTGATGGTCTGGATGATTTTATCAATGCTATGAGTGAAGTTCCTATTCTCATTTTTCATTTTTTGCTTGTAGTAGAATGAAATGGGCTCAAGAAAAGAACATACTAGATGTTTCTTCATAGAATTATCATGAGCACCAAGTCATCTCTCTCTCTCTCTCTCTCTCTCTCTCTCTCTCTCTCTCTCTCTCTCTCTCTCTCTCTCTCTCTCTCTCTCTCTCTCTCTCAAAAAGAAAAAAAGACCCTCCCCTCCATCTCTAATTATTTTCCCTCTCCCCCTCTCAAAGAATATCTGTACAAGGTCTGCATGCTGAACTATAGCCATCTTTACTTGTGGGTGTATTGAAACCCACCACTGCTTTAAACCACCTACAAAGCCATGAGTCATGGCATTGAGTATATCAATTTTGCTAGTTTGTGGTTTTTCAACCATCTTTTGGCTGACGTAGGTATACATCATATAGATCAAAAGCTTGATCTCTTTTGGTGAACTTCCATCAATGGATCAAATTGGAAAGGAGCCTACTTTTTCTGGAACTCCTATCTTTTTGTAAAAACTATTGTAGGAGGGTTTAGATGTGGAAGCAGTATGTGTGGCATTAACTGGAACAATCATATTAATAGCAGACAATTTGGAGTCTTTCTTACTTACATGCTGGTGGTGATGAGCATTCATTTGTGCCCTAAGCACTGATGTGGGAGAATTCTATAGTCTGTGTGGGTTGATCATGACAAAAGCTTCCTCGATCACACTGTCTCCATCCTCATATGATGAGGATAAGGTCCATGCTGCATTTTGTTGGAAGAATGCATGATCATGGTAGTACCATGCATGGAGTTATATTGCATGAATATTTGGGGGATTCTGTTCTATGGTTTCACCCATAAACCTTGAGTCCAATCTTCCTTCCACATGCCTGGTGAATTCATCTTTATGTTTGTTTTCAAAATCAACACAAAGTGGCATTTGATCCACTATTTTCTTTTCTTTTCTTTGATGTTCAATACTAGCAAGATCAATATCATCTATTTCATCAAAAGCAGTTTTGTAATCCTGTTCTGACCAATCCGGGAACATAAATTCCAAATACTCAGTTAATTCTGTAGATGTATGGCCAGGTTGTAGTGTCTTCTGAAAATAGCCTGGAGGTGTAGACTCAAGATTTAATGATTGAAGATAGCACATGGAGCTCCTAGTAATAACTAATGTAGATTTAGCACAAGTAATGGAGTCATTTAACTAGGGAATGATTCTATTATTCACGGCTTTAGTAAAATAATGAAGATTGCACCTTAGCTTGAGCTTGTTCCTAAAGCATAAGATAGGTTTTTTCAAATACTTATTATTTTTGTCTCTTGAAGGTTGGGGTAGGGGTTTTCTTATGTGCAATTGAAGTTTCACCCTAGACACCATAATAAAAACTCATGCAATACTTCTAGAAGTTTATGCTCCTAGAGGAACCATGGCAACACTAGTAAGAAAAAAGGACAAGTTAACAAGAAAGAATATAAATAGTTATATAAAAAATGGAAAGCCCAAACAAATCGGATGGTATTTAACATAATCTTGATATCGTGATGGTATTTCAAAGCCTAAACAAATAGGATGGTATTTGGCATAATCTTGATATTGGGATGTAACCTTTTGCAACTATTTAATTTGAAATTAGTAAGATGTTGACTAACACCAACATGACATTTGAACTCGTTGAAACCAACAAGCCATTTGATATTGATGAAGGTAAAGACATTTGTAGAGGTGAAAGCTATTTAGCCACCCAAGAAAGGTCAAAATTAAAAACAAAGTATTTTATTGCACAATAATCCTACAAATCACATTTGAAATGAATGAAAATCTTGTAAGAACAATTATCTTTGTTTTAAGAGGTGCATAGATAACTACTTGAAAGAGTGAAAATCCATAAGTAGCTTGTTGCAATTTACAAAGTAGAACATTGTCCATGTGAGAATTCTTCAACATAAGGAGATCAAAAAGATTGAAAGAGGAGATAGAGATGAGATTGAGACATTGATAAAATCCAATATAGTAATGAAAGGATAGTGTTTATCCATTTGAAATTTAAAGAATCATATAATTCCAAAAATCTCAATTTTATTCTAAACAAGAAATAGAAAATTCATCCAAACAAGCATGCTATTTGCTAGATACCTAAAAGAAACAACCTCCTCAACATCTTAGTAAGCAAAGTAGACAATCCTCACAAAAATCTTTCAATGTCGAGGAAATCCAAAGTAAACATTTCATTATGGACTGAAGCCATTATTCTATTTACTAAAATACAACAAATAGATTGTAACCAAAAGCATCCATGTATGTCCGTGAAACTTCTTTTCTTCCCCAAATCCTCTATCTTGTCCCTATTTCAAACCTAATCAACACGCTATACTATCTAAGGTGGTTTAGGAATACATTATCTATAAGCATTAACCACTTAAACATCTTGTGATCCCCTAGTCAATTTTAATAAGCATCGAATCTTGGTTGTACTTGCTAATCATGTAAATTGAAATCTCATCTTATTCTAGTTTTCAACAAAGTTAAATGGCCTTTATTGTCAAATAATATCGCACAAAATTTAAGTTTATATGTTATAAAATTTTTGCTTGGAAAGGGTCACAAAATGCCAATAATAATTCAAAAGCTTTATGTGAGTGTTATGAACACAAGTACAAAGAAAGAATAAGGGATATAAATAGTTCTATCACAACAAACAAATACAATTTAGGGTTAATGATTGTCTATATTGTGTCCTTATACGAGCTTCAATGGTGATTAGGGCATATAATACATAGAGAAGAATTTGAAAAGTGTGAACAAGCAATATTAATGATGAGCTAGAGGATGGTACAACCTGTCTTTGGGTAGTTTATGCTATGAGCATGACAAGAATGAGAACAATCACTTTCACCGGATGTCACAAAAGTATAAGATGATTAATCACTTGATGGAGAATTGGAACCAATATTATAACAAGATCAAATACAAATCTATATTTCTTGACTACAAGATTGTGGCATGTAAGATATAAGAGGTAAACCCTAAACAAGACTCTAGTGAGCATAAGGTCATATTTCTTAACTACAACTTAACTACAAGATTGAAGGATAAGACTTTCATAGAAGAATGTTGTACATGGCAATATTGGAGTAAGAATAGGAATTGGAAGAGTACTTACTTTCTAGGAGCCTCAAAATTGGCTAGACTAAAGGGTTTGTGCCCAAAGACCCCTATTTATATTAATTCATAGAGACTTCTAGATAGGTGTTGACATAAGCACTACTAATTCAAGCAACGATAGAAGAACTAGCATAAGTGATGACATGATTGATGAAATAAGTGCTAACATAGGTGAGCTTCTAGAAAATTCTAGGGGATATTCTACAATTTTCAAAACAACAAGGACCTACTTACATTAGTTCAAGTAGACTTCTATAGGCATTGGCATAATCACTTACACAAGTATATTGATACAATCTTGACATAGGTAATCTTATGGAAACTTACAAGGGATATTCTAAAAGTTTCTTAACAAAGTCAAAACTTTTTGGAACCTACATATCCATGGCATTACCTCCTCCTTTAGCAACAACTTTCCATCAAGAGAGGTGTTATATTCTAGGTGACCATCAATCTCTATTGGTGATGGTGTTTGCAAGGTCCTTTAGATTGAGGATATATGATATGATTCCAATACTGCAATATGGCAAATTGGATGGACCTTCATTCGCTATGGTAAGTAAAAATGGTAAGAAATTTGATTGAATTATATGCCTTGCTTTTGTGAAGTGCATGAAGAGCTTAAATTATGGTAGAGAATGAAAATTTGATATCCAACCTTATATGATAGGTGATGCGCTTGATGCCAAACTACTCACTCTTATACTTCTCTTGAGCATCATTGATGTGTATTACAATTCTTTATGAAGGTTTGGAAAGTGTTGCACTATATATATGGTAGTTAGCAATTTATGTGAAAATTCATTCTAGTCGGCATAGGAATGGAGTGTATTGAGTACAAGCATGAGCACTATTGTTATACATAAACTCACACAATGATACAAGTCCACCCAATAATCTTTATTATGATTGTGAACAAAGAGACTACTTTAGGATTTGATTCACTCTCCATTTATCCATCTCTTTGTGGATGTTTGGCCAAAAGGAGATAGAAGTGTACACCTAGTAGCTTGAAGAGACCTATCGATCACTTTATGGATGATTGACCAAAAAGAGATAGAGTCTGGAACATGATAACAAACAAATTCATTAGGTAATCCATGGTATGACTAGATATTTCAAGATTGAGTTTTGTTGTTCTTTGCCCAATGATTGTGATTTCTTTGGTTCTTGGAATGTAGCATGCCATCTTTCTAAAATCTATTAGCGACATCATTAAATTGGAATCTAAGCCATGAGAAAGAGACCAAGATTTGTTGGGAATGCACAAGTGATGAATTAAGCCATATGGACAAAGAATCTTGGCCTTGTTACAATTATCATATGTGCATTTTTTACTAACTTCCACATTTGGTCCCACCAAAAATCATATCATGTGAGACATCCTCATTTTTAATCCAAAATATTGTACCATTGGGGGAGATTGCATCTCTTTTACTTGTAATCAACTTAACACTAAAAGTATAGCTATAGTGCCAGTCGATTAGTATATCCCCTATGTATGGTGTGTGTTTGGTATAGTAGCTCTCAAGCAAGTCCCCACCACACAATTCATGATATTGTATCAGAGCTGTAACACTAATAGAGGCTCGTTTTGGAGGCTGGAGTGAAAGAGAAGAAGTAAGGATTCGAGAAAGCAAGAAATAGGTAAGAAGCTCTCCCATTCTTCCACTCTTTCTCTTGGATAGTGCTTGTAGAGAGGCACCGAAAGCAAGGTAGAGAAAAAATCTTAGATTACTGTGAGATTTAATGTGTGAGTAAAGCATCGTATATTCTATAAATGAGTCTTTTAGGGCTTTTATTGTGTTTTTTTCCATTTAAGTTCGTTTCAAGCCTTGTTTTAGACCTTCAAGGTTGTAGAGAATAGTTTTAGGATTTATAACAATTTTGGTTGTGTTGACCAAAAGTGGATGCATAGATTATAGATTTTAAATCTGTAATTTTTTAGATATTTGGCAGAAGAAACATAAGTTTTATATGCAAATAGATTGTAGAAGAATTGCTTACTATTTTATATCAATTTTGTGATAAGGACAAAGAACAATGGAAACCCTATCATTGAGAAGTTGGACAAGAATAACTACTCGTCCATGGAAGTTCCATGTGATAAATTTTGTTTATTGGAAAAGACCTCTTCAAGTTTGTTTCAGGTAAAGAAAAGAAGCTAGAGTTGAGTGAGCCAACAACTACAAATGAATTAAATGTGTGAAAAGAATGGAATGCTAAAGACAAAAAGATGATATATTGGCTATTTGAAATTATTTAATAATATTATATTAGGGCATATTAGAAATGCAAAAAGTTTATGTACAGCATGGATCACATTTAAGAGGATGTTTTTTGTAAATACAAAGGCACTGAAGATTTAGCTATAATTTGAAGAAAGAAAAAATGTCCATCAATGAGTATGTTTTGAAGGTGAGAATCATTGCAAATGCTTTGGTAGTGATTGAGAAAATGCTTGATGATGATTATTTGTTATCATCTACTTTGGGTGGTCTTAATAATGAAAAGGCTTGGAAATCATTTGTTACTTCTATGAATGTAAGTCATTTCTAGATGTTGATGAGTTGGTCTCTCTCATGATCACTAAAGAGATCAAAATACGGAGTGAATCGTCATAAAAAAATTAGAGAACGGGTCCCTAGCAAAAAGGGGACGTGGCAAGTCCTCTTCAAGAGGTCGTAGTATGGGACGGCATGTTGGCGATAATCAACAAAATATATTGTAATAAGAGATAGGGCTTAGTGCTAGAGAGGGGGAGTATATAAAGTTGTGGGAATTACATGTCCATTATCCTTTTTTCCATTAATCAAATCATCTTATTGAGGATTCCTTCTATTGGACCTCCCATCATTGTAAGGTGTGAGTATCTTGTATCACCATTGCAAGATATATGTGCCTTGATGCTTGTTATATTTTTACCTTCCATGAAATTAAAGATTACAACTATGGTTGCTTTGATTATGGCTTATTCATATTTCTTGTCCATTTATATGTTTTCTTGAGTCTCAGTAACTAGATCTTTTACATTGGTATCAAAGCATGGATTTTCTCATGTTAGATGGTCATTTTCATGTCTACATTTAGTCATAATCAATTGAAGGTAGAGTACTGCAATTAGATTTTGGTTACAAGGTGTGGTTACATCATATATGTAGTTAGACAAGCTTTACTTCTCTTAACCAAGCTCATTTTGGAGACCATTGACGTGAATATGGAAGAAATGGTAGTCTAGATGCTAATTTAACAAGTCATGACACAACTGGACAAACTTATACTCAAAGATTTTCCTCTTCTTTCTCAAGTTTCTTCAAGCTTCTTTCACTCCCATGGTTCTTCAGGGCTCATGGGCTCCCTACTATGAATTCTTCTTCAGCAAAATCTTATACAACCTTCTTCCTCACCTTATTTCCAGCTAATTGAGTAGTCCAATGACTAGTCTTCAGCAGATGTGGCATGTTGTATGCCCTAAAAATTGCACCGCCTTCCTCTTTTGAAGCTTCAAATTGCCATGATTGCTAATGGTTACCAAGGTTGATCGTTGGTCATCAAAATCTTTTCAACAATGTTGTTACTAGTAAGGAGAATGCATTACTAAAGGTACGTACTTGAGTAAGGGAGATCACTATTCATTTCATCATTGTCATGACAGTGGACAATAGACCATTACTTCATAAAGCTCGCTCACATAAAGAATACATTATATGAAAGACTTGTATGTGTAGACATGGTAAGGAATTTCTTGTGGTTTTCCAACTTACTCAAATATTGGGCTTGTGCTCCCTTTCTAATACAGTTGTGGTGTCTATCCGGCTCTCCTGATCAACCTCATTCAATCTCTTAGGCTTTAATGGTAGTTGTGATGTGTAGAGAGAGAGTCTATAGCATGAAACTAATGGGTTGTGAAAATTTTTACTTTTTTAAATTACTCTTTTGCCCAATTGAGGTGATCATGTAGTCAAGGTGATCTCTGGCTAGTTTTTGGCATGTTTTAGCCTCTTGATAGTTGGTGTTTTTTGGATTCATAGTTCAGCAATCAAATATTATCCTATGCCATTGGGTTGAATAGTATATATGTACTAAAGGCAATCAAGTGCTTAGTGATAAGTTCATAAACTCAAATAAAAAAGGTGGCTAGTCATGGTCATGAGTTGGATTTTGTGGGTACTTTTTAGCCTACCCCAATTGATGGGTGACACTTTTGGATACAAAAGGTTGACCTAAGCTTGTTATCTATTATATGTATGTCATTTGTGGGTGATACAAATGTAGTGTATGTTTACTACCTCAAGTGGAGAAGTCTTTTAAGGTGGATCTTTACTCGAGTTAATGGATTGATCACCTTGAATTGTTGTCCCAATGTTGTTTGGGATGTCAATCAAGGTGTTTTGATCACCTTGAGTGATAGATGTCTTATATGCTTAATGTAGACTATCTATAGTCATCTTGAGTGATGCAAAATCAATCAAGGTGATAATCGCCTTTATCCGTGTGATCCAATCGAGATCAAATTCTAGTTGACTAATAGTTTAGGACCACCTTGAGTGATTGAAAATGAGTTCATGTCATAAGATGAGGTGGAGTTCATGTATTCTAATCAAGGTGTTGACCAACTTGAGTGATTTTGGGTTAGTTAATCACCTTGATTGTAATGATTAAACACACTAGAGGTGATCTGTCACAAGGTGATGATCAATCACCTTGAGCAAAAGTAATGCAATGCAAATGAGATGATGTCTAGTCTAAATGGAGGCAATTGAGGTGAAGAATCATATTTAATGGAGGTGGTCTTAGTTTAATCACCTTGAATGGAAGTGATGGATGGTATGCAATCAAGGTGATCAATAGTCTATAGTCAAGGTGATGAAAACCTTGAGCAAGATGCTTTTGTCGAGGTAAAGTATCATCTTGAGATATTTGCAAAAGCAATAGAGGTGGTGACCCCTTTGATTAAGGTGATTAGTTTCATTGAAGGTGTTCTTCACCTTGAGTGGTTTATGTGGCATGTAGATAGTCTATGTGGTGCAACGGAGGTAGTCCAATGGAGGTGATGAATCTCAATCAAGGTGGTGAGTTACTCAAGGTGATCGATGGTCTAGGTGAAGTTGAAAGTTAGTCAATGTGATTTGTCTCAATGCCTAGTTAGTTTTGTTGAGAAAGCTACCTATTTGATTGGTAGTGGAAAAGTGCATGTGCCCAAGATATATCTCATGCAAAGAATGAATGTAAGGCCTATGTTTGACATGGTTTTTACCCTCAAATGTACTATTCAAGATAGTCAAAGCTTGCAATTGAGGTGATTAGACTAGCACTCTAAATCTAACCAATTCTCACTAAACTAGTGTTCTACATAAGTGCAATATATCAAGTTTTCACTTCACAAATGGTCCTTGATGCATTTTCTATCCCAAGAAATGCTAAAATAGGTGATCTTTAAATATATAAAGTATTGAGATGTCAAGCTCTACATGACTTGGCATCCACTACATGCCTTGGTGATATGGAAAGATATTACTCGTTGGCATCTTAGGTGATTGACATGAGGATATGCTAGTGATTCTACATCTGGACTATAACCACATAGTCCACCCTTGATTATGGCACATTTATTATACCATCTCTTCTTTCATTAATAGGTTCACACTTAGTAACTACGTGTATATACACTGTGTTACTTTCATACTAGTTTTTTATCATATTGTAGACTTAGTTCTTCTGAGTGAAAGAAGAAGAAGATTTTAGCTCTATCTCTTTGTGTTCTCAAGTCTCTATTGGTTTTGTGTGTGTGCTCTCAGGTTCTTTATCTTTCTCCTTTCCTATCTATTTTCATGGTATCAAAGCCATTCCACGGCTCTATAGAACTTGATTGAAGGCTAAGGTAAAGGTATTGGAACGCGATAGCAAGCAAGCAAACAATGGATAAGAAGCTCTTCCACCTTCCTTAATTTACCTTGGATTATAACCATAAGAGGCTCCTGAGGTTGGTAAGGCTACAATCTCTAATTGCAATGAAACTTGGTGAGCAAAAAGAATAGTATATATACTACTACAAATATGCCCTTTAGGGCTTTGCCAATGTGATTTTTGGCATTTGAGGATTTCGGCCTCCACTCTAGACCTGTAGGCGGTCTTGATATCAATTTTTGGATATACTACAATTTCGACTATGTCGGCCGTTTACATGTGCATAGGTTACATATCTTGAGTTTGTAAGGTTTTATGTGTTTGCTAGGTTGTTGTGTAGTCAGAGAAAAAGACTATATGTTAAGTTATAGTACACCTAGTATCAGCTTGCTTATACAGATTGCAGTTTTTAATAAGTTGTTTGTTTTGTCCAAATGTCTGACTACTTCAACTAAATTGTTAGTGAGAAGCTTGATAAGAACAATTATCTTGCATGGAAGTTTAAGACGATAAATTTCTTGAAGGACAAAGATGTTTGGAATTACATTAAAGGAGACATGGCAGTAGCACATAAAGTTCTTGTGCGAAATGCTATTGCACAATAGGTAAAGGCTAAGAAAGATTGGGAGCAGTCACATAGAGTAAAGTCATGTATTGGCTATTTATTAATATCAAAGATACCGTAATGTGCTATTTGCAGGAATCTAAAACCCTCGCTATTGCATGAAAGAATCTAGCAAGGTTGTTCAAAGTAAACACAAAAGCCAAAAAGTTACAACTCAAGTGAAAGTTCAACCAAGTGAAAAGAGAAAACCTATCTATTAATGATAATGCCTTGAAGATCGAGAGTATTGTAGAAGCTCTTGGATATATCAGTGTGGTAGTTGATGGATGATGATATTGTATGTGCATTCTTAGATGGACTTGGAGATGAATACAAGAGCTTCAGGTCATCTATGAATACAATGGATAATATCCCTGATTTTGCAGACTTAATTTCTATATTGATACTTGAGAAAAACCTTGGCTTAGATTTCTTAAAGAAAAAACAAGTCTAAATAGATGGTTTACTCTACTAGCAGAGGTAGAGGTTGTGGCAAAGGCCAAGGTAGTGGTCATGGTCAAGGTTATGATGTACATTAAATTTGAGGAGGATAGTCCCAAGAAAGGGGGAGTCAAAGAGAGAGTAAGTTGCAGATTCTAATAGGCAATAGAATTCTAGTCAAAGTAGAGAGCATTAGCATTGTGGTTAGAAAGGCCACATTTCTAAAAATTGCTTCAAAAAGAAGGCTAAATTTAGAAATGAAAAAAAATAGCAAGGAAATTATGCATCCAGTAGGCAGAAATAGTGATGATAGAAGTGAAAAATTGTTTGTTATGTAGCACTTTACGAATACTATGATTGTTGTTGATGATTCATCAAAGAATGATATATGGATTGTAGACTCGCATGCCTCTAGCCACATCACTTCTCACAGAGAGTGGTTTAGAGAGATGCATAGTCCAGAGTCTCCACGCTATATGGAGACAAAGGATGATACTGCCCACCCCCTTACTGATGTTGGAAATGTTCCTTCAAGCATGCAAGATGGTAAAACTAAGTACTTGACTGTTACAAAAAACATTGTTTCTCTTGGTCAAATGGTCAAATAGGGATTGCAGGTTCGATTCACATCATGGTTGTTATATAGAAGATTCTAAAAATGATTATAGATTGATTGCGAAAGGGAAACATGCTGGTAGATTGTTTACTCTGCTTGAAATGGATGTTATCATTTGCAAAAGGTTCGGTTGTTGACTGATATTGAAATTTGGCATGAGAGAACTGGTTATATGAATATGTAGTGATCTAAAAGTCATACAGTCAAAATAGATTGTGGTTGGCTTGTCCAAGTTTAGGGTTAATGGGATGCATAAAGTATGTGAAGCATGTCAATTTGGAAAGCAAGCAAGGCATGCATTTCCACATGAAAAGAATGTATGCAAGAAGCCACTTGAATTGATATGTTATGATGTGTGGGTTCTTACAAAGACTGTAACTTTGAGTGGTTGCAAGTATTATGTTTCCTTCATTGATGATCATACTCATAAAGTATAGGTTTATTTTATGCATGAGAAAAGTGAAGTGTTCACTCACTTTAAAAGCTTAAGGCTTTGATTGAAAAGGGCACAAAATTGCATATTAAATTCCTAAGGTCAGATGAAGGGGGAGAATATCTCTCCAATGAGTTTTTTGATTTTTTGCAAAAGAATGGTACACAAAGATAGTATATATATAGATAAACTTTGCAACAAAATGGGGTTGCTGTGAGCAAGAAAACATGCATATTGTAGAGGTGGCTCATGCATTGATGTCAAAAAGAAAAATTGCATCATTACTGTTGCGTTGAAGTAGTTGTTACTATTGTATACATTACGAACAGGACACCACTACTATTGTACATGGTATGACACATGAAGAGAAGTTTTATGGATAGAAAGCCAAACTTATCCCATCTAAAAGTATTTTGATGTATTACTTATGTGCATATTCTTGATGAATTGCACAGTAAATTGGATCCCAAAGCATATGTGTGTGTGTCTATATATATATATATATATATATATATATATATATATACACACAGAGAGAGAGAGAGAGAAGAAGGGATATAGATGTTATAAGCATGTTACATGTTAGCTGAGAGTTAGCAGGGATGTTGTTTTTTATAAAATGAGTAGTTGGTATAGTAATATGCAAAATGTAATTGGGTTTGATAAGCATGAGTGTGGCTATGTAGAAAACAAGTTGGTAGTCACAAAATATTGAGGGGACCACAAGAGTCTCCTAGTCATGGTTCTATTAATAAACCTTGGAGTGGCAAATTGAGATCACAAATTACTCCACCAAGTATATCACAGATATCAAGAAAAGGTAAAGAGAAAGTTCGAGACTTACCTATTATGACATATGTATCATAAGGTTTCTCTCATGTTGATACTAATTTAGATGGCTCTAAATAGAGCTTGGATGAGGAGTTTTGGATTCTCTCTATTAAAATACTTGGTGTGCGGAAGGCACAACAGGATGCTATAGCACCTAGTATTGAATTAAGTCCACTCATATCAAGTAGAGTAAGAAAGCCAATGTAGCAATTGACATATGATAGCTATGTAGCTCATCACTATGCATACATGGCTAAGGTTGTGGAGGATGTGAAACCCACTTGTTTTGAGGATGTAGTGGGTAATGAGTATTGCAATCATGCTTTGGATAAAGAAATAGTTGCACTTATGGATAATGATAGATGGAAGTTGGTGCTTTTACCTAAAGGCAAGAAAGGTATTGGTTGCAAATGGGTTTACAAGGTCAAGCATAAGTCAGATGGATCTATTGAGTACTATAAGGCACGACTAGCTACCAAAATGATATATTTAGACTCATGGTATTGATTATGAGAAGACTTTTGGTCCAAATGCTAAAATAGCCACTACAAGGGATGTCATAGCAATGGTTGCATCAGAAGGTTGGATCATGCATCAAATGGATGTTCAAAATGTCTTCTCGTAGGGGGAGTTGCAAGAGCAAGTTTATGTGGAGCAACCACCTAGTTATGTAGATGATAGTCATCCAAATTGTATATGCAGGCTTTATAGGCCTTGTATGGGCTGAAGCAAGCACCCATGGCATGGCATGACAAGATTGTTGAATACCTTAGCAGCATGGAGTTTGCAAAGCACAAGCTAATCACTCACTCTACGTCTATGAGAGTGATGCAAGTATTGTGGTTATTACTATATATGTGGATTATTTGATCATTGTGGGTGATATTGAGATAGAGATTGAAGAGTCTCCTCAAGACTAGATTTAAGATGAAGGATTTGGGAGAGTATGCATTGGATATGTTAAAGAAGTATAGTATAGATTATTGTAAGTCTATTTCTATACCTTTGGATGCTAATGCTAAGCTTAGTGCACATGAGGATGACTTAATTGAGGATATCACTTAACAGAAAGTAGAGTTGGCCATATGTTTACTTTAGATGCTAGAATTTGTGCTATGAATGTTGTTATATATGATAAAGGAGGCAAAGGAGTGATTGTAGACACTAAAATATGGCACAAATATATTAGACATACAAATGTGAACATGTTAAAATTAATAAAATCCAAAGGATTAGTTACGTAGTTGCATGCTTTTAGAGTTGTAGGATTTCATAAAGTACATTAAGCATGTCAGTTTGGTAAGCAAGCAAGACAACCTTTTTTGTATGTTAGAGATGTGAGTAGGAATATATTTGATGTGCATACAAATGTTTGGGGGTCCACATAGAACATATCTCTTGGTGGCATCAAAATTTTTGTCACATTTATTGATGATTGTTCAAGAAATCTATGGGTATATTTCATGAAGGAAAAGAGTGATGTGTTTGAGCACTTCAAAACTTTCAAGATTGGTGTTGAAAAAAAAACAAGCTTGAAAGTTGTGCTAAGGTCACGTGGAGGGGGACAATACATATTTAATGAGTTTAGTAACTTCTTGAGGTCTCATGGGATAAAGAGCCAACTTACTTGCAAGTATATCCATAGCAAAATGGAGTTGCAAAAAGGAAAAATAGGCATATCGTAAAAGTTGCATGGGCATTGATGGTGGATGAAAATAATTTACCAAAATATTTTTGTCTAAAGTTGTTCATATTGATGTCTATATTATGAACAGAACTCCCAGAGTTGCAATTCATGGAATTGCCCCCAAAGAATGCTTTACAAGCAAGAAGTCCAATGTGTCACTCTTAAAAGTGTTAGGTTTATTGCACATGTTCATGTGCCAGATGAGCTACGAAAGAAGCTTGATCTAAAGGCTAAAAGGCACGTGAGGTGGTATGGCTACAAAAGTTACTGGGTGATTTGGATGTGCATGTAGATGGTCCAAATGTTATTCATTGTGACAATATGAGTAGCATACAATTGGTTAGGAACCCTATGTTCCATACAAGGACAAAACACATTGAAGTGCATTACTACTTTGTGAGAGAGAAGGTACTTGCAAGTGAGATCGACTTGGTTTATATTAGCACAAAGGATCAAATAGTTGATATCTTCATCACAAAAGCATTGAGTGGAGAGAAGCTTCAAAAGTTTTGAAGCTTACTTGTATGCAAAGATGTAGTTGAGCTTGAGAGAGAGTGTTGAGATGGCAAGCTCAATACGCACGGACATTGATTATGGATTGCCTGGTTAGATGGGTCTACACATCTACACTTAGCACATTGGCAGTCATTATGGATCTTACATGGCCCTGACTTATCACTTATTATATTTGGTTTGTTATTCATGTCGATAGCTAGCTTACTTATAGTGCCAATCATTTAGTATAATTCATTATGTGCTTCACTATTCGACTTACTAGGCCACTTTCCTTTGTTTGTACAAACCTTATCTATACTATGTGTGCATTGAAATTTATGTGAAAGAAGAAGAAGAAATCAGCAACAAATCATTTTGGCTTTTATCTCTCTTCTTGTATTCTTGAATGAGCTTCCTCTTGTGTGTATGATGTGTGTTTGGTGCAAGAGCTTAAGCAAGTCCCCCACCATGTGATTCATGACATGAAAATAGTGCAATTCACAAAAGGAAGGAGAACATCATTGCAATCATTGCTATCCTAAGCATCCAATTGGAACACATTCATTGGCTCAATGCTTGTTACATGAGGTAGATCCATCATTGTGAAAGCGAACAGAATCATACGGTTTGCAATTATTTGCTCAATTATGTTGCATTGTCTATCTTTAATTATTGACTGGATGTGAATCAAAATAGAGAATTACACTGATTCTTGCTAGTTTTTGAAATGCAAATAGAGAAATCTTCAAAACATAAAGTGTAGTCACATGCCCTCCAATGTCAAGTCCTAGCAATAAACTCTAGAATACTAGCTTGATCACCATTGGCAGTAGAGATCAGCATTAGACAAAAGGCCAGTAGTAGTAGCTTGAACGACACTAGAGTAAGTCGAGAATACCTTCCATCAAGGTTTGCAATGCACAAATCAGATTGCACCTCTTGCAACTTACCAAATTTTCATTGGCTTAGAGCATATCTCTACCATTGGTGTTAGTATTAACACTTGAATCTTTGACTTCTCAAGATAAATGTTCTTCAGGGGCATCAACACAAATGCAAAACACATAGTTACTCAAGCAAGGCCATAAAAATCCACCAACATTAATGTTGTGCTTAGACTTGCAAGAAGATTTGTTGGGAGCAGGTGAAAAAGTGTTTGCATACTGGATTCTCTATTAGAAAAGCAAGCAAAAAGTGTAAGAGTCTGAAGGAAATTAGAATTTGCCACCAATGTTAAGAATTTTAGGGACTGTCTTCTAGAGCATACATTATTGTTCCTAATGCCTTACTAGATGGTACCCTAAAATTAGCCAAACTTTGAAAAAGCATGTCCAATCTATAGGGGAGACTATAACTACATTTCAATTGCCATTATCTATTAAGCTTTTCTAGCTTTCTTGTTTGACTAATGGGAGCTTGTACACTTAGTCTTCTTGAGTAGTTACCTTCTTGGTCATCACTAATTTTGTTGACTTGACTACCATTGTTATCATTCTGTCTAGTCTTTTCTAATATCTTTTTAATGGCACTTGATCCATCTTGAGATTGAGATTAATCAGATAGCAGGGCTATGATCCCTTTCGGTTGGATACCCAACACTCTTTTAGTTGGATCCCTTTCGGACATTTCTAGTCTTTTCTAATATCTTTTTACTAGCACTTGGATCCATCTTGAGATTGAGATTGATCTAGCACTTATCTATGCCTCCAAGTTTTTGGCCCCAAACAACTTTCTTGCAACCTAACCTAGCATCAGGATTATTTCATCAACAATCAATTTTGTTGGGAACTAAGAGGTGATCTAAATAATATAATGCTAACTATGTCAAAGGTTCATATGTTGAGAAAGTTTGTTTCTCAAGTAGTAGAATGTGATCACAGATTATTTGAAAGGTGGCAAGAAAAGCAACATGTTCCCTAGAATGGATTTGACAACACCATCTAGCTTTGAGACTTAGGATGATTTAGTATTTGGCACTGGCCCCATGCAAACTAATGCATGTGATTCAAGCTACTTCCAACACAAGACAAGAAGCACCAATGGGTTTATGGGTTATGTATATATTATGGAGAATTTTGACATATGCACTATGTAGGATCTTGACATATTGTCCAAAATTGTCCTAGTATAAGAATATCAATGTGAAACTACTGCAAATCCATCAAGGTGAAGAGACATCGACGTCCGATCTTAGTAGAGATCATGCAAGTGAATTATGGGCCTCTTCTTACTTTTGCTAGTTCTAACCTTGTTTCACGATACCAATAAGGATTCATAATCCAAATGACCAAGCTAAAAGTTGAGGCATTTGCATTCAAGGAAGGACATATGTCCTTCTATCAACAAGATTCCGTAGTCCTAAATCTTGAGCAACTCTAGCTACATAAAGACTAGGAAGGCTCCAAACAACTCTGCTTTTCTTTTTCATGTAGAGACTTTTTTGCCCAAATATATTATGCCAACTATGTGGAGGAAGCTCAACAATCTTCAAGATTTTGAAGGAGTTGATGGGTTGAGGGACCCTTGGAGGCCCAAACACAGAATATTTGGCATTCATGTCTAGCATTCATGGCCAAAGGTACATGTTCTTAAGGTTAGTCCACACTAGGGGTGGAGATTTAAACATTTCACAAGTTGAAGAAAAAGTTGACATCAAGTGCAGTGCTTATCTTGCCAAATCTCAATAGCCCATTTGTGCTATAATGTGATGCATGTGATAATAGCATTGGGACCATTTTAACAAAGAGGAGCATGTTGTTGACTATATATGGGCAGTTAGTGTCACAAAGAAGTTGAGGCCAAAGGTAGTTATTGAGAGTAATGCTCCATATGCAAGGCATAGAGTGATTGATACTACAATCGAAGTAGTGGAGTACCTTTTATTTTAGCGAGCTTTAAGGCATGATGTAGAAGAGTTTGTATACAAATATATTGTATGTTAAGAGAGTCAAGCATAATAGGCTCAAGGCCTATTGCACCCTTTACATATTCTTGCTAGGCTTTGATTATTTAAGGATTTCTACCAAAAATGATGAGATATGGACTATCATATGTAGATTTAGCAAAATAGACTCACTATATTCCTATTTACAAGATCAAGGCTGAATATATACCATGGATTTTCATGCAACACATCTGTAACGATAATGGTATGCCATAATCAATTGTTAATTATAGAGATCCTCTGCATGACCAGTTTGTTTTGGAAATATTATTTGAAAATATCAGTGCCATGCTAAAATTTTAATTATCTTTTCATCCACAAATTAATATGGCCAATCTAAGGAAGTAAATTTTATGATTTTGCATCTCTTGATATGCTATGCATTGAAGCATAAGTCATAATGGAAACAATTTTTACCACTGGTCGAGTTTGCATACAATACTATAGTGCATAGTCCTATTGGAAAGGCTCCTTTTGAGATTATAGAGGGTGGAGAGAAAGCCCCACCAATTTTGCATGTAAATAACAAGATCTTTGAGGCTAATAAGTATGTTGAGAGTATGGATGTGGCTTATCAGAAGGTCAAGAACTTCAAGGATCACAAAAGCAACAAAAGAGTGAAACCAATCAATCACAATAAAAGAAAACAATGCTACCAATTGCCATATACATGCATTATGGTTTGCAGAGGACAATTGGATACTATTGCATTTCGAAAAGTCAAGCTTAAAATATATATTATAGAACTCAAAAACTGATTTCTTTACCATTTTAGAGCATGGGAAAACATAAAATCTAACTTTCATCTTGGTTCATAAATATCACATTGACATGGCTTTCTCCATGATCCTAAAGTGGAGAAAAGCTTCCAAAAATGGCTATAATGAATTTATAGGTTTATCATCATATAAAACAAAAAATAAATAAATAAGAGATCTAATGGTGATGATAAGAGTGGAGGATGTTGAAGATGGTTGTGACCAACTTTGGAGCTATCTTCAACTAGTACACATGAGTTTACAACAAGAAATCTAACTTAGAATGAGATGAAATTAGCTCTCTTCATATAAGAAAGGTAAACTTTGTACAAAGAGAAATAAATAAAGTAATATGAGATAAGTGTTCAATCACGTTATAAAGTGAAAAATGGTAAGACACTTAAAGAGCTTGTATGACACATCCTAATATTTGCATTTTCTTTATGCTTTCATTTTCTTGCTAAAAATGTCAAATTTTAAGAATAATCAAATTTAACACAAAGCAACAAAATATAAACTAATTATATTTAAAAACCATTGTCCCTATTTTTTAAAAATTAGCATGTTTAGGCCAATTGAAGAGACCATTTGAAAGCTTTGCTAGAGCTCAACACAAGCAATTCTAGATATTCATAAGAGCTTTCTATGCCAATACAAGTACATTATAAATCTTTCAAGCTACATATTCGCATTGTACAAACTTTTCATTGATCACACCATTTTGCTAAGTATAATTGCCCATTCTAGCATATCTAGCCCACATTCCAAGGCCCTAAAACATTTTAATATGCAAACCCGAACCTAATATATGCTTGAGTTCTGATCGTGGACACCCAATTGGATCATTCAAGTAAAATTGGGCACTTTCTTCTAATCCACTGCATGGAGCAACCACAACCTATGACCACTCATTGGCAACAAACTTTTATGCACTTCGACAATCTAAGAGGATACAAGTTCTTTTTCTGTTCTTTTGTGATAGCTACGTAGCTTAATCAGAGGAGGGCCTAAAATGTAGCACAACATGAAACATGAGAATTCAGCCATAACAACTACACAAAGCAAGAGCTCTCGCAATATATGATATTTGCACAAAGTACCTCTACCAGAAAACAAATTCTCATAAATCTACAAAGGAACATTGGCCAGAAATTCAGCTTGCAATGTCTGTATTAGGACACTACAGAACTGACCTTGAGTAAATACCAGCCCAGGAAACAGCACAGCATCATTGCAGGCCTTACCCAATAAACACAAAACAGAGGAACTCGAAAAGTTCCAAGCGTACGCATGCAGCCTCTAGTATGCATAACATTGTACCTGATCATGCTAAGTCGCCCTACTGGAGCTACATAAGTCCAAGAATTAACTGGATCCAAATTTCAGATCAACAGCGCAGAAGTCCCTATCAAAACAGCTCCTGGTATTTAAATGCTAACCTGGCAAAAAGCCAGTGAGAATCTGCATCTTAGTGAGATCTGCGGTAAGAAAGGCACCTGGCCTAACCACAGAAATGTCAAAAGCATGCTAACATGCACAAGATAACCATTTCCAGTCCCATATAGTATGTACATGTAAAATCACAATTTCAAGTTCCATATACCGCAGTCTTTAAATATTTAAATAACCTAAAGGGCATGCACCAACGTCCCTTACTAGAACCCAAAGGACAGTCAGAAAGAGACTCCATTCATCAACAAAAACAAAAATAGCATCATTCAAATAGGTTTACACTCACAGAAGACAGATCATGACCCTTATTTCAAAACAGCCCATCAATAAATGCCAGATGCAAGTAGAATAAAATGTTTACATTGCAGTGTGCTCTCTCATCAAAGAAAGCATGGCCATTATGACAGAAAGGACCCGCCTACAATGATGGTGAAGGGACTGCCTGAGGAAGGGTGAACAATTCCTTTCCTGCAAAAGGAGAAGTCCACTCGTGCAGTCCAAAAGCTGTCGAGCTCCCTGAATCGACAGGAGCATTGTCTTGTACTCCAGCTGCAGAAGGTCCAACCTTCCAGACGCCAATACCATTTGTAGAATCTGTCATCAGATGCACACTTCCCAATCTCTCCTCTTTATGATTCCAGCTTGACATGCCTTTATCTTGCAGCTGCATGGCATTCAAGCCATTTGACAATCCCCGCAGACCACCACCATCTGTTGTGGCAGAGGGAGATACACTCATGCTCCAGTCAATTTTTCTATAATCACAGTTGGCCATAGGACCACTACTCCAATCTACAGATGAATGAGAAAGCCCACTACCCCAACCAGTATATAGCCCATAAGAAGTTAATGAAGAACTCCTCAAATGGGCAGCAGACTGCAGTGGGCTTGATGAAGATGCAAGAGTATTTTGAGATGGAAAAGCATTTCCAGCCCAAGTCCATTGAGAGGCTAGTGGATCCGATTGCCCAGCATTCAGGGAGTTGTAGAAACCTATCGCACTTGCACCCCCAGTGCCTGGAGACTCCACCATTTTCTTCCCTACATGTTGACTCTTTATTCCCACATCACCAGTTGTAGAATTGACAAAAAGAACACTGGATGGTGGAGCCATATCCATGAAGCTGCGGCTCCAGGTGGGTGAAGAAAACATGGGCGAAGATGAGACAGGGCAAGTACTTACAGCAGGAGTTACTTGAGTACTTGTAGCAGAAGAAGACTGTCCTGAGCCAATGAAATCTTTGGTCGATGAATTCACAAAAGGATCTTTTCCAGAAGCACTAACAATCTTGGTTTCAGTTCCACTGCTGCCCAGCATGAGGCCAGTATCTGACCTGGTAACATAATTGGAAGTGGTTTTGTGGGAACCAGGAGCAGGCCTTGCTGCCTGAGTAAAACCCCTGGTATCACCAGGTGATAAGGACCGTGGCATGTTCATCACAGTAGTTGAGGATTTCCTGCCTTGAGCAGAAACTTTTGTAGGCCCATCTGAAGCAATATGGGAATTTACAGAAAAACCTTGCTGCCTTATTTTTGCATAAGTAACCCCTTTATCCTCCTTCCTGACTTGATAGGGAGAATGCAATCCATTACTGAGTCTCTGTTGTGTCAATCCTGGACTCTGTATTGTAGCAGAGACAGACAAAGGGGTCTCCTTAGAGATGGCTGGCACATCCTTTGTGACGTCTTGAGTTGAGTGCCCTTCAGTACGAGTGGGAGAAGTACTTTGACTACGAGCTCGCAAAGAATCAAGTGCTTTATCTAGATCTCCTTCAAACGAAACAATAGCTCTTTCCATCTCTGGTCTTGAGAATCTGTACTTCTTCTCTATTTCAGCTATGTGACTGAGCTCCTCCGATATATCTATTTTAGGATTGCCACCTGTATTCCAATCTTCATGGACTTGACCTTCACCACCCTCAAGAAGCCAAGCTACAGACTGTTCAACATGGCCATCATTCAATATAAGGGCCATGGTTGCACGTTCCTGTGAAAATCCCATTGCCACAAGTTGCTGAGAAAGAGATTCAAGCTTCCGGGACATGAGATAGCTTGTGCATTTGTCCCTTAGTTCTTGTGCTCTTCGCTCCTTCTGCCGCTGATGCTTCCGTTCATTTTTCCCTCGATTTTTGTCTCGCTTGTCTGCACCTGCAACCAGTCCTGGAGAACTTCCAAGCTTTCCAGTCCCATGCTTTTCTTTGCCATTTGCATGCAACTGGTCCTCTGATTCTCCAGAACAGCTACCGTTGTTTGACATGCACTCAAATTCTGCACCACCACCATTCAGATCATCTGTATCATCAATGGTTCTAAATCTACCATTGAGAAAGCCTGCACCAGGAGGGTCTGACGAGATGGATTCTAGGGCATGGAATGTGCCAGAGGCTGGATTGTATGCACTAGCCCCAATACCACCACTCGGAGGGGCCTGACGAGACAGTGATTTTCGATCTCTAGCACCTTGCTTTTCGTTTGTCTTCTGTTTTGCAGGCGACATTGCTGCTGCAGCAAAAGGCACAGTAGCAAAGTGTAAGCATTGCACCTGAAAGACTGCTGTAGACAGAATGAGAAGTCAACCATAAACATGCCTACAACTGGCCATGGCAGGAAAAGGATTTCTAAATGGTTACAGCAAAAGGAATCATCCAGGGACGGGAGGACACTTTGTTTTTCATGATAATACAGATAACAATAGGTATCTGTTCCAGGAACCTACAACATTTCCAAAACGGAAGGATATTGCGAGTTGTAAACTGTGCACGCGAGATAAGTTAAGTAACAGCAGTGACTGAGAACGAGAATCGTTTGAACACGGGATTCCGCCAGAGATCTACGAGAAACTCTGTGCACAGTCTGGCCTGCTAGGGTTAGGAATGGAATTGAGAGATCCAGCACAGGCCGTGGCATACAGGGGACCCATAGCAACGAAAAGCGGCCGAAATTGGATGAAGCTAGGGTAGGCGGACATACCTGGAAGGAAGGACGAAAGCACTGCGGCGGGCGGCCTGCGTTCTCTTCTGCGTGCCCGATGATCTCACGGAGAGGGAAGCTGCTGATGCCGGCCACGTTCACCTCCTACGGCGCGAGAGGGGATGTTGTGTGTGAGAAAGGGCGGAGCGAGAGAGAGAGAGAGAGAGAGAGCGCGCGTGCGAGAAGAGATCGTCTGTGCGTGCGACAGCCTGGTGTGGGAAGGCTAGAGGGACAGAGAGGTACCAAAACACTCACATACACAATAAAAGGGGCTAAACACCAATTTGATACAGAAGTCCGCCACATTACCTTAATAATTAATGGTGATTGTAAACTTATTTCGTTTCTTTCCCCTCAAATGTACGCTAATATTTTCTTTACGACCCTAAATGGGAAAACACATGCCTAAAAGTAGCTTGTAAGAACTTGGCCAAGTGTGGCTGATTTTGTTAAAGTGTGAAGGCCAGGCCCGCAGTTGTATGTATCTCAATTTTTCACTTTAATATATATCACATTGCATTATTATTTTTTAAAAACTCACAATTGGCACAAGTAATGCATGTAAAACTTAAAGCACTTCTTGTTCATGTTGGAATATCTTCTTCCTTCTAAATCTCTATTTTATGGGGAAGCACCCCCCCCCCTCTGGCCCCAATGAGTTGGGGTTTGAATGGTGGTTCTCTTCCACCTTCCAAGGGAAAACAATAATGCAATAGTTTCGATTTGTTGGTAAAGGGTTCTATATGGCTCTAGTCAGCTCAGCCTTTGAGAGAGAATGAGCCTTGGGGTGTGTAGGTGGATAAAAACAACTTGGTTTTTTCCCTCCTAGGGAATGCAACCTCCTCCCTAAAAGCTATCCTCCACCATGAATGCCCAATTTTGGTCACTTTCCAAGACCTCTTTATGTGGCTGAATGGAGAGGTTTGCCTCACTAGAAGGCACCCTTGGAAGGGTGTATTACATCCCTCTCTACCATTAGCATACAACGCCCATAAACCTGAACAAAAGGTGTGCATCCTATGGGATCAAAGAGCAGAACCTTCAGAGTACATGAAGCTGTAGGACTAGAATGGATTAAGTGGTGTTGCAAGTCAAGTATGGTGTCTTTTGTAATTCTTGCTATGTGTGCAAGAAATGTGGCCACTTTGCTAAAGACTACCTAACTAGACTTGAGAAGTAATCAAAGACATGTGAGCAAGCAACCAAGATGCAAATGAAGATGTAGCATGCAATTAAGAATAAGACCTCTAGTAGGCAGGAAGGAAGCATTGAAAACAGACAAGCCTATCAAGGAAGAGGAGGGAATGGATGTTGTTGGGACTCCCAAACCTACTTGTATCAATAGACTACAATCAAACAAAGGAGCTTGCCATGTAAAGAAAACATGGAATCCCAATGGTGATAAGTAAAGAGGGACATAGGACTCTTTGAATAAGTTTATTATTAGTTTGGAGCGAGCATCAAAGGAGCTAACCATCATTTCATGGAATGATGGGATGCTCTTCAAAGTGGAAAGGGGACATGCCTTCAACTTTCTGCTTTAATGGCCTAAAGGATAATGAGAGAAGGAAAACCATCAACAATTGAATATCTCTAGTTTGCTTGCAACAACTAATGTGTGGAATCATGGTACATTTAATAAATAATGCAACCAAGGCATGAACTCCACATTTTTGCAATCCCAACAACCTATTCAATGGTAGATAGTGGTGCCCTAGTATTAATTGTAGCAAAATAAGAACATGTAGCATCCTTAAGAGCACCTATTTTTTATATGGTTCCACATCCACAACTAGACATACATCAATTCCTTGCATAGTGTTCCAATGGCACTCGAGATAGCAAACATTAACACATACTAGAAAAATAAAAAAATAAAATGTCAACATGGTCATCAAAAACATAGATGAGTAAGGCATTAGCTCAAAACTCCAAGTGATAGGAGTGCAACCAAGACATTAGTTTGCACAATTAAACACTAGCTTGTGTAGCCAAAATGAAAAGGCTACCAGTACTAGATCATGAATAGAGAGCATTAAACACAATGATCAACAACTCCAAAGCAATCAAACACATAAGTAGAACACTTGCAATAAGCTAAACACAAGCCACTCAAATCACTAGGATCTAGCAAACTAGACATCCAATGCCATTGAATTTAGTGAGAGGACTATATCCCTACCTCTAATTACACTATAGATATATATCTTTATCTAAAGATAAGATTGGATGCACATTTTTGGAACCCTAGACTTTCCATTTATGGATGAACAAGGACTCAAGCTTTGTGAAACATACATGCCTGGAAAATCTAGGGAGTAACATTGCATAGTCGTGTAATTACTCGTCCTAAGCATCACCACTTAGATAACAATGAAATGCATGGGCTTGGACGATTAGGTTGCTTTTGGGTCTACATCATAGGGCATCATTCGGCTTGACCTAAGGTCCCTAATTACTCAACTACGATCTCACTAACAACATTCTAACGTCAAGTTAAGAAAGCCACTTTTATGATCAATCAAAACTCAAAGCCAACAAACACTTCAATTGGTTCAAAGAGAGTGAGAAACAAGGGAGAGTAGAATGTTGATCCCTCTACCCAAAAGGCATAGTCTCACACCAGCCCCCTAAAATGGTGCTATGATGGAACCTAAGACCTAGATCCTAAGAAGTCATCATTCGACTCTAAACCCTAATTGTTGAAAATCCACTTGATTAATCAAGTCTACCCAACCATAGGACAACTCTCATCAAGGAAATCATCCTCTTGCTTTCCATACATGCAACCAGAACATCTTTACCTTTCGAATTTGGGCCCTAGCACATTGGTTTGGATATTCAAACTCAATTTCTTTAAGTAACACTTTAGCGGCATAGGTTCATTTCGTACCTTTAAAGCATAAACACGAAAATGAGTGACAATAGTTTTTTATTTCAAACAACAATTCTTGTTTTAAGCAAAGTGAACAAAATCAACTTTGGCAAAACCACCCTATATCGAGCCCTGCCTTTGAGCTAACATTGCCATATATCGAGCCAAAAACCACTCTAGATAGTCTACAACAACTGGACTAGACTAAAACTATCAGGATGGAGTGTTGCCCTAGATAGATCATTCAATATCAAGCAAACCCACTCTGGATTGGAACTATCAATACCAAGCCAAAGACGACCTACATCTAGAATTGGGTCTTACAACACCCATACATGTCAAACCACAAAGTTTCTTATCTCTATTCTAGAACTAGCATGAGAGTGTCTACAACCTTCTTGACTCTCAAATTTCCAAGGAGTGAACATAGTCCCCCCGTATTGGCCTTTCCACCACCACTCAAACTTTGGCAAGTGTATTGAGCAATGTCCTATTGGGTTCCTTGCCTTTACTAGCTCTTGAGGCTGGCAAGGCTATAGTCTTTGATTACAATGAAACTTGATGAGTAGGAAAAATAGTATATACACTACACACAAGACAATAAGGGCTTACTCTCTATGATTTTTAGTATCTGAGGTCATCTCGGCCTCCATTTTGGTCTTGCAAGTGGTTCTCACATCAATTTTTGGGTATATTGCAATTTTAGTTGTGTCAATTGTTTACAGGTGCACATGTTACATATTTTAAATCTATAAGGTTTCAAGTGTTTGTTGCATTGCAGACACAAGGCCATTACATACAGATTGTATATTGTGTTATTGTTGTGTAGTCAGTGAAAAAGGCTACAAGTTTAGTTGTGGCATGCTTGGTATTAGCTTGCTTGCAAATTGTAATTTTTTGCAAGTTGTTTGTTTAATTAATTATGAAAAAATAACTCAAACCCAATTAATATGATATGCATCCTTGATTATCTCTTCTGAATTTAGTATAGAATGCCCTTCTCAAATTCTCTAGATGTGATGTTCTTTGATGACCTCCTTTCCTTTACAAAGACTCTTGGAAGCCATCATCTCGAAGTACCAGACCTTCCATACAATTGTGGAGAAGAGAGAAATAGTTTATCAGAATTTGGCAAAAGCTTCCATGCAAGTGTAGTGAAGGGAGGAAATGCTCAGTGAAGTTCAGTAGAGCTTCCTTACAAGGTGTGATGGAAGAGAGAAAAAGCTTAGCAAATTTCAACAAAGCTTCCACGCAAGGTGTAAAGAAAGAGTGAACAAGCTTAGTGGATTCCAACAAAGCTTTCGCGTGGATGGAGCGGGGTTTTTCGAGGTGGGGTGCGGGGGGGATGCGCCGTGTCGAGGGGGGGTGCAGTGGGGTGGAGGGCAGTGTGGCGTGTCGCGGGGGGTGACGCGGGGTGGGGTGGGTCGAGCGGGGTTTTTGGAGGCGTGGTGGGGTGGTGTGGCGGGAGCGGGGTTTTTCGAGGTGGGGTGCGGGGGGCCCTCGTGGGGGGGTGCGGTGGGGTGGGGGGTGACGCGGGGTGGGGTGGGGTGGGGTGGGTCGAGCGGGGTTTTTCGAGGTGGGGTGGAGGGGGGGGGGGGGGGGGGGGGGGGGGGGGATGCGCCGCATCGTGGGGGGGTGTGGGGGTGTGCCGTGTTGTGGGGGGGCTGACGCGAGGTGGGGTGGGTCGAGCGGGGTTTTCGGAGGCGTGGAGGGGTGGCGTGGAGGGAGCGGGGTCAAGTGTGGAGGGGAGAAGCTCAATAGATTTTGGTAGAGCTTTTGCATAATTGTAGAGAAGAGAGGAAAAGTTTGGCGGGTTATGGAAGAGCTTCCATGCAAGGTGTAAAGAAGGGAGGACAAGTTCAGTAGATTCTAATAGAGCTTCCACACAAGTATGGAGAAAAGGGGAGAAGCTTGGCTAATTTTGATAGACCTTCTACGTAAGTGCAAAGAAGAGGGGAGAAGCTCTGTGTGTGTGTGTGTGTGTGTGTGTGTGTGTGTGTGTGTGTGTGTGTGTGTGTGTGTGTGTGTGTGTGTGTGTGTGTGTGTGTGTGTGTGTGTGTGTGTGTGTGTGTGTGTGTGTGTGTGTGTGTGTGTGTGTGTGTGTGTGTGTGTGTGTGTGTGTGTGTGTGTGTGTGTGTGTGTGTGTGTGTGTGTGTGTGTGTGTGTGTGTGTGTGTGTGTGTGACTCCCCTCTAACTTCGCCCATGCTTGCAAAGTGGCATCTCCTCAAAGAGAGTATGACCCTTGGATTGTTTATATAAACAGAGAGGGGAGCTTGCCTTAAGCTTAAAGCAAGCTATTTTGAGTGGTTTAGGTCAAATTGGTGATTATCTACATTTTTGCGAATTTAGAGATCCCAAAAAAGCAAGAACGCAACTTTTTCGCACTTGCACAACTCATGTGTAAAAATTCCTACACAATGGACAAAATTTAAAACGGCCATAACTTTTGGCCAGAAGTCAAAATTCATAGCCATTTGAAGCATTGTGGTCGTGGCAATGAGTTCTATGATCCTATTGCTTCATTTTAAATATTTGATCATTTTTAAAAATATCAAAATTCAATATCCATGTTTTCTTATCAAGAATTCCTACCAACTACATCCACGGACCTTTAAAAATGCAAAAACTAGGCATAGTAGGCATTCTATCCCCATGTGGAAAGTGTATATCGTCATCTCGGCTAGACAAATAGAGAGGTCAAGTGGCCTCTACTTCACAAATTTGAAAGGGACCTAGTTGCCATGAATCTTGAAAAAGTGTCCAAACCCTGCCATTCATCACCTCAATTGTCACACCATCACCTCAACTCAAAAAAAAGTGATTAGAAAAGCTGAAATTAATAAAATAGCCAAAGCTTTATGCATCCAAATCTTTACCATTTACAATAACTGCTCCATAAATTGAAAATATGAAAATACTAATATTAGGAGCACACAAGATCAACATGTCTACATTAGGGAAGGCAAAAGGAGAAAAATCTATCAAGTTGAGAACTTGTTGATCATCCCATTAGTACAAAATGTACTCTTGAGAGGTATGTCTCAATATGTAATTTTCATTGAGTATTGAATTAAAGCCTAGCATTCATTGCATGTGCTAAATATCTCAAAGATTTGCATCCTATTTGCCTCTTGCATCACCTCAACTGCTTTCAACTTGCCTAACTTTGTGAATTTGTTACCAAATTCATATACCTTGCATCCTACATTTGAGATCTAACACCCATATCAAACTAAAGCCTTTCTAAGTGAAAAGCATTACCTTAACTAATTATGTGCTACCTATATATTGATGCATACTATAAGATTTTGGTTGAAAGGTTGAATTGTTGACCCTAGATTGTCCAAACTTGCCCATCGTATCCATAACTTGACTCTTGGAGACTCCATACCCTATTGGTAAGCATTCATAATAATTCTAGTCAATAATTTATGAATCTACAACTAAAATGCCACCTTGATTATAGCTTGGGAGGCCAATCATCATATTGATTGGCTCCCAAAAGTAGGCAATCATAGTACTCATTTTATTCAATCTCAGTTAGTTAGTTAGTTTAG
Source organism: Lygodium microphyllum (assembly GCF_053477565.2). Taxonomy (NCBI): domain Eukaryota; kingdom Viridiplantae; phylum Streptophyta; class Polypodiopsida; order Schizaeales; family Lygodiaceae; genus Lygodium; species Lygodium microphyllum. Next base: position 155,565,860 of record NC_141136.1, on the reverse strand, counting down.
TTATTTAGTCATTATTGCTTTGGCTAGTTCATTAACTAATGTTTAGTTAATAGTTACTATTAAGTTTATTTAGTCAATACTTTATTTACTATCATAGTTATTTAATTCAAATAGTTAACACTTATTTTATTTACTTTGTAGTTAGTTTAGTCTTTTAGTCATTTTATACATCATGTTAGTTTATCAATTAGTACTTATTACTTAGTTTATTTAGTTAGTAGTTACGCATTATTAACTAATTAGCTTGTACTTATTGCTTAATTTATTTAGTTAGTGGCTATAATATTATTAATCAATTAGTTTATTATTAATTAATCATTTAACTAAAACAATTAGTTGTTGTTAGTTTATTAAATGACTTTGTTAACATAGTAGAAGGTGTTGGTTTATTAATATGAAAACTAATAACTATTGCACTTAGAATCAATGTAGTTTGCCCATTTCTTTCTATCTCATCATTGCAAGATTCACTTTAACAAAGGTAACTACAATCTTCATATATACTTTCTTTCACAATATTAGAATATGCATTTTTGTCTTTTTGTGATAACTAACAATAAAGAAAAGTAAAGAAAAGCAAAGGAAAACGCATAGCTTCTCGAAAGACACAGGAATGACACCTTCTTCCATAATTATAAAACAATGAAGAGATTTGTGCTGACTCTTTGACATACTATTACTATATCGTGCTTATGTGTCTTTTTTGTGTTATTACTATACTTTTATAGAAGTAATAAATTAATTATTTACCAAAAAAATTTAGTGGAACATGAAACCACAATATCTCAAACTTCGACCAAGCAATTTTCTAGTTCTTGGTTTTATGTTTTGCAAGGTACTCTTGATCAACATGACATCTTAGGCTACCACTATCTAAGCAATAAGATTAACATTAGTCTTCATAAATCGAGGTTTTTGTGCAAGCATATTGGTGTCCTAATGGGGAAGTTTGCAGTGCTAATGAGATGATAGTGTATTGTCCATTCTCTAGCTCAAGGAGAATGGTGGAAACTCTAGAAACAGTTCTTGAATGGACAACTTGCAAGGGCACAATATGTGGGTGAGTCTCTTCTACCACCAAAGTCTCATGCCACACATTATCTATTTTGTTGTCCTTATTAAAGTTCTACCTAAGCACCATCCTTTACAAGTAATTCCACAATATCCTTCTCAAAAATGTTTTTGACTATATAAGATCCCTATGTTTTTTTAGAGCTTTTTAAGGGCCCTTGATCACATAAGTTGATATTGGTACCACTTTACAAGCCTATCTAACTATTTTATTTATAAATGTCCTCACAATCATGAACATGTTTGTCTTGTTCAATGCTTCAAGTTCACCTAATCATTCTCTACATGTTACCATCCCAAATCTCTTGGATTGCTACCCTCAAACTCGAGAAAGGAAACACAATTGGCATGATAGGGTCTTTTGTATATACTCACATAAAAGTGTTTGACAATGCAGCAATCTCGTAGAGAGCATGCAATAGGTCCATAGACTAATAGTTTATTATTATCTCAATCTAAGCAAGAGGTATCCACCACATTAGTCACAAACTACAACCAAATTATATTGTGATATGATAGGGGTCAACTCCAACTTGACCTTCACTTGGAGGGGATTTTATAATACTAGCATTTGTCATAGTGCTTAAGATATAAAGTAGAGAATGGGCATCACAATTGAGACTTCTAGACTTTCTTAGCAGTACTAATGGCATTGAAGCACCCTCCCTTGCTACATGTATGGAACCCTTGGAATGCAACGAGCATGACACATATTACCAAAGAACTACATCCAAGAATCGCATCTTACCCTTATTTATTCACTAGGGATGAGCCTTGATCAACCTTCAAAGCCTAGTTCCATTCTCTAGGGACTTACTAAAATATCATTGTGCTAAAGTGATGAATCTTGAGACCGACAAATGTTAATATCTAGGTGAGTGAGAAAATGTAAGCATCAAGATTATCCTCATAACCCTAATGGGAGCTTCATCATGATGAGTGAAGCACAAGAATGATAAACCATGAAGTGTTACTTGAAAGGTGAGAAGGATCGAAGCTTGCACGCGAGCTATGGCAGGAGAGCAAGAGCAAGAAAGAGAGAGACAAGAAATGGGAACTCCAACAGTCACAATGTGTGACCGGGCCTTCCTTTATTCAAACTGTCACTAAAAGAATAAAGAATAAAGTGACGTGACGGGCGCCCGCCACCTGCAGTGTGCAGTGGCAGGTACTGTCAGTGTAGTAATACACGGGGCGGCACGACGGAAGCGCCTTTACCCCCAACAACCTCCCACTTAAAGGCGAATCTGCCCTAGTGAGAGAGAAAAGAAAAAAGAAAAGACAGTACAAATGTACATAGGTACAAGGGATGAGGAAAGGCAACATCTCATCCAATGCCCATCAATCTCCTGAGGAAGGCAAAGCGCTCAGTAGTGAGGCTTTTCGTGAGCAGATCTGCAGGATTCTCGTCAGTGGAGATCTTGACAAGGTCAACAGACTTGTCCTCCACAACACCACGTATGAAGTGATACCTCACCTCAATGTGTTTTGTCTTCACAAGGAAGACCGGATTCTTAGCCAACTGAATGGCACTCATAGAATCCGAATGCAGTGTAAGTATAGCATCAATCCCAAGGTCAGCAACTAGACGGCCTAGCCATATGGCCTCCTTGCAAGCCTCAGTGGCTACAATATACTCGGCCTCAGTGGTAGACAAAGCCGTACACTTCTGAACCCTGGACATCCAAGAGACAGCCCCTCCAGCATAGGTGAATACATAGCCAGAAGTGGACTTCCTACTACCTGCATGTCCTGCATAATCGGAGTCAGTGTACCCCACGACCCCTGTATCCTGGCTGCCATAGCAAATACACATATCTGCTGTGCCCTTCAGGTACCTCATGATACCCTTCACGGCATCCCAATGTCTGCTGCCAGGTGTAGCCATATAGCGTGCCACAACACCAACTGCATGCGCAATATCTGGACGAGTGGCTATCATGGCATACATCAAACTGCCCACGGCTGAAGCATAAGGGATCTTGGCCATCTCGGCCCTCTGCTCATCTGTCTGCGGACAATCGGCCTGTGATACCTTCACATAAGAAGGTAATGGACAGCCAATAGGCTTTACGTCCTGCATGCGGAAGCGCTCAAGGACTTTATGAATGTACTCCCGCTATGAGAGATACAAAAGCCCTTGATGCCTATCGCGCTTAATGCGCATCCCAAGTATATGTGAGGCCTGTCCCAAATCCTTCATCTCAAAGCTCTTCTTCAGCTGAGATTTAAGAGTAACTAGCTTATCATGAGCTTTCCCTGCTATCAGCATATCATCAACATAAAGTACCAAGATAAGCAAACTGCCATCACGGGCTTTCTTCGTGTAAAGACACGGATCCATAGCACTCCTGCTGTAGCCCTGTGACTGCATAAAGGCATTAAACTTATGATACCATTCCCTAGGTGCCTGCTTCAAGCCATACAAGCTCTTCTTCAACTTGCACACTAGATGCTCCCTACCAGGTTTTGCAAAGCCCTTAGGCTGATCCATATAGATCTCATCATGCAAGTCCCCATGTAGAAAAGCCGTCTTGACATCCATCTGATATAGATCTAAGTCAAGCTGTGCAACCAAAGCCAAGACTAAGCGCAAGGTGGTCATCTTAACCACAGGAGAGAAGACCTCATCAAAGTCCACACCATGTTCCTGCTTAAAACCCTTTGCTACCAATCTAGCCTTGTATGCCGGCTTGGGGTATCCAAGGGTACTTTTCAGCTTGTACACCCACTTGCATGGCAAAGCCTTCTTGCCCTTAGGCAAGGCAACCAAATCCCAAGTCTCATTCTTATGTAGAGAGTCTATCTCAGACTGCATAGCCCTCTCCCAGGAGTGACTGTCACCCCTGCGCATAGCCTCATCATAAGTGAAAGGCTCTCCTGCATCTGTAACCAAAACATAATGCATAGAGGATTGAAATCTGTCAGGTGGACGTCTGTCTCTAGCGGACCGTCTCACCACAAGCTCTGCTGCCTGTCTAACTGCCTGTCTAACACCCGGGCCCTGTGGAGGAAATGCTGCAGGCTGTACTACTGCCTGTGCTGGAGCTCTAGGCTCCTCCTGAAAGATCACTCTGCAGATCTCAACCACCTTCTCAGGCTGCCTGTGCATCTTGTCTTCATGGAAGACGACATCATGGCTGCGTACTATTTTCCGCACCTGCGGATCCCATAGGCGATAGCCCATCTCTCCTGACTCACCATAGCCAAGGAATATGCATTTAATGCTCTTTGGATCCAATTTACTCCTCTTGTCCTTGGGCACATGGCAGAATGCCTCACATCCAAAGACACGGAGATGCGCATAAGAGGGTGGCTTACCAACCCAAACTTCCTCTGCAACCTGAAAATCCAATCCACTGGAAGGCGATCGGTTTATGACATGCACTGCCGTACTAACTGCCTCAGCCCAAAAACTCTGGGGTAGGCCTACATGGCTAAGCATAGAGCGCACACGCTCCTGAATAGTCTTGTTCATGTGCTCAGCCAAACCATTCTGGGGTGGGGTGTAAGGGGCGGTCAACTGACGCTTAATACCCCTGTCATCACAAAACTGCTCAAAAGCATGCGAGACATATTCTCCCCCATTGTCAATCCTAAGGCATTTCAGCCTTTACCCAGTCTGGTTCTCAACAAGAGCAAGCCAACGCTGAAAGACTGCCAAGACATCGGACTTTTGCTTTATGGGATAAGCCCACACTTTCTTAGAAAAATCATCAATGAAGGTAACAAAGTACTTCGCGCCACCCATAGACATGCAAGGCATAGGCCCACAAACATCGGAATGCACCAATGCCAAGGGCTCACTCATGCGTGGCCTACCCGATTTCTTATGCGTAGACCTATTCTGCTTACCATAAAGACAATGATCACACGAGTCAAAACATGCATAATCCAAAGGCGGAAGATACTGCAAACCAGATAACATTTTCATTCCCTTCAAAGACATGTGCCCTAAACGAGCATGCCAAAGTGATACATGTGGGATAGAACCCACTACCAAAACATGGTCAATTGAGGACCTAGATACAACAAGAGGATAGAGGCTGCCAGCCTTAGTGCCTCTAGCAAGCACAAGTCTGCCACGAGTAATCTTCCAGGCAGAATCCCCAAAACATACATGAAATCCTGCATCATCCAGATGTCCTGCAGACATAAGATTGCGCGTAAGCGCAGGTACATGACGTACATCCCTAAGCAAAAATGAACTGCCAGTGGAAAACTGCAACTGAATATCACCCATGCCCACAATGTCAAGAGACATGTCGTCTCCAAGTCTGACTGAACCAGATATAGTGCGGTAAGAGTGGAACCACTCACGGTAAGGCGTCACATGGAAGGATGCTCCTGAATCCAATAACCAGCACTGTGCATACATACTAGATGTCTCAGTCAAGTGTGAAGCATTAGAAGAACTAGCTGCAAGTATAAACTCATCACCACCATCGAACTCCTCAGTCTGCGTGACATTAATTTCCTCAATCTTGACGCTGGACTTCGCAGGTATACTGCGATCAGAGGACTTCTCCTGCACTATATCTTTCCCCTTATCCTTGCGCTTCTCATTGCGCAACTCATGACACTGTGGTCTAATATGGCCCTTTTTCCCACAATGATGACAAGTGACATTTGCATTGCGCCCACGCGACTTGCCACGAGATTTAGACCGACCCTTCTGCGAGTGACGGCCACGGTTATTACCACGATCATTCCTGTCATTCCTGCCTCTAACTGTCAAAGCATGACTACCACGAGAGGCATCCAAGTTTTTGCGATTCACCTCTTCCTGAAGAAGAGCACTCTCAACATCTGCCAATTTTAGAGTAGCACTAGAGGCACAAAGAGCAGTGCGGAATACATCCCATGACTCATTCAGAGTCCTAAGCAAGAAAAGAGGAGTTACTTCCTCTCCAAAGGTGATATCCTGCGAAGTCAGGTTCTTCAGTATAGCATGGAACTGGCTCAAGTGAGCAGACATAGTCGCATTATCCTTCATGCGCAGATCCATAAGCTGCTTCAACCAGTACATCTGACTCGCCGGACTTTTCTTATCATAAAGATTCTTGATCTTATTCCATAGATCCCATGCACTCTGTGCTTCCTCAAATACATTATAATGTACATGTTCAGTGAGAGACAATACAATCGTGGACTTGCATAGCTCATCAAGTTCAAGCCAGTCGTCATTGTCCATAGTTTCAGGCTGCTCCCCACTCAACCGAAGTGGCTTAATCTGAGATTTCTGCACCAAGACCTGCCAAATTTGACTCTTCCAATAAGAGTACTTGGTACCATCCAACTTTGTAATGTTAAAGATGGCACTATCATGTGAAGATGACGCCATTATGCAGGCTGGAAATGCCCAAACAGTCCAAAACTGCTTGTTGTTTTATTGTAGAAACTGCCCAAAAATGACCAAAACGGGGTCCAAAGGGCGAGCAAAGTGTGCCAAAAGTTGCTGCCCACTTAGTACTAGGTGCGATACACCAAATCAGGATATTTCAGCATGAAAAGTACACCTCAGTCCACCAATAACTGCTTGCTGTAATAAATTGCAGGTATGCAGTCTAGAGAGCAAACTGTCCCAAAATAGGATCCAATGTCAAGCAAACAATGCTAGGTCCAAAGCCGGCATGAAACGGACATAAGCAAGGCCAATGACAGTGAAAAGAACATGAGCTCAACACCGAAGCATGTCAAAATAACATCTGCCAGTGAAAGGCACAACCCCTAGACACTCTAGGCAAAGTGTTCCTGTAACTGCCAAAACCTGACACAAATAGGTGTCTGCTCAAAGAGAAAGATCCAAATATGAGACTCAGCTCATAAGCATCCTGTGAACCAAGAGTACATCAATGCATATCCATAAAGATCGGAGTATGATCCCAAAGTCTCAATGCGTATGTAGCTGCTCAAGACATAAACTGCTCCAAATACATGTAAGTGCTCCAATAGCATGCAACTGTCAAAGGTCAAGCAAGCATGTAAAATGCTCCCACTGGCACAAAAGGCGTACAAAGCAAGCTCAGAAGCTCAAACAACCCAAGAGAAAGCACCAGTGATAAGTGACCCTGTCAATGCATCAAGCGCATCCAAGAGAGCATGACATACATGAAGCACTGGTTGTATTAACCATGAAGCAATACATAAGCCCAAATAAGCTCTCGGTCAACTCAATGACATCCAAATAGCAACCAAGATCAGTGATCAAGTAAGCCGGGAATGCTCAAATACATCCAAATCCAAGCTCCAAATGTCGGTATGGCATACACGAACCAAATAGCATATGTCACGAACCAAAGCATGTAATGTAAAAGTCTAACTGTCAAGCAGAGACATGAGGCATAGGCGGTCCACGAGCATGCCAAGTCGGTCCAAATGCCAGTGAAGACGGAGCTAATGCGAAGCTCAAAAGCATCCCATAATCTCATACATATGCTCCAAGTCGTCCCCAAATGTCAGAGACATCATGCCAAAGCTCAAAGCATACATCCGGTATTGGTAGGTAAGTGCCAAAGCATGTAAAGTACCTTCAGCCCACTGTTATTCCAGCATGTATTTACTATTCTAAACAGTAGATTTCAGCCCCGAATTCAAGCCAAAATCATGGTCAAACCAAATGCATACATCCCCAATACATCCGGGTAGAAAGTAGACCGCATACGGGCATCAAATAGCTCCAATGGAATGAGGCATAAGCAACAAATGTCAGTGTCAGGGGTGCTGCCCTGTTTCCAGCACTGTTATGCAGTGAATGAAGTTTCAAAACTGAGAATGATCAGCTCCCAACCTCAATGTCAAGCCAAAGCATCAAAATGACATCCAAAAAAGGCTCAAATGCCCTCCAAATAGGCCAATGATGAGTGCTCCATGAGCAACAAAGCATTCAGCTGTAAAACGTGGAGGTCAAAGTCTGAAAATGGGCGCCATATTCAGCGTGTTGAGGCTTGGAGTGTTGCTGCCAATCACGGGGAGTTATGATGGTTGGGGGGGGCTCAATGATGGCCCAAGGTAGGCACATACCAAGCCATGAAGGCCCAATGCAAAGGGGAGGGAAGATATGAGCTATGGAGCTCAAGAAGAGTGGCTGCCCTTTGTTCCCGCCCTGTTTCAAACTGAGAATACACTCAAATGCCTACAAATGCTGAAGCAATACCTCAAGGGCAAGGCCCTGATGAAGCTCAAGAAGGCCGGGATGGAGCTCGGGAAGCCGGGGAGAGTCGGGAGCTCGAGAGGTCGGCTATGGTTGTCGGGATGGAGACCCAATGCGTGAAGCGAGTCGATGCGAAGGTCGGGAAGCACCAAGTCGAGCTCGAGCAAGAGAATGCCAAGCTCTGATACCAGTTGAAAGGTGAGAATGATCGAAGCTTGCACGCGAGCTATGGCGGGAGAGCAAGAGCAAGAAAGAGAGAGACAAGAAATGGGAACTCCAACAGTCACAATGTGTGACCGGGCCTTCCTTTATTCAAATTGTCACTAAAAGAATAAAGAATAAAGTGACGTGACGGGCGCTCGCCACCTGCAGTGTGCAGTGGCGGGTACTGTCAGTGTAGTAATACACGGGGCGGCACGGCGGAGGCGCCTTTACCCCCAACATTACTCCTTCCTACCTATTGTCTACAAATCAAACTCCAACAATATAACTACTCTCAATGATGCAACTTGCATGTAAGTCATTTCACAAAATAACAAGCCTTGATAATCAACAAAGAATATGAAGAGGGCAATGAGGAGATAATGCCAGAACTTTTGAAAATGGTGTATATAATACATCTAATCCCTCATGGTACATTGATCTTTCGCTCAATCCTTTTTCTTGCTTCACTACAACATATAGGCTCTAGGGGTATATTGACCCTTATAGTGGATGAAATTTCTCTAATTGAAAAATGTTCCCATGGTCACATTTAGCATCAAGATGAAATTGTTACTGATCACATTGCTATTAGTGTTATAAGATATGAGATACACGCTCGACTTTCTTATATACTTAATATATATATAGCGAATATTATGCTGGCACGGAGGGAGAATAGATGAGAGAAAAGAAAGATGTAGTGAGAGAGAGAGAGAGCGGTAGAGAAATCAGCAACACATTAGGGAGTGGAAGATGGGCCAGTCCCCCCCCCTTGTGGAGTTATATTATTGACAAGGAGCAAGCTCCTCCGTTACACATAAGCCAATTCTTACTTGTAGATCTTGGAAACAAGATCACAGTTCCTTGCACGGTATACAACCAGCTAACACTTGCACAACTTGGAAGTTGGCACCTTTTGATCCTTCTTGAGTCTCCTTCTCTCCTACACAATATGTGTAGGGCTCTCCTCTTGGCGCTTGATTTTAATAGAGCTTCCGTAGCACTTGCACATTCTCTCCTCCTCTTAGAACTTGATTTCAGCAGAGCTTCCACAACACTTGCACCTTCTCTTCTCCTCTTGGAGCTTGATTTCAGCAGGGCTTCCGCAACACTTGCACCTTCTCTTCTCCTCTTGGAACTTGCAAAGTGATGATTCCTTCACCCCTCTCTCACACCCAAAAAGAGCCTCCTCTTTTATAGGCTTTCAAGAGCTTATCTTCTTGGAGAGAGAGTTGAGTTGTTCTTCATGCAAGATGTGGTTGTTCCACTCTGCAACACTAATTTCGAGATATCTCTTTATGTGTTGTTTGGATGAAAAAAAGTCCAACACGAAAGTTGTAGATCACTATATATCAATGCTTTTGGTGATGATAATGCTATGAGAGTGATGAGAACTTGGCAAGGATAAGGGTTGTCGCCTCATAATTTACAAAAGGGACCACCTTGAAGAAGAATAAGAAAAAGAAAAACAAGAAGAAGAAGAGCTTGATTCTTTACTATAGATGACAAAGCAAAATGATATATTTCTTTATAGAAAACTTGATACAATTATGTTTACAACATGACTAAGTTCACTGTACAAGACAAGGCAAGATAAAGACTAGGCTCAATACAAAACAAGACAAGATCTCGATAAAAGATAAGGCAAGATCTTAATAAAAGACTAGGCTCAATACAAAACAAGATAAGAACGTGAGATACAATGCTTAAACTAGAAGTGGAGAAGACTTACCTCGCAGGAGCCTAAACTAGAGAGGACTTACCTTGTAGGAGCTTGAACAATTGGTGTTGGCAAGGGTAAATGACTTGTAGCCCAAGGTCCCTATTAATACTAGAGTTGAGGAGGTCAAGAGAAAGCTTCTAGATATGAAATGATATAAGCCTTGACATAAGCATGATGAGATCGTCAATTATATAAGCATTATAGACATAAGTGGTCATATAAACAATGTTGATGTAAGCACCAATGGAAGCACTCCTAGAATCCTCCAAGAAATGTTTTTAAACATTATCAAAAACTTCTGGAACTTTCTTAAATCTTTGAGAAGCTTCTAGGAAATACTGGATGTTATTTGTGTCCATGGCCTTATGCCCTCCTTTAGCAACGAGCTCCTTGAGGAGTTGTGGGGTTCCCTAATAAGACTCTTGGCTTCAATGGATGTTGTTGACGAGACTACTTTACTTTTAGCAAGTGCTCAATGAAGGTTGGAGGGCTAACTCCAATGTTTGCTTGCTACTAGCATTGTAGCCCTTCCAATGAATAAGATGTTTAAGCCTTCCTCAAAAGATTTTGGAATCAAGGATAGCCTCGACTTCATACTTTGGGTGTCCTTCAATCTAAATAGGTTGTGGTGGTCCATTCTCCTTATTGAGGATATATGGCAAGGCTCCAAGCTTAAGACATGGAATATATATAGCTCCTCATGAACTGTGTTACTAGAGGCCATAAGTGACTAAATTCACTTGTCCAATGGTCATAACTGGCCAAATCCAATGTTTAGAAAGGGCAAGAAGAGCATAAATCATGCCATAAGAGCCAAACTCTATCTCCAATATTATAAGTGAAAGGAATCAATTTAGATGCACAAGGGAAGGGGGATGGCACAAGATATAGAGGCTCAATCCATCTTCTTATTCATTCTTCTCGTACATGCATTGAGTATCTCCCAAAGTGGATAGATACTTTAACTTTAGGACACTTTACACATAGCCTCTTTTTCATTTCATACAGGCATAGGATATGACTTAACTTATGAATTATTTCTCAACACTCCCCCTCAAGCTCAGAATGAGCTTGCAACCATAATACCCCAAGTACACTTCTAAAATACTTAAACTTATCTTAAAATAACGCTTTGGTAAAGACCTAAACATGCTCCATATACTATCCATTGTCAGCCATCTTTATATTTTGGTCCATTTACCAATGGAACGCTGTCAATGTGAGTGATCTTATGCAACATATCATCTCATATGGCAACATACTCCTCACTTTGCATTTGTTCCTTCCTGTCAAACCATTCTACATGATGTGTCATACGATTTGTAGCTCCAAAAACTAGAAACCAATTGTCTCTAGGGGGATGTGTCATGCTATTAACTACATGCTCCATAGCAAAAAAGTCATGAACCACCCTCTAGAGACATAGGATGTGCCTCCATAATCACATGCACAATGACCATACTAATTCCCTTCATGACCTCTAAACATAACATTCTATTTATGGTAGCATTCCTTCTCAAAATGGCCAAACTATCCACAATAATGACAAGCACTAGCTATGATGACTAGACCATCCTCTACCTCTAAAAAAGGATCTCCCCCTACATCTAGGCATAAAATCTCCATGATCAAAAGAGCTATGACTATGAGCAAAGTTATATCCATGATCATATGAAGATCCTCTAGCTCTTGATGAGCTACCACAACCTCTCTCATGGTAGAATACATTGTCTTGACTAGCATTTTTCCCACTACTAGATGCATTAAGATGCAACATTATTTATTCAATAAAAGAAATAAGGCAACCAACTCCTCAAAGTTAGTAGGCATACAATTACCTCTTATAGAAATGGAAGTGTCAAGGAACTTGTATGCAAGACAAGTCCATTCAAGGCAACAGAAACCAAGTCATCATCATCCACATGTGCATTAATCAAAGCAAGGTCCTCTACAATCTCATTTATCTTTCCACACTAATGCTTCAATTTTCATGCTATACACCATGAAATCTTTGGTTTTAATGTATCTTTCTTGCCTCTATAGAAGTCCCATTCACTTTCTTGATAATCTTCCATGCATATATGTGCTAGCTTTCCTTATGTGTGGATCAAGGTCTTTGAAATGCATATGGATATCCAATGTAAAGACTTCCTATTTGTATTTGTCTAGTCTTTGTAGGCCTTCTATTCCTTTGTGGGTTCTTTAGAGATCTTAGAACATGTGCCTTTACATGTTATGAGGTCCCATAGACCTCTTTTGATCAGAAAATATTCCATGTGATGTGTGCCATTTATGACATTATGATTGCTACAATTTTATAAAACTAGCAAGATGTAGTGTGCCAAACCAATATTCAAGTGCATGAACGAGACCTGAGGATTAACTGCTCAAATCCAAGGCAAAAGAACATCTAAAATGCCCAAAAATACATACAAAGTGGATTCCAATTATATGATTGATATATGTGTCTAACTATTATCAAATACATCCAAACAACATGTCCACATATCATACTGCTACTATCTAGCAAGAAACATTGAAATTAGAGCTCAACATTGCCCATACAACTTAAAAAGCATCAAAATATGAGTCAAAAATTGACAATTTTCTTTACTATTTTTCTACAAGATTTAATGCTAATAATGAAGTCCATGATAGATCAAATCACAATAACTTTTTAAAAATATTTAAATAAAATTTTCCCTCCAAAAAAACACTTGAAAGTTGCCTAGAAATTGGCCTTTTGTACCTTCAAAACAACTAGTTAATCATTTTGCAATGTGAAGACAAATCTGTGATCCAATTTAGAGTTACTTAGCTCAACATGGCCTAGGTGTGAAACCAATTCTAAAATATCCAATTCACTTAAGCTCCAATATGAACATCCCATAAGTGGAACCAACTCAAAGTCTTCAAATGTGAAATGGGTTAAATTGGAAGGGGGGGGGGGGGGGGGGGTGCATGGAGGGGGAGGGGGCTTTTTAAGGCTTTAGACTAAGGCTTAAAAAGCCTAAAGAAAGAAGCAATGAACGTGATGCCAATGGCCATTTATGGCATTGCCTGATCTCACCAGGCCTCCCCAATGTCATTGGGATCAATTTTATCCAAAACATACTCATCTCCCACAAATCAATTTTGGGAGTCAAAGCTCTCTTCAATAAACCCACAAACATGCGTCAATTCTATTGTCAATCTCTCTAACATTAAACCCTTGCTTCTCAAGCAAGCAAGCCACTTGCTCAATGTATAAGTTATCCTTGTGCTTCTTCTAGTGAGCAGGCCCCAAGCTTAAGCAATCCCCATGCTTTCAGCATTAATACATGTACCAATCCAACACAAGAAGTGAACCAAACCATTGTTCTAATACATTATTTGTAGCCTTCAATGGCTTCCTGAATGCATCCAATTTGGTAATAATGTCCTAAAGTTTAAGCTACAATAGCTCTACTAATCGATGAACCTATTTTGAGTGGATTGGCTAAAGATTTGTACTTGATCTAATGATGGACATCATTCTTTGAATCTGATGTAGACCTTGATTTGATATGCTCCTCAATTTAATTCTTCACTCTCATACTTTCAGAAGCAATTGAACAAAAAATTGGATTGAGGGACAAAGAGGATACTCTCGCTCTGATACCAACTAAAAGGAATCAATTTAGATGTGCAACAAAAGGGAGATGGCACAATATATTGAGGCTCAATCCATCTTCATCTTCATTCTTCTCACACTTTACACATAGCCTCTTTTTCATTTCATACAAGCATAGGATGTGACAACCTATGAATTACTAATAGAGGTATGAGTAGCATTATTGTGGGTGAATTTAGCAAAAATAAATCAATCTATTCAATTATTTTTGTGATAATTGATCTTACTTCAGAGGTGTTATTCCAATACCGATTTATTCTCCGTGTTTTTCCATTACTTTGAGGGTGATTGGGAAGGGATGTTGCTTAGGATGTCTAGGAGCTTGAGAAGAATTCTCATAAAACTTGACATGAAATCTGGTTCCTTGATCTAAAATAATGTCATCCGATATCCTATTATAATGGTAGATATATTCAAGGAAAAGTCAAGTTGTGCCTTTGCTAGTAATTATCTTGTGGGCAAGGACAAAGTACCATCCTAGTAAATCTATCAATCACTACAATAATGGAATCAAATCCCTTTGAAGAACATATCACTAAGATGATGCCCATTGATATAGATGACTAGGGCTATTAGGCATAGACATGGGGTGGAGCAACCCATGGGGTTGATGATGAGGGACTTTGGCTATGTTCCATGTATCACATATGTGTACAAATTCTTTGACTAATTTCCAAATTTGAGGCCACCAAAAGTTTCGAGAGATGATCTCTATTGTTCTATTGACCCTAAAATGTCCTATAGTTGGAAAGCCATGCCTTGTTTAAAGTATGTATAATCAAACCAATTCAAATATATATAGTAGCCCTTGATAATAGAGCGGACCTTCAATTTCCTAGAAGTCTTTAACATTCATACACCTTTCTTGAATTCTTTGCTTAACATTCTAGGCAACATGATCCTTAGTTATTTCTTAACTTCTAGAAGGAAGGTTGTATTTTTTGGAGCTTTGCTTATTATTATGCAAAGTTGGAGTTTTTGTTATGGTCAATTTGCATCTCCTTTTTTATATGCAAGATAGGAATATCAAGACAATCCATCCAAATATCTGCGTTGGTTACTAAACGACATAATATGACTAAATCAAATCTAGAAAGAAATATGCTCCATCTTTCTTGTCATCAATTCAAGAACTAAGAACTCATGAAGTACTCTAGATTTTTATGGTGTGTAAAGATTTTGATTTTGTGGGGTGCTCCTTCTAGAAGCGGCCTCTATGTTTCAAAAGAGTCAATAATAGTCAAGATCTCTTGATCACAATTTTCATAATTTATTTCAACTCTTGAAAATAGTTGCTTTCCACTCATCACCTTTCCTTATTCTAACAAGATTACAAGCCCCACGAAGATCAATCTTTGGGAATAGCTTTGCTCTTCCAATTCACTCCAAGAGTTTTGGAAGTGGATAACAATTCTTAATGGTTATCTTATTGAGTTGTTTGTAATCAACATACATAAGAAGAGATCCATCCTTCACTCACCACGTGCATGCACAATATGCTCACACATATACTAGCACACTCTCTGATACATGTGCAGACACATCACAATACTCATGTAAACTCAGTCAAAGCATAAATATACACACTCACTTTGGCATAAAGCACCACTAGGGCATAGAATTGCAACCACTTCTTAGATAATATAAGCACAATGATTCAATTAGGCATAAACACTCGTAATTTGGACACAAATAGAATGCCTCATATGCATGTAGGTCATCAAATCTAAAGACTAGTAGGTATATCACAAAACTACACACATTGTAAACACTAGAGCAACTCCACTACCTAAAACACATTGTAAACACTAGAACCACTCCACAACTTGAAATCAAGCCAACCCTAGTTATCTATCCAACCTTACTCCTCACACTCAAATCCTAAGACCAAATTACTCACACTCACAATAGTGTGCAAGAGCACTGCTACTAAGGGCTTTCCACTTTTAGACTATCCACACCACCATTAGTTGAGGGATGAGTTGACATCTTGGATATTCTTAGGTTAGTTCTAGCTCGCATGCCTAAAGCTTCATTCTCATAAGGTATGTTAGGATCACTGACAATAGCTACAAATCCCATCAACCTGTGACACATGCTCATCCATTCTTATCTCTTTAGACACATTTAGATACACCTAGGATAAGTCCCTTTTAGGTGCACTCCACTTAAGGTCATTTAGTTTTTTTAAGATCAATTTGTAGACCACTTTAGAGAAATAACACCACATTTAGGTACCAAACACTAAGACCTAGGCTACTAGGATCTGATTTCACAGCACGCCCTAGTCACTTTGGCACTAGTAATGGAATTTGGAGGAGGAGAGACAACCAAACTATTGAGAAGACTATGTTGAATCCAAATCATTGCAAGGACATGTCTATCAATGTATCGAGTCTATGAATTTGAGGCAAAAGAAACTTCAAATCAACAAATTGATTGACTCGATAGCTCTCTCCAAGTTTACTTATCAAGAACCCAATCAATCATCTCATCTTTTGGGAAACACTTGAGTGAGTTTCACTCATTTATTGTGACTAAGATTGGTTGAGTGATTTGTCTTTAAGGACTTCTAATTTTTAAGATAACATTAAGCAATTCTCTAATGAAAGGTGAGAAGGATCGACGCTTGCTTGGAAGAGCTATGGCGAGAGAGCAAGAGCAAGAAAGAGAGAGAGACCAAATGGGAACTCCAATAGTCACAATGTGTGACTGGGCCTTCCTTTATTCAAACTATCACTAAAAGAATAAGGTGATGGTGACAAGTGCCCGCCACCTACAATGTGCAGTGGTAGGTATTGTCAGTGTAGTAATACACGAGCAATTAGGCGGAGTCGCCTTTACCCCCAACAACCTCCCACTTAAAGGTGAATCTGCCCCAGTGAGGAGTGAAAAGGAAAAAAGAAAAGACAGTATAATGTACACATGTACAACAGGATGAGGAAAAACATCATCTCATCCAATGCCCATCAATCTCCTGAGAAAGGCAATGTGCTTAATATTGAGTCTTTTCGTGAATAGATCTGCAGGATTTTCATCAGTGGAGATCTTGACAAGGTCAACAGACCTATCCTCAATGATCCCACGTATGAAGTGATGCCTCACCTCAATGTGTTTCGTCTTAGCATGGAAGACCGAATTCTTGGCTAATTGAATAGCACTCATAGAATCTGAATGTAGTGTAGAGAAAGCATCAATACCAAGGTCATGAACCAAATGACCTAACCATATTGCAAGCCTCAGTGGTGGCTGCAACATACTTGGCCTCAGTGGTAGAGAGAGCCGTACACTTTTGCACCTTGGACATCCAAGAGACAGCACCTCCAGCATAGGTGAACACATAGCCAGAAGTGGACTTCATACTATCTGCATGTCCTACATAATCAAAGTTAGTGTACCCCATGACTCATGTATCTTGGTTTTCATAGCATATGCACATATCTGCAATGCCCTTTAGGTACCTCATGATATCCTTCATGGCATCCCAATGCTTCTTGCTAGGTATAGCCATATAGCGTGCCACAACACCGACTGCAAAGACAATATCTGGACTAGTGACATTCATCATGAGCTTCCAAAACATAATCAATATCATCCAAAAACACTTTCAAACACTTCCAAAATAGCTAAACATCACTCATGGCATACATAAGACTGCCCACTGTGGATGCATAGGGAATCTTGGCCATCTTGGCCCTCTGCTCATCTGTGTGCGAACAATCGGTTTGTGATACCTTCACATAAGAAGGCGATGGACAGTGAATATGTTTCACGTCTTGCATGCAGAAGCGCTCAAGGACTTTATAAATATACTCCCTCTGTGACAAGTAGAGGAATCTTGTCCCAGATCCTTCATCTCAAAGCTCTTCTTGAGCTGAGCCTTAAGAGCATCTAGCTCATCATGAACTTTCCTTGCTATCAACATATTATCCACATGAAGTACCAAAATAAGTAATGAGCCATCACAAGTGTTATAGCCTTGTGATTGCATAAAGGCATCAAACTTATGATACCACTCCCTAGGTGCCTGCTTCAAGCTATAAAGACTTTTCTTCAACTTGCACACTAGGTGCTCCCTGTCAGGTTCTGCAAAGCCCTTAGACTGCTCCATGTAAATCTCATCATGCAAATCCCCATGCAAGAATGCAGTCTTGATATCCATTTGATACATGTCCAAGTCAAGTTGTGTGACTAAGGCCAAAACCAAGCGTAGGGTGGTCATCTTGACCACAGGAGAAAAGACTTCATCAAAGTCAACTACATGCTCCTGTTTAAAACCCTTAGCAACAAGTCTTGCCTTATAAGTCGGCTTGGGGTGTCCGTGGGATACTTTTTAGCTTGTACACCCACTTGCATGGCAGAGCCTTCTTGCTATGAGGCAAGGAAATCGAATCCCAAGTCATATTCTTATGCAAGGATTCTATCCCAAGAGTGACTGTCACCCATGCACATAGCCTCATCATAGATGAGAGACCCTCATGCATCTATAACCAATACATGATGCATCGAGGGCTCAAATCTATTAGGTGGACATCTATCTCTAGTAGACCTCTCACAGCAAGTTTTGCTGCTTGTCCAACACTCTGGCCATGTGTACCAACTGCTGCTGTAGGCTATCCAATTAGCTATGGAGGAGCACATGGCTCCTCCTGGAATATAACCCTGTGTATCTCTACCACTTTCTCCTACATACATAAGACTACCTGTAAGCATAGGTACATGATGTACATCCTGTAACATAACATTATTGCCAGTAGAGAAATGCAGTCGTACATCCCCAATCCCAACAATAGCAAGTGACATGTCATCACCCAAGAAAATTAAACCAAAGATAATGCGGTAGGAGTGGAACCACTCATGGCATGGTGTAACATGAAATGAAGCACTAGAATCCAAAAGCCAGCACTGCACATACATAGAGCGAACATCAATCCAATGGCATAGCATCACAAGAACTAACTGCAAGTATGTACTCCCCATCAAAGTTATCAGTCTGCATGGCATTTATCTCCTTGATTTCCACATTGGATTTCCTAGGCACAATGCTACGATCAAAGGACTTTTTTTGTACTTTGTCTTTCCCCTCTTTGCGCTTCTCATTGCACAACTCATGACATTGTGGGCATATATGACCCTTCTTGCCACAATGGTGACATGTCACCTGTCGCTGCAGTGTCTAGGCGTAGGTATTGTCACTGTAATAATACACGAGTGGCTAGGCGGAGGTGCCTTTACCTCCAACAACCTCCCACTCAAAGGCAAATCTGCCCAGTGAGGAGTGAAAAGGAAAAAAGAAAAGACAGTACAACATGTACACATGTACAACAGGATGAGAAAAAATATCATCACGTCTAATGCCCATCAATCTCCTGAGGAAGGCAAAGTGCTTAGTAGTGAGGCTTTTCGTGAATAGATCTGCAGGATTTTCATTAATGGAGATATTGACAAGATCAATAGACCTATCCTCAATGATCCCACGTATGAAGTGATACCTCACCTGAATGTGTTTCGTCTTAGCATGGAAGATCGAATTCTTGGCTAACTGAATAGCACTCATAGAATCTGAATGTAGTGTAGAGAAAGCATCAATACCAAGGTCATGAACCAATTGACCTAACCACATGGCCTCCTTCCAAGCCTTAGTGGCAACTGCAACATACTTGGCCTCAGTGGTAGAGAGAGTCATACACTTCTGCACCTTGGACATCCAAGAGACAACACCTCCAGCGTAGGTGAACACATAGCCAAAAGTGGACTTCCTACTATCTGCATGTCCTGCATAATCAAAGTCAGTGTACCCCATGACTCATGTATCCTGGTTGTCATAGCATATGCACATATTTGCAATGCCCTTTAGGTACCTCATGATACCCTTCATGGCATCCCAATGCTTCTTGCCAAGTGTAGCCATATAACATGCCACAACACCAACTGCAAAGGCAATATCTAGAGGAGTGGCTATCATGGCATACATAAGACTACCCACTGCGGATGCATAGGGAATCTTGGCCATCTCAACACTCTGCTCATATGTCTACGAACAATCGGTCTGTGATACCTTCACATAAGAAGGCAATGGATAGCCAATAGGTTTCATGTCCTACATGTGGAAGCGCTCAAGGACTTTATAAATGTACTCCCTCTGTGACAAGTAGAGGAGTCCCAGATGCCTATTGCATCTAATGCGCATACCAAGGATGTGAGAGGCTTGTCCTAGATCCTTCATCTCAAAGCTCTTCTTGAGCTGCCTTAAGAGTGTCTAGCTCATCATGACCTTTCCCTGCTAATAGCATGACATCCACATAGAGTACAAAAATAAGAAAAGATCCATCACGGGCATTCTTCTATACAAGCACGGATCCATAGCACTATGGTTGTAGCCCTGTGACTACATAAAAGCATCAAACTTACGGTACCATTCCCTAGGTGCCTGCTTCAAGCCATAAAGACTTTTCTTCAACTTGCACACTAAATGCTCCCTGCCAGGTTCTGCAAAGCCCTTAGGCTACTCCATATAAATCTCATCATGCAAATCCCCATGTAAAAATGTGTCTTGACATCCATCTGATCCAAGCCCAAGTCAAGCTGTGCGACTAAGGCCAAAACCAAGCAGAGAGTGGTCATCTTAACCACATGAGAAAATACTTTATCAAAGTCAACTCCATGCTCCTGTTTAAAACCCTTGCCTTATAAGCTGGCTTGGGGTGTCTAGGGATACTCTTCAACTTATACACTCATTTACATGGTAGAACCTTCTTACCACTAGGCAAGGAAACCAAATCCCAAGTCTC
The DNA here is from genome assembly GCF_053477565.2 of Lygodium microphyllum. Taxonomy (NCBI): domain Eukaryota; kingdom Viridiplantae; phylum Streptophyta; class Polypodiopsida; order Schizaeales; family Lygodiaceae; genus Lygodium; species Lygodium microphyllum. The sequence continues at coordinate 155,545,266 of NC_141136.1, read as the reverse complement.
ATTCTTATGCAAGGAGCCTATCTCAGACTGCATAGCCCTCTCTCAGGAGTGATTATCACCCTTGCGCATAGCCTCATCATAAGTGAACAGCTCTCTTACATCTGTAACCAAGACATAATGCATTGAGGATTGAAATCTATCAGGAGGGCGTCTATCTCTAGTAGAATGCTGCATTGTCAGCTCTGCTACTTGCTCAACATTCTGTCCAACACCCTGGCCATGAGTATCTGTTGCTGCTATAGAATCCAGCTGACTATATGGGAGCTCGTGGCTCCTCCTGAAATATAGCCCTGCATATCTCCACTATCTTCTCAGGCTACCTATGCATCTTATCTTCATGGAAGACTACATCATGGTTGCAGATGACTTTCCATGTTTGCGGATTCTATAGATGGTAACCCATCTCTCCTGCATCTCCATAGCCAAGGAATATGCATTTAACACTCTTAGGATCCAGCATGTTACGCCTATCCTTGGGTACATGGCAAAATGCCTCACATCCAAAGACACGTAAATGTACATAAGAGGGAGGCTTTCCTATCCATACCTCCTCTGCAACCTAGAAATCAATGGCACTACAAGGCAATCTATTAATGATATGCACGACAATTGTAGTTGCCTCAGCCCAAAAGTGATGGGGTAGGCCTGCATGGCTAAGAATAATGTGAACCCTCTCCTGGATGGTCCTATTCATCTGCTCAGCCCCCTACCATTCTGAGGAGGAGTATAAGGGGCGATCAACTGATGCTTGACACCCCTCTCATCACATAACTGCTCAAAAGCACGTGAGACATACTCACCCCCATTATCTATCCTTAGGCATTTCAGCCTATGGCCAGACTGGTTTTCTACCAAAGCAAGCCATCTCTGAAAAATTGCCAATATATCAGACTTTTGGTTTATGGGATAAGGCCATACTTTACTTGAAAAATCATCTATGAAAGTAACAAAATACTTTGCACCACCCATAGAGTGACAAGGCATGGACCCATAGACATCAAAATGAACCAAAGCCAAGGGCTCACTGATGCGTGACATACTAGACTTCTCATGCATAGACCTAGTCTGCCTACCATAAAGACAATGATCACAAGAATCAAAATGAGAATAGTCAAGGGGCAGTAAGTACTGCAAAAACCAGATAGCATTTTCATTCCCTTAACGAACATGTGCCCCAAATGGGCATGGCAAAGAGCTACATGAGGTAAAGATCCCATAGACAAAGCATGATCAACTGTAGATCCAGAAACAACTAAGGGGTAGAGACTGCCAGCCTTGGCACCTCTCCCAAGCACAAGCTTGCCACGAGTAATCTTCCATGCAGAGTCTCTAAAAGATACATGATATCCTATGACATCAAGTTATCCAACGAACATGAGATTGCATGTCAATGCAGATACATGACGTACATCCTGCATAACAAAACTACTGCCAGAAGGAAATTGTAGCCTAATATTACCAATACCAACAATCTCAAGAGACATGTCATCACCCAAACGCATAGAACCCGAAATAGAACGGTATGAATGGAACCACTCTTGGCAAGGTGTCACATGAAAGGACACACCTGAGTCCAAGAGCCAACAGTGTGCATACATAGAGTGTATCTCTGTCATCTATGAAGCACTAGATGAAGCTACCTACAAGGATATAATCCCCATCACTATCCTCGGGCTGCGTAACATTGACTCTTCAAATTTAACACTTGACTTAGTAAGTACTATGTTGCAATCATAAAACTTTTCTTGCAATTTCTCTTTCCCCTTGTCTTTGCACCTTTCATTGCGCAAATCATGACACTATGGCCTTATGTGGCCTTTCTTCCCACAATGATGACAAGTCAAATTGGCATTTCTCCCACGAGACTTACTACATGACTTGCCATGGGACTTTGACCGAGATTTTTGCAAATCCCATCCACCACGGTCATTCTTTGCATTTCCATCATGTCGGCCTCTAATTGTCAAAGCATGAGACACACGAGAGGGATCCAAATTCTTATGGTTTATCTCTTTCTGCAAAAGAGAGCTCTCAACATTAGATAGCTTCAGAGTAGTAGTAGAAGCACATAAGGCAGTGCAAAATACATCCCAAAACTCATTAAGAGTTCCAAGCAAGAACAACAGAGTGACATCCTCTTTGAAATCAATGCCCTTCGAAACCAAGTTCTTAAGAATAGCATGAAATTGGCTCAAATAAAAGCTGACATGGTCACATTCTCTTTCATGTAGAGATCCATAAGCTGTTTCAACCAATACATTTGACTTACAGGACTTTGCTTGTCATAGAGGCTCTTGATCTTATCCCAAAGCTGCCAAGCACTCTGTGCTTCCTCAACTACATTGTAATGCACCTGTTCAGTGAGAGATAAGATGAGAGTGGACTTGCATAACTCATCAAGCTCCTCATTAGTCATAGTTTTAAGCTGCTCTTCACTCAACCTTAGTGGCTTTATCTGCGATTTCTGCACCAATACCTGCCAAAATTGGCTTTTCCAATAGGCATAATTTATACCATCAAGCTTAATGATGTTGAAGATAGCATTGTTAGTGGAAGAAGATGTCATACTACAAGTTGAAACAATGTAGACAATTCAAAACTGCTTGTTATAAATTGCAGAAAATGACAAAAAATCCACCAAAACCAAGGCAAAATGGTGAGAAATGAGTATTTAATGATGTTGCCCACCAAGTACCGTCAAAATTATACCAAACTAGGATGATTTAGCATGAAAAATACATGACACTCCTAAGATATATGCTTGCTGTAATTTGTAACAGCAGTGTACAATGCTCGTACAATGAGAGCGGACAGTAGGAAAACCCAATATTCAAAGTCAATCACCGATTGTCAATGCAAAACCATCATCAAGTGAGAATAAACAAGTATGTAACAGTCAAATAGACATGAGCCAATACCCAAGCATGTCAGATAAGGTCCGTCAGTAAAGTCAGCATACCTCCCAATCAATAGGACAAAATGTACATACCACTGCCAAGACCTAGCACAAGTCGGTGTCTATACAAAGATAAATCAACCCAAGTACATCTATGCGGACCAAGTACATCAACCATACATCATCCACGTGGAGATCTCAGTCTCAAAGATCCAAAAGCTCAATATGCATAACTCGCATTGCTCAATGTTTGATAAGTGTACAAAGACTCTCCCATCAACACAAAAGTCATGAGTTCAAGCAAATAAGCTCAAACAAAGTGTGTAAGAGCACCAGTGACAAAGTATCCAAGATCATACATCAGTAAGACATCCGAGCACATGAGTGGTCAAGTATCCAATGATAGCATCCAATGTCTTGAAGACAATCCCAATCAATCTTTGATGAGCCAAAGCAAGACCAAAATAAGCTTCAGAATATCCAAAGTCAAGCCCAAACAAAGCTCCAGTAACGTTCAAGTCCAAACAATGTAACTAGCATGTGTAGGTAACATAAGCATCAAGCATGTACCAACAGGTCATACATAGACCATAGGTATAACCAAATCATGCCAGTGTAGACCAATGTCAAGTAAATGCCAACCAATATGAAGCTCAAATAAGGCTCAAAATATATTCCAGAACCATCCAAAGAATTTTCCAACCTTTATTTGCATCCCAATAGTCATATGATACACTCAGGAAGCACCCATGATGACCCATAGGAAAAGCATAAAGTAACTAAATAAGCTTCAATCCTGGAGTGTACAGTAGTGATTCACTGTGTAAAACTGAGTATTTCAGGCCACTAATTCAGCTCCAAATGATGGCCAATCAATAGGCATACATTCCCTTAACATTCGGAGACCATTCGGAACCCCAACCGGGCATCAAATGTCAATGCCAACCAAGTTATAGCATCAAATGTCAATGTAGCACTATTTGTAACTGAAAAGTTTGAAGGATTGAAGCTTGCACGTGAGAGCTATGGATGGAGGGCAAGAGCAAGAAAGAGAGAGACAAGAAATGGGAACTCCAACAACCACAATGTGAGGCCGGGCCTTCGTTTATTTCAAACTGTCACTAAAATAATAAAGAATAAGTGACTATGACGGGCGCCCGCCACCTGCAATATGCAGTGGCGGGTACTGTCAGTGTAGTAATACACAGGTGGCTAGGCGGAGGCACCTTTACCCCCAACAACCTCCCACTTAAAGGCGAATGTGCCCCGGTGAGAGAGAAAAAAGAAAAGACAATACAACATGTACACATGTACAACAAGATGAGGAAAAAGATGTCATCTCACTTGAGGAAGGCAAAGTGCTCAGTAGTGAGGCTTTTCGTGAGCAAGTCTGTAGGATTCTGCTTAGTCAGAATCTTGACAAGGTCAACAAACTTGTCCTCAACGACCTCGCGAATGAAGTGATACCCCACCCCAATATGTTTTGTCTTCGCATGGAAGACCGGATTCTTGGCCAATTGAATGGTACTCATAGAATCCGAATGCAATGTAAGCATAGCATCTGTCATACCAAGGTCTGCAATCAAATGACCTAACCAGATAGCCTCCTTGCAAGCCTTTGTGCCTGCAATATACTCGGCCTCTGTAGTAGAAAGGGCAGTACACTTCTGCGCCCTGGACATCCAAGAGATAGCTCCTCTAGCATAAGTGAACACATAGCCAGAAGTGGACTTCCTACTATCTGCATGTCCTACATAATCAGAGTCAGTGTACCTCACAATTCCTGTATCCTGGCTACCATAACAAAGACACATATCTGTTGTGCCTTTCAGGTACCTCATGATACCCTTCACGGCATCCCAATGTTTCTTGCCAAGTGTAGCTATATAATGTGCCACAACCCCAACTACAAAAGCTATATCTGGATGGGTGGCTATCATGGCATATATAAGACTTTCCACGGCTGATGCATAGTGAATCTTGGCTATCTCGACCCTCTGCTCATCTGCTCAGCCTGTGAAACCTTCACATGAGAAGGTAATGGACAGCCAATAGGCTTAACATCCTGCATGCAAAAGCGCTCAAGGATTTATGTACGTACTCCCTCTGTGACAGATAGAGGAGTCCTTGAGATCTATCATGCATGATGTGCATACCAAGTATATGAGAGGCATGTCCCAAATCTTTCATCTCAAAGCTCTTCTTGAGCTAAGCCTTAAGAGCATCAAGCTCCTCATGAGCTGTCCCTGCTAAAAGCATGTCATCCACATAGAGTACCAAAATCAGTAAAGAACCATCACAAGCTTTCTTCGTGTACAAGCATGGATCCATAGCATTGCGGTGTAGCCCTGTGAGCATGAATGCATCAAACTAATGGTACCATTCCCTAGGTGCTTGCTTCAAGCCATATAGACTCTTCTTTAGCTTGCACACTAGGTGTTCCCTACCAGGGTTTGCAAAGCCCTTAGGCTACTCCATGTAAATCTCATCATGCAAGTCCCCATGTAAAAAAGCCGTCTTGACATCCATCTGATACAAGTCCAGGTCAAGCTGTGCAACCAAGGCCAAGACTAAGCGTAGGGTGGTCATTTTGACCACAGGAGAAAAGACTTCATCAAAGTCAACACCATGCTCCTGCTTAAAACCCTTAGCAACCAATCGAGCCTTGTATGCCGGCTTGGGGTGTCCAGGGGTACTTTTCAGCTTGTACACCCACTTGCATGGCAAAGCCTTCTTACCCTGAGGCAAGGAAACCAAATCCCAAGTCTTATTCTTATACAATGAGTCAAGCTCAGACTGCATAGCCCTCTCCCAAGAGTGACAATCACCCCTACGCATAGCCTCATCATAAGGAAGAGGCTCTCCTGCATCTGTAACCAGTACATAATCCATAGAGGGCGCAAAACGGTCAGGAGGTCATCTATCTTTAGTAGAACGCCTCAAGCCAGGTTCTGCTGCCTCACCAACATCCTATCTAGCATCAGCACGTTAACATCTGGGCTATGAGCATCAGGTGATGCTTCACAGTGTCTAGCTAGCCATGGAGCAGGGCTGAACATGAGCAAGTGGCTTCTCCTGAAAGATAACTTTGCGTACCTCAACCACTTTCTCATGCTACCTATGCATTTTTTCCTCATGCAAGATGACATCATGGCTGCAGATCACTTTCCGTGCCTGCGAATCCCATAGATGGTAACCCATCTCTCCTGCATCTCCATAGCCAATGAAAATGCATTTGACACTCTTAGGATCCAGCTTATTGCGTTTGTCCTTGGGCACATGGCAGAATCCCTCATAGCCAAAGACACGCAAATGATCATAAGAAGGGGGTTTGCCTGCCCATATCTCCTCTGCAACCTGAAAGTCTATGCCACTGCTAAGCAACCTATTAATGAGATGCACTGTAGTAGTAACTGCCTCAGCCCAAAAGTGATGCGGTAAGTCAGCCTGGCTAAGCATGCTACGGACCCTTTCCTAAATGGTCCTATTCATGTGTTCAGCCATACCATTCTGGGGTGGGGTGTAAGGAGCGGTCAACTGACACTTAATACCCCGCTAATCACAAAACTGCTCAAAAGCATATGATACATACTCACCCCCATTATCCGACCTTAGGCATTTGAGCCTTTTCCGAGACTGGTTCTCTGCCAATGCAAGCCAACGCTGAAATGAGTCTAAGATATCGGATTTTCTCTTTATGGGATAAGCCCAAACCTTACGTGAGTAATCATTTATGAAAGTAACAAAGTACTTTGCCCCACCAAGTGACTAACAGGGCATGGGCCCACATACATCTGAGTGCACAAGAGCCAAGTTCTCACCCATGCGTTTCTTACCAGACTTTTTATGTGTATTTCTAGTCTGTCTGCCATACAAACAATGATGACAAGAATCAAAATGCGAAGAGTCAAAAGGCGGAAGATATTGCCAAGCACGGAGCATTTTCATTCCTTTAAGAGACATATGCCCCAAATGAGCATGCCAAAGGAATACATGGGGAATAGAATCCACAGACAAAACATGATCTAATGTAGTTTCTGATACAAGTAAGGGATAGAGGCTACCAGACTTGGCACCTTGTGCAAGTACAAGTTTGCCACGAGTAATCTTCCATGCAAAGTCTCCAAAAGACACAAAATACCCTGCATCATCAAGCTGTCCAACTAGCATAAGGATGCGAGTCAACGTAGGTACATGGCATACATCATGCAAAACAAAAGAGCTGCTAGAAGGAAACTACAGCCTAACATCTCCAATGCCCACAATGTCAAGAGACCTGTCATCACCAAGACACACTAAACCAGACATGGTATGATAGGTATGAAACCAATCTCTATAGGGTGTCACATGAAAGGACACACCCGAATCCAAGAGCTAGTACTGCGCATACATAGAATATATCTCGAAAGTTTATAAGGCATCGCATGAAGAAGCTGCAAGTATGTAATCATCATCTGAATTAGTGGCGTGCGTGACATTAACCTCTTCTATCTTCACACTAGGCTTTGTAGGTACTATGCTGTGCTCAGAAGACTTTTCTTGCACTTTATCTTTTTCCTTTTCCTTGCACTTATCATCGTGCATTTTATGGCACTACGGACTAATATGTCCTGCTTTCCCACAATAATGATAGGTAAGATCCGACTTCCATCCACGGGACTTACTATGACCATGTGACTTTGACCTGGACTTCTGAGAGTCCTTGCCCTTATGATCATTATCATGCCAGCCATTTCTACCACCTCTAACGGTCAATGCATGTGAAGAGCGAGAAGCATCATTGTTTCTCCTGTTGATTTCCTTAGTCAATAAAGCACTCTCAACATCTTTGATTTTCAGCCCATCAAGCTTGTTAGTGCATATGGTAGTACGAAATACATCCGATGATTCAAGAAGGGTGCCAAGCAGAAATAACGGGTGCAAGTTATCGTTGAACTCAATATCTTGTGACAACAGATTCTTCATGATAGCATGAAACTGACTTAAATGAGATGATAGGGATGACCCCTCCTTCATGCGAAGGTCCATTAACTACTTCAACCAATACATTTGTGACGCAGGACTCTATTGCGCATAGAGCCCCTGAATCTTCTCCCATAAATCCCATGCACTCTGATTCTCATCTTCAACAACATTATGATGGACCTCTTTTGAGAGTGACAAAATAATGGTAGACTTGCATAGCTCATCAACTTCCATCCAAACATCATCATCCATATCCTCAGGTTTGACACCTTTGAAACACAAGGGTTTAATATGCAACTTCTACACCAAAGCCTGCCATATTTGGGACTTCTAATACCCATAGTTGGTACCATCCAACTTGACAATGTTAAAGAGAGTTGTGTCTTTCAAATGACCAGCCTATCCCAAATCAATGCAAAAATGTAAAATTGTAGGTTGTTGTAATTAGCAGAAAATACACTAAAACCACAGCTAAAACTGGCTGAAAGAGTGGATTTTACCAAGAAAAGCACCTGTCCACCAAATATGACCAAGATAACATCAAATAGTAAACACTACTCTCAAAGAAGTGCTCAAAATTTACAGATTTTAGCTTGTTGTAATAAATAACAGATTTCAGTAAATGAGAGCTAACTATGCCAGAAGTGGATCCCAAGTCAATCATATATTGCCAAGACCATAATCAGCATCATGCGGGCATAACATAGGCATATATAAATCCAATACCCGAACATGCTATGAAATATCTACCAGTGAGTAGGCACACCCCCCAGTGAACGAAGCAAAGTGTGCCTACCACTACCAAGACTTGACACAAGTAGGTGCCAGCTCACAAGAAAAGGGACCCAAGTCAAAGAGTTAGCTCATAAGCATCGGAAGGAACCAAGACATATGAACCATGCATCATCTCAAAGGCTAAGAAATCCCAAATAGTCTCAAAAGCTCAAATAGCATAGACCACCTGTCAAGCATCCAAAGATGCTCCCACTGGCACAAAGGCCGTAAATATCAAGCAACAAAGCTCGAACAAAGCATGTACAAGCACCAGTGACAAGTGTCCAAGATCAAGCATCAATGAGACATCCCAGACATGGAGGCGATGTGGCATCCATATGTAGCATCCATAGACATCAAATATATCCCAAAATAAACTCTGACAAGCCAATAAATCTCCAAAATATGCTCCAGACAATCGAATGTCAAGCCCAAGTAAAGCTCCAATAGCATCCAAGCTCAAACAATGTAACTGACATAGATAGGTTACATGAGCATAATGCATGTCCAAAGCGGTCAAACATAGACCGATAAGTACCAAGATACATCCAAGATAAATATCCAAATGCTATGGAAATCGAAGCTTAAGCTCAACCAATGATTAAGAAGCAATGTCGAACTCTTTTCCAATCCCCGATGGTCAATACATCAATGTACATCTCCAAGACATGACTCAAATAACATAGGCACAAGCATACATAAGTAGAATAGCTTCAGCCCAACTATTTATAGTAGACACTCATTGCTCCAGACTAAGTATTTCAGGCCTCAAATTAGTACCAAAATGATGGCAATCCATTAACATAGCATCTTCATACATGTAGACATCATTTGAGCATCAATATGCATCAAGTGATCAATCTCGATAAGCATAGACTTCAAGAGATAAGTGTTGTCCTATTTTGGCTAGATCTAGAACTGTTCAAAACAGTCAATGGCTGAGCTAAATCAGCTCCAAATGCGTCTCACATAAGAGGCATAACATGCACAAGTGATCGGTATCAATAGATATCAGTAGAAGCATCACATAAGCCATAGGCATGCAAATACATGCTTTCTTAGACTTGAAATCTATTACAGAATATTTTGTCATCAGAATTTGGCAAATCTGACATCACTATCTCATCTGAAGCATGTCAAAACTCCAACTTAGACTCTTACCTTGCCTGAATTGGGTTCCGAATGCTCGAGATATGACAAAAAGAGTGATTTTTGAGCCATTTTTTCAAACAAGCGCAAATAAAACGTGAGCATGCTGCTATACTTGAGGGGCCAAATCAGGGTGGATAGGGGGTAAGCAAGAGCCCAATGAAGGCCTACAATAGGTCTACACAAGCCCAAGATAAGTCCAAGCAAGAGGTGAAGAGAACAAGCTTCAATGATGGAAGCTATGGTTGTCTCTTCATGAAACCTTATTGTTCATGTCAAAGAATGGCTGAGAACTGAGGGAGAAGCTAGCTCTCATACCTCGTGTAGATGTCGGGGAAGGCTGAGAAGCGCTAGCGAATGACATGCTCTGATACCAGTTGAAAGATGAGAAGGATCGAAGCTTGCATGCGAGAGCTATGGCGGGAGAGCAAGAGCAAGAAAGAGAGAGATAAGAAATGGGAACTCCAACAACCACAATGTGTGGCCGGGCCTTCCTTTATTCAAATTGTCACTAAAAGAATAAAGAATAAGTGACTATGACGAGCGCCCGCCACCTGCAGTATGCAGTGGTGGGTATTGTTATGACAATCCCAAAACAATGCTAAATCAGACCCAAATCAATACCAATGTTCAAGGCTTCAATGTCAAGCTCCAAGTATGCTTCTAAGCATCAAATGAAACGTATCCAAGTGCCCAATGGTTGGAGTAGCTGGAGAAGATCAATGTCAAGCTGAGGAAGATGCTCTTGCAGGTCACATGATTGCGCAAACTGATCTGGGGCCTATGGAAGGGCTAGGCAAGATCAAGGCAAGGTTGGGGGGGTAGACAAGGACCCACAGGAGCTCCCTAAAGGGCAAAGTCACTGGTAGAGTGTAGGCGTCACAAGAAGCAAGATGACATGGCTATCCTGATTCACAAAACCTATGGACTGAAGTGAAATAACAAAAGAGAGCTCCAATACCTCTAAAGGAATGCCTTGAGGGTGCTCAAATGGGCCGGTAGGTGCTCGGGAAGCCGGGGAGTGATCAAAGCTCAAAGGAGTTGGATATGGCTGCCAAGAGTGAGAACCGATGGTGTTGGGATTCAAATAAAAGCTGAAGGGGTCATGAACCAAGCTCGAATGCTCAAGAAACCATGCTCTGATACCAGTTGAAAGGTGAGAAGGATCGAAGATTGCACGAGATATCTATGGTGGGAGAGGGAGAGGAAGAGAGAGAGAGAGAGAGAGAGAGAGAGAGAGAGAGAGAGAGAGAGACTCACAATGTGGGAACTCCAACGGTCACAATGTGTGACCGGCCTTCCCTTTATTCATCTATCACTAAAAGAATAAAGTGACGGAGATGGGCGCCCGCCGCCTGCAGTGTGCAAGTGCGGGTACTGTCAATGTAGTAATACACGGGTGGCTAGGCGGAGGCGTCTTTACCTCCAACAAATCTAGATGCATGTCATGCACTCTGTGTATAAAGCTAGCGATCTTAAAAAGGGCCTCCATCATCATGAGGGTTATAACAAACTCAACTCTAATAGCTAGTGATTTGAAAAAGTGCCTCCATCATCATGAGGGTTACAACAAACTCAACTCTAATAATCTCATGTGGTATAGATGGTTTGCTACTACTATTCGTGAGGTGGTACAAATGGTTTGCTGCAAATCATTCGTGTGATAGCCTAATGACCTATGGTCTCTCAATCTCTATCCATAGATATGTAGCTAGCAGGCCGAGGGTCCAAATACGTGCACTACATATCATGGTTGGTGTGAGCAATGTGTTGAATAGCCACCTCTATGTGCAAGCTCCTAGAAGTATGCATGGTGGCATTGTCTCTCCATCATGGCCAATGTCAGGTGTCCTCGTGTGAGTTAATCTCTGATGACCCATGCCATGATGAATCTCCTAGCCAATGTGGTGAATGTGACCCCTAAGTAGACATACAAATCCACAACCTCCACATGTCATACTCCTGGGGTAATGTGTGGAAGATCACGATCTTGGTCTTTCCAATATAAACTGTCAATCCACATTGTGTGCAAAAGTCATGAAAGCCATGGAGATGTCATTGTAGACCCTCTTATGACCCCTCAAGGTGAAGATGTGGTCAAGTGTAGAGAATCTTTTTTTGAATATAGCCTATCCTGCTGCCCTCAATCTGCCTTTCTCTACATATGCATTGAGCTCAGCCTCCATCATTGCTCCATTTCTCTTATCAATGTGAGCATAGGATGGAGGTGAGTTGGGAGGTGAGTGTGCTTAGAGAGGCAATCTACTTGAATTGTGTAAGCCCATCATAAACATGATGGCTACATATGTCAGCTAGCTCGTGGATGAAATAGGAAGTGGTGAACTAGGAGTGGGTAGGAGTTGGCACTTATCGGCATGAGGAGGGGGATACAATGAGGGATAGTATGATCTACTCCAATTGAGCAAGAAGGGATGGTGAAGGATCTTAAAAGTTCCAATGTCTCAATGGAACCTAGTACATCATCACTGTGTTGGAGCCAATGGGCTAGAAACAAGTCACTGCCTCGAATCCAGGCCACTTTCTCATCCCATTGTAGATAATAAGATGGCACCACAACCCTAGCTCTAGCAAGTGCTAGCCATAACATGTGCACATCTTTTTGAAATTAATCAATTTTCCACTTGAGGTTTCCTAGTTTTGGAGCTCCCACCATAGCAAAGGGGTATGTACCTTGCTCCACCATAGGAAAAGGTGAGTATCTTACTGCCATCTACATTTTTCCCATTGTATTTCTTCCACATGATAATCTGAGTATTAGCTATGGCCACCCTGGTTATGGCTTTTGCAATCTTTCATGGCTCTTTTGAGCATTTCTTGTTTTTAAGAAATTATATTTCTTAAGATGCATGATCCTCAGCCTACAAATGATCCTATCTGACCACCACACAATCCATTTCCAACTCCACAACTTAATATGACTACTTTTGAGAAAGAAGAACCATCAAGAACGAGGGACTGTTTTCAGCAGCCAACTCATATGCAATGTAAGAATAAAGCAAGGCCACAATTTAGCCAAATAAATGATTCTAGGCAATAAGAGAAATTTTTAATTGAAGATGAATATCATGGATGTGATCCATTCTACAAGTCTTTCTATCCTTAGCCTGCTACTTTGCCAAGGAGAGTTGAAGTTAATCATGAAGAAAGGCATGATGGAACAAGACCATTCCGTGAACAAGTACCTAGAGAGCACCAATCACTTGGCTAGGCCTCTAATCATGGAATTGGATAGTAACCAAAATGAGCAGCCCTCTTATAAACAAAATTCATGAAATAAAGGTTCATGGAGGCTACAATTTTATCGAAAGCCTAATACAAATCCACCAAAGAAAATCAACATTCTAAACTTCAAAGGAGACAAGTCTTCACCCATGAAATGGGAGGAGTGGATAAATAAGTTGGAAATGTATTTTACACTTTACCCCCATAGTGATGAAGCACAAATTTATTATGTAGCCCTTCACCTTGAAGGCTATGCCCATACTTGGTGGAGATACATGAGAAAGATTAGAGAAGATTTTGTCATACTTGGGAGGAATTCAAGAGAGCGATGCTGGATATTTTCACCTCTCCCATGGTTCCTCAATTTATCAATGTATGTGGAAGGGATTACAAATTTGGCAAATTTGAAAATATATTTATGGACTTGATCTCCATCTTTCTTTGGAGGTTGGTGCCATGCTACCCAAGACCATACATGAGGCAATTCAACTTACTGGTAGTACAACCAAAAATACCATAGAGATGTGTCTTCTTTTCAACCTAGAACTATGGGAAACATTTCTTCAAATCAATCTTCAAGGTTGGGATAGAATTTTAACCAACAAAGAGAGGCGTTTAGGCAAGAAGGAGATTTCAAAAGCCCTATAGCAAATTCCAACTTATCCTACCATTTATGGAGCAAAATAAGGCATGAATTCTAGGCCTAATGTCAATGTAAAATCAAAATTTAAGCAGGCAAACTTTGCTGGAGAACCTTCAACTAACAACACACTAAGAAAGCATGTAATAAATAATAAATTGAAGGACACGTACACCAAAGGTTTGTGCTTCAAGTGCGGGGAGAAGTGGCCCCCATGCAAATCAAGGCATGCCAAAGTTGGCATGATCATTGAAGACGGATCAAATAAAGAAATAAATGAAAGTGAAATTTTTCAAACAACATACATGCCTTCTTTAGAGGAACCACATGAAGAAGAAGAGGTTACAAATGAGGAGTTTTATGACCCCATGGATGGGTTTCCTTTGAACTTGGGTGGTTCTTCTAGATTGTGCACTATTTCTCATGATGCATAGATGGGTAATAAAGGTGAAAATACTCATTGGCTCAAAGGGCTTGTGAATGGTAAAGTTGTCTATATTCTTGTGGATATAGACAATATACATAGTTGTGTGAATACAAAATCTTTGGATAGGATAAAGCTACTACCTGAGAATATAGATGAGCCATTAAGGATACAAGTTGCCAATAGAGCCTTTATCGAGTTGTCGCCATCATGCACTATTCAAGTTGATCTTGTAACCTTGAAAATGGGACCCATTGACATAGTTATTGGTTGTGATTGGTTGAAAATAGTTGGAAAGTCTACCATGGGTTTGAATTTAATGCAAATGGAAATTTCTTGGGGTGGACAGTAAGTAACATTACATGGGGTGGATCAAAAACAAGTGGAGCTCATCTCTTTGAAGAAGTTGAAGAGAGAGATCTATGCTAAGTCTTGTGTATTCGCTCTTCTTCTTTCTAAGGAGGATGAAGATCAGCCCATGCCCACTTCAAGTAAGAAAAAATTAGCATTGTGCAAGTTGTAAGAATAATACAAATGCTTATTTAAGCCACCATCTTCATTGCCACCTAAGAGAGAGGTTGATCATGCTATTCACTTGGTGCCTAATACCAAACCCATCAAAAAGCCACCCTATAGACTATTTAACTTTGAGCATGAGATAGTGCAATAGCAAGTCATGGAGTTGCTATAGATGGGGTTGATTTAATCAAGTCAGTCACCTTTTACCTCTTTAGTGTTACTGGTGAAGAAGAAGGATGGGACATTCTATATATGTATTAATTATAGGGAATTAAACAAGTTCACCATAAAAAACAAGTACTCCATCCCCCGTATTGATGATTTATTGGATGACCTTAAGGATGCAAGGACTTTTACCAAGCTAGATCTTTGTTTGGGTGTATCCTCAAATTTGTATGAAAGAGAGGGATGAATATTAGACTACATTCATGACTGAAAGAGGATTAAATCAATTATTGGTGATGTCTTTTGGACTTTTAAATGCTCTAGCCACTTTTCAAGCACTTATGAATAAGATTTTGTAGCCTTCCTTATTCAAAACATTCCTTGGTTTCTTTGATGACATTCACATATATAGCAAGTCCAAAGAAGAGCATTTAAGGCATGTACAAGAGGTATTTGATGCATAGAGAGGGCACAAAATCTTTGCAAAGGAGTCAAAGTGTTATTTTATGGAGGATAAAGTGAAGTATTTGGGTCACACAGTCAAGGTGACTAGGATAAGAGTGGATCCAAAGAAGGTGCAAAGTGTCAAATTTGGCCTACCTCTATCACTGCTACATCTTTAAAAGAATTCCTTGGATTATCCTCTTTTTAGCAGTAATCTTATGTGGTTGAAATCACTCCTAATTCTATATCAATATCATGGAGCCATTGCCTATGAAAGTAGAAAACTTAATGACAAGGAGAGTCAACTTCATGTGTATGAGAAAGAGATGCTTGCAATTCTTCATGCTATCAAAACTGACAGCACTACTTCGATGGTAGCCATTTTAAGGTCAAGAGAAATCATCACGTGTTGAAATATTTTCTCTCACAACCTACTTTATCTCCTAAAGAAAGACGGTGGTTGTCTACATTTCAAGGGTGTGATTTTGAAATCTCCTACATGGCAAGTAAAGATAACATTGGGGCGGATGCTTTGTCAAGAATATGGGCATGTTTACTTTTGACAATCTCTACCCTATATAGAGATTGGATCCGTGATATACAAGAAAAGTGTTTAAATGCTTGATTAGAAATCAACGACTACGATGAAAGAAATTCAACAAGAAAGAGGTGAAGAGTATCTTAATTTTATATGGCATAATGGACTTCTATCATACAAAGAACAAGCTTATTTGACACCCTAAACATCCTTTAAGCATTACAAAAATACACTCCTTACCGTTAACAAAACATCATGGGTTATTCAAGACACTTGACACTATCCACAACAGCTTTAATTGGAAGGGCATTTGGCCGGGGTTGAATATATGTTTGATGTGCCAACAAAGTAAACATTTAATGCTTTACCTAGTGGTTTACTTTAGTCATTACCCATTTCTCAAGGAAAACGGATCGATATGAGCATGTATTCTATCACAAGATTTCCTATTGCAAAGCATGGATGGAATATCATTTATGTGGTTGTTGTTGATCGATTAACTAAATCAACCCATTGCATCCCAATTAAGGTCCAATTTTATGCCAAACGATCAATTTATGGAGGGTATTTTCAAGCTCAATGGGATGCCATCAAAGATTGTATCTGCTTGTGATAGTAAGTTCATGGGAAACTTTTGGAAGAGGTTATTATTTTCCATGGGCATCCAATTGACTCTTGGCATGGCATAACACCCCCAAACAAATGAGCAGACAAAACATGTTAGTAAGTGGTTGGAAGTCTATATTCATCACTTTTGTCATGATACTCAAGCCTCTCGGGAAAAATGGCTACATCTAGTTGAATCTTTTTATAACAATACTCATCGCATGAGCATTAGCATGTCACCACCATCAAAGTGCTTTATGGTTACAAATTAGTGCAAATACATTTTGCTCTTTTCCATGGTGACACGAATCCACAAGCTAAGGTTTAACTCGAGAAGATGGAAGCTTTGATGGGTCAATGTTAGAACAACATTTGCAAATCACAAGATATCATGAAGGCTTACGTGAATGAGAAAAAGAAGACCTTTGAAATTGAAGAAGGTGGATGGGTTTTTCTTAAGGTGCCAAAGTCTAGGTATGCTTCTTTGAAAGGAGGCCATAACAAGCTAGCTCATAGGTTTTATAGACCCTATCAATTTCTTAATAGAGTTGCAAAGCTTGCATATAAGCTTGAGTTACCTTCTTTAACACACATTCACACTATCATCCATGTTTCTTAATTAAAGAAGTATGTAAGTCCAGCCATTCAAGTTTCGGAAGAGTTGCCTCCCATGGATGAGTACGATATCATTATCTATGAGCCCGATAAAGTCATTGGAATTGATTAGTGCTAGAATACCTTATTAGATGGTGGGGCCTACCTATGGAAGAGTCTAGTTGGAAGCCATCATAATATATTGACTCGTTTCCTTGGCTTTTACACGAAGAATACTGAGTTATTGAACACTACAGTTTGTTTCATTAAATTTATGTTGCAAAATAAATTGTCCTACCTCGGTCAAAATGTCATCTTTATAGGTGGACGAAATTCTATATGGTGCCTATTTTCTAATGACACTTCATTTGCTGAATTTGGACAGAGATATCCCAAGTTATGGCCCTCTCCATCTCATCTTGAAATCTCAAGAAGAGTGTGCCCTTTTGCTTTTGTTTCCCAATTCTCAAGTTTTGTTCAAGGAAAGTGCATATTTCTCTTTGCATTTGAGGCGTATGCATGGATTCTTTTACTATCCTCCTCAAATGATGAGCCCTCTTGGTTGGGTATGCCATTTGCCCTTACGTTCAACTGCCTTGATTGTCTCATTCTCCCTTCTTCAAGTGGGGTGTTGACAATTGGCACCTCCTCCTTTTGATCGACTTTCTCTACTTCCTTTTTTATGTTCTTCTTCACTACCTTTATCCACCCTTATTGCATGGCTTCAAGCTTAATGTCCATTGCCTTGGAGATTTCCTCCTTTATGGCCATGATCATGTCCTCTTGGATCTCACCTTCCTCTCATCTAATGCTCTTTAATGCCACAATTTCCTATTTTAATTATTGGATTTCCATTAATATGGATGCCTCTTATTCCTCTACTCTTCAGCCTCATTTTCAAGAATTGTAATCTTGTTGAGTAGGCCACACTGTACTTAATTGATGCTATTGTTTAAAGTTTTTTTGATATCAGTGATTAGTGCTTTCATCACTTCCTCTAGTGTGTCTAACTTAGTGTTTATGCTCATCACCTCAGTTTGATGGTTTTAACCTCAGTTTTACTGTGATTCACATTTTAATTGGATCCAGGTGGTCCAAGGCAAGTGGGGGAAAAGTAGGAATGTTGAAGGAGGACTAAAGTTGGTAGAGGGTGTAGGAAAGGTTGGGGTTGGATAGGATCGGCTGATAGGGTGCAAGGCGATGTCGAGAAAAGTAGGGCGGGAGAGATGCGAGGTAGGATAGGGCCAAGGTGGGGATGTAGTATAGGGTGGGGTTAGGCAATGTAGGGTGGACATGGTGGGGTGGGATAGAGATAGGGTAGGGAGAGGGAGAGGCATAGGGCTGGACAAGGCCAAGGTAGGGATGTTGAGCAAGGCAGGACAAGGTTGAGGTAAGGATGCAAGATGGGGCTAAGATGGGGGATGTAAAGGTAAAGGTGGGCCCAAGTGTTCAAGGTGGGGCATAGGTGGTTAGGGTGGGGAATGCAATATGAGGCATAGGGGGACAAGTAGCATGGCGGGGTATAGGTGGTCAGCATGGGGGATGCATGGAATGGAGCAGGTGAACTAGGAGCAAGGTAGGGTGGGGGAATGCAAGGTGGGGTGTAGGTATTCAATGTGGGCAATAGGTGGTCAGGGTAGAGAGAGAGAGAGAGAGAGAGAGAGAGAGAGAGAGAGAGAGAGAGAGAGAGAGAGAGAGAGAGAGAGAGAGAGAGAGAGAGAGAGAGAGAGAGAGAGAGAGGATAACAACAACAACAACAACAATAAGAAGCCACTCAATCTACGTTGAGTAAGGTATGTGGCAAGCTCCAGGTCTATAATATCTTCCATTTCCTCATCTACCATGCCCTTTTGTTGTTAAATACCATTTACTTTGGTTTTAAGACAACAAATCATCCAATCTAAAATGATGTTTGGTAGGTCATGCACATCACTAGCATTGATGAGGAAACTACATGGTTAGAAGTGCATGCATTTGGGGATAGGGTTAAGGAGCACCTTGCATGTAGCAATGATGCTTCCAATTTCGAGGAAGGACATTGAAGGAAGGAGGAGGGGATAGAGAATGAGAAGGGAAAGGAGGAAAGGCAAAGGGGGCCAGGAGGCTATGACATTGAAAGGGTAGCATTATAGAAGCCACACTATGAATTTTCAAGAGAAGGATGATGCTAATAAGGAATATATTAGCAAGATTTACATAAAGTCTTTAATAGACATCTCTAGATGTCTTAGCTCAAATCTTTTGAGTACTTTCTTTCTTTCTATCTCTTAAAAATTCATTACTTGCCTGGCTTGCCCAATGAAGCTGAGAGAGAGAGAGAGAGAGAGAGAGAGAGAGAGAGAGAGAGAGAGAGAGAGAGAGAGAGAGAGAGAGAGAGAGAGAGAGAGAGTGAGAGTGAGCTAGCTACATGATATATATTCACATACTTTTCTCTCTTTTTACCTATCTTTGTGGCTATAATGTGAGGGTACCCCCTCCCTCTCACATTGAAGTTGGTGTACCACCCCTTCCTCTATCATAGACTCTCCTATCTCCTTCCCTTCTTCCCCCCCCCCTTCCTCTCTCTCTCCCTCTCTCCCCCATGACGTTTTCTCCTCACCTCACAATTCATGTTAGCACCCATGAGGGGCCAAGCTATAAGCAACACATACACACACACACACAATATGTCACAAATTGCATGGTGGGGGACTTTCTTGAGCAATTGGGTCGAACACACATGATACACAAGAGAAAGCTCACTCAAGAACATGAGAAGAGAGATGGAGGCAAAAAACATTTTCTCGTTGGTTTTTTTCCTTCTTTCTCACACAATGCAATATGCACAAAGTATAAATAAGATACAACATCAAGAAAAGTCACCTGTTATGTCAAACAATTGGTGCTATAGCTATGCTAGCTATAGGTAGGTGTAACTAACCAAATATAATAAGTGATAAGTTAATAATAGCCATGCGAGGATCATAATGATTACTAATGTGTAAGTGTAGACGTATGGATCTGACTAACCAAGTAGTCTATTATCAATATATACACATGTTGAGCTTACTATCTCAACACTCCCCCTTAAGCTCAATTGCACCTTTGTTGTCATCACTCTTATCAAAACAATGGGTTGTAATATGACATGTTCTTCTATAGTAATAGGCAAACAATACTAGATTTGCTAAAATCTCTATTCTTCTGCCATCCACCTCTTCCTCTAAAGCTCCCCTATCTTTAGAATTACCACATCCCCCAAAATCTACATGTCATTAAGTTGTTGATTTAACTTATTTTGCTAGTTACCACTAGCACGACCTATATCATAGTCTCTTGAATAGGATTTACCACGTCCCCTTCTTGAACTTCAGTAAAATTCTTGGACCTATTAACCACTTCTTTTACATGATTCACCTTGCATGTTGATCTCTTCAGGATCCTAAGAGAGAGATCAACTCATTGAAATTAGGAAATGGCCTTCATTCATACACAAAATTAACAAAACATTTCCATGCCTTCTTATTATTAAGGCCACCCAAAGTAGATGAAATCAAATCATATCATCAGCCATTGCTAAGGCATCTACAACTATCCTTATCTTTAAAATATGCTCATTTATAGGCATCTTCTCTTTCTTCAAAGTATGTAACTCTTGCTTGAGTTGAATCTTCCATGCCTTTGTATTTACTGAAAACATATTCTTGAAGGTTGTCCAAGTTGCCTGTAATTTTTGTATTTTTGATATGCCCCAACATAGTGTTATCAATGACTACAGACAACCAATACATTATTTTTTTGTCTTTTGCATTCCATTTATATTTTTTGAAGAAGGTTGACTTTAACAAGGGATTTACAAGTAGGGTTCACTTTAAGTCTTTGAGGGACATGTCATGGTGTCTTAGCTCACAGCTTTGAGTTCTTCTTTGTCCTCAAAAAAATCATTACTTGCCTAGCTTTTTGAGTGAAGCCAAAAAACACATGTGCAGAGAGATGCACCATACATACTCGTCCACACTCCTCTCTCTCTCTCTCTCATGTGGCAATGATACAAGGGTCTCACACTTCTATTGGGGTGGGGTGGTATTAATGTTTACATAAGCGACATGCATTAGTGTTGATCTATTGGACCTCTTGTAATCATCCTGATCTTTCTTGCCACATGCCTTGCTATGTGTTGTGCATGGAAATGCCACCCACTATATTTGCAACACCTAGTAGATCTACATTTGTATCATAAGTTACCACAATGGGATGTGAATACTAGAAGCCCCAACATGGAGAAGCTAATGTTTGACATCATGCTTGATAACTTGGCACTTGTACAGAGGTTGACACCCATGGGTTGATCTCACAATAGTGATAAACATCAAGGTGGTTTTCATTTTGCTCCATACAAATATTTTGCTCAAGGGGATGTTATTAACAACATAACCATTTTACTGGGCTTGACATCCACCATGTTGGCTATTTTTGGCTTGAATGGCAATGTTTTAGTGTTGTTCTAGGAACGTCCCACAAATTTCCTAGGGAAACATCGAGATTTCTTGGCAACATGAGTAGGTTGATGCTTATTCTCCACCATGAAAGTGTGAAGTGCATGAAACTATAATAGAAGTTAGCGTCTCTGTCCATAGGTCTACATACATTAGTTTCACATTGTCTCACAAACATGCACACATGTCGATGAGTTCCTCGCAAACTATAGCAGCTTTCAGAACTTTATTGTCCGGTTTATGTCTGTGTGAAGCGCGCCTACTACACCTTTAAGCAAAACAAAATTACGAATACAAAAGTCTGCCTTGCTTTTCATGGTTTGCACTCTGTGGAAAGATGCCCTAGGCGTCCCCAATCGATAGAATGGAACGGAATATTATCGGACTTATTAGGTAGGCCTAGCTTACGAGGCGCGTGTACACAGACACACCCACTTGCATTCCTCTCTCACACTACTGTGGAGTTTTACACCTTTAAGCA
Organism: Lygodium microphyllum; assembly: GCF_053477565.2. Taxonomy (NCBI): domain Eukaryota; kingdom Viridiplantae; phylum Streptophyta; class Polypodiopsida; order Schizaeales; family Lygodiaceae; genus Lygodium; species Lygodium microphyllum. The sequence continues at coordinate 155,523,353 of NC_141136.1, read as the reverse complement.
AAACAAAATTACGAATACAAAAGTCTGCCTTGCTTTTCATGGTTTGCACTCTGTGGAAAGATGCCCTAGGCGTCCCCAATCGATAGAATGGAACGGAATATTATCGGACTTATTAGGTAGGCCTAGCTTACGAGGCGCGTGTACACAGACACACTCACTTGCATTCCTCTCTCACACTACTGTGGAGTTTTGCCAAGCTTCTCTCTCTCTCTCTCTCTCTCTCTCTCTCTCTCGCTCCCCGCCTGACTGCCTGGCTGCCTGCGATTCGCTCTCCTGAGCGCGACTTCGAGCGCCTACCTTTTCTTTCCACTCTTGGAAGTCTTGTTGCGTCGGCTATGGAGGACGATTGGGGTAAGCATCCTTGTGGACGGTAATCCTATGTAACCCTAAAGTCGAGAAAAGAAGCTTATCAGAGCTCCCTGGCGTAGCTGTTTGCATCCTTGTTTGCAGCTGCTAATTGAATTTCCTCGCTCGTTTTGTTGCGAGCTTGGTCTCTGCACCGTCACTCTGCTTCATTGAATAGCGTTTGTTAAGTGCTTTAGTCTGATTCACATGCTCATCATGTCTCTGCTGCTGATAATGATGATCCGAGTGTTCCAGAGACCCAAAATGACATCGTACTAATGTCTACTTATTTATTTTCAGAGGCAGAGGACTTTGTGCCACCACCTCCTAGTATTGCCAGAGAGCAACCAAAAAGTCAATGGGACGATGAAGATGCCGCTGAAGAAGAGGACGTGAAAGAATCTTGGGAAGATGATGAGAAGCCTAAACCTGTGCGTATAATTCCTCTCTTTTAGGGCCTGTGAAAGCAAATTCTGTTGGTTTAACGTGTGGAGGTGCATCGTCAGATTCCTGTGTAATCACTTTACAAGTTGGCATTGCTATCCGTCTGATGTTTGTGACACCGTTGTTTAGCTGCAGAAGTGCTGCACTTAATTGTGCATTATTCTACGTTTTCAATGTGAGATGTAGAACTCGTATATAACTACACGATTATTAGGGTTAACAGGAAATATGATATAGATGCCGTGCCACTCATAACACGTCCTCATACCTTCAATTCATTTCGTTTTATGGTAGGCATATGATATTAAATAACTTTGTCTGAAGATGCCTGCTATAGGTATCTGGATCTGCTAACATGTAAGGTGGTTGGCTGAATTCGAAATGCAGATATCTTGGGCACTGGACATCATGGTAGTAACCATAATCCTAGGTTTTGGCACCAGTTGCATTTCTATCAGCTATGAATGATGTTAGCATATCAAATATCCGTGAACTAAAATTATCGTAACTGTCTGTAAACTTCCACAAGACAAATATGTACTGGGTTTTTTTTTCCAAATTTGTGCTACATTTTTCATCCCAAACAACTTTCTAACTGTGAGAGCAGTGTAGCAATTAAAAAGTGGAATATATCATCACTCCCTTGGTCCAAGAATTGAAGTGATACTTTTCACTTTTTATTTTACATTGGGCGGACTTTGGTTGACTAACTAACTGGTGACTTAAGTGTGGGTCAGGTGAGTACCCGGCAGTATGCCAGTGTGAGATGAATGGATAGCAGATATGATGCAGCAAAGGGCCTTTTTGTTGGTCAACTTAGTTGTGACAAGTGTTTTGTTCAAAACTAGCTGACACATTGCAGATTGCCAGCACCAACAGCCCTATGTATTACTACAATCAGTCCATTTGTTGCACTTAGTCCGAGTCATGAAGTCAGGGCTTGAAATACCTGGTCATTGCACAACGGTAATGCATTTTTCAGTTGAATTGATCTGTAGTGTAAGGTCTGTTACCCTATTCCAAACATTATAAGATATCACGAATCTTCACACTAGATGTATTTCATATTTTAGCTGCTTGTAGGTGTACTGCCTTGCTGTCTGCATTTAAAAATCAGCAATGGTTGGATGAATCTTGGACCCATAAGTGTGTCAGACTCTTGCAGGGCTCCCATATCTGCTTATTGCAGCAGTCATTTCTGTTCCATGCCTATTAATTTTTGTATGAATGAGTACCGAGAACTAGAAACTAGGGCAACATCCATTTTTCTTGGATGAGCTGTTTGTCAAAAGTGGGTGCAGCGATGGAAGTGTAGAAGACTGCTGTAATAGTCTGCACATCACAAGTGAGACTGCAAGAAAAGAGAGAAACAGAAGAACACAAGAACACTGCAAAGAGAGAACTTAGAAGTATGCTTCAGAAATGGAATCCATATACCAAGACATGAGACAATGCATACAGTAGTGAGTCACCAGCAGTTTGGGCACCAGCACTGGCATTGGCTCCCTCTCTCCATCAGGACATGCAAGTAACGAGTGACAAGAGGAGAGCAACTAGCCTCCAAAGAAGCTCTTTTCAATTACAGCTCGACCTACGATTTTTCATGGCAACACAAGAGGACAACAAACAGGGCTGGACCTCTTGTTGATGTTGTAGGAACAAGTTTGTGCACGAGTGTGTGTTGGACCATTGCCTTTTTTAGTTCCTAGCAATACTTTCTTCCCAAAAGCAAGGGGCACTTATTCTTTGTCTATTCCCAATTCCCAAAAGAAGGGCTACTCTCTCTCTCTCTCTCTCTCTCCACCCTCCCTCTCTCTAGGGTAATTTCTCCTTCACAATTCATCATGTCACCATACCATTGTATAAGCATATGCCCTAATAGGTAGTACTCTCTCATAGGATGAATCTATCCAACTTTGCTTCGACAAAACGTGCCAATTAGGACATAGGATGAATCTATCCAACTTTGCTTCGACAAAACGTGCCAATTAGGACAAATTGCCTCTTGTATCGAGTCATGATGGTGGGTTGAACCTCACAATCATTTTAGATGGTGGGTTTGAACTTCACAAGTTATTTTGGGCAGTTACACTTTGGTCTATGATCATTTGCTAGGGATAGGTCTTTTGACTTAGCTCTTCTTGTCTCGAGGTTGGTTCAAGTAACCCAAGATTCTGTGAGATTTGTTATTATGGTAGATACTAGGGCATCCATTCCCTTATATTGGAAACTTTTAAGATTGTGAAGTTCTCATAGTTAGATTTGGATATTGGTTTGAACTTCATTTTATTGAAAGTTATATTGGAATGTGTAGTCAACTCTTGCATTCTTGGCTTCTTGCACATGAAGTTTTACTTGCATTTTTAGCATAGTGCAAGGGACTTTCAAAAATGGGGGAAGTGGAAATGGTAGAAATTGGGATTTTGGTTAGTTTTTGAAACTGGGGAGGAGTTTCGGATTTCACTATGAAATCTATACATAGGCACTTTACTATATCAATGCACATAACATCACCTAATTTTTACATTAAACTCCAAGCCTTCATGTCATATGAACTTATCTTCATTACATCTCCATCTTTTATATCAAAAGAACTATGACGAGTTGAGGGTTTCAAGCCTTTGTGTCACTATTTAGTAGCTATACGTTGCTGGCAAGAGTTGAGAGTTGGTACTACCTTTTGAGTTATGCAAAATTTTGTATGATTGCTTCCATCTTCTCACTATAAATGACTTTTAATGAAGAGAAACATGCATGTAAACATTTGCGATAAAAGTGTTTTTTGAAGGTAAGAATTGAAAGTTGAGAATGAAAACACATTGCGGTTGGCCAAAGAATTGAAACATAGGTGGGGTAAAGTTCAAGTCTCCCCCCTTAGTGTAAAAAAAAGGGGTCCTGAAAACATGTTTCAAAAATGGCATCTGGGGTTTGGAACTCTGTTTTGAGATACTCTGGTTTTCATCTATTTGTAAGAAATGCATAATCATCCTCTACCAAGTTGGATGAAGCATCACTATGAGAAAATAGGACCAGCAATGGAGCAGAGAGAAACAAGATAGTGATTGTGAGTGAGTTGCAGCAAGAGAGTATACTTGCTAAATTGAAACGTTAGAGTGAAAGTACAATGTAGTTTAGGTCATGGGTTGACCTAACCAGCTGTTCACCAACTAACTAGAGTTAGGCTAACTTACTCTAGTTCTCCTAGTATTGCAACCTTAATGTCTAAAGACACTAGGTATACACACTATATTGACACTTGATTCATGTGTCCACACCAAACGAAATACATTGAGTATTGTCTAGAATTACCAAATTCTAACACCAGCTTGTAGTGCCAATGCCATGAAGTACAAGGATAATCATAAGTTTAAGGACTTTCAAAAAGCCTCAAACTTCTCATGTGGTAATGCTTTGGTGAAAATGTTCTATGCCATTGGGTAGTTGATGAGCACCCTTTGTTCGATGCCTTTGCCTCTCTGAGGTGATCACTTGGGCGTCCTTGGTGAAAACCATCGCCTTTGTAATCTTGATAGGCCATTAGGTTATCGATGTGCAGCTTTTGTTCGATGCCTTGGTTGCTTTGGGGTGGGATGCCTTGGGGTAGAAATGGGCTTGAGCTTTTCTTACATTCCCTTTCTAGTTCCTTTTTTGGAGATGAGAGGGGGTGTTGAGCTAAAATGCATTACAAATTGATTAGCTTTTTCAACAACCCCAAAACTCAAATGTTACCAAACTTCCATTTATAAAGAAATGCATGCCTAGAGAGTTTGTGTCCCATAAGCAAAACCCTAGTTTGGGAGGATTATTTTGCATCTATAAATAGACAAATTGCCCACCATTTAGCCCATTCCATTTCATCCTTGTTTTGCATGTTACACTAGTACACAACCTCTCTATTGCTGTTGGTGCCCTATTTCCAGCCTACAGCCCACCGATAGTGGCTGTCTAGCCTCACATGACTACTACCATGTGATCACCACATGCTGTTGAGCCATCATTGACTGCAGCCACAACTGTTCTAGCACCTGGCACCCATTTTTGTACAGGCGCCTTGCTCCGAGGAAGTCCTAGACAGCTGTGTTTTGTATCAGGCTTGCAAAGATTACTAGGTCAGAATTAAGGTGGCAATTCTCGGTCTGCATTTTATTGTTCTACAGGCAGCCTTGCATCAGCATGCATCCCTACAGCTATTGTCCTGCTGTTATCAGCTTTGGCAACCAGTTTCGAGCCTCCAAATGGTGCTGCATTTACCAGATTTTAGCATCTAGACTGTTGTGTTTTGGTTACCAGCCTACTGCCCAGCACACTTTCAGCTCCAACTGATGGTTATAACACTCCAGATTTGTCTCTAGTGGACATCACACTCAGGCTACTCACTCAACCTTCTCCCACGAGCCACCGGTTGTTGGAGAGCTTTACCCTTGAGCATCTCGTACAATCTTTGTGTAAACCCTAGCATATCTTCACATGGGTGCTCAAGCCTCAAGCCTAGCATATCTTCACATGGGTGCGTAGGCTGGTTGTTAAGCATCTCCCCTCAAGCCCAAAAAAGATGATGGAAGAGGTTGAAGAGATGTCTTGGCCTTGATGTAAAAGGTACCACTCTAAAGAGATCGAGGCATTGGGCTAAGGCGTCACAAGGGATTGCAAAAGGACCTAGTAGGAATATAGTCGATGGATATCTTCATTTGAGTCACCGAAGTTAATGGGACTAAAGTCTTTTTTAAATAAATCTAGTTGTATTGAACTATCTCTATAGTTAGTACAAAAGTGAGAACTGTCTCTATAGGTAGTTGTAAAGATTAGTAGATGAGTGTAATTGTCGCATGGATTGTGGGAGCTATAGAGGATCTCGTGTGAGCATCGTGCTCATGAATACTTTGCTCGATGAGGTAAAAGGGAATCATGCATGCTATAGAATGCATGGGCTTCCACCTAGAAGAGATGCTTACTTTCGTTAAGCTTTCTTCTGTTCAAGGGCCCAACATGTACACACAACGCCAATGTAAATGGTTAATGCATTAGGGGCATGCTTATACAACAAGGTGTCACTTGTACAACACCGCCATGGGGAAATCTTTCACTTGTCCAAGTGCCCTTTTACAATGAATGTTGAAGTGAAAATGCCAAGAATAGATACAAGGAAGGGATATTAATGTCAAAAATAAGAAAATAACACTGAAATCTGCATGTACCATGTGGGGTAATCCCCTTCCAAACCATGGATGTCGATGTTGAAGGAGGAGTAATTGATATTGGCTCATGTTGAGAATTTGATGAAGAAGAGAATGTAGAAGCATCTCAATCACAAAGTTGTGTTGGACAAGCAATCATCATGGTAGTAGTAAGTGATGCGTGAAGCTCAGCCTAGGGATGGGAAGCCCCCATATTGGTCGAAGAATCAAGGATTCAACCAAGAGAGATCATGGAGCCACGATGAAATAATCAACAAATTGTCTCTCCAGTCTAGTCAGGGTTGGTGCATACCTGCAATGTTAATCCTTAATTGAAATACATGACCAACATGCAAGTAGCACGAGAGATACACTTCACAATTTACAACCAAGCAATAATATAAGGGGGCCTATTTTTGACAGTCCCATTATTATAGGAGTATGGGGTTTTAGATAAAGAAAGATAGGAGTGGTATATTCGTTGTGCACCTCTATTTGTGGAGTGCTTCGGAAGCTAAGTATTACTGCAAGGGGTGCAGTGTTTTGGGGCCAATTAGTGTTCTCTCGTTTGTATGGAAACACTCTAGCTCCACTGCTACAAGTTTTAAGTACATGTGTGTGCAAGGTTTATATCTACTATCCTTTTGGTCATTAAGGGCTGTTGGTTCCAAAAATCTAGCTCATTGTTTGGTGAGAAGCACTTGCTGCCTTTTGGGATTGTGTGTTGTACTTTGAACAAATCCCAAAAGGCAGCAAGTAGCCTCAATAAAATTACCCCCAGGATCCAACTTGCATAGTACACATGAGACATGATACAAGCCACATTCATGAATGTAAAGGACTTGACATCATACTCCCCTCCTAGCCTAGAGCCAAATGGGTTCACCCTCGAGCTTGGGAGCTAGTAGCACTCTAGTCATGACCACATCCCAAGGGTTGGTGTCCCATACCACCAACCCACAGAATCTCGGTGTACGGATGTGTCGGCCAACGGGCCAAGAGTGGTTAATTGTGATCACACAATCCATGTGCATAATAGGGCGTTGAGTCCTATAAAGAGAACATAGCTGTCCTTACTCTGGAGTGCCCTTAGTGCATTCGCACTAAGTCACTTCACAACCACTATGACCAATGCTACTAGTGCCCATTTGGATGTCCAAGGATGCAACACTTCCCCCCTTATGAATGATTGCTGTCCTCAACAATATCGTCAGGGACGGAGTGGGGAAAAGGACTCTTCAACAAACATAGCAACGCTCAAATAGCCTCGGCCTCTGGCTGGTTTTCCACTTGACCAAATACTTGGGATGAATGGTCCGATGGATCATTTAGTCCTTAGGTCAAGAACCAATTTGGGTTCGAGTGGAATATATCGAGCAATATCCTCTAGCTTCCTCAATCGGAACAATCAATAAGTCACTTCGTACAAGTTACGCTATTTATCCTCTTGGTAACTTGAAAGGGACTACAATACCTTGAAGATAATTACAATACTGCACATGTCCCTCACATGTGCACGCCTAATAATGCCAAAGCTAAGCGTTGAAAATACATGTCCTCATGATAGAAAGGGTGTGGACCATAGTAACACGGAACAGGCTCGGGGATGGGGGATGGCCAAAAGCAGGGAATGGGGAGGGGGGTGGAACAAAATGACATACATAAATAACATTTTGAAATGTATGCATGTGATGTGGTGGGTGCATGTGTGGATGAATTTATACTACCAAAGAACATATGCATGTGCATGCATGCATACATGTATTTTGCATGGTAGAAAACTGCATGTGTAATGTGGATTGATTTGATACGACTTCATACGAGAGCATGCTGATTTTGTACGTGTATGTGTGAAAAAAGGGGAAGTGCTTGGAAGAAGTCTAAAATACTCACCCTCCAAAAGAACCCCCCAACCACAAACCCACAAAAAAAAAGGGTTCCCTAATAGGGGACGTGACAAGGGGATGGGGTAGGGGACAAGGGGATGACTGTTGGGGATGTCCTCTGTCCTATTTCAGCGTCCCCTTCGGCACATCTCTCCGGGATGGTGTTTCCGCATTGTGGGGTTTGGGAGGCGGTTCCCTGTTACTATGGTATGGACAGCATTGGAATCATGTATCAATAGTAGCAGAGTTTGAGTTTGCAAAACAAGGATAGGTGGTGGCTATACAGCTGCTTCTATTTATAGATGAGAATCTTTGGAGCATTTTGAGTTTTGGGGCTATTTAGAAAGAGATAATTAAGGTCCAAACTGAAATGCACCTTTTTTAGTTTTACATGGGTGGGTGGTAACAAAACCATGGAAAGGGACACATATGAGTATACCTCTTCCATTCATCAATATTAATCTTTGCAAAAGCACAGAAAGATGATGAGGTCTCGTTTTCACGGGCTCTTAATTGCCAACCCTCATTAAGGTTTTTACCACTCTGAAGTCTTAAAAGGTGCAAGTTTATTTGCATGTCTAGCTGAAATGAAAATCGCAATCTGGGTTGCAATATCATTGGTGTCACGGGGCATCTTTTGCCAATTTTATCCTGGCTATGAAATGGCATCATGTTGAAGTCTCCACTCTAACTGACCATGCCAAAAGTCCCTGCAATAAACCTTGAAGAGCTGGCTTTGACATGTGACCAAACTGAAACAGGACAATGAATGGGGTATGGGCTTAAATTTACTGATACATTGCCTTTAGAAATTGCAGGAGTTAATGCCACCGTGATGTTGTTTTTTGGTATGTGTTTTTCCAGTTCAAGAGCAACATTCTTCCCTTTATTATCTCTCAAACCAGTTTTTGAGAGCTGCTTGCATTGTCCAACTGTTCATCGTCTGATGTTTTGCGTTTGTCTTTCAGGCAAAGGCACCGGCAGCTCCAAAAACAAAAGCTGAGAAGAAAAAGCCTTCTGAAGTGAAAGAAGAGAAAGGTACCCCTGAAGAAGAAGCAGCAAAGAAACTGGAAGAGAAGTTGAAACAACAGCGGTGAGTTGTTTGAATGCAGCTATTCTGCTCTTTTTACTTGGTCTAATCCTTGAGCTGTGCGCAGATTAGTAGAGGAGGCAGATTACCAATCTACTACAGAGCTTTTTGGAAATAGAAATGAAGATAAGACTCTGGAAAATTTTATTCCTAAATCAGAAAGCGATTTTATTGAGTACGCTGAACTCATATCACAAAAATTAAGACCATTTGAGGTATATAGCTGCATCGCATCTTGCTAGAATTCGGGCTGAGTTCATTAGTTTCTTTTTCTTGATTGTTGTGGATCAATATTTCTGTGCAGAAAAGTTTTCATTATCTGACTTTGCTCAAGGCTGTCATGAGGCATGCCATGACATCTTTAAAGGCTTCAGATGCCAAGGAAGTTGCATCAAGTGCCTCAGTTATTGCAAATGAGAAGCTAAGAGCTGAAAAAGAAGCTGCTGCAGGAAAGAAAAAGACAGGTATACTAAGTTCCAGTATATTAAGTGAAATAGGCAGTGTCCTGTTTGCTGCCTTCACTTTTTCCCACTGTACTTTTTATATTAGAAAAGAGTGAACGACTTGTGCTAAATCAGCTAAGAGAGCGAAATGGTGATGAGAGGGCTGTTTTGGTGTGCAATTCTCATCTACCATAATGAACTTATCATATGTATCCCATCAAGAAGCTATCGAATGGAGAACTATCATATGAATAATCTGGAGCCAGGGAGCAGCTCTCTCATGGATGGCATCTGCAGGTATAAAGGAAGCCACCTGCTACAATAGTGCAGAAAGCACAATTCATCTCAAAAAATGGCAATATTGTGAGTGTAAATTGGCGCATGTGGGTACCCTCCCAACATCGTTCCTTGATCAGTAGTCATTTGATCTGTGTGGACATAACCACCAAAATATAACCTGGTATATATCGTGGATCTAGCAAGAGATGACTTGCAGCACTTGCCAAATAAAAACCTCAGCCTGATAAGGAATCTCAGGGCTCCATATCTTAAGCAATCTGTCCTGCTGTTTTCCATGGTTGCGTAGAAATTATTGCCTAAAATTTGCGAAACATTTCCTAAATATGAACCACATTTAAGAGCGGGGCAGGAGGGACCGGATTGCAGAGGAGGTTGCAGAGGCCCTAGCCGAGTTGAGCAGAATCTGCCAAGAGGCAGCCATACAGGCCAGGCAGCAGAGCTGGGAGGAGGAGAGAGCACTCCGGCGAGACCTTGCAGCCACGTAGAGATTATTACAGGAGGCACCAGGGGATCCCACCCTCCACGCACAGGAGGTGTGCGTGTGAGCAGCCATTGCTGGCCTCAAGGACAAGTGATCGGAGTTCTCTTTCCGCAACTTAGCAGCTTTTTGGGCGCGGAAGGGAGATACGATGTGCAAGGAGTTCTTCCAGGTGCATCAGCCTCACTCCTCAGGAGAGCAGATACACAACCTTCGAGATCAGTATGGGAAGACTCGTTCTAGCCTAGACGAGGTGATGGAGATTGCCACTGACTACTACAGTCGCTTGTTCTAGCAGGAGATAGCCTCAGCTAGAGGGCAGTGATGTAGATAGCAGGTTTGGGATCACATCCTATCCCTCATCTTAGAGGAGATGGGATGCTCTCTCCTAGCCCCCTTCATAGAGAAGAAACTAGAGGAGTCTTTTTCACTACCTACTGGAAAGTGGTGGTGGACCCTCTACTGATGGCCTTTCAGGAGATCTTCACTTTAGGATAGATTCCAGGGAGTCTTTCAGCAAGCCTTATTAGTCTTCTTTCCGGAAAGGGGGAGACCGGTTGGAGCTTTCCCAGTAGAGACCAATTACACTATCGTTAGTGGCCTATAAGGCACTGGTAAAGATGATTGGTAGCCGACTACGTCCCGTGTTTCCGGACATCATCCATGACACACAGACATGCTTTGTGCGACAGAGTGGGCTCAGCATAGAGGGCAGAGACTGGCCGTACTACTCTTGGATTTTGAGAAAGCTTATGACAGGGTGGACTGGGACTTCCTAAAGGGCACCATGGTGAGGTTGGGTTTCTCCTAGGCTTGGATTCGTGGGGTCTCCGCACTTTACAAATCAGCCACCAGTAGGGTTCTCATAGGTGGTAGGCGAGGGGAGGAGTTTCGGTTGGAGAGATCGGTACAGCAAGGTTGCCCCCTTGCCCGGTTCCTGTTGCTACTCTTTGCAGAGGCGATGTCCCATTTCCTTAGGTCACATGTGAGCGGATTACATGGCCTCCGATTTCCAGTGAGAGGAGATTGAGTTGTTAGACTCGGAGTATGGAGATGACACAACACTCTACATAGAGGACGATGAGCTGATGCTGGAGAGATTGAGGTTGGCTCTATAGGTGCTCTGTCTTGCAGCGGGAGCGAAAATCAATCGGCGAAAGTTGGTTGGTTTTCTCACAGACCCGGGCTCTAGCACGGAGTGGGGCGTTCACGTGAGCAGAGGGCAGACTGTCCGGTACCTAGGGTTCCATGTGGGATTCAACATCACTCCTGTCCAGCAGTTTCTTCTTGTCCTTGATTCTATTCGGAGGAAGCTGACCTACTGGAGCACGGCTCGCCTCTCATTAGTCGGCCGAGCCCTGGTGGTTAACCAAGTCCTTCTAGTGACGGCCTAGTATATCACCTCATGTTGGTGCTTCTCCTCATCCTGCGTAGTGTAGCTTCGTCGCCTAGTGCGGAACTTCCTTTGGTCAGGGTTAGATGGCTCCAGGGATTCGAGGGCCAAGGTGGCATGGGCGACCATCATATGGCACCGGTTAGAGAGAGGGCTTGGGATCATAGACCGAGAGTATCAGAGTATGGCCCTCTTGAGCAAGCTAGTTGTCCGCGGCCTCACATTAGGCGGGCAGACCTGGAAGGTTTTATTGCAGGAGGGGTCTTCAGGATTGTAGACTGAGGCTTGACGGTGAGTGGAGGCTGTCCTTGAGATGGATCTTCACGCCAGCCCAGATTCCCCCCCCCCCCCCCCCCCCAAAATCACCTTTCCTATGCAGCTTACTCTGTGTGTGGTAGGGCCCCCGTAAGGTCCTAATCCAAAGCCCCCGAGGCTGCCAGGAGGAGATAGATCGTCAGTCGGTGATTTGGAACCCCTAGGTCAAAGATCGGAAAGGGACACAGATTGGCGAGCGCCCCCACATCCAGTGGGCTGGTTGGGAGGCCGGCCCGACTCGTACCATCAGGATATAGCGGGAGGTCTACAGGATGGCGGACGAGATGTTGCAGCGAGTATCAGGTTGCCAGAGAGGAGTGGAGTTGAGGAGAAGGGAGATAGACGCAACAATACTACTAGAGTGGCTTGCTCCCCTGATACGAGTTCCGATAGAGCCCGAAGAGATGGGCTGCTAGTAGGCATGCCCCTGTAGGTGGCAGGTAGAGTGGGCAGATCCCCGCAGAGGACTTTCTTCATCGTTCAGGAGGGGGGGCATCTTGCCCTTGACAAAGGGCAGCAAGATGAGGGGATAGCTGCCCATTCATGGAGGAGGATTCGGGTGGTGGGCCTTCAGGGGAAGACATGGCGACTGAACCCCTATGTTTTCTGGAAGGAGCTCAAGGAGTGTCGCCTTTGGATCTGGGAGGGCAGATCACTTGATGAGCCGGAGTGGGATCCAGGAGAGTGGCTATGGCTGGCCATTGCAGTCTCGCCAAGAAGCCATCGAGGTTCCTGGAGTACACCGCTATGATTGGCAGACACGTACTGATGTAGGAGGATATGGATTGGGCGCTGTCACGTAGTAGGCACTGGGTGGAGCACAGCATCATGGAGCCATTTCGACAGACCTTCTAGCACCGCCTATGGGGATAGCTGGAGGCTGAGGAGGGTATTGTATTTCTTATGGCTGGTGGCACATGGAGGCTTGGCGGTGGGAAGTTGACTTGCCCAAATGTAGAAGGAGGGAGGTTGTAAGTGCTGCACACAGCAGCCTGCCTTTGGTCATGTGAGGAGGCGCAGCTCGTGTGGAGAGGAGCATGCCGCATCCTTAGCCGTATAGCACCCAGCCTTGGATGTATCTCATGGGAAGCTTTCTGCTGGCAGGCAGTCAGCTAGGGCCGTCACCTTCTATATGAGGCTGGGATGCAGGACACGGTATTCATCATCGAGGCAGGGTCGTGCATAGTGGTCAGTTTGGAGGCTTTACCCATCCGCCAGGTACTAGAGCCCACAGCAAACTGCTCTGAGGTATAGGAGATCATAGGGAGTCTTACTGGATGGCATATCTGGAAGGCGCGGTGTCAGGAGGCTTTCGGCGGAGAGAGAATTTCAGTACAGGCGACCTTAGCAGAGCTCTGGACCTCCATCATCCACTCCCTCCGTGGCTGTTGGGATCTCAGGTGCAGGGCGAGTCCACGGCTCATCAAGAGCTCCCTTGTCATTTCATGCGTACTTGGGACGGCCAAGACCTGTTTTTCGTGATGCAGGCAGGCAGCCCGAGATGGCAATACACCCCCCCTCCATGGCTTCTTCCCCCCTAGACCCCCTTGAGAGGCTTGTATACATGATGTATTTGTGACTTTGCATCAGCTCCGGCTAGTCTGTTGAGCATGAGCACTCCGCTGTAATTAGTTTTTTTTGAGTAATATAATCAGCCACATTTTATTTGCAAAAAAAAAGAAAAGAACCACATTTTCTATCTATCCAAGCCTCTATACCTCTTGGACAGGCAGTGGGCAGGTTGGGCAGTCTTCGGGGGCAGGCAGATACAGGTGGGAGGCAGCCGCCAGGTAGGCAGGCAGCCCATGGGGCTTAATGGGCAATGCTCAAGTTACAACTTACAGGCAGCGGGCGGGGGCAGTCGGGACTGCCAGTCGGCCATGCTGCCATGTGGGCTACTGCATTTGGCCAGTTTTATACTGGCCGATCCACTCTTCTTTAGGCAGTCCTGGGCATGTGTGATCATGTACTTTTGATTTGTTAGTGATAGCGAGGTTCGGCTTGAATGCTGTGACACCAGCCCTTGCACATACTGTGTTCTGGATTTCAGTCTTCATTTTTCTTGGAGTTATTTGTCTCTCTCTCTCTCTCTCTCTCTCTCTCTGTATGTGTGTGTCTCCATATTCATCTATTTGACTCAGCTGTGTGCATTTGCTTTTGCAATGCTCCACTCTGACATGGTACCAGAGCAATGAAGGGCTGATCCGTGGTGGACAGGTTTCAAGAGGAATATTTGGTGCATCCATGAGGCTACAATTTCAGTTTAAGAGTGTGAGTTGGAAGGCTGCCCATTGACCTATGGTTAGAGCAAGCAAAGGGGCTCGCAAATTGAGATAGATTTTCTGGGTTTGCTCATCACAAGGGCTGCGTGGGCATGCATGGAGGCAAGAGAAAGCATATGGACCTGATTTTGCAAAAGAGTTAGTGGGAGAAGTGCGTTTTTTGCCTTGTATCAAGTTTTGCATATTAATCGCCGCTGGAGGTAAAGTAACCTCAAAGTTTGGGAGGATGAAGTCCTAACAGGCTGCGTTTTCAGAGTTGTGGGGGACTACTTGAGAAGTGCAATTATTTCAAGGCGAGAGAAGGATGTCTAGTGACTTAGACATGGATTTCTAGGCCAACATGTAACACAAGGTCCATGTCCTACCAGTGCTTTCCTAGCATCAAAAGCTTGACGGAGACAACTTGGCATCTAGAAGGTGATGGTGGAGGCTATCTTAGAGTCCTATGATCTTGTGAACTTGTGATCAAATAGATTGATTGTCTGATGGCCATCTCTCATCTTCATTGACATTCCCTCGGCCATTTTCATTTCAGATTTGTGAAGTTAATGCTTGCTGCAATCTAAGTTAAATCAAGTCAATCACCACCCTGTTCAAGAAGGACACAACCACTCTTTCCCTCTATCTTCTTTCTTCTCACTCCTAGAGCGAGCTTTGACATGCTCTGTTTGGTCGTCTCAACCATGAATACCATTGGTTTGTTGGGAATAAAGGGCCATCGTGCCTTTTATATGTGCACGGGTGTGAACACACCCTTAGCACATTGTACTTTCATACATATATCTATCTAAAAACCTAAAGTGGTACACTCGTCATTGTACCGAAAAACGTGTTCACTCTCTACTTTGCTCTCTCACACTCTCTCTGTCTCTCTCACTACGCGTAACAACTGTCTGCCTCGATCTCCGTGCCTAACCTCACCCTACAAACTGGTATCAGAGCCAATGGCTCACTCAAGCTGTTGAGGGGTAGATCAACAGGTGTAACAATCTTGTGGACTGTTGAGAGGTGCAGGCAACACGCAGAGTCTCGTGTAACAGTTTTGTGGATTGTTGAGGAGCGGGCAAGAGCTGCGTGACCAGTCGAGCTGCGTGACAGGTGACGGGCTGCACGACGGGGGCTCCACACGAACTGTCGACCTGTAGAACGACGGGGGGCTGTTGGACGGGGCTCCACGATTGACTTGCGAACAGGCGACGGGGGCGACTGGTTGACGTGGCGTGAGGGACCTGCGACAGGCGCTGTGTCCAGCAGGGTGACCAGCGCGAACGGCGAAGAGGCGGTGTCAGGGTCACATCGTACGATTGATGGGTCAATAGACCCGTCATCAATCTTTTTTTCTCTTCAAAATCCTTTGTAAATTTCCCCTCCAACCAAGGTTTCGCTCATGCAAGCACAATATCTCGGATCTGTGCAAAATTGTCCCAGAAATTTGGGGCTTTTCTCGAATTTGGGGATCTCAACATAGAATTGGACAATCTGACTCAAAAATTGCAAAGTCGGTGCACATTTGCCTTGGAATTTTGGGGCTTTTCACATTTCAGTGAAATTCTTTCAATTTTACTGAAATTAATGCACGCAGGACTTAGAAAATTTGGGGATTTGTCCAGATTTGGTGTGAGCAAGATGCAACAGTGATATCTGTCTCAGAAATTGCAGGAATTTATGACATTTTGTCCCTGACATTTGGAGCTTTTCATGTACATGCACAATTTGGGCTGAAATTAACCCAATTTCTTGACATTGAGGCACATTGGACCCCGTGCAATTTGGGGTTTTTGCAGTTTGGGCAAAATTTGTGCAGCATTTGGTCATTTTATGTACATGCAGGTTGAAAACCGCGCAATTTGGACATCAACACTTGGTAAAATTTGGGGGTTTTGCTGAAATTGCTTTATTTTGGCAAAATTGGACAGTCCTATGCATGACAGAGGAAATGCAGATGTGTGTTTGATGCTTTTGAGCACAAAATTTTGGGGCTTTTGACCGTTCGTGTCAAATTTTATGCTCGTGGGTACATGTACAACAGAAATTGCAGCTGAAATTTTGGGATTTCTCATGTAATGTGATGCACATGCCCTTTGGAACAGCTGTAATCAGTTGGATAATGCTGTAGCACTTGGTTTGGTGTTTCTGAAAACCTAATTACAGATCTGAAATCTGTACTTCTACGTGGTCATTTATTGCTGATTGGTACTTGTTTGTACCTTGGTCACTTGGGTGACAGTTTGGGCCTGAATTTGCTGGTTTTTTGGTTACACTTGGGCTGAAAATCATGGCTGGAAGCAATGACAGTAGTAATTTGATGCACTTAAAGAAGCTTGAAGGCGCACATAATTTTGCAGTTTGGCAAAAACAGTGCTTCAATATCCTGTTACAAAAGAAGCAGGCAAAGCCGATAAAAACCAAAGGAGCAAAGCCCGTGGACATGGATCAGGATGATTGGGATGAGTTGAATGAGCTTGCACGCTCAACCATAGAGCTATCAATTTCTGATGCCTTGCTGTTCAACATTGAAGGTTTGGATTCTGCATATGCTATATAGACTAGACTGGAAGAACTGCATGTACAGAAGAGTGCTGCAAGCAAAGTGTATTGGCTGAAAAAACTTATGGATTTGCGTATAAAAGAAGGTACAGCAATGTCTACTCACTTGAGTGAGTTTAACTCCATTTTCAGCCAGCTGGTTGCCTTGAAGTTCATGATTGATGAGGAATTTAAGGCTACTTTCTTGCTTTGCACTCTACTAGAGAGTTGGGATACATTCAAGACTGTTATGAGCAATTCTAATGTGATCCTTTTGTATGCTGATGTAGAGAGTGCTCTACTTATGGAAGAGATGAATCGGCAGAACAATGCATCCAGTAAGTCTTCCAGTGCTTTGCATACTAGGGGTAGATCACAACAAAAGGGCAAATATGATATCAAGGGACGCAGTAAATCACGTGGCTAAGATGTTGAATGCCATCATTGTGGCAAGAAGGGTCGCTTTAAACGTGATTGCTATAAATGGAAGAAAGAGAAAAGGAAAAGGTAAGAAGACCGATGATTGCAAGGAAGAGAAGAAGGACAGTCAGCCTAAGAAGAGCAATGTAAAAATTGAAGAGATGAATGTAGTCACTCATGACAGTGATAGTGGGAGTGATGTACTCTTTGTCTCTTCACATTTTGGTGCACATGCTTTGCTTGCAGATACAGATGATGACATGCATACTTGGATTCTTGATTGAGGTGCTTCCTTTCATGTCACCCCTCATCGTGAGTGGTTTTCCGCCTATACAGGGGGTCGACATGGTGTTGTCTATCTTGGGGATAGCTATGCATGTGAGATTGCAGGTATTGGCAGTGTGCAGTTACAGTTTCAGCATGGCTTTGTCTTTACACTTCAACATGTACGGCATGTATCTCGGCTCAAGAAGAGCTTGATTAGCACAGGGTAGCTAGATGATGATGGTTTTCATACCACCTTTGGTGATGGAAAATGGAAGATCTGTAAGGAATCTAGGGTTGTTGCCAGAGGTTGCAAGAGTGATACGTTGTATCTACTTCATGTATCTAGTGTGCGTGACCATACTGTTGCCGTGACCGAGCAGCCAAGTGTTTCTTTGTGGCATGGCCAATTGGGTCACACGAGTCAAACAGGAATGAAAGTGCTTTCTTGTTTGGGTTACTTGCCTTGTCTTCGTTATGCTGATTTTGAGCATTGTGATCATTGCATTTATGGCAAACATGCACAAACATCTCACAAAAAGTCTCTTTCTTTGAAATCTTCTCCTCTAGAGTTAGTACATTCGGATGTATGTCAAATGCAAGGATTATCTTTAGGGAGAAAGAAATATTTTGTCACCTTTGTCGATGATGCTACACGGAAAGTATAGGTTTATCCTATTCGTAGCAAGGATGAAGTGCTTGACAAGTTTAAAAAATTCTTGGCATTTGCTGAAAATCAGACAGATAAGACACTTAAGTGTCTTCGCTCTGACAATGGTGGGGAATATGTGTCCAAGGCCTTTCAGGCATTTTGTGACAGCAAAGGGATAAAGAGAGAGCTCACTGCCCCTCATAATCCACCCCAAAATGGAGTTGCAGAGCGTATGAATTGGACCATACAGGATAAGGTCTGTACGATGCTGTCTCATGGTGCATTACCCCATGGTTTTTTGGGTAGAGGCTGTTATGACAGCCGTTCATCTGATTAATCTGTCACCAAACAGGTCTTTGGGGGGGGGGGGGGTTTCCCAATAAGCGCGTTCGGGCAAGCCACCTTCATATGCTCATCTAAAAGTGTTTGGCTGTGAGGCTTTTGTGCACATTCGTAAAGAAAAATGCAGCAAACTTGAGCCAAAGTCCAGTAAATGCATTTTCCTAGGATATGGTGATGAGGGTGAAATGGGGTATAAATTGTGGGATCCCGAGAAAAGGAAAATAGTATGCAGCAATGACGTTATCTTCCGGGAAGATCGCATGCACAAACAGCCCGAAAAGACTGAGGAAGCCGTAGGGTTGTGTTTCGGGAAGAAATACATTGTGCCCGCTGTACATCAGCAAATACCCATTGTAAATGAACCTGTAAATGCATGAAATGATCAGCCAGCTATTGTCCATGAAAATAAGCCATTACATGTGCAAGACCAGCTAGGACAGCAAGCTGTTAATGTTGATTTGCAGGCTGAAATGCTAGGACAGCATGCTGAAAAAGGAAATTTGCAAGAACATGCAGCAAACAATGACCATTGGGTTAGGAGATCTTATAGGGCTACTAGACAACTTGATAGATTTGTTCTTGGTGCAATTAATGTGGCTAAGTATGTCATGTTGATAGATTGTGGTGAACCGTCTTGCTTCAAGGAAGCAATGGACAGATAGGACAGTAAGAAGTGGTATAAAGCCATGCTGTCAGAGATGGAATCTTTTAAAAAATGGCACTTGGGACTTGGTGCAGTTGCCTAAGGGGCAGAAAACCCTTCCATGCAAATGGGTTTACAAGATGAAGGTCACTTTTGGTTCCTTACCAAAAGTACAAAGCAAGATTGGTTGCAAAAGGATACAAGTAGGAGCATGGAATTGACTTTGATGAGATTTTCTCGCCTGTAGTTAAGATGATTACATGGACAAGGGCCAAATTGAGGCTTAACCTCATGCTTTAGCCTCATTAGACATTCACATACGTAGATCTTATTTTTTCATTTTTTAAAAATGCAAGAAATTCAAATTTTTCATTTTTTCTCTATATTTTTTCATTTATTTTTAATAGAAAGTAGATATTTTCTAGTTTTTTTTCTGATGACTAATCATTGGAACTGAAACTTAGTATTTTTTCTTATTTTATCTCATGTCCACTTATTTTTTTCCACTCAAAATAAAAAAACTATCAATTTCCATCAAAATTAGTGTCTTTTTGAGTTTTGAAAATTTATAATTGCTGTAAATCAATACGGATTCTGCATAATAGTGATTGTAACTCTCAAACATAATGCAAGGAACATTTAAATAAAATTTCAGCCCATGTGCACACCAACCATTTTGGGCTTGGTTGCAGTTGAAGATATGGAACTCATACAAATGGATGTAAAGATTGCGTTTTTACATGGTGATTTGCATGAAGACATATATATGCAGTAGCCTGAAGGGTTTGTTGAACAAGGGAAATAAAAAATGATATGTAAACTCAATAGGACTTTGTATGGGCTAAAACAAGCACCAAGAGAATGGTATCATAAGTTTGATACATTCATGCAATCCCAAGGCTTTCATAGAAGTCAAGTGGATCACTGTTTGTACACCAAGAAGGTAGCAGATAGCAGCCTTATTATCTTGGTTTTGTATGTAGATGACATGCTGATTGCTGGCAAGGATACTCATGCCTTGGATTCATTGAAGCAAAGTCTTCATGGTAGGTTTGACATGAAGGACTGGGTGATACAAATCACATTCTTGGCATGTGAATACTCAGAGATAGATCTAAAAGCTTACTCTATCTATCTCAACAGGAGTATATCTCCAAAGTTTTGCAGCGCTTCAATATGGAGGGGAGGAAAACAATTGGGGTTCCATTGCCTCCATATGTGAAACTCAGTGCAGAGGACAACCCTACATCTGATGATGAGAAGACTGAAATGGCCAAGATACCATATGCTTTAGCTGTTGGCAGTTTGATGTATGCTATGGTTGCTATACGTCCTCACATTGCTTTTGCAGTGGGAGTGGTTAGCAGATACATAGCAACCCTTGGCAAGCCTCTGGAAACCCCCAAGCATTGCCTTTGGTCATGTGAGGAGGCGCAACTCATGTGGAGAGGAGCATGTTGCATCCTTCGTTCTGTAGCATCCAGCCTTGGATATATCTCACGGGGAGCTTTCTGTTGGCAAGCATTCAGCCAGGGCTGCCGGCACCTCTGAAACTCTAGGTCTCTGGTCTCGAGCCCACCCTCTGACCAATGCTGTATGATGGTCATCCACGCCACCTTGGCTTGGGAATCCCTAGAGCTATCGGATCTGGACCAAAGGAAGTTCCGCACAAGGCGGCGAAGCTGCACTACGTAAGACGAGGAGAAATATCAACACGAGGCGATGTACCAGGCCGTCGCTAGGAGGACCTTATTAACCACCAGGGCTCGCCCGGCTAGTGAGAGACGAGCCGTGCTCCAATAGGTCAGCTTTCTCCGAATAGAATCGGGGACTGGAAGAAACTGCTGGGTGGGAGTGATGTCGAGTCCCACCTGGAATCCTAGGTACTGGACGGTCTGCCCTCTGCTCACCCATCTAAATCCAAGGTGGACGCCCCACTCTGTGCTAGAGTCCGAGTCTGTGAGAAAACCGACCGACTTTCACCAGTTGATTTTCGCTCCCGCTGTTGAATAGAACACCTCAAGGGCCAGTCTCACTCTCTCCAACATCAACTCATTGTTCTCTATGTAGAGTGCTGTATCGTCTGCATACTCTAAGTCTAGCAATTCCGTCTCCTCTCTCACTGGAAATCGGAGGCTGCGTAAACTGCTCACACGAGACCTGAGGAAGTGAGACATCACCTCTGCAAAGAGTAGGAACAGGTACACGGCTAGGGGGCAGCCTTGCCAAACTGATCTCTCCTGCCAAAACTCCTCCCCATGCCTACCCCCTATGAGAACCCTGCTGGTGGCCGATCTGTAAAGTGCAGAGACCTCGTGAATCCAAGCCTGTGGGAAACCCAACCTCGCCATGGTGCCCTCTAGAAAATCCCAGTCCACCCTATCATAAGCTTTCTCAAAATCCAAGAGAAGTATGGCTAGTCTCTACCCACTGTGCTGAGCCTACTCTGTCGCCTCAAAGAAGGTAAATACATTGTCCAGGATGCTCCTATCCTAGACAAAGCCTGTCTGTGTGTCATGGATGATGTCAGGCTGGATGGAGCATAGTTGCCTACCAATCATCTTTGCCAATGCCTTATAGGCCACTAACAATAAGGTGATCGGTCTTCACTGGGAAAGCTCCAATCAATCTCCTCCTTTGGGAAGAAGATTGATGAGGCTTGTCGAAAGGCTCCTTGGCATCTGTCTTGAAGTGAAAATCTCTTGGAAGGCCATCGGTAGGGGGTTCTTCACCACTTCTCAGTAGGTAGTAAAGAAAGCCTTGGAGAGACCATCCTCCCGGGCATTTCTTCCTGTCCTGTGTATGGAAAGCCTCTTCTAGTTCCTTCTCTGTGAAGGGGGCTAGGAGGGAGTGTCCCATCTCCTCTGTGACGAGGGACGGGATGTGATCCCAAACCTGTTGCCTATATCGCTGTCCTCTAGCTGAGGCCGTCTCCTGTTGGAAAAGGCGACCGTAGTAGTTAGTGGCAATCTCCATCACCTCGTTTGGCCTAGAGCGAGTCCTATACTGATCTCGGAGGTTGCATATTTGCTCTCTTGAGGTGCGAGGGTGGTGCACTTGGAAGAACTGCATGCACATTGTACGGAAAGAGAACTCTGAGCGCTTGTCCTCTAGGCCCGCAATGGCTACTCGTGCTCGCACCTCCCGTGCGTGGAGGGTGGGATCCCCGGATGCCTCTTGTAGTAATCTCTGTGTGGTTGCAAGGTCCCGCTGAAGTGCTCTCTTCTCTTCCCAGCTTTGCTGCTTGGCTTGTATGGTTACCTCTTGGCAGATTCTGCTTGATTCAGTTAGGACCTCTGCAACCTCCTTTGCGATCCGATCCCTCCTGCCCCATTTCCTAGTCCAAAGCTGCTCTATTTGTGTCGTCACCTCCTCCCTCCTATAGATCGAGTCAGGGATCCTACAGGATCGTGTGTCTAGGGCAGATGTTGGGGGGTCTAGTGTCAGGAGAACCGGGCAATGATCGAACAACGTGGTGCCCGCCAACTGTCCTATCTAGCCTCCATGAGAGCCTCCCGCACTCTCCCACATAAAATGTGTCCAACGGCTCTAGCAGGACTTCACCTAGCCGCTTGTATCCCTAGGAGAAGTCCAGCAACCTCTCCCTCTTGTGGAAGGCAGGGTCTCTCCAGGCATCGTGTGCACCTACTGCCAATAGAAATACCTCCCATGCCTCCTACTCCTCCCCGGCCATGCTCTGGTAGTTTCTGCCTCTGCCCTGTTGGTCCTCCAACGCCTCCAGGTTGTTGAAGTCTTCTCCAATGATCCAAGAGTCCACCTTTGGGAGTCCCTCCGCGATCTCCACCCAGAACTTGCTGCGTGCCCTTCCTAACCTCCGTAGGGGCATAGACATTGAGGACTCCTAGGCACGAGTCCCGAATGTCCAATCTGATTCATAAAACCCTCCCTTCCACTATCGTCTCGTGGTCTCGTACACAGGCGGTGAGACTCGGGCCGATAGAGGTGCATACGCCTCCACTCCTACCATGGGTAACTATGGCGTGCTCCCAGTAAGTGCGGGAGCTGTGCAGTAGTACCTTTCCTACCCGTTGGGCTTGGGTGGGCGTGAGCTTGTGCTCTTGTAGAATTAGGATGTCCATCCATCTGGCAAGGGCAGACTGCAGCTCCTGCTGAACAATCAACTTTCTAGAACCACGTGCCCCATTGTAGTGGAGATTGTTCACATTCCATGATGCGAGGTGTAAGCTCATGGGGAAACCTGTGACTGACCGAATAGGCATCTATTCGGTTTGGAAGCTGCTGATGAGGAGGAGAAATTATGAGGCATGCAAGTGCGCTTTGCCGCAGGTCTGGATGGAGAACTCCAATCCCCCATGGTGGCCCTCAGCTGGGACCATAGGGGTGATAGATGCTCCAGGTGGTACTATCAATGCGTCAATTAGCCATGTTGAGAGTCGCGACTCTGTGTTGGTAGAAACGGGCCGCCTGTGCCAGGGGCCACTCCATCACATCCGGCAGAGCTTTCCAGTGTGGACGGGCTAGAAAGATGATGCTCAAGTGCGGGACCTCAGCACCAGCCCACCGATTAATGTCCATCGTTCAGCTAGGCCACTGCTGCACGAATAGTGCTAGTCCTTTATCTCCCATCCACTGGGAGATGCGGTCCTCCACCTGACTCTTTTAACTCCTTCTCTATCTGTGCCGTTATCCAAACCCCTGAGTGGGAGGACTGAAAGAAGAAGGCGTAGTTTGTTCCATTTGGTGGTGCTAGTAGATGGACCTTGCTCCTCCTTGACTTGCGAACCACGAAGATTCCTACCTCTAGAGATAGTGGGAACTCTTCACACTTCGCAACTCTCAGGTAGGACCATGGGCCACTTCGGGGGAACTCTTGTGGCAACAGCTGTGCTTGTCTCGAGAAAGTGTAACAGGCTGCACGAGCAGATGAGCTGGTGGTTGTATGGGAGGGGGGGAACTGCTGGTGCGAGGATGTAGGCGTTTGTGGCTCATCACCTCCTATGGGAGGGAGGGGGGTGGTTCTGGGGGGGGGGATCACCAAAACCGGGGGTGGATGGGGTGCTTGATAGGGAAGGTGGCGGGTGGGGGGAGAAGATCGAGGGATGGTTGGAGGTGCATGGCGGGTGGCAGGGGGGGCTGGTGGCCTTGGAAGGGGGGAGGGCATGGGCTCGGGTCAGTGGGCGGGGCATGGGAGGTGGGGAAGGGTGGGTGTGGGGGGTGTGGGCTCTCTGGTGCGGTAGTCTGTGGCGTGGGTGGTGGATGTAGGGGGTTGCGGCCCTGCCGGGTGGGGCGGGCAGGGGTGGTTGCGGAGTGCCCTGTCGAGGGTGCGTCGCTCACCCTCTTGCTCCCTGTTAATAAGGCTGTGTCTGCGGAGCTGATTGCGGTTCCCCTTGTCGTCTACCTCTCTGTCGTCTCTGGACCCGTGTGAAGCCGTCAGCATCCACCTGTGGGCTTGTCGATGGAGCCGCCTTGGGTCCGAAGCATGTACAGTCAGCTGCTTGATGCCCAAAGTCATGGTAGCGCAGGCATTGCCCTGGTTGCCCGGTCACAATGACCTGCTGCCTAAAAGAGCGACCTCCAGCCTCTATCTCCAAGAACTTGCGTATACTCTTTGTGTCTTTCACGGCCACCCGTACCTTGGAAACTCTTGCAGTTGTCACAGCATCCGCGAAGGAGGCAAGGAGAACTGTGCAGAAGAGCTGACCAAAGTCCTCCACTAACTGGAGGTACTCTACCGCCAGTCTGGGAAAAAGTAAAGTGACTGGGTGTTGGAGAAATCTGTTGTGGAGCTCAAATGACTCCACTGTGAAGACGCTGTACCAGGGGACCATGTGAATGACCCTCTTCGTGGAGGCATAGGGCGAGCTCTCCACTAACTCCCGAGCTGTGTCTGCGGAGGTGAGACGTACCACGAAGATCCCAAAGCGTATGAGGATTGCCCCCACGGCCTGTGCTGTGCCAATGCGTAGCGTGGAGTGGAGCCAATCCCGAAGCTGGGCCTTGGTTGGAGAGTGTCATACTATCTGGCTGAAAATCACTGTTTCTTTAAGCTCCAGCTCTGTGGCACTGACAGCCAAGAGTTGTTCCTCAGAGAGGACAATGCGCAAGGTGTTTGACAGGGGGCACTCACAGAATGCACCGGTGCCTGACCAGAGGTTTCCATTGCGCTTCCCTACTGAGAATCTACCCAACACACTGTTGTACTGCCGAAGGGGGGGGGGAGTTGCTGCAAATGGAGGGAGCAACTGGGGGGGGGGGGGGAAGAGGGCAAGGGCAATGGCGAGGGGGGTTGGATTCTGTTTTTTGATGTTGGTAGAGGTGTCGGGCGCCACGGATGGCGGCGTGGGAGGTGTGTGGGCAGGTGGCCGTAGGATGGAAGAGATGGGAGAGAATGCGGGAGAGGTCAATGGTACATAGGGCAGAGGGGGGGGGACTTAGGGCGGGGGGGAGGGCGTAGGCACACTGTGATAGTGGGGGTCACAGGGCAGGGGGTGCAGCGTGATGCGATGGCGAGGTGGGGGAAGCGTAATGTGGTGGCGCATCGTTGATGACAAGCAGAGGGGGCAGCACGATAGTGAGGAGGCAGCGCAATTCGACGGGGCACGGGGGCGAGGGCAGCGGCACGTAGGTAGGGAGCAGAACGTAGATTGCAATTCTACACTTTCTCCCCCCTTCTTAGATCTTGGATGTGGTGGAAGGCCAAAGGAGATGTGGATCCGAGGGTGGCAGGAAGAGTGCCAATGCTTTGAAGTTCGTCAATGAAGAAAGCCAGTCAAGGAGCAAGATCTCCTCTCCATATAAAAATCCGATCAAATGGAAGGCCACCATATGGCAATGGAAATAGAGAGGCCTTAAAAAAATCACTCTTGGAAACTCTAGTTAGGGATGGGTGAGCCAAGCTACGAGCCCAACTATGAGACCATAGCTAGGAACTATTGAAGGCGCCATAAGTTGCATAGAATCAACAGAAACCAAGGGCCAAGCGGCAAGGGAGGGTGGCTTGGTGGCTGGATGACGAAGAAAAGAGGTTGCTGCATGAAGGAAAGACCCAAAGTAGATTGGAAACCTTGAGAAAACTCCTCATGATCTTGGGAAGCCCGTCTGAAACACAAAGGGCGAGGAAATCCATAGCTGCATTACCAATATCGCCTTTGTTTGAAAGGGATGGGAGGTATGAGGGGAGCATTAGAGGAGATTGTGGAGGATGGGATGTGAAAAAATGACTAATAAGAGATCGGAGGGACAACATGACTTGCAAGGAGAAACGCAAAGTGTGTACAACAAACATTGAGAGAGAAGAGAAATTTAGAAAGACAAGAACATGATGGTGATGCAGTGAATCATGGTATGAAGAAAAGCTGATACAACGGAAGCTCAAAAGATGATTGCACAATCTTGTTTGAATGAGACGGCAACAGTCGTGGGTAATCTGCACAGAAGGGGGGGAAACACAATTCTTTGGGTAGTGGGCTATTGAAGTAATCATTGGAAGGTGAAGGACAGCTATCGAGGGAGAGAACCATAGTCCTTTGATGCCGTTGGAGATGAGGAAGATGACAAGTAGTTGTCAAAGGACCGAAGCAAAGTCCTCGGCATGGTGCATTGTTGCTAAGGGCAAGGACATTGTTGCTAAGGTGAAGAAGGTGACCCTAGGCAGGGAGATGGCCTCTAAATAGCCAAATGCAGGTGGTGACACTACTTGGAGGATGAGGATGCTAACACCAAGTTGATGGAAGATGATGCTTTATAAAGAAGACCCAAAATGCAAGGAGTTTGATGCCGCCAAGTGGTAGGGAGAAGTCGCAGGCTATATAGGGCTGATGCCAAGATGTGGGGAATTCTCTAGGCAGCCAAACGCAGGTGGTAGGCTGGCCTAACATGACGCCAAGATGAGACAGAAGGTCGCCATGTTGGAGGAGAGAGATGGATGCCCACCATGAACCACAGTGTTAGCCTAAGGGGTGTGAGGGTTGTGGAGAGGCGGGAGAAGGGAAGGGTGTCGGAATGACGAAGGAAGAGGGGTGAAGAATGATTGAAGTGGTGGTGAATGAATGAAGTGACGGCCTATTTATAGGTATAAGCTGTCTAGGGTGGTGCATCACCGTGTCGACGCCCATTGAAGAAGTCGCAGGCTGTATAGGGCTGATGCCAAGATGTGGGGAATTCTCTAGGCAGCCAAACGCAGGTGGTAGGCTGGCCTAACATGACGCCAAGATGAGACAGAAGGTCGCCATGTTGGAGGAGAGAGATGGATGCCCACCATGAACTAGTGTTAGCCTAAGGGGTGTGAGGGTTGTGGAGAGGCGGGGGAAGGGAAGGGTGTCGGAATGACGAAGGAAGAGGGGTGAAGAATGATTGAAGTGGTGGTGAATGAATGAAGTGACGGCCTATTTATAGGCATAAGCTGTCTAGGGTGGTGCATCACCGTGTCGACGCCCATTGAAGAAGTCGCAGGCTGTATAGGGCTGATGCCAAGATGTGGGGAATTCTCTAGGCAGCCAAACGCAGGTGGTAGGCTGGCCTAACATGACGCCAAGATGAGACAGAAGGTCGCCATGTTGGAGGAGAGAGATGGATGGCCACCATGAACCACAGTGTTAGCCTAAGGGGTGTGAGGGTAGTGGAGAGGCAAGAGAAGGGAAGGGTGTCGGAATGACGAAGGAAGAGGGGTGAAGAATGATTGAAGTGGTGGTGAATGAATGAAGTGATGGCCTATTTATATGCATAAGCTGTCTAGGGTGGTGCATCACCGTGTCGACGCCCATTGAAGAAGTGACTAGAATGAGGACACCAACCCTTTTTGGTATTGTTAGTGTGAAACCCTAAATAAAGTGTGTAAACTGAAGAAGTGGTTTTTCAACATGGGATGGAACTTGTGGGATAAACGGAGCACGAATGGGAATGGGTGCGGCAATAGAAAGCCACCTTGGAGGGCCTTGCACAATGGAAGGGAAATGGAGCATAGCATAGATAGTCCCCTCTCTTGCCAACCTGTCACAAAAGGGATGCATGTAGAAAAATCCTCAACAAAGATGGCCGGCTCGGTGAAGAGAACATGGGTCTGGAGTCTAGGAAGGCCATAAATGGAGAGGAAAGGGAAGCTCGAGTCTCCTGGTGATGAGAAAAGAGAAGATTAGTGTAGAAAAGAAAATGTGCTGCCTAATTGAAGGAGGGTGCTCTGCTTTAAAACATAGATGTAGAGGGTAGTTGCCTATAGAAAATGCTGGCAATGCAAGGCCTGGTTCTGCAGCAAGTGTGCTAGTGGCTGCTTGTAGAAAACACATGCTTGTATGGTGCTGCGTAGCTATTAGAATGGCCACCCAGCCTATCGGAAGCTGCGCGAGTGTAGGAATAACACTGCCCAGCTTGTTAGAAGTTGCCCAAGGTCAAAATGCAAATCTACCTTGGTAATTGCTGTATAAAAGGGGTTCGCCCTACCTTTTTTGACTCCAAATGCAAGATTTCTAGCACATGAGGTTGACGTCTAGCAAGTTTTGTTGTAGACAACATGCTCTTCAAGATCTCCTGACTCCCACATATGACTTTGATACAATGTGACAGTGCGCAACGAAAGGAGGAAAGTGAATATGGAGAGAGGAAGGAGATAAAGGAATAATGTAGGAGAGATTCTAAGGGGGTGTTCACAGGGCTGAAAAACCTTCTCCAACAAGAAGGTAAAAGGTGCCCATATGCATAGGGAGCACATAGTAGAATGATCAGAGGAACCTGATAAATGAAACAGCTGCAACTTCAGCACCGCCATGTCATAATCCTGCCACACGATTGTGCCAGAACATAGTGAGCCAGTCAGGCATGGCAGCCCCATCCATAGTGATTTCTAAATTCTGATGACAGGCTGTTGTGACAAGTGAGCTCACGTCTTGACTCCACATTGTCCTGAATAACCAAGCTCCATGTCTAGCAATGTCACTGAGTCTGGATTTCTATACCCACTATGTGCTAGCCAACGCCTGCATCATTGGCAGTGACCATTTATATGGCAGTCCTCATGCAAGCCAAGGTGTATATCTGTAGACAATAACTGGGTCCTTTACTTCCATTGTGACCAGTGCTCCATTGCTATGGCTGAGAGTTGTTTAGAAGTGACCGTGTATTGGTTGTTGGTACTAAGAAAGGCGAGTCACCATGTTTATTGATAGTGTGTTTCAATTTGATTTGGTGTGAGATGAGTTCATTGGTGTAGCACCTTGGATCTCAAATCCTTGGAAGAGCCGAGTGTCTGTAACTGTAAAGGCAATTGGAGCATGTAGGCTATGTACTTAATACTGTTTTGGGCAGTCCATGGCTTTGACTCTTGTTTTGTATGAAACCTGTAGTAAATTGGGACAGCTGAGGTACAGTCTGCATGTTGAAACAAAGATCACCAATCACCCATATAAAATTTCCATGAGGTTTTCCATTTGTCAAGCATCTGTGATGATAGGGGTGAGTGTCTTTTGAGGGAAAGAGATGTTTTGTGCTGTCTTTACATATCAATGCTTTTCTGAAAGAGTCATCAAGGCTAGAGTAAGTTTTTTGTATGCTGAGCATTGAGGGCCATGTATGTGCATAGATAGCACAAATTTATCTTCCAAGTCACTATTTTTGTGACGTTTGCCTTGCTGATGTGTGCCAAATATTTAAGGCCATATGCGTACAAAGAAGACATACTCGTTATGTTCCAAGGTCATCCTCATTTTCAGGATGTTTGCCTTTCTGCTATTCTCTACAAGATTCTTACTTTTTTTATACCTGTATCCTTTTCAGCATAGTTGCACTAGTACCACATAGGAAAGGTTTCATACTATACCATACTTTAGGTACCATACCTTATTAGTACCATAAGTTTCCAACTTAATGGATACATCTTTTCTCGTTTGAATTGCACTTTGGGATGAGCTAAATGCTCCTTATACTAATATGATTCTCCCATGAGATTAGGTTATTTGAGATTCAAATAATTTCTCTCAACCTTCTCTCTCTCTCTCTCTCTCAAGCCCACACTTATCTTATTTGTATGATCATTCATGTATGATGTATCCACTCCCATCTATTTAGTTGTAAGTTGTAGGTAGGAGTAATGCATGTTGCGTACGTAACATCAGGTTTTGGAGGATAACTCTTATTTGTATGATCATTCATGTATGATGTATCCACTCCCATCTATTTCGTTGTAAGTTGTAGGTAGCAGTAGCGCATGTTGCGCACGTACCATCAGGTTTTGGCATGTTATCTTCGAGTATTCATCTTATATACTCTAATAGCATTGCTATTTAGACTTGAATATCTATTCTATTATCTTTAGTCCAAAATAATCAAGTTAATTTTTTTTGTACTAATATTGTACCATACCTTATAAAACCTTAAGGTACCATTTAGTACTGTATTTTATCGTACCATACCGTACTATACCTTTCGTACCTGATAATTATACTTTTCAGTGTGTACTGATACATTTCTCTTTTATGATCAGGACCTAAGAAAAAACAACTCCATGTTGACAAGGCAGATGAGGACGCCGTCTATGGCACTTATGAAGATGTTGACGACTATGATTTTATGTAGATATATTTTCTGGTTTGCAATTAATATGATTGATTGACGGTCATGTAACTTGTTCGATGTCTGCTTGCGGTCCGTAGGTGCAATTGTGAGAAGGGTTTTTACCTTGCCCTGATACCCTCTTCAAATGTATTTGTTTAGACAATTTTGATGGCGATTAGAGTTGAAGATATCTGGACATTGAACTTGTATGCTTAGTGGAAAGCACATGGTTATTACCTTCAGGATATTGGCATGCAGTGCTGAACTGGAATTGTGCTCTTCCACTCATGGGGGCTCACTTGTTATAACATCACTGGCAGCTGTATGAATTCTTTGCAGGATTAGGCTTTCTGAATAAGTGGTGTGTGTTTCTGTATCTCTATTCAGATATAGAAGTATAACCGAGAGGTTTATGCAGTATACTTGCTTCACACTGTTTTTATCGTTTTTGCACCTTTGTAATGGGCCCTAGGGTGCAGTGAGAGTTGCTGTTTATCTTTGCAGTTCAAAGTACTGGCAAAAGCACACTAGGGTGAGGTTCTATGTTCTGCTGAGCAGTTATGGTGCCTTTTGACTCATTTTCAATGTGGGAAATGATGCCATTCTGTTTGGTTATGATTGTGCTTCTAAAGATAGAAAGTTTGTCTTCAGGTTTCTCTGTCATACATCCAGGCCATATGAATTTGTAAGGATAATCCTGTAACAACTATCCTTACCTATCTAATGAGGATCGTTCCTAATGATAGCCATAAGTTGGTTTTATTGAGAGGTTTCTTAGAATGTGTGAAGAGGCCAATAGCGTGGAGGGCTTAAGAGATGAATGGCATGTTTCCTTTGAGCTGCACGTGTTTGTTATAGGAGGGTATATGCTCTGAGTAGGTTTCTCCTAGTAAATCTAGAGGACTAGGAAAGAGCGCACAGGATGTTGATGGAATGCTTACACATACACAAGCTTTTCTGAAAGTCTGGTGCACCCAATATACCAAATTGCAGTTATTACATGGTAAGCAAACCAGCCTAAAACATTAGCGACAATGGGTTAGTGTGCTACCACAAGCCACCTAGGTCTGAAATGTGCAGCATTGAAGGCTGTAAAACCTGCGGTTGCCCCTGCTGCTTGAGTTGAAGAGAGAATTGAGCCTATCTAGGTAGTCCTGTATCGAGTTGATCACATATTTGGTGTCTGACCTCTAGGTTGTGAAAAGGATTCCTGTAACATTATGATTTTCTCTGTTGAATGGTGGAGGGGTTTTAATTGCCTGCAATCAGAAGTTTTGATAATGGTGGTTCAAAATATACTGGCTTGTGATTGTGCCAAATAGATAAATAAAAATCCACACAAATAAATAATGAACATATTATTTTGATAAAATAAAAGCATCTTATTTCCACAGCAATTACCATAACATTGCCGGGGTATTAAAAAGCATCAGTGTTTGGTTGATAAAACAAACAAATTGCACAGGTGATTAGTCACATGCTAGCACTATCTCGTGTGGGGAATCTCTATTAATTCAACAAGGTTATCCAGAATGCTTATGTACCACCTCATGTGATGAATTTGTATATACCCTATGAAAATAAGGTAGCCATGGATTTTCTTGGAATATCGCCACCTTTAGTGAATCTGTCCCTGTTGGATATTAATGTGGCTGTGAGTGGTATGGTGATATTGTAGGTGAGAGTTAGTGGTGGCCTTTGAATCCATTGGGATGCTTATGATAGAGTACTTGTTCTAGTAGTCGTCTAGTTATAGTCAAGGATAACCTTGGTACTACAATTTGAATTTCTTTTTCTATTAGTTTTCCCTTGAGTTTCAAAAGATTAAGATGGAATACTTTTTGAATCTAGTATTGAGAAGTACCCAATCAAAATACGCTATCATTGCTCTTATGTATAATAGGCAGTGATCAATAATATCTTGGATATAAATTTATATGTGGATGATTTTGAATCTATTTTAGTCTTCTTTTTTGAATATGAAGCCATAAACAGACCATTTTTCTTCTATTCTATTGGCTTGAGCTATGTAGGGTTTAGCCTTCAGCAATCACGTCTATAAGTTTAGATAAAGAAAATAAATGGTCTTGATTAATGATATTGTGCTAAAGTAAAATCTAAATACATTGAAGCAATAATCTCTTGCGAGCATTAATAAGCATTATGGTCTATTGGAACATATTAAAATGTGTAAATGTAGGGATAAAACCCTAGACATAAATATATAGACATATGCATATGTGCACAATTTGTCTAAGAAAAATAATAGTATGGATAATCAAAACTGTACGTTAAGAACAATGGTTATCATGATGGAAATGTTTTATTTTTAGTACTATAGTAATTTATTCTAATAAGTAAAAATCTTACCAATGGAGCATGAAGTCTACCTCAATTCTTGACAGATTTTAATGATTCTTTTTAAAAGTATATATATTTTGGGATCTATGGTAATTAAGGATCAATTTCTCAAAGATTAGGGCCTAGATGGTGTTGTGAGACTTTAGTGGAATAAGTATGGTATGTTGATAAACTATAAATAAACTATTGTTTTTTTCTATTTCATGGAATCTAGTTAACTTTATTATGTAGTTAAAGTTTGATTATATTAATCTCTTGAAATCTAATTTTAGTACTATATTAAGCTTAGATAAAATCAATTCAATCAATAATTTTAGAAATATTTAAATAAAAGGGAGTTGTACATTATGGTCCTAAAATGCTATAAAATTTATTGTTTACTTTATTGCGATAATAAAGTTTTATAATCTCCGTAAAATAATCTATTTGAGTTTTATTTAAATTATATATTGAGCGTGTAACCCAAATCTCAAACTCCATTAGCGATTGTCCTTTAGTTGTTGATAGAGATACAGGTGAAGGGGGGAGTGCGCAATGGAGTGCGAGATAGAGGCATGAGCAGCAGAGTTCAGAGTTAGAGTGAACACAGAGATAGATGTACCAGATCGTGATGATACACATAATGAAATAATGTATTTATATGTTAGGGTACAATAAGGGTGTGTTCACACTTGTAAGACTATATACACAGAGACAAAGGGACTTACATCTAGCAAGCTCTCACTTAAAGGTCTGAAGTGGTACCTTTAAGCTAATCAACTCTCACTAAACGAATGCAATACTCATGTTGAGCATTTGCAAGACACCCGGTGAGAACATTTGCAAGGTTATCTTGGGTTTTGACCTTAGTCAGTGTGACAAGACCATCATGCAAGACCTGCCGAATGAAGTGGTCTATGTGCTTGGTATGTTCATGGAACATGGCATTCTTAGTCAGACATATTGCACTCTGGCTATCATAACCAAGCATTGGAGTACGTGAAGAAAAACCAAAATCCTTGACCAGATGGCCAAGCCAAATAGCTTCCTTAGAAGTTTTTGTGGTTGAAATACATTTAGCTTCTGTAGTACTCAGTGCCACAATTTTTTGCAGTCTTGAACACCGAGAGATAGCCCCACCAGCCAAAGTAAAAACATACCCATTGGTAGATTTTCTAGTGTCAAGATCTCTTGCCATGTTCGAATCACAAAATCCTTGCAACTCTAATGTACCGTTTCCATAGCATACACACTTTTCTTGTGTACCTTTTAGGTATTTTGAAGATACATTTTACTGCTTCCCAATGTGGCTTGCCAGTGCCAGGATTAGACATGAATCTACCAATAACTCCCATTGCATGAGCAATGTTAGGGTGAGTTGCAACCATGGCACACATCAAAGATCCACAAGCTAATGCATAAGGTATACCCTTCATGGCACTAGCAATTGCATCATCCTTAGGGCAATCAACTTTGCTAAGCTTTGTATGTGGCGGGAAAAGGCACACCAAGAGGCTTAGCATGAGCCATATTAAACTTGTCAAATACTTTGTTGATGTACTTGTCCTGTGAGAGAAACAATAAACGCTGCCCTCTGTCACTTTTAATGCGCATGCCCAAAATGTGTTCAGTTGCCCCCGAATCTCTCATGGAAAAGGTTGAACTCAATTGCCTTTTAAGAGCATTCAAAGTACTCTTATGCTATCTTGCAATTAGCATGTCATCCACATATAAAACCAACACAATAAGGCTTCCATTATTAGCCTTTTTAGTGTATAAGTAGTGATCTGCATGATTGCGTTTAAATCCATGGCTAAGCATAAAGGTATCAAATTTTCTGTATAATTGTCTAGGGGCTTGTTTAAGCTTGTATAAGCTGTGTCTCAGCTTACAAACCAAAAAGCTATTTTCATGGAATAGCAAATCCTTCTAGTTGCTTCATGTACATCTCTTCATCCAAGTCATCATGAAGAAAAACACTCTTCACATCCATCTGATCCAACTCTAAATCCAAGGATGTAGTGAGAGCAAACAAAACATGGAGCGTAGTCATCTTCACCACTAGTAAAAAGATCTCCTAGGAGTATATGCCTTCCTTCTGTGTATAACCCTCAGCAACTTGCCATGCCTTGTACTTGGACTTCCCATCAATACATTTCACTTTGTAAACCTATTTATTTAGAATAGCTTTCCTATCCTTGGGAAATGTACAAGCTCTCAGTTTCTCTTGTTTTCACATGATTGTGCCTCTTTAAATGTCAGAGGCTCACTCTCATCAGTCAACAAAATGCAATCCGAAGATGGTTGAAACCTTTGTGGTTGCCTTCTGACACGTGTAGATCTTTTTACCCAATGATTTGTATTATTAGGCAGTGGGCCTACATCCTAAGGAATGTGCACACCATCACCACGTGGGTGATTTTCAACATTTTCTTGTTGTTGTAATATGTTTTCAGCATGTTCTTCTTGCTGTTCTATTTCATATTGTGCATCAACTTGTTGTCCATGATCTTTTGGTTGTAGCACAATAGGTTGCTGCTCATTTTCAACATCAAAAGGGATAGAACTTTCAGCTAATGGGGCTGTTGAATGGCTGGCTGTTTATGCTGAAATTTGACATTTTTTTCAAGATAATGAGCATCATTTTTCAACAACTTTGCCTCATTAAATACTACATATCGGCTCCGTACTATCTTCCTGTCCCCGTGAGGAAGCCAAACTCTATAACCCATCTCTCTCTCATCTCCATATTTCATGAAGATGCCCTTGATGGATTTCATGTCTAGTTTTGTCCTTTGTTCTACATGTTCATGCACAAAGGCATCACAACCAAAGACATGCAAATGGTCATATGAAGCAAGTTTGCCAGCACCAAACCTTTTCAGGAATGCCATTCTTCAATGCATGATTGGGAGGGTAATTGCCAACATGAACTGCAATTTTAAGAGCCTCTCCCCAAAACTATTGCGGGAGATTAACTGTGAACAACATGCATCCGAATCTCTCACAAAGTGTGCGATTAAATCTTTCAGCCACGCCATTTGATGTAGGATTATAAGGGGTTGTCAATTCCCTCTTAATGCCATGCGTCTCACAAAACTTGTTAAATTTATTTGAGACATACTCACCCCCATTATCTGTTCTTATGGCTTTCAACTTAAGCCTTGTCTGTTTGGTAACAAAATCATGAAACTTTTTAAAAGCATCCAATATGTACTTTTTGATTTTAAGTACATACACCCATGACTTTCTACTGAAATCATCAATGAAAGTAACAAAGTACCATGCACTCCTATACAAATTAATAGCCATAATGCACACATAAGAGTGTACTAAGTCAAGAGCATTAGACTTCTTAATGACACCAGAGTAATAAGGAGACTTCACATGTTTTTCATATAAGCAATCATTAAAAAATTCGAGACCAGAGCCTTTTACATCAAATCTCCCTAAAGAGGAGAGAACCTGAAGGCCTTTCTAGCTCATATGACCACGCCTTTTGTGCCAAAGCTCCATCTCTGAATGGACTTCAGCCATAGCCAAGAACTTGCCAGATAATGCTTTACAATGCAAGTAATATAAAGTCCTCCTTTTGTTGCCTTTAACAATCAACATAGAGCCCTTATGGACCTTCCAAGTTCAACCACGAAAATTAGTAAAATACCCTCTGGCATCAAGCTGCCGAATTGATAGTGGAATTTTCTTTATGCCATGTAAAAATCTAACATCTTGCAAAATCAGCTCTTGGCCATTTCCACAGGCCAAGTGAATGCCAAGTGAATGGTGCCAACACCCTTTATCTCACGTGTATAGTTATTACCCAAGTAAACCTTGCCTAGGCAACCTGCAGTGTACTCAGAAAATGACTCCAAAGAGGGGGTAACATGAAAAGAGGCATCCCTGTCCACTATCCATGATTGTGACAGCCCATCATGAGTTGAAAGTAAGACACAAATTACCTCCTTTTTGGTGATGTGCATATCACTTGCTGCCATAATATCTACATCATCACATGAGGCTACAACAAGTATCTCTTCAATATCACGAAGCTCTTAAATGACCACACTAGATGCAACACTTGGATTTGCAACCTCTTTTGAGGAAGAGCTATCATCATCTTTCTTATCATCCTTCTTTTTCTTACCCTGTTGTTTTTTTCTTTCTTGCTCTTTCTTGAAGTACCGACAATCGAGATTTTTATGCCCTTTACACCCACACTTAAATCATGTGACATCTTGCTGTTTGCTCTTGCTTTTTGTTGAGAAATGTGCAATCACATCCACCATAGCCTCTTTGTTTGGAACAAATAGGGGAAGAAATAGATTGCAAATAAAGCCTTAGACTAGGTCTTGTATGCATGGTTTATTAAAACCACAGTTGGTGAATACCATGGTCACTTTCCACCTTTCTCCACCTACCAATACCACCTACTGTAAGCCTATAAAAGGCACTATTCCCACACTCATTCCATCAGTTATTATCATTTAGTTATACTTGCATTATGCTTGGATAATATTAGTTGTTCTTCTTTGTTAATGCCTTTGCCTCATTATGATTGTCTATTTGCTCATTAATAATACTCCATAGCATGCATTCTCAATATTTTAACATGGTATCAGAGTGGGTTTTAAGTTAGTGAGTCATTAGGCAACTAATTGAGTCATTCCGGTTTGAATTTCTGGCTCCCTCCACTTTTCCATCAATCTCTCATCTACCTCCATAGCTGTCGACTTTCAGTGGAGGGCTTGAATCTCTCAAAGCAGGCCCTTTCAGCTTGTGCTTTCTTATGGACAAATCTTCTTTGAATTATGACGATCCTCCCTATCATCTCAAAGCTTGACATTGTAAAATTATCAACCCCAGCATTGTGTTTTTTTCAGCCTGCTGCCTGTCTGCGCCTATATCCTTGTCGTACACGTTGCATGCAGCACGTGCGTCCTACAATCTTGATAGGAATCATTGAGCTTTAGAAGCTTACTATGTAAGCTATCTCCCCATGAAATATTTTGACATGTAATCGCATGTACGCACTCCAAAAGTGGAAAAACCGGTTGGGTATGGTAACCCTAATAACAGACTCCATAGTTAAGCTTCATCTCGCACTCACTCGAGTCCTCAAGTCTTTGCTACTGGGAATTAATCAGTCTTCAGCAACCACAACCTTATTTCAGCAAGCATTGAAGCAATTTACCAGCAAGGAGGGGAGATCTTGAAAAGATTCGCAAGCATTTCAAGAAGATATAAGCATAGTGTCCATTGACACTCATCTAGTGTTTTAGCACCTATGCTATCTAACACAATCAGCCTTTCCCTTGATCAAATCTGAGTGTTTTGTGCTACTCCAGCATCAAATCAAGGAGCGGAAGACTTGGACTTGCAAGACTTTGAAGATCCCAAGTGCAAAGGGCATACTAGTCACCAAAGCACCTAGTATCTCTTTGGTCAATCACAAGTGGTCAAGAAAAGAAACCAAGGGAAGCTGCACTTTATGTCGTATGGGATAAAAGTGATGATAAGGATCAAGCTATTATCAACCTCAAACTTGATGACAGGTATATCAATCATGTTGATGATTGTGAAACCTCTTATGCAACATGGGATCGATTAGAAACCTTGTTTGGAGCTCATTCAAAATCCTCCAAATATGGCTTACTGATTGATTTTTTTAGACTTGACATGCAAAGTAATACCTCACTTGCAACTCATTTGAATTATATGGAAAGCTTGTTGACACAACTTGCAGGGAATCAACTTGAAGATGGATGAGGACATTTGTATTGGAGTGCTTCTCAAGAGTCTTCCACCTGAGTTTGATAACGTGTCTACCACATTAATCAACATGCCGAAGCCAAAGCTTGTGGACATCAAAGCCTCTCTCTTGGAAGAGGAAAATAAGATCAAGAATAAGGGAGAAACAAGCATCCCAAGAGGAGACCAACAACTCCTCTATGTGAAAGGGAAGAATAGCGTAGTCTGTGACTTTTGTAAGAAAACTGGGCATATTGAGAAATTTTTCTCTTCTAAGAAAGGTCTCAAAGAGCATATCTTGCTACAATCATAGAAGATGAAGACAACATTGAAGAAGAAGGAGAAGAAGAACCCCAAGAAGAAAAGGATAGGACTCACTAGTCCCTCTTTTGTAGCTCATTTTTTGATAGACTTTTTAAAGTTTAAAATGTGGACTTGCCTAATGTTCCCACCATAAGCTTCTATAATGTTCCCACCATAAGCTTCTATAATCCTCATGTAACATTTGCACACGAAAGGATAGGACTCACTAGTCCCTCTTTTGTAGCTCATTTTTTGATAGACTTTTTAAAGTTTAAAATGTGGACTTACCTAATGTTCCCACCATAAGCTTCTATAATCCTCATGTAACATTTGCACACGACAGCCTCTACACACTTAGTGAGGCCTTGTATCAGCCTCTAGCTTTGTATGGTTGGTTTTTTCTCCATGTCTACACTTAGCAAGGTTCTACTCACGACAACCGCTGTATACTCAGTGTCTTTTCTAGTTGTGGTTGAGGAGGAGTGTTGGGAAATGTGCAATCACATCCACCATAGCCTCTTTGTTTGGAACAAACAAGGCAAATAAACAGACTGCAAATAAATCCTTAGACTAGGTCATGTATGCATGGTTTATTAAAACCACAGTTGGTGAATACCATGGTCATTTTCCACCTTTCTCCATCTACCAATACCAGCTAACTACTGTAAGCCTATAAAAGGTACTCATCCCCACACTCATTCCATTAGTCATTATTATCATTTAGTTGTAGTTGCATTATGCTTGGATAATATTAGTTGTTCTTCTTTGTCAATGCCTTTGCCTCATTATGATTGTCTATTTGCTCATCAGCGATGCTCCATAGCATGCATTCTCAGTATTTTAACATGGTATAAGAGTGGGTTTTAAGTTAGTGAGTCATTAGACCACTAATTGAGTCATTCGAGTTTGAATTCCTTGCTCCCTCCACAGGAATCTCTCACCTACCTGCATAGCTACCCACCTTCAATGGAGGGCTTGAATCTCTTAAAGCGGGCCATCTCATCTTGTGCTTTCTTCTGGACAAATCTTCTTTGACTCAACGTGCTCCTTCATGCCATCTCAAAGCTTGACATTATCAACTATCAACCCCGGCATTGCGTTTTTCTCGGCTCGCTGCCTCTGTATCCTTATCGTACACTGCATGTAGCCGGTACGCACTACAATCTTGATAGGAATCATAGGGCTTTAAAAACTTACTATGTAAGTTATCTCCCCATGAAATATTTTGGCATGTAATCGCATGTACGTGCTGCAACAATGGAAAAATCAGTCGGGTCTGGTAACCCTAATAATAGACTCCATAGCTAAGCTTCATCTCCCACTTTATTCTATTACTCAATGGAGTCATCAAGTCTTTGCTACTGGGAAGCACTTAGTCTTAAGCAACCACAGAAGATATAAGCATAGTGTCCATTGACACTCATCTAGTGTTTTAGCACCAATGTTATCTAACACAATCAGCCTTGCCCTTGATCAAATCTGAGTTTTTTGTGCTACTCCAATATCAAATCAAGGAGGGGAAGACTCGGACTTGCAAGACTTTGAAGATCCCAAGTGCAATGGGCATAGTAGTCACCAAATCACCTAGTATCTCTTGATACTAATCACCGAGTGCTTCCTGGCACTTGTGCTCAACTGAAATTTGAATTGTTTGAAGCTAATTTACTGCTGACCTTGAAATCTCAACATGGGACGGGACTCACTGACATCCCA
This sequence comes from Lygodium microphyllum, assembly GCF_053477565.2. NCBI lineage: Eukaryota > Viridiplantae > Streptophyta > Polypodiopsida > Schizaeales > Lygodiaceae > Lygodium > Lygodium microphyllum. The sequence continues at coordinate 155,482,729 of NC_141136.1, read as the reverse complement.
ATTCAATGGTGTTGGATTCCATACGTGACAAACTAGGATCAAACCGATCCTAATGAAGAAAGGCTTGTGGTGAATCATGAGTGGTCAAGAGAAGAAACCAAGGAAAACTGTAGTTTCACTCGTATGATGGGATAAAAATGATGATAAGGTTGAAGCTATTATCAAGCTCGAACATGATGATAGCTATATTCATCATGTCGATGATTGTGAAACCTCTTACATGTGACATGGGATCGATTAGAAACCTTGTTTGGAGCTCATTCAAAATCCTCCAAATATGGCTTACTAATTGAATTTTTTAGACTTGACATGCAAAGTAATACCTCACTTGCAACTCCTTTGAATTATATGGAAAGCTTGTTGACACAACTTGCAGGAATCAACTTGAAGATGGATGAAGACATTTACATTTTAGTGCTTCTCAAGAGTCTTCCACCTGAGTTTGATAACGTGTCTACCACATTAATCAACATGGAAAAAGCCGAAACTTGTGGACATCAAAGCCTCTCTCTTGGAAGAGGAAAAGAAGATCAAGAACAAGGGAGAAACAAGCATCCCAAGAGGAGACCAACAACTCCTCTATGTGAAAGCGAAGAAGAGGGTAGTCTTTAACTTTTGTAAGAAAACTAGGCATATTGAGAAATTTTGCTATGCTGAGAAAAGGTCTCACAAAGCATATCTTGCTACAATCAAAGAAGATGAAGACAACATTGAAGAAGAAGGAGAGGAAGAACCCCTAGAACAAAAGGATAGGACTCACTAGTCCCTCTTTTGTAGCTCATTTTCTGATAGAATTTTTTAAGTTTAAAATGTGGACTTGCCTAATGTTCCCACCATAAGCTCCTATACTCCTCATGTAACCTCTACACACTATAGCCTCTACACACTTAGTGAGGCCTTGTAACAGCCTCTAGCTTTGTATGGTTGGTTTTTTTTCCATGTCTACACTTAGCAAGGTTCTACTCACGACAGCCATTGTATACTCAGTGGCTTTTTTGGTTGTGATTGAGGAGGGGTGTTGAGAAATGTGCAATCACATCCACCATACTCTTTGTTTGGAACAAACAAGGCAAAGAAGCAGACTACAAATAAAGCCTTAGACTAGGTCATGTATGCATGGTTTATTAAAACCACAGTTGGTGAATACGAGGGGCACTTTCCACCTTTCTCCACCTACCAATACCACCTACTGAAAGCCTATAAAAGAGAATCATCCCCACACTTATTCCATAAGTCATTATTATTATTTAGTTGTACTTGCATTATGCTTCGATAATATTAATTGTTCTTCTTTGTAAATGCCTTTGCCTCATTATGATTGTCTATTTGCTCATTAGTGATCCTCCATAGCATGCATTCTCAAAATTTTAACGTGGTATAAGAGCGGGTTTTAAGTTAGTTAGTCATTAGACCACTAATTGAGTCATTCAAGTTTGAATTCCTTGCTCTCTCCACATGAATCGCTCACCTACCCCCATAGCTATCCACCTTCAGTGGAGGTCTTGAATCTCTCAAAGAGGGCCATTTCAACTCATGCTTTCTTCTGGACAAATCTTTTCTGACTCGCGGCGCTCCTCCATGTCATCTCAAAGCTTGACATTGTCAAACTATCAATCCTGGCATTGCATTTCTTTCAGCCCGCTGCGTGTCTACGCGTGCATCCATGTCTTACATTGCATGCAGCCCATGTGCCCTACAATTTGGATGGAAATCATGGGGCTTTGGAAGCTTACTATGTAAGCTATCTCCCCATGAAGTATTTTGTCATGTAATCACTTCTACGCACTGCAATAGTGGAAAAACCAGTTGGGTCTGGTAACCCTAATAACATACTCCATAGCTAAGCTTCATCTCCCACTATATTCTCTCACTCATTGAAGTCCTCAAGTGTTTGCTACTGGGAATTACTGAGTCTTCAGCAACCACAACATTATTGCAGCAAGCATTGAAGTAATTTACTAGCACGGAGGGGAGATCTTGACAAGATTCGCAAGCATTTAGAGAATATACAAGCATAATGTCCATTGACACTCATCTAGTGTTTTAGCACTTACGTTATTTAACACAATCAGCCCTTCCCTTGATCAAATATGAGTTTTTTGTGCTACTCCAGCATCAAATCAAGGAGGGGAAGACTCCGACTTGCAAGTCTTTAAAGATCCCAAGTGCAAAGGACATACTAGTTACCAAATCACCTAGTATCTCTTGATACTAATCATCGAGTGCTTCTTGGCACTTGTGCTCAATTGAAATTTGAATTGTTTGAAGCTGATTTGCTATTGACCTTGCAATCTCAACATGCGCAAGGACTCATCGACATCCCAATTCAATGGTGTTGGATTCCATACATGGCAAAGTAGGATCAAATTGATCTTAATGAAGAAAGGCTTGTGGTCAATCACAAGTGGTCAAGATAAGAAACCAAGGGAAGATGTAGTTTTACTTGTATGATGGAATAAAAATGATGATAAGGCTCAAGCTATTATCAAGTTCGATCTTGATAACAACTATATTCATAATGTTGATGATTGTGAAACCTCTTACGTGACATGGGATCGATTAGAAACCTTGTTTGGAGCTCATTCAAAATCCTCCAAATATGGCTTACTAATTGAATTGTTTAGACTTGATACTTGATATGTAAAGTAATACCTCACTTGCAACTCATTTGAATTATATGGAAAGATGGTTGACACAACTTGCAGGAATCAACTTGAAGATGGATGAAGACATTTGCATTGGAATGCTTCTCAAGAGTCTTCCACCTGAGTTTGATAATGTGTCTACCACATTAATCAACATGCCAAAGCCGAAACTTGTGGACATCAAAGCCTCTCTCCTGGAAGAGGAAAAGAAGATCAAGAACAAGGGAGAAGCAAGCATCCCAAGAGGAGACCAACAACTCCTCTATGTGAAAGGGAAGAAGAGTGTAGTCTTTGACATTTGTAAGAAAATTGGGCATATTGAGAAATTTTGCTATGCTAAGAAAATGTCTCAAAGAGCATATCTTGCTACAGTCAAAGAAGATGAAGAAAACATTGAAGAAGAAGGAGAAGAAGAACCCCAAGAACAGAAGGATATGACTCACCAGTCCCTCTTTTGAAGTGCATTTTTCGATAGAATTTTTTAAGTTTAAAATGTGGACTTGCTTAATGTTCCCACCATAAGCTCCTATACGAAGGAGAAGAAGAACCCCAAGAAGAAAAGGATATGACTCACCAGTCCCTATTTTGAAGTGCATTTTTTTATAGACTTTTTTAAGTTTAAAATGTGGACTTGCCTAATAATCCCACCATAAGCTCCTATACTCCTCATGTAACCTCTGCACACTACAGCCTCTGCACACTTAGTGAGGCCTTGTAATAGCCTTTAGCTTTGTATGGTTGGTTTTTTTTCCATGTCTACACTTAGCAAGGTTCTACTCATGACAGCCGCTGTATACTCAGTGTCGTTTCTGGTTGTGATTGAGGAGGGGTGTTGAGAAATGTGCAATCACATCCACCATAGCCTCTTTGTTTGGAACAAATAAGGCAAAGGAACTGACTGCAAATAAAGCCTTAGACTAGGTCATGTATGCATGATTTATTAAAACCACAGTTGGTGAATATCATGGTCACTTTCCACCTTTCTCCACCTACCAATACCACCTATTGTAAGCCTATAAAAGGCACTCATCGCCACACTCATTCCATTAGTTATTATTATCATTTAGTTGTAGTTGCATTATGCTTGGATAATATAAGTTGTTCTTATTTGTCAATGCCTTTTTCCTCATTATGACTGTCTATTTGCTCATTAGTGATCCTTCGTAGCATGCATTCTCAATTTTTTAACATGGTATCAGAGAGCGACTTTTAAGTTAGTGAGTCATTAGGCCACTAATTGAGTCATTTGAGTTTGGATTCGTGCCTCCCTCAACTTTTCCATGAATCTCTCACCTACCTGCATAGCTACCCACCTTTAGGTGGAGGACTTGAATCTCTCAAAGCTGGCCATTTCAGCTTGTGCTTTCTTCTAGATAAATCTTGTGTGACTTAGGGCACTCCTCCCTGCCATCTCAAAGCTTGACATTGTCAAATTATCAACCCTGGGATTGCATTATTTTCAACCTGCTGCTTGTGTCCGCCTGTATCCCTGTCGTACGCTACATGCAGTCCATGCGCCCTACAATCTTGATGGGAATCTTGGGGCTTTAGAAGCTTACTATGTAAGCCATCTCCCCATGAAACATTTTGGTATGTAATCGCTTGTACGCGTTGCAATAGTGGAAAAACGAGTCGGGTCTGGTAACCCTAATCACAGACTCCATAGCTATGCTTCATCTCCCACTTTATTCTCTCACTCACTCGAGTCCTCAAGTCTATGGTACTGAGAATTACTTAGTGTTCATCAACCACAACCTTATTGCAGCAAGCATTATAGTAATTTACGAGCAAGGAGGGGAGATCTTGACAAGATTCACAAGCATTTCAAGAAGATACAAGCAGAGTGTCCATTGATACTCATCTACTGTTTTAGCACTTATGTTATCTAACACAATCAGCCATTCCCTTGATCAAATCTGAGTTTTTTGTGCTACTCCAGCATCAAATAAAGGAGGGGAAGACTCGGACTTGCAAGACTTTGAAGATCCTAAGTGCAAAGGGCGTACTCGTCACCAAATCACCTAGATCCTGATGAAGAAAGGCTTGTGGTAAATCACAAGTGGTCAAGAGAGGAAACCAAGGGAAGTTGCACTTTATGTCATATGGGATAGAAATGATGATAAGGCTCAAGCTATTATCAACCTCAAACTTGATGACAACTATATTAATCATGTTGATGATTGTGAAACCTCTTACATGACATGGGATCGATTAGAAACCTTGTTTGGAGCTCATTCAAAATCCTCCAAATATGGCTTACTGATTGAATTTTTTAGACTTGACATGCAAAGTAATACCTCACTTGCAACTCATTTGAATTATATGAAAAGCTTGTTGACACAACTTGTAGGAATCAACTTGAAGATGGATGAGGACATTTGTATTGGAGTGCTTCTCAAGAGTCTTCCACTTGAGTTTGATAACGTGTCTACCACATTAATCAACATGCCAAAGCAAAAACTTGTGGACATCAAAGCCTCTCTCTTGGAAGAGGAAAAGAAGATCAAGAACAAGGGAGGAACAAGCATCCCAAGAGGAGACCAACAACTCCTCTATGTGAAAGGGAAGGAGAGCGTAGTCTGTGACTTTTGTAAGAAAACTAGGCATATTGAGAAATTTGGTTGTGCTAAGAAAAGGTCTCAAAGAGCATATCTTTCTACAATAAAAGAAGATGAAGAAAACATTGAAGAAGAAGGAGAGGAAGAACCCTAAGAACAAAAGGATATGACTCACCAGTCCCTCTTTTGTAGCTCATTTTTTGATAGACATTTTTAAGTTTAAAATGTGGACTTGCCTAATGTTCCCACCATAAGCTCCTATACTCCTCATGTAACCTCTGCACACTACAACGTCTGCACACTTAGTGAGGCCTTGTAACAGCCTCTAGCTTTGTATGGTTGGTTGTTTTTCCATGTCTACACTTAGCGAGGTTCTACTCATGACAGCCTCTGTATACTCAGTGTCTTTTCTGGTTGTGATTGAGGAGGGGTGTTGAGAAATGTGCAATCACATCCACCATAGCCTCTTTGTTTGGAACAAACAAGGCAAAGAAACAGACTACAAATAAAGCCTTAGACTAGGTCATGTAGGCATGGTTTATTAAAACCACAGTGTGAGTACCATGGTCACTTTCCACCTTTCTACACCTACCAATACCACCTATTGTAAGCCTATAAAAGGAACTGATCCCCACACTCATTCCATAAGTTATTATTATCATTTTGTTGTACTTGCATTATTCTTGGATAATATTAGTTGTCCTTCTTTGTCAATGCTTTTTCCTCATTATGATTGTCTATTTTCTCATCAATGATCCTCCATAGCATGGATTCTCAATATTTTAATATGGTATCAGAGCGGTTTTAAGTTAGTGAGTCGTTAGGCCGCTAATTAAGTCATTCGAGTTTGAATTCCTCACTCCCTCCACATGAATCTCTCAGCTACTTGCATAGCTACCCACCTTCAGTGGAGGGCTTGAATCTCTCAAAGTAGGCCATTTTAGCTTGTGCTTTCTTCCGAAGAGATCTTCTTTGACTCAAGGCGCTCCTCCCTATCATCTCAAAGCTTGACATTGTTAACTATCGACCCTGGCATTGCGCTTTTTTCCAACCCGATGCTTGTTTGCGGCTATATCCCTATCATATGCTGCATGCAGCCCGTGCGTCCTACAATCTTGATGGGAATCATGGGGTTTTAGAAGCTTACTATGTAAGCTAAGTCCCCATGAAATATTTTGGCATGTAATCGCCTGTACGTGTTGCAACAATGGAAAAACCAGTCGGGTCTAGTAACCCTAATAACAGACTCCATAGCTATGCTTCATCTCCCACTATATTCTCTCACTCATTGAAGTCCTCAAGTGTTTGCTACTGGGAATTACTGAGTCTTCAACAACCACAACATTATTGCAGCAATCATTGAAGTAATTTACTAGCATGGAGGGGAGATCTTGACAAGATTCGCAAGCATTTCAAGAAGATACAAGCATAGTGTCCATTGACACTTATCTAGTGTTTTAGCACTTATGTTATCTAACACAATCAGCCCTACCCTTGATCAAATCTGAGTTGTTTGTGCTACTCCAGCATCAAATCAAGGAGGGGTAGACTCGGAGTTACAAGACTTTGAAGATCCCAAGTGCGAAGGGTATGCTAGTCACCAAATCACCTAGTATCTCTTGATGCTAATCATCGAGTGCTTCTTGGCACTTGTGCTCAACTGAAATTTGAATGGTTTGAAGCTGATTTATTGTTGACCTTGAAATATCAACATGGGAAAGGACTCACCGACATCCTAATTCAATGGTGTTGGATTCCATACATGGCAAACTAGGATCAAACCGATCCTAATGAAGAAAGGCTTGTGGTCAATCATGAGTGGTCAAGAGGAGAAACCAAGGGAAACAGCAGTTTCACTCGTATGATGGGATAAAAATGGTGATAAGGTTGAAGCTATTATCAAGCTTGAACTTGATGACAGCTGTATTCATCATGTCGATGATTGTGAAACCTCTTATGCGACATGGGATCGATTAGAAACCTTGTTTGGAGCTCATTCAAAATCCTCCAAATATGACTTACTAATTGAATTTTTTAGACTTGACATGCAAAGTAATACCTCACTTGCAACTCCTTTGAATTATATGGAAAGCTTGTTCACACAACTTGCAGGAATCAACTTGAAGATGGATGAAGACATTTACATTTTAGTGCTTCTCAAGAGTCTTCCACCTGAGTTTGATAACGTGTCTACCACATTAATCAACATGGAAAAAGCCAAAACTTGTGGACATCAAAGCCTCTCTCTTGGAAGAGGAAAAGAAGATCAAGAACAAGGGAGAAACAAGCATCCCAAGAGGAGACCAACAACTCCTCTATGTGAAAGCGAAGAAGAGGGTAGTCTTTAACTTTTGTAAGAAAACTAGGCATATTGAGAAATTTTGCTATGCTAAGAAAAGGTCTCACAAAGCATATCTTGCTACAATCAAAGAAGATGAAGACAACATTGAAGAAGAAGGAGAGGAAGAACCCCTAGAACAAAAGGATAGGACTCACCAGTCCCTCTTTTGTAGCTCATTTTCTGATAGACTTTTTTAAGTTTAAAATGTGGACTTGCCTAATGTTCCCACCATAAGCTCCTATACTCCTCATGTAACCTCTACACACTATAGCCTCTACACACTTAGTGAGGCCTTGTAACAGCCTCTAGCTTTGTATGGTTGGTTTTTTTTCCATGTCTACACTTAGCAAGGTTCTACTCACGACAGCCGTTGTATACTCAGTGACTTTTTTGGTTGTGATTGAGGAGGGGTGTTGAGAAACGTGCAATCACATCCACCATAGCCTCTTTGTTTGGAACAAACAAGGCAAAGAAGCAGACTGCAAATAAAGTCTTAGACTAGGTCATGTATGCATGGTTTATTAAAACCACAATTGGTGAATACCACGGTCACTTTCCACCTTTCTCCACCTACCAATACCATGTACTATAAGCCTATAAAAGGCACTGAGAAGGATCGAAGCTTGCACGCGAGAGCTATGACGGAAGAGCAAGAGCAAGAAAAAAGAGACAAGAAATGGGAACTTCAACAGTCACAATGTGTGATCGGGCAAACTGTCACTAAAACAATAAAGAATAAAGTGATGGTGATGGACGCCCGCCACATGTAGTGTGCAGTGGCGGTGACTGTCAGTGTAGTAATACACGAGCGGCTAGGCAGAGGCACCTTTACCCCAACAACCTCCCACTTAAAGGCGAATCTGCCCTAGTGAGGAGTGAAAAGGAAAAAGAAAAAAGATAGTACAACATGTACAACAGGATGAGGAAGGACGTCATCTCATCCGATGCCAATCAACCTCCTGAGGAAGGCAAAGCGCTCTGTAGAGAAGCTTTTCGTGAGCAGATTTGCAGGATTGTGGTCGGTTGAGATCTTGACAAGGTCAAGAGACTTGTCCTCAATGATCCCACGTATGAAGTGATACCTCACCTCAATATGTTTCGTCTTCGTATGGAAGAACGGATTCTTGGCTAACTGAATAGTACTCATAGAATCCGAATGCAGTGTAGGAATAGCATCAATACCAAGGATAGCAACCAAATGACCCAACCAAAATGCCTCTTTCCAAGCCTCAGTGGCTGCAACATACTCGGCCTCTGTAGTAGAAAGGGCCGAGCATATCTGCACCCTGGACATCCAAGAAACAGCACCTCCAGCATAGGTGAATACGTAGCCGGAAGTGGACTTCCTACTATCTGCATGTCCTGCATAATCAGAGTCAGTATACCCCACGACTCCTGTATCCTGGCTGCTATAGCATATGCACATATTTGCAGTGCCTTTCAGGTACCTCATGATACCCTTCACAGCATCCCAATGCTTCTTGCCAGGTGTAGCCATATAGCATGCCACAACACCAACTGCAAAGGCAATATCTAGACGAGTGACTATCATGGCATACATAAGATTTTCCACTGCGGATGCATAGGGAATCTTGGCCATCTTGGACCTCTACTCATCTATCTTCCGACAATTAGCCTGCAATACCTTGACATAAGAAGGCAATGGACAGCCAATAGGCTTTACGTCCTGCATGCAGAAGCGCTCAAGGACTTTATGAATGTACTCCCTCTGTGACAAGTAGAGGAGTCCCTGATGCCTGTCACGTCTAATGCGCATACCAAGTATGTGAGAGGCCTGTCCTAGATCTTTCATCTCAAAGCTCTTCTTGAGCTGAGCCTTAAGAGCATCTAGCTCATCATGAGCTTTCCTTGCTATCAGCATATCATCCACATAGAGTACCAAAATCAATAAAGAATAACCATGGGCTTTGTTCGTGTAAAGGCATGGATCCATAGCACTCCCATTGTAGCCCTGTGACTGCATAAAGGCATGAAACTTATGATACCACTCCCTAGGTGCCTGTTTCAAGCCATAAACACTTTTCTTCAATTTGCACACTAGGTGCTCCCTGCTAGGTTCTGCAAAGCCCTTAGGCTGCTCCATATAAATCTTATCATGCAAGTCCCCATGTAAGAAAGTCGTCTTGACATCCATCTGGTATAAATCCAAGTCAAGCTGAGCAACCAAAGGCAAGAGTAAGCGCAGGGTGGTCATCTTAACCATAGGAGAAAAGTCCTCATCAAAGTCCACACCATGCTCTTGCTTAACACACTTTGCTACCAATCTAGCCTTGTATGCCGGCTTGGGATGTCCAGGGGTACTTTTTAGCTTGTACACCCACTTGCATGGCAAAGCTTTCTTGCCCTCAGGCAAGGAAACCAAATCCCAAGTCTCATTCTTATGCAAGGAGTCTATCTCAGACTACATAGCCCTCTCCTAGGAGTGACTGTCACCCCTGCGCATAGCCTTATCATAAGTGAAAGGCTCTCCTGCATCTGTAACCAAGACATAATGTATCGAGGGCTAAAATCTATCAGGTGGACATCTGTCTCTAGCAGACCGTCGGCAAGCTTTATTGCCTGCCTAGCTCCCTGTCCAACACCCTGACCGTGAGCATCTACTGCAGCTGTAGGCTGTCCAACTGGTTGTGCGGGAGCTCTCAGCTCCTCCTGAAATATGACCTTGCGGATCTCAACAACTCTCTCAGGCTATCGATGCATCTTGTCTTCATGGAAGACTACATCGTGACTACAGATGGCTTTCCGCGCCTGTTGATCCCAGAGACGGTAACCCATCTCGTCTGCATCCCCATGATCAAGGAAAATGCATTTGACACTTTTAGGATCCAGCTTACTTCTCTTGTCCCTGGGCACATGGCAAAATGCCTCACATCTAAAGACACGGAGATGCGCATAAGAGGGAGGTTTTCTAGTCCATACCTCCTCTACAACCTGGAAATTCAAACCACTAGAAGGTGACCTGTTTGTGATATGCACAGCTGTACTAACTACCTCAGCCCAAAAGCTCTGTGTGGTAGGCCTGCATGGCTAAGCATACTGCGTACACGCTCTTGGATGGTTCTATTCATATGCTTAGCCAAACCATTCTAGGGGGGGTGTAGGGGGTGGTCAACTGACGCTTAATACCCCTCTCATCACATAATTGCTCAAAAGCACGTGAGACATACTCACCCCCATTATTTTTCCTTAGGCATTTTAGCCTATACACAGACTGGTTCTCAACCAATGCAAGCCATCTCTGAAACATAGCCAAGACATCGGATTTTAGCTTAATGGGATAAGCCCAAACTTTCCGTGAAAAATCATCTATGAAAGTAACAAAATACTTTGCACCACCCATAGAGTGACAAGGCATGGGCCCACATGCATTTGAATGTACCAATGCCAAGGGCTCACTCATGCGTGGCCTACCAGACTTCTTATGCGTAGACCTAGTCTGCCTGTGTAAAGACAATGCTCAAATGAATCAAAACATGCATAATCAAGGGGCTGTAAGTACTGCAAACTAGAAAGCATTTTCATTCCCTTCAAAGACATATGCCCAAACGGGCATGCCAAAGAGATACATGTGGGATAGAACCCACAGACAAAACATGATCAAGGGAATAAGCGGATACAATCAAGGGATAGAGGCTGCCAGCCTTGGCATCTCTCGCAATCACAAGTCTGCCACGAGTGTTCTTCAATGCATAGTCTCCAAAAGATATATGATAACCTGCGTCATCAAGCTGTCTAGCTGACATGAGACTGCGTGTCAAAGCAAGTACATGATGTACATCCTACATAACAAAACTGCTGCCAGAAGGAAATTGCAGCCTAACATCACCAATGGCCACAATATCAAGAGAGCTATCATCACCCAAGTGCACAGAACCCGAAACAATACGGTATGAATGAAACCACTCTCGGCAAGGTGTTACATGAAAGGACGCACCTGAGTCCAAGAGCCAACACTTTGCATACGTAGAGTGTATCTCTGCATCTGCAAAGCACTAGAAGAAGTTGCAAGGATATAATCATCATCAACATCATCAGGCTGCATAACATTGATCTCTTCAATTTTAACACTGGACTTTGCACGCACTATGCTGCGATCAGAAGACTTATCCTACACTTTGTCTTTCCCCTTATCTTTGCGCCTTCTTCATTGTGCAGTTCAAGGCATTTTGGCCTAATATGGCATTTTTTCCACAATGGTAACAAGTAACATCTGCATTTCAGCCACTAGATTTGCTACGTGACTTCCCATGAGACTTGGACCGAGATTTCTGAGAATCCCGTCCATGGCCACTACCACTGCTATGCTTTCCATATCCATCATTCCTGTCTCTAACTGTCATAGCATGCGACACACGAGAGGCATCTAAATTCTCATGGTTAACCTCTTCCTGCAGTAGAAGAGCACTCTCAACATTAGATAATTTCAAGGTAGCAGTAGAGGCTCACAATACAGTGCAGAATACATCCCATGACTCATTAAGAGTACCAAGCAAGAAAAGAGGAGTGACATCCTCTGCAAAAGTGATGTCCTATGAAGTCAAGTTCTTGAGTATAGCATGGAACTGGCTCAAGTGAGCAGACATAGTCACATTCTCCTTCATGCGCAGATCCATAAGCTGCTTCAGCCAATACATCTGACTTGCTGGACTTTTCTTGTCATAGAGATTCTTGATTTTATTCCACAATTGCCATGCACTCTGTTCTTCCTCAAATACACTATAATGAACCTGTTCTGTGAGAGATAATATAATAGTGGACTTGCATAACTCATTAAGCTCAAGCGATTCCTCATCTGGCATAGTTGCAGGCAGATGCCCGCTCAACCTCAATGGTTTGATCTGCGATTTCTACATCAATACCTGCCAAATATGGCTCTTCCAATAAGAGTAATTTGTACCATCAAGCTTAGTGATGTTGAAAATAGCATGATCAGTGGATGAACTCACCATAATGCAGGCTGAAGACTGCAAATAGTTCAAAACTGCTTGCTGTTTACTATAGAAAATGACCAAAAAATCACCAAAATCGAGAGAAAATGGCGAGGAAAGTGTAAGCAAAGCTATTGCCCACCAAGTACTAAGTGAAAGTACATGATTTCAAAATATTTCAGCATGAAAAATCCATGTCAGTCCGGAGTTATATGCTTGCTGTAATAAATGACAGCAGGGTACTGTGAGAGTCAATTGCGAACCAAATCACTACACCAAGTCAATAAATGACAACCAAGACATGACCAGCCATAAACGGGCATAAATCAACACTAAACAATTATCAAAACCTTGAGCAAACACCCAAATATGTCACCAAAGCTTCCGTCAGTGAGTAGGCATACCCTTTGGACAGTAGGGCAAAGTGTACATAACACTAGCAAGACTTGACACCAGTAGGTGTATTCTCACAAGAGTGAAAAGCCCAAGCTCAGGTCAAAAGAAACTCCAAGATATCAGTGCATGAACCATGCAACATTTAAGTGTAAGAGATCCCAAAGTCTCAAGTATCTGCAAAATGCTCAAATAGTATAAACCTCCTGATCAATGTCGGTCAAGCATACAAGATGCTCCCACTGGCACAAAAGGCAGATAAACGAGCTTAACAGCTTAATCAAACCAAGTCAAAGTACCAAAGACAGGGAACCAAGACAATGCCTCAATAGCATCCCAAGAGCATGACGGCTACAAAGCAATTGTAGGTAGCATCCATGAGCAAGACATACATCCCAATAAAGATATCTGACAACCAAAATGACATGCAATACAAAATTTCAAAATAGCAAATGAGAATCCAAGCCAAGTCTTCAGAGAGCACTAAAGCTCAACAAGTACATGGTACACTGTGCCAAGACAAATGTATCAAGCCGTAGGCGTCGAGTAAGTATATACCCAAAGAGCATATAGCTGTCAAAGCACTGACCACTGTCAAGCATAGACCAATGTCAATAAGTGCGGGATGAAATAAGCTCAAGCTTCCAAAAGCATCCGGATCCAATGACAAGCTCGAAGTCGTCCCTCGATGATCAATACATCATAGCATAACCCAAGATATACACCCGGAACCAATAGGCATATGTCAAAGCATGAAAGATAGCTTCAACCCAAGAGTATTCAGCATGCATTTACTATTATAAACTGTGTATTTCCAGCCGCACAATCAGGCTAAAATCATAGCATGACATGTAGCTTCAATCCCCCAATCAATCGGGATATAATAGGCATCAAACTGGTTATGTAGTCATGCCCAAACAAGCATAGGCATAAAGTGTGAATGTAGCTTTAGCATCAAATGTTTATAGACTGTTTATAGTAGTCCTAAAACACTGTTTTCAGCCACCAAATCAATGCCTAATCTTAAAGGATCAATGCCAAGTATCAATACATGTGTAAAGAGCTTGAAATGGAGCCCAAAAGTGCTTAATGCCAAGCTGGAGCTGGAGCTGAAGTGGCTGAATGAAATCTGTCTAGAATCAAGCACATATTTGCGTGATGATGTTGCTTCTCCTGCTGGTCCACATGGCAGGTTTGGAGGGATTGGAGGGCTCAAACATGAGTCAAAGAGGCCTTGGAACAAGCCTCTAGCAGCCCACAACCAGTGGCAAAGAGATATGAAGATTGGAAGCTTCAATGGTGGCTACCCTGTTTACTTAGACCTATGGATTGAAATAAATATCTGAAATAGTGAAGCAATACCTCAATGTCAATGCTCCGATAGTGCCTCAATAGGCCGGGAAGAAGCTCGGGAAGCCGGGGAGTGACGGGAGCTCAAGAGAATGAGCTATGGATGCCGGGAAGGGGACCCAATGTGAGTGGGGAGTTGATGGGAAGCTGAGAATGCCGCGAGCCAAGCTCAAGAGTCGGAAAGTCGAGCTCTGATACCAGTTGAAAGGATCGAAGGATCAAAGCTTGCACGCGAGAGCTATGGCGGGAGAGCAAGAGCAAGAAAGAGAGAGACAAGAAATGGGAACTCCAACAGTCACAATGTGTGACCGGGCCTTCCTTTATTCAAACTGTCACTAAAAGAATAAAGTGACAGTGATGGGCGCCTGCCACATGTAGTGTGCAGTGGGGGTGACTGTCAGTGTAGTAATACACAGGCGGCTAGGCGAAGGCGACTTTACCCCCAACACCCCATGCTCATTCCATCAGTTATTATTATAATTTAGTTGTACTTGCATTATGCTTGGATAATATTAGTTGTTCTTCTTTGTCAATGCCTTTTTCCTCATTATGATTGTCTATTTGCTCATCAATGATCCTCCATAGCATGCATTCTCAATATTTTAACACTTTTGCCTTTACTAGCTGCATTACCCCTCTTTTCAAACTTGTCTCTTACATGGTAAGGTAAGCCATTGCTTTCACCACTGGACTTTCTTCTGACTTCTTCATTAAGGATTGAACCTCTAACACCATGAAAAGTCAAAGCGGGGTTGTTGCTAAGTGACACAACCAAAGATTCCCAGATGTCATGAAAAGTCACCAACAAGAAAATAACTTTCAATTTATCATCAAAAGCCGCCAAACTAGAGTCCTGGAATAATTGACTCAAAACTTCTGTGAAAGCACTCAAATGCTCAGATGCTGGCTTAGACTCATCCAACTCCATGTTCACAAGTTTATACATAAGATGCACTTGATTCACACAGGAGTTGTATTTTCATAAGTGTCCTTAGGATTTTTCCATATACCATAACCTGTATCTAGATGCTTGATGTCTGTAAGTACATCATCAGACACTGCCATCTTAATGTATGAAATGGCTTTCTTGTTAAGTCTAGCCCAATCCACATCTGTCATACCTCTAAGCTTAGTCTCCAAGATAGCATCTTCATAGTCCTTGAGAAACAAAATGCCTTGCATCCTATCCTTCCACAAGTCAAAGCCGGTGCCATCAAACCTCTTGATTTCAATGAGGGATTTAGTGTCACTATTGCTAGAAGCATTTGCAGCCATTTTTTAGCAATACACTAGAAATTCAATGCTACAATTTATAGTAGAAAAAATGAGTTGAATATTCAACTAATTTCAACTTAAATTTTCAGCAAATAATCGCAAGATTCAATCCAAGTACATGTACAATAGTAGAATGAATGACTTTCAGCAGTATGATTGCAATTTTAGTATACATAAATGCATACATCACTGCCAAGTAACTCCCACTTCAACAATATCACCAAAAATACATTTGCAACAATCCTAGATCTGTAAATGATCACTAAGACTGTTGCAACATGAATAATCAGTGATACATCAACTCAATGGGAGTTGTCTAACATGTGAATTGCAACATGTGTATTGCATACATATGTGCTCGTATCAACTTCTGATACACAAAAAACCAAGAAATCAATGCAATTTCTCCAAAATTGCACAAGTGGGAGATATAAATGCTCAAATCACTCTACTTATGGCAAGAAGATTGCTTTAACAATATTCCCAAAGTGCATTTCACACATTAACTGTTGGGGATAAAGGCACCTCCGCCTAGCCGCCCGTGTATTATTACATTGACAGTCACTGCCACTGCACATTGCAGGTGGTGGGCGCTTTTCATTGTCACTTTATTCTTTATTCTTTTAGTGACAGTTTGAATAAAGGAAGGCCCCATCACACATTGTGACAGTTGGAGTTTCCATTTCTTGTCTCTCTCTTTCTTGCTCTTGCTCTCCCGCCATAGCTCTCAAGTGCAAGCGTTGATCCTTCTCACCGTTCAACTGGTATCAGAGCACGGATTCCGACTCTTGAGCTTGGCTCATGGCATTCTTAGCTTCCCATCGACTCCCCACTCGTATTGGGTCTCCTTCCTGCAGCCATAGCTCATTCTCTTGAGCTCCTGTCACTCCTCGGCTTCCCGAGCTTCTTCCCGGCCTATTGAGGCACCATCAGGGCATTGACATTGAGGTATTGCTTCATTATTTCAGAGTTTTACTTCAGTCCATAGGTCTAGGTAAACGGTTTTCACAGGTTGTGGGCAGCCATAGCTCACACCTCTTAGAGCTTCCTTCACCTGGATCTTGCTTCCAGCCTATCAAGGCTTGCTGAGGCTTGGTGTAGGCCTTCTTTGGCCCCCATTTGTGCTCCCTTTGAGCCCCATTGTTGACACGTGGGATAGCAGACCCCCTTAGCCAGCTCACGTTTTTTTTGCGCATGTTTCAAAATCTAGCCCAAAAATCACTCTTTTTGTTATATCTCAGGCATTCGGAACCTGATTTAGGCAAGGTAAGAGTCTAAGTTGGGGTTTTGGCACGCTCCGGACATGATGGTGATGCCAAAATTGCGAGATTCTAATGAAACAATATTCTGCAACAGATTTCAGGTCTGAGACAACATGTATTTATATGCCTATGGCTTATGTGATGCTTCTACTGATGTCTATTGATACAGGATCACTTGTGGATGTTATGCCTCTTATGTGAGATGCATTTGGAGATGATTTAGCTCAGCCATTGAATTTTTTGAACAATCCCATATCTGTCCAAAATAGGGCAGCCACCTATTACTTTAATTTTATGCTTATAGGTCTTGGCATTTGATGCCCGATTATGCCCGGTTGGTGCCTATACATACGGGAATATATGCCTATGGTTTGTCTATGGATTTGAGCTTGGATTGAGCAATGATTTGCTCAGTTTATAGAGGTTATATGCTACTGGAAACTTCAAGACTGAAGCTATTTATGCTATAGTTGGGTCATGGCTATTGGTCACGAGGTGCTCCCGGCTACTCGGTATGATGTCATGATGTATTTGGACTATACTACATGTCTTGTTTATGCTCCGGAATGCTTTTGAGCTGAGATTAGATCTCAATTTGGGTTTGACCGTCATTTCTTTGCAGCTGGCATTTCATCTATGACATGGTTTATGCCTAGGCTACCCAGTACGGGTTATGATGTCTTGGTGAATGCTTTATGCTTTGGCTGTGGATGGCAGTTGTTTGAGCTCATCTCGACATTCATTTGAGTATTCCCTTGAGCAATTGGACATTGACTTGGATTTTTCTGTTATGACTTGGCTTTTTCCATTGCAACCTTGGATGATATTGAGGCATTGTCTTGGCTACCTATCTTTGGTACTTTGACTTGGTTTGCTTGAGCTATTGAGCTTGTTTATCTACCTTTTTGTGCCAGTGGGAGCATCTTGTATGCTTGACCGACATTGAGCAGGAGGTTTATGCTATTTGAGCATTTTGCAGATACTTGAGACTTTGGAATCTCTTAGACTTACATGTTGCATGATTCATGCACTGATATCTTAGAGTTGCTCTTGACCTGAGCTTCGGCTTTGCACTCTTGTGAGCATACACCTACTGGTGTCAGGTCTTGCCAGTGTTATGTATACTTTGCCCTACTGTCCCCACGGGGTGTGCCTACTTACTGATGGATGCTTTGGTGACACGTTTGGGTGTTTTCTCAGGGTCTTGATGATTGTTTGGTGTTGATTTATGCCCGTTTATGGCTGGTCATGTTTTGGTTGTCATTTATTGACTTGGTGCAGCGATTTGGTCAGAAATTGACTCTCACAGTACCTTGATGTCATTTATTACAGCAAGCATATAACTCCAGACTGACATGGATTTTTCATGCTAAAATATTCTTAAATGATGTACTTTCACTAGTACTTGGTGGGCAACAGCTTTGGTTACACTTTTCTCGCCATTTTCTCTCGATTTTGGTGATTTTTTGGTCATTTTCTACAGTAAACAGCAAGCAATTTTGAACTGTCTACAGTCTTCTAGCCTGCCTTATGGCGAGTTCGTCCACTGACCATGCTATTTTCAACATCACTAAGCTTGATGGTATGAATTACTCTTATTGGAAGAGCCAGATTTGATAGGAGTTGGTGTAAAACTTGCAGATCAAACCTTTGAGGTTAAGTGGGCATCCGCCTGCAACTATGCCAGTTGAGGAATGGCTTGAGCTTGATGAGTTATGCAAGTCCACTATTGTATTATTTGTCATAGAGGAGGTTCATTACAATGTATTTGAGGAAGAACAGAGTGCATGGCAGTTGTGGAATAAAATCAAGAATCTCTATGACAAGAAAAGTCCAGCAAGTCAGATGTATTGGCTGAAGCAGCTTATGGATCTGCGCATGAAGGAGAATGTGACTATGTCTGCTCACTTGAGCCAGTTCCATGCTATACTCAAGAACTTGACTTCATAGGACATCACTTTTGCAGAGGATGTCACTCCTCTTTTCTTGCTTGGTACTCTTAATGAGTCGTGGGATGTATTCTGCACTGTATTGTGAGCCTCTACTGCTACCTTGAAATTATCTGATGTTGAGAGTGCTCTTCTACTGCAGGAAGAGGTTAACCATAAGAATTTAGATGCCTCTCGTGTGTCGCATGCTATGACAGTTAGAGACATGAATGATGGATATGGAAAGCATAGCAGTGGTAGTGGCCATGGACGGGATTCTCAGAAATCTCGGTCCAAGTCTCATGGGAAGTCACGTAGCAAATCTAGTGGCAGGAATGCAGATGTTACTTGTTACCATTGTGGAAAAAATGTCATATTAGGCCAAAATGCCTTGAACTGCACAATGAAGAAGGCGCAAAGATAAGGGGAAAGACAAAGTGCAGGATAAGTCTTCTGATCGCAGCATAGTGCCTGCAAAGTCCAGTGTTAAAATTGAAGAGATCACTGTTATGCAGCCTGAGGATATTGATGATGATTATATCCTTGCAACTTCTTCTAGTGCTTCATAGTTAACAGAGATACAATCTATGTATGCACAATGTTGGTTCTTGGACTCAGGTGCGTCCTTTCATGTGACACCTTGCCGAGAGTGGTTTCATTCATACCGTACTGTTTCGGGTTCTGTGTGCTTGGGTGATGACAACTCTCTTGATATTGTGGGCATTGAAGATCACTCATGGCAGACTTGTGATTGTGAGAGGTGCCAAGGCTGGCAGCCTCTATCCCTTGATTGTATTTTCTTTTTCCCTTGATCATGTTTTTTCTATGGGCTCTAACCCACATGTATCTCTTTGGCATGCCCATTTGGGCCATATATCTTTGAAGGGAATGAAAATGCTTTTTGGTTTTCAGTACTTACCGCCCCTTGATTATGCATGTTTTGATTCATGTGAGCATTGTCTTGATGGCAGGCAGACTAGGTCTACGCATAAGAAGTCTGGTAGGCCACGCATGAGTGAGCCCTTGGCATTGGTACATTCGGATGTTTGTGGGCCCATGCCTTGTCAGGCTATGGGTGGTGCCAAGTATTTTGTTACTTTCATAGATGATTTTTCACGAAAAGTTTAGGCTTATCCCATTAAGTTGAAATTCGATGCCTTGGCTGTGTTTTAGAGATGGCTTGCATTGGTTGAGAACCAGTCTGGGTATAGGCTAAAATGCCTAAGGACAAATAATGGGGGTGAGTATGTCTCACGTGCTTTTTAGCAATTATGTGATGAGAGGGGTATTAAGTGTCAGTTGATCACCCCCTACACCCCCCCCAGAATGGTTTGGCTGAGCAGATGAATCGAACCATCCAGGAGTGTGTACGCAGTATGCTTAGCCATGCAGGCCTACCACAGAGCTTTTGGGTTGAGGCAGTTAGTACAATAGTGCAGGTCATAAACAGATCACCTTCTAGTGGTTTGAATTTCCAGGTTGCAGAGGAGGTATGGACTGGAAAACCTCCCTCTTATGCACATCTGCATGTCTTTGGATGTGAGGCATTTTGCCATGTCCCTAGGGATAAGAGAAGTAAGTTGGATCCTAAGAGTGTCAAATGCATTTTCCTTGGTTATGGGGATGCAGACGAGATGAGTTACCGTCTCTGGGATTCGCAAGTGTGGAAAGTAATCCGCAGTCATGATGTAGTCTTCCATGAAGACAAGATACATAGGTAGCCTGAGAGAGTTGTTGAGATCCGCAGGGTCATATTTCAGGAGGAGTCGAGAGCTCCTGCACAACCAGTTGCATAGCCTATAGCTGCAGCAAATGCTCATAATCAGGGTGTTGGATAGGCAGCTGGGCAGGCAACAAAGCCTGCCGTGAGACAGCCTACTAGAGACAGAGGTCCACCTGATAGATTTCAGCCCTTGATGCATTATGTCTTGGTTACAGATGTAGGAGAGCCTTTCACCTATGATGAGGCTATGCGTAGGGGTGATAGTCACTCCTAGGAGAGGGCTATGCAGTCTGAGATAGACTCCTTGCATAAGAATGAGACTTGGGATTTAGTTTCCTTGTTTGAGGGCAAGATGGCTTTGCCATGCAAGTGGTTGTACAAGCTGAAAAGTACACCTGGATATCCTACGCCGGCATACAAGGCTAGACTAGTAGCAAAGGGTTTTAAGCAGGAGCATGGTGTGGACTTTGATGAGGTCTTTTCTTCTGTGGTTAAGATGACCACCCTGTGCTTAGTCTTGGCTTTGGTTGCTCAGCTTGACTTGGATTTATACCAGATGGATGCTAAGAAGGCTTTCTTACATGGGGACTTGCATGATGAGATTTATATGGAGCAGCCTAAGGGCTTTGCAGAACCTGGCAGGAAGCACCTAGTGTGCAAATTGAAGAAAAGCCTTTGTGGCTTGAAACAGGCACCTAGGGAGTGGTATCATAAGTTTGATGCCTTTATGTAGTCACAAGGCTACAATAGGAGTGCTATGGATTCGTGTCTTTACATTAAGAAAGCCCGTGATGGTTCTTTATTGATTTTGGTACTCTATGTGGATGATATGCTAATAACAGAGAAAGCTCATGATGAGCTAGATGCTCTTAATGCTTAGCTCAAAAAGAGATTTGAGATGAAAGATCTGGGACTGGCCTCTCACATACTTGGTATGCGCATTAGATGTGACAGGCATCAGGGACTCCTCTACTTGTCATAGAGGGAGTACATTCATAAAGTCCTTGAGCGCTTCCGCATGTAGGACATAAAGCCTATTGACTGTCCATTGCCTTCTTATGTGAAGGTATCACAGGCTGATTGTTTGCAAATAGATGAGCACAGGGCCGAGATGGCCAAGATTCCCTATGCATCCGCAGTGGGCACTCTTAAGTATACCATGATCGCCACTCTTCCAGATATTGCCTTTGTAGTTGGTGTTGTGGCACGCTATATGGCTACACCTGGCAAGAAGCGTTGGGATGCCGTGAAGGGTATCATGAGGTACCTGAAGGGCACTACATATATGTGCATATGCTATGGCAACTAGGATATAGGAGTCATGGGGTACACTGATGCTGATTATGCAGGACATGCAGATAGTAGGAAGTCCACTTCTGGCTATGTATTCACCTATGCTGGAGGTGCTGTTTCTTGGATGTCCAAGGTGCAGAAATGCACGGCCCTTTCTACTACAGAGGTCGAGTATGTTGCAGCCATTGAGGCTTGCAAGGAGGCCATTTGGTTGGGTCGTTTGGTTGCTGACCTTGGTATTGATGCTATCCCTACACTACATTCGGATTCTATGAGTGCTATTCAGTTAGCCAAGAATCCGGTCTTCCATGCGAAGACGAAACACATTGAGGTGAGGTATCACTTCATACATGGGGTTGTTGAGGACAAGTCTGTTGATCTTGTCAAGATCTCGACTGACCAGAATCATGCAGGTTTGTTCACGAAAAGCCTCTCTACAGAGTGCTTTGCCTTCCTCAGGAGGTTTATGGGCCTGGGATGAGATGACGTCTTTCCTCATCCTGTTGTACATGTGTACATGTTGTACTGTCTTTTTCTTTTTCTTTTCAGTCCTTACTAGGGCAGATTCGCCTTTAAGTGGGAGGTTGTTGGGGGTAAAGGCGCCTTTGCCTAGCCGCCCGTGTATTATTACAGTGACAGTCATTGCCACTGAACATTTCAGGTGGCGAGCGCTCGTCACCGTCACTTTCTTCTTTAGTCTTTTAGTGATAGTTTGAATAAAGGAAGGCCCGGTCACACATTGTGACTATTGGAGTTCCCATTTCTTGTCTCTCTCTTTCTTGCTCTTGCTCTCTCGCCATAGCTCTCAAGTGCAAGCTTCGAATCGCCCGTCACCGTCACTTTATTCTTTATTCTTTTAGTGACAGTTTGAATAAAGGAAGGCCCGGTCACACATTGTCACTGTTGGAGTTCCCATTTCTTGTCTCTCTCTTTCTTGCTCTTGCTCTCCCGCCATAGCTCTCGAGTGCAAGCTTCGATCCTTCTCACCTTTCATTAACTTTGCCAAAATCCATAGGTTTCAGCAAAGCCCCAAAATTTCACTATTAAATCTATCCCAATTGCATTAATACATGTTCTTGAGAGCATAAAATGGAAAAATTTAGCAAAATTTCACAAAAATTTACAAAAGTCCCAAAATTTTCGGGTGCAAGTGTACACGAATGTCAGCCAATCTGAGTCAGTTGAACAAAATTTCACAAATACAGAAATAGCCCCAAATTTAATGTGTCCAAAGTTAAGAATTTTCACTCAAATGAGTAAAATTTCACTAAATTTGGCGAAATCCCTAGTTTAAATGCGCACAGTGTTTGTAATTTCTAACACAAATGTCAATTGGCAAGTACAACAGGTTTAAATTTGGGAAAAGCCCCAAATTTTTGGGCTGGATTTGCACAGATATGTAATTTGTGTTGCCACGCGTGAACCCCCGTCAAAGAGAATGGGTTAAGTGAGAAATTAAGGAAAAGTTTTGATTTCTTAAAAAAAAAATTGTTGGGTCCGTTGACCCTCTTGACTTACGTGACCACCTCTGGTCATCATTACATGCGTGAGTTGCTACCCAACTGGTATCCGTCCTGGTCGTTGCTGCATGCTGGCGTGTCCGTTCAACTGCATTCGCCTGGTCGCTGTCACCAGATCCATGCTAGCTGGACCTGTCGCCTTTTTGGTTGCCACGAACTTGCCACAAACTCCTGCCTGGTCCACGCCTGCACCAACTGTCACCACTGGTCACCTTGACGCTTAGTACTTGTTTGACACCTGATTCTCGTCCCCATTGCCCAATCGTCACTGGTTTGCCCCTCAAGTCAACCTATCAGCTGCGCCCTTGGTCTCAGAAGCATGCAAAACCTTGGGCTCTCATACCAGTTTGAAGGGGAGGGAGTGCGAGATAGAGGCATGAGCAACAGAGTTCAGAGTTAGAGAGAGTGAACGCATAGATAGATGTACCAGATCGTCATGGTACACAAAGAATGAAAGAATGTATTTATATGTTAGGGTACAATAAGGGTGTGTTTACACTAGTATGATTATATACACGGAGACGAAGGGACTTTATATCCAACAATGGGAATATTGATGTGTCTTTGTAGGCCATGGTGATATTGAATGATGGGATCTCATATTGAGTGGTGGGATCTCTTGGAGCTTTGTTTTAGCACCCATGAAAAATTGGAGCTCTTGAATCAATTAAGCATGTAAGTTGTTCTACAACAAGAATTGCAAGCATAATAAGTTATTGAATATAAATCTTGTAGATAAACATGCTTGTAGTTGAGTTTAACAGTCCTTGTATAGGAGCTTCACCTAAAGGTTTTAAAAATAAGTCTTAAGAAAATGCTTTTAGTAAGCCTTTGGGGAGGCTTCTTAACTAGTTCCCTTTTATGGGGTTATAATAATTGGAATGTACTTGGTATTAAACACAAATTCTTGGAAGATTATGTAAGCTTGTAGTTCATGTGAGGAAAGTGGACTTAACGTATGGTTGCCTGGGAGAACCTCAAATGGCCAAAGGAAAAAGAAAAATAAAAGCTTTAGCTTTGTGTTTAAAAGATTTATAGTAAAGCTTGATTGGTACTATCATTTTTCAAATGACAAGAGTTGGCTATGGTTAGTAGATGGAAGTGAGAGTGGTGGATAATGTGGTGGCTGTAGTTGATAGTGATAACTTGATGGAGATGCCTTGTTAGTTGGTATTTTGAAAGGGATGCCTCCTAGTGTACTCTTGTATAGTATAAGACTTTGTTGGTGGCATGACCAATGAATGGGATGAGTGGTGGTAGCAATGGATGATCAGATGTGATATGGACGAGGGATGCAAACATTGCCATGCTTATTATAGGCCTTTTTTAAAATTTGTTTTCTTTGAACTAGGGGACCAAGGGATGAATTTTAAATAGGACCTCCCTTCCTCTAAAAGTAAAATAAAACATGGCTGCTTAGTTACCAAGCTTTAACTAAGCTTAGTGCTTTAGAAAGGAAAACAACGGTGACACGAATCATGGCATATGGTTGCCATTTCTTGAAAACATTGATGGAGATGGGTGACATGATGATATTGTTGGCATCTACATTGGAGGTCATAATAACGAAGATGGGGCTATTAGTCACACAACAGTTGTTTTTGACGAAAGGCCTTGTATTAAAGCTTTTTATATTGTAACTTAGGCTACAATATAAAGCTTTGTAGCATTTCTTTTTTACAATTTTAATTTAGGAGGCTCTTTGTCCTCAGTCTAATCGTCAAAGATGGAGGAATAAACCGCCACTAGGACTATAGAGCCTGTAATGATTCTAGGAGTAAAAGTTGTTGACAACTCCGAGTGGATTTGAAGGGGGAAGAGTCTTGCTCAATGGATCACTATGCATAACTCTTATCCAACAATCAAAGAGATATCCCTTGATGTTGTTGATGATGGTCCTATGGATGGATGGATGTATGACATGAAGACCAATCACCTTGCTCTAATACCAATGTTATAGCCCTTCACCATACAATTGTAAATACTAATTGAAAATTGACAGAATAAAAATTGCACAATTAAGAAAATAGAGACCAAAACGTACAAGAAGATGGGTCACAATCTCCCCTGATATGTGGGTGAACTCCTCCCCCATAGATATATGTATGATTTATATTACTTTAGCCTTTTGTGCTTGAAAGCATCCTTTTTGGGCTTCTTGATTTCTTTGCTTGAATGCCATGGTTTTGGGCTAATCATTTCTAATTCCTATGTAATAAACATGTTCTAAGATTACTAAAATAATTGTCTAGTCCTTAAGCTCAATACAAAGGCTACACATAAACTAAATAATTTTGTACATGCATGCATACAATCATAAATAACTTTGCACACGCGCGCGCACGCATGCACGCATATATATATATATATATATATATATATATATATATATATATATATATATATATATATATAGAGAGAGAGAGAGAGATCGTTTCCTTCCCACTCTTTCTCTCTCCTCTCTTGACAATGAGTATTGTAAACTAAAATGATTTCTTTCACTTAAATTATTATGTACCCTTTTTGGAAGCCCGTTAAATTCTAAAATGTAAATGTATGCTTGTGTTTTTTCAAGCATTTTGATTTTTAATACAGGGAGTTGCTATAGATGAGTTTTAACCCTTGATTAATACATATGTAGAGGAATAGGTTTAGGTTGGGAAGAGCTAGCTAGCATGGAGATGTTATAGATGAGTTTTGGCCCTTGATTGGCACATATGTAGAGGAATAAGTTTAGGTTGAGAAGAGCTAGCTAGCATGATTCTCAACCGTAATAGAGTTGTTTAAGAATACAATGCATTTGCCTTGCGATTTTATAGGAAAGTCATTAGGTCATGGATAGTGTGCTTGTTTGATGCATTGAAGTTTTTAGAACATTGAGATACATTTTGCTTGTTGGAAACAGGATACTTGAGTCCCATGATGACGCAACAAAAGTATTGTGGAAACTAGGCATGGACAATAAGAGCATACATGTGTGGCTAAAAGAGACTGCACACTCTTTCGAGGAAACTATGAGTCCATGTCTACATTAGGGAAAAATTGAGCTAAAAAAATGGTGTTGTAAGGGAGTTTAATTAAAATATTCCCTCAAAAAATGGGAGCATGGTAAAATTTTCATAAATAAACTCCAAACTTGTTGGAGATTGCATTTTTAGAATTTGCTCTCCAAGAGCTTTTTGTTAATATATGGATTGTTAGGGTTTGGAAGTGGGTCAACAAGGTTATACCAAAAAATTCTTTTTGCTTAGGGAATATTAATGGAAGCAAAGTTTTTGCAAATGAACTCCAAACTTGTCAGAGATTGCACTTTTAGAACCTACTCTCCAAGAGCTTTTCATTGAGATATGGATTCTTAGGGTTTGGAAGTGAAACAATAAAGGTATAGTAAATATTCCTTTTTGCCTAATGAATATTACTATAATGGCCATGCATTTTAGAACCTACTCTCCAAAAGCTTTCGTTGACATATGAGTTGTTAGGGTTTGGAAGTGGAACATTAAAGTTATACCAAAGACTTCTTTTTGCCTAGGAAATATTATCATAATGGCTAGTTCCATGTTGAATGCTTGTGATATGCTAAATGAAGCCAATTTGGTTCTTAGTGGTGTCCTTTACTCAATGCTCAGATGGTTCAATAAACGGACAACGATTTTCCATAACTGAAGAATAACTAATAAATAAATAAACACACGTCCAAAAAACATACAAAAGTAATAAAGCAAATGCCTTAGCACACTTATTTATTGTCAAATCTTAGAACTATGTAAACATTAGCAACTAATAAATCCTCAACTAGGATTTTGATAATAAAATATAAGGCCAGATGCTTGCACATAAGTCCCTTTCATATAATGGTTAGGACATCATCTTTTCATGTTAAAAACATGAGTTCAGGCGAAACATTTTACGTGGTTTCATATATGAGTTTTTGCCTTTCCTAAGATTGGTGGTCTGAACTTGCCAAAATCAATTGTCAATTGCAAATCAATGAGTCCAACTAATTCAATAGCCAAGGTGCAAAGAGGGTTGACAAAAATAGCTGAATGGTAAAGTATAGCCTTGCCAAGGTTGGTGTTGAGGATTTAGATCCCTTTGTTTGCCATAGAAGTCACATGTGACACATCTATTTTTGAGGCTTATTAGTTCGTTATTTCAAAGGTGAGCTTTACATATCCATCTCTCCCTTGCAAACTCATGTAAAGTTATGCTAGTAAACCTAAGCTATTATGAATCATTCTTCTTAATCATAGATATCATCTTTATTATACCACGATGCAATGTTACATTGATGTTTTGTTTAATTTCCAACTTAAAGTAAATTACATTAAATGACTACTTAAGAATATTAAGCAATGCAATGCAAACTTGACTTGGTATTACTTTCATTCCTACTTAAAAATATATTAATTTAAATGTATTATAAAAAGCAATAAAAATGAAGATGACATTAAGTTAGCATGCTTTTGTAGCTCTTTGGAATTTCAGCTATGGCTTGCATCAAGACAAAAGATCGTAACTTGGCAAGCTACAGTTTGAAAAGTTTGCCCTAATTGGAATCATTTCACTAGTAATCACAATCAATTTTGGTCAACCATATGGCCAATGGAAAAGGTCAAACAGAGGCCTACACTTTCAAAGCTTTACTAAATGTCTTAAGTTTTGCCAAGCCATTTAGTTACTTGCTAGAAAGGATTCCTATAGTTTAGTTTCCATAGAAACCCTTATGTTAGTTGTTATGTTCTTAAAGTGTAACACAGTGATTGCGTTTACATAAGCAAAAAAAGATAACTGAGCTTTTAAAAAGGAATCTATTAACTAGCGTTATCCAAAATAGATGTGATGAGAGAAAAAAAGAAATCAATTAAGTCCCCCATCCTTGCCAATATGACCTATTTTTTTTCTTTTCTATTGCATGTAATTTACAAAAACATGTGTTGGTTGAATATTGATGGCACATAATCTTGTCGAAAAAATGGATGGATGTCTTAGTGGTTTAAAGAGTTAGTTTTGAAATCTAAAGTATTCTTTTGAATAGTTGGGGTTTGAATCCCTCTTTATCTATAAGTATGGTTAGAAAATAACATTTTTATGTAGTATATTTTTCATCCCTATAACTTGATTGGGAAAGCTAGCTTTTTAAGAGCCAAGCCAAATCGCTTTGCCACCATTTGACACTCCATCCCCTAAAACCATGATCAAGAGCAATTGAGTAATGATATTAAATTGCTTGGCAATCAAATGGGTGAAATGAACATTTTGGGAGGTCCATTAGCATGTGGACAACTAGAAACCCAATCCCGACAACTTGAATACATTTAAGCATTTGGTTACATGACTTTCTGTGGGTAAGTGCATACGTAAAAAACCAATATAAGTGGAGGCATATGTCCTAAACATGGACACCCTTTTGCAACTCTTTATCTGTAGCAATATTATAGCACATATGTCACCTAGAGATAACAAGGAATGCTGATTTGACATCATATCATCTTCCTCCCCTTTATCACCTTTGTAAAACTCCACTGCTAGGTTCTAAATTTTGGTAATGGCAATGAAAACATGTGACTCAACCCAATACCTATAGGCACGAGTTGTCATCAATGTCTATTCATATCAAAAATGTATTTTTGCGTGGGCTATCATTTAGCGACTTTTTTCAAAGATAAGCTTAGTCTTCAATACAATACGGTAAGCTTAGCCATCAAAATCAACTATAAAGGTGGATAAGCCTAGCCTTTTTGCTTTCAATGGTATTTTGCACTTTTTTAATGATAAGCTTTAAAGTAAATCATACAACGAAATCACTTGTGATGTGATGAAAATGCAATATCTAAATGGCAAGGTGTTTAGAAATCACTATATCCTACATGAGAATGCAAAGACTAAAATTTTCAGTACATGCAATAATAAAAAATATAAGGTTAAGACGCAAGGTCTTAGCAAAAACATAATGTTGGAACACAAAAACTTACTTACTTACAATAAGATGTTTATAAAATGTAAGATTGAAATGTTTTGAAGGGTCAATACTTTTGTCAAGTCCCTCATTCATTATGCTATTTTTATTGATTTTTGATAGGTTTTCTTACTTGCTTTGCTTTACTTTGTTTCGCTTTGCTTTGCATTGAGAAGCTTTAGCATTTTGATTAAAATAAGAGGGGTTTCAACCACTTGACTAAGGGGAAGAGGGAAATGCAAAGTGTAATGATTTGAAAGGCGTTTGACTCTTTATGCGATTGGAAAATTCCAAATGTTAGGTCCCTAAAACAAAAAGTTAACCACTTACTTGGCTAGCCATCATTCCTCCAGTCCCTATCACCCATTACTCTTTGTAATTGTGGGTGCTAGCCCCACTTACTTGGCTGCATCATATGAATATGGATTGAATAATCCATTAAGGGTAAACTCCAATAATGTAGATAAGATTGCTTCTTATCCCCCTTTCCACATTGTGCTTCATCATCTAAAGTGCTAGATGAAGTGCTAGTTTGATTTTGGGGCATGTTCATCTCGTCTAGGAAGCTATGGATGCCCTCATCTGATAGCATACAAGGGCAACTATGTCAATAACAACCCTTGCAAACAATAAAATCATCTTTGTTGTGTGATTTTATGGGAATTTGAATTGCGGGTCATGGATCCATATTTTTTGTTACACCAATGAGTATTATCAAGTGATTTGTAATTTAACCTTTTGCTTGCAATTTGGTCATCCCATAAGGTGGTAGAATTTATGGAATGAGATAGGTTAGGTATTCTTTTTGATGCACCATTCGCTTATATCCATTTTTTTGTGATCTAGGGACTATCTATGTATCGAAGCATCTCATTATCATAATTTATTTTATCTAACATGATTTGGTTCTCATACTGACTTGAGATATGCTTTTGAGTATTCGTGCATTGACTATTGGGAATGATTTCTAAAACCTAAGGCCAAAATTCATTTTTCTTGCAAGTCATAAGTTTTTAGGACCAAACAATTGAAATGAATAAACTATAGTAGGAAACAGTGGCTTCAGTGAATTGATGAACAAAGGCATGTCAAGTGCAAAGAGTGCCACCACTACTCCTTGCACTAATATGGTGGAAGCCGATAAGGCAAAATAATATCGCAATGCTAAATTGATAATAGGAAATAATTAACAAAGCCAAGAGGTGGATGCAAGAAGCTCAGGGAGCAAATGCTAAACTCTACTTTCAATACAAGTGGCATAGGGTTGTCAAGAACTACACCAATGTCTTATCCTAGACAAGGACTTGAAATTGAAAAGTTAGCCTCTAATCCACTTGAAGCTAGAATGGGCCAAAGCCTCACAATCCCCAAACAAATTAGTAACCAGCCAAGTCATTGGTTTCATGTTGTAAGGGTATGCAATTTGGCCTTGTTGCCTCACTGGCTTTGACTAGCATGAGAACGTTGCTTAAGTTGTTAATGTGTAGTACCGCTAACCTTTGGAAAGCATTTAAACATTGGATAGAAAATAGGAAAAAACCACAAGAATCACCATTCCATGTGGTTTATAGAAACAATACATGTGTGGAACCAATTGGCCCTTCTCTAAGAGCCCTTGGAGTCAAAACCTTTTGGGAAGGTGGCAAAAATCACATCGATAAAATTCATAGTGAACTTCATTGTGATGAAGGGAGCAGATTATGATTCATTGATAGAACACCCTTGAATGTAGAAGGCCCAAGTCCTCGAGGAATAGGGTAACAGATTAGTCTTCCTAGGGAATAGATGGGATGTAATAAGGCTAGAGATGGAAATTTGGAATGCCATGCCCCTTGATATTGATGGTAGATCCTATGTTCTTAGAGAATATGAAAATGATATAGCCATATCAAAGTTCCTCAACAAATACATCCTCTACTTGGATGACAAACAAGTTTGGATGCATATTCATGCCATGCTTGACTTGTTCCAGAAGAAGAAGAGTATAGAAAAGCAAACAAAACACTCAGTCAAGCTGGTGAAGACAAGCTTATGACACAAATAATCCAACTTAGCACCTCCGACTTGATGATACTTTCTTTCATGATGAATTTGGGAGGACCTAACATTGTAGGATTCAATGTCGCCACCAACCATTGGGAGTTCAGAAAGATTATTGCTCTGTGGTGATGGTGTCTAAAGTTCAACATTGAGGCCAACTTATTATTAATATTTGAAGAGTTGCTTCAACAACGCCAGTGGAATTGGACAAGCACCACACATTATTTGATTATTGTGCCGATTTAGTCACATTTCTAATGAAGGTCAACAAGCCAAAAGAAGAGGATGTAAGTGAGTTTGAAGAAAGTTCCATTGGTGAGGAAAGAGAAGACAACAATGTTGGAGTCTAGGGAATATGATTCAGATGGTGAAACCATAGAACAAATCATGGAAAATCCTAAACCCAAAAAGATGGATGGATTGCTTGTGGATGCAAGAGTTGTTAGAGGGAAGTCAAAGCTAGAATGGTTGGAATATTTGGAGGTGCTCAATCATGAGCAAATAGTGTTTCAATCCTCACACCTTATTCCACTCCTGATATCCTCCAAATTGTAGAAGCACCAATAAAAAATGAAAGTTCACTTGAAGATTTAGACAAGACAAGTTTAGAGTCAGATAAGAGCATAGATTCTAATCTAAAGATTCCATAGCGGACTCTAGCTAAGCAATTCCACATAAAATTACTAGTACATTTGAGGCAAAGAAAGTTAAAGGAAACCCAAAAAAAAAAGAGACTCTAAAAATGGAAATTAAAAAAAGCCAACAGATCTCCCAAAGAGGTTCACTCGCTTCAAAAAGGGGGATTGCATGGTTATTCTTTTGGGAGCTAAACACAAAGGGAAATCCAATGAAGTGATTGAGGGACCCACAAAAATTCAAGGAAGTGAATCTCGTGGAGAAAGGAGAACCTCCTAAATCCGCATATATTATTGAAGAACTTGCGGAAGAGGGTGAGAAAAAACTTATTGTACTTCTTAAGGAATTCCTAGATGTGCTTGCATGGAGTCACACTGATTTTAAACCCATACTATCCCAATAGATCCAAACATCAGACCCACAAAACAAAGACTGTATGCGATGAGCTCGAGATTTAGTGCTTTCTTAGACACATGGGTTACTATAGACACTTTGTGCTCAACTATGCACCCATCATGAGATTGCTATATAGATTCTTGGTAAATTCAGAGTGGATTGATGAATGCCAACAAGCTTACGAGGCTTTGAAGAATGTTCTAATCAATGTACCTATCCTATGGATTCTTGACTAGAAGCTAATGTTCTATGTGTTAAGTTTATAGAAACCTAAATGAACTAATCAACCATGGAATGAAAGGGACTTGGAATGGTGTATGTTGTGAAAAAAATTCACTATTATCTCCTTGCCACCCCTTTTACCTTCTTTGTAGACTATCAAGCCTTGCTAAATTTGGTAAATAAGCCATGTACCATAGGATGCATCACTAGATGGCTATTGTTACTTTTAGAGTTCAATTTCAACATTTTTTTAGAAAAGGAAAGCATTATTACATTCTAGAGCACACGTTGAGAGTGACAAGTGAAGAGAAAGAAATTAGAATAATTGATAATATCCCAGATTCATAGTTATATATTCTTTAGCAAGAGGCTTAGCTTTTTAAAGATTATGTAACACCTTTTTGGATTGACAAATATCAACATATTGACAAACGGACTATCTAAATGGCTGATAGAAAGGGCTCACCTTAGATGATTACTCATAAAACCAAGACCTTTTCAGTTGATTGTCGCAGGACAACTATATATGGTGGCACAATATGGATTTTTGAAGAGATGTATATGCAAGCTAGAAATTGAAGTACTGCAAGAAGTTCATGTCGGAATAGATGGAGGCCACTTCGATGCCACAACCATAACATGTAAGGTTTTACGATCCCAACTATGGTGGCCAACTCTATTCAAGGATGTAAGAAGGTTTTTAAAGCACTATGATGAATGTCAGCACATGAAAGTGTCTAATAAGAAAGATAGAATGGAACTTGTACTAGTGCTCGCTCATCAACCCTCTAAAAAATGGGGAATTGATATTATGGGACCTATTAGCCTTGCCAGAAAGTATTCCCACATGAAATACATTACAGTTGCCATTGACTATATATATGACAAAATGGGCAGAGGCATGTGCTATTAGAAAAAACAGGGTGGGAACAATGGCCAAATTCTTATGGGAGCACATGATAAGTCAATTTTTGGATGTACAATGGAAATTGTGTGCAATTGAGGAACCCATTTTATAAATGAGGTGGTGCAACACCTGCTCTTTATATTTTTTAATTATCCACCAAAAATAAGCTCCCCACTATCTACAAGCAAATGACCAAGTCAAGTCAATAAATAAAATTTGATTGGCATACTGATTAAATTTTTTTAAGGATCAAGGTTAGGCTAGGATAATGAATTGATGGCAACCCTCTAAGCACAATATAATACCTATAAAACAACCATAAGATAGAGCCCTTTTAGGTTAACTTATGGCACATATGCTATCATACCTATAGAGTTCCTAATTCCCAGCCTATGTATTCTGATTCAAGAATGATGGGGATGAAATAATGCCTAAACCAAGTGCCTCTTTGAGCTAGAATGGTTGACAAAAACTTGGATCATTGCTCATTGTGGAAAAAGCTCATAAGAAGTCTTGGTTTGATAAACACGTGCAACAAAGATGGTTCGAGCAAGGAGACTTGGTTCTCCTTTATTTGCTCAAGGGACACAAACCAAAGTTGAAAGTTAGGGGATTATAGCCCTATCAAATTTGCATCATTAGGAACATGGAATGTAGAGCTCAAGACTCTTGATGAGGAAGGGATCCAACCACTTTAATGGAAGCTACATCAATAAATATTATCCCTTAGATATTCTCAACACAAGAAACTTGCAACACCTAAGGACAATGTAGAAATTCAAAATAAAACAATAGAACTCAAACACAACACAACCACATAGCAAACTCTCCATGTTTGAGTAGTCTTAATCACTAACTTGAATCATGAGAGGAGGAAATAATTACACCACCAGCATATCTAGATGCATCTCAAGCTAAACACTCAAGAGAGATTCTTATCGATGATCTCATTGATGAAGGATCATACTTTAACATATTTTCTTACAAGTTATGGCAACAAATTTTACAATCCTCATTGATACCATTCGATACAAAATTGAATCCATATGGAGGCTCACCATACTCAATATTTGGCAAGTGCAAGTTAATGGTGACCATTGAGATCAAAAGCATCCCAATGCATTTTTACATTCCCCCAAATTGAGATGACGTGGGACAAGAAATCTTACTAGGATGCCCATTCAAGTATAAAACAAAATGTCAAGTTGATTTTGTGGAGCAAAATATCTACCTAAATATTCATAGGGCTAGAATTATCCTTACCTTTAGTAAAAGAGATTTTACTAATAGACTAGCATGTCCTACCAAACCAAGCGATCCCGTGATGCCTACAAAACAAATAGAAAGTCTATTGAAAAAACTTTCTTTGGCCCAAGATAAAAACCTCCTGCCTATTAGCAATTCAAAAACTACATGATAGTATGTCAACCCACACAAAATAGTTGCAGAGGGACTAACCATCGGCCATGGAAGAATTGCCAATAGACTAGACATACATCCCACATCTGTCTCACATGGGTGCCCAAAGTGCTATTGAATGCACAACTGGTAGGTTTCTCGAAACAAATGCCTCATGCTTTTGCTAACATCAAGTTTCTAGGCTTCATAGAGTGCAACCAATCAATCCATAGCCCTAAGATCCATGATGCAAATACTATTCCTAAACAAACCATCTCAGTATATAGACCCACGGCTCAAAGTGTAGCTACAACTCCATCCCCCACACCTAAAAAGACTATGATTGAATTGCACCTATGCAAGGAGTTCCCCTCTTTTAATCCCAAGCATGATGAAGTTAAGCCCACGACCAAGAAGCCCACTCAACTCAAATACAAAAACAAGGCTATGATCAAGAACAAATTAGCGAGCTACTACTGTAGTATCCTTGATGAGTACTACAAAGCGACAACCACTAGTTGGATTAAAGCCATCTTCCACTTTGCCGATAAATTTATCACTTGGGGGGGGGGGGATTGTATTGAATTGTGCAAAATTGTGATGTAACAAAAAACCATAATTGTCAACCATATTGAATTCTCTTTTGTGTCTTTTTTTGCCAACCATACTGGGTTATCATTTGTTCTCATAATTCTCACAACTTGTTAATGTCAAATGTGCAGATGACAACTCTTCCTATAAGAATGATTGACCCTAAATTCTCTACATGAATCAATGTCCCTAGGATCAAAGAAAAAATTATCATTAGCATTGATCAATGGGACAAGTATAACTTACATTCCACCATATAGTTTCTAAGGGATCTTAAATTTTGGCTTGTTTGATGTGACAATGACATGGCTAGGAAACTTGTGGAATGTTGTGGCTTCTAGACTTACACTAAAGTATGCAATGAATGATCTCACTTAATCACATGCCTCCATTACATTTGTAATTATGACTCCAACTCCAAAACAAGCATGTTGACCTATTAGGCAAATGGTAAATAGGTTGATATAATGATTCTTATACCACAACTTCTAGAGCTCACCTTAGGAATGCAAAATAAGCAAGGAAAATGCAAAGGACCCATGAAATTTTTAACCATTCTAGAAAGATGGAAAAAGTCACATGATCTCATGCAACATGGTGTGTAATTTTGTGCCATTGCACAAGAAGAGTTGTGCACAACAACTCGAGTTTTCCACCACATGTTCAATGAAGTAAACATTATTATTCCAAAACAAGGATACCAAAATACCTCATGGAAGACATGCTCATAGAGCAACTCGAGGTGGCTTACAGATCTAAATGACATTTGGATAAAAGAAGTTTACGAAACTATCATGAAGGCATAAAAAGCAATACTCTAGATCCTTGATGTGAGTTCCTCTAAGCTCAAAAGAATGGCCACAGGCTTCACAAGTGCATTCAAGTGATCAATGTGGGATTAGGACTCCTTGATGATGCACCCCTAGCCATAGATTTGAATTGTCACATTTACAGGAAATGCCACCACTATACCAAAGTAGTTGCATGCATGAGGATCTAGGAAACATGAGAGAGAGAGAGAGAGAGAGAGAGAGAGAGAGAGAGAGAGAGAGAGAGAGAGAGAGAGAGAGAGAGAGAGAGAGAGAGAGAGAGAGAGAGAGAGAGAGAGAGAGAGAGAGAGAGAGAGAGAGAAGAAAGAACAAGCCGAAAAAAGGTAAAGAGAGCAAGAAGAGCAAGAAAGAAGAAGTCAAACTTCTAGTAGAGAATAGAGTAGCCAACATAGAAAAAAGAGGAATAGAGAGGAGATAAATTTTCATGTAAGAAGGAATAAAAAATAATAAACATTGAAGAAATACAATTAGAATATTCAAAGGACTATTTTATAGTCATTTTCTAAGGAGAGATAGGAAATTAGCCACATACTTGTTCAACAAATTCAAGAAATTATGGTATAGAAGGGGGGAGGTGGCTCGAGCAAGGGAAAAGAAAAGACTATTGAGAGTTCACAGAGCCTTGATGTGCAAAAGTGCTTCAATACTTAGCATATCAAATCCAAGGCTTGCAAAACAAAATCTCATTTTTGGAAAATATTAGAACCACTAAAGAAGCTACACTCACTTCTTCACAAGTTGATTGGCAACACCATGAAAAGTCCACCTCATGCTTGGCCTAATACTAAACATAATAGGAAACTTGGACTCCCTAGAATTGCTATATGAGGAACTTAGAAGGGATAAAATGGAAGCACTTCAAGGCAAACAAGAGCTCTAGGATAGATTAGGAGATAGTTGGAGGCCTACAATTGTTTATGATACAAGCCAACCATCAACTATAGGACCTCCAACCTTGATTGGAAAAAAAATAATTTGATAGTAGCAACCAAAAACAAGGAAGTAGAAGCTACACTCACCTCTTCACAAGTTGATTGGCAACACCATGAAAAGTCCACCTCATTCTTGGCCTAATACTAAACGTAATAGGAAACTTGGAATCCCTAGAATTGCTATATGAGGAACTTAGAAGGGATAAAATGGAAGCACTTCAAGGCAAACAAGAGCTCTAGGATAGATTAGGAGATAGTTGGAGGCCTACAATTGTTTATGATACAAGCCAACCATCAACTATAGGACCTCCAACCTTGATTGGAAAAAAAATAATTTGATAGTAGCAGCCAAAAACAAGGAAGTAGAAGAGCTAAAGAAGTAGGAGGAAATGCAAAGTCAAATGGATAAACCTAAGAATGCAGTTAGAGTAAGAAAAGACTAAGATAGATTTGCACAAAAAACACATTAGAGAGAATCGACAAGCCTAAGATCAAATGAAGCTTTGTGCTAGCCTACAATAGACTTTGGCATATATCTGATTAAATTAATCTCTAGAACTAAGAATGAAGTGAGAAAAGACTTTGGAGAAGCATTGAAGAAGGTGATTGATGAATTAGCCAATTCAGTAGTAGCCAGGGAGAGTTAGATCAAGGTGTAGGTGGATATGTAGAAGTTTGTGATGTTGCACCAAACAGGAGCTTTACAAAAAGACTATCCATAGAATCTCCACCTATGGCATTGATGGCATAATAGAACTAAAAGCACAATTAGTCTTGGCTAATGCAACCTTGAGCAATCTAGAATTTGGCCAAGTGTGTGATCTTTCAACCCTAGCCCTAACTAGAGAAGCATTGAGAAGTCATTTAAAGAACATTCGCTAGGAAGAGGAGTTGAGAGTCATAGGGCTATGAGGACTTGAACCTTTAGGATCAGAGCTATCCTTTCCCATAGAGCCATTGGAAATCGTGTCCTCCTTATTAGATTTCATAGCACCCCAAAAGTTTGATGAGTCAAGAGAGAGTGCGAATGAATTGCCTTAGGACCACCACTAGTGGGGTGGGATTGCCATTGGAAAGCCTCAGACTATTGAGGGTGCTAAAAGCTCCTTCTAAGAAAGTGATTGATCATCATATTTACTATAGGGGAATGAAAAGATATGAATGAACTAGTAAAAACATACAAGGAACCAAAAGAAGATCAGTTTGTAGTGTTTGGTTTTAAGGTTTTTGATGAAAGAAAGCTACAAAAGGCAAATAGAAAATAACAAAAAGCAAAAGCTCTGACACTAGATAGGTGAGCAACATGAACATTACACTTAGGGGTTCTCAAGATTGGTGTGTCTAGTGGTCTTGGTTAGCTAAATGTGCTTCTAACCCCCCAGGCCCTTTCCCAAAACACAATCTGTTGAGTGTTGAAATGACCTATTTTTTGGCTGATTTTTGTTATTTTTGAGAGCTGAATGGTTGATTTTATGAGATGATTGATTGGTTTGGAAGTGGTTTGGGAGTGTTTTGGATAGGTTGGAATGGTTTTATCAAGCTCATGATGTTTATTAGTAGAGATGTGAAGTTTTGTTGATGTTCTGATATGTTCTGTTTCGTCCTGATAGCTTCTATTGAGCTTCTGTTTTGTTCTGTTTTCTCTCTGTAAGGAAGGATGGAGTATTGATTGATAGGGTTTGAGATTGTTTGAAAGCTTATTGAGTGATTTTTGATGGTTTGGAATGGTTTTGGTATGAGTTATGTGGTTCTGATGCTTTCTGTTGACCTTCTGTAACTCTCTGTTGAGCTTCTGTGAGCCTTTGTAGACCTTATGTATGCCTCTGTATGTGTTCTGTTGGATGAGAGTGTAGCTTGGGAAAGTTTTCTAGTCTTGGAAAGAGGTGAATACAAGTGCAAAAGAGCTAAAAGAAGTCAAAGAAGTAGCTGCTGAAGACTCAAGTAAAGACTGGAGTGAAGTGATAGTGGTGAGCTATGAAAAGACACTGTAGTGGCTCTGGTGCATCTTCATATCAGACATACCTCTTGGGAGGTGCATCCACGACCTAAGAAGGATTATTGAGGGTTATTATTGAGTGATTGTAGTGAGGATATGATGTACTATTGATGGAGAGAGAGAGAGAGAGAGAGTTAGAGATAGTCAATTCTATCAAAACAGTGTAACTGTATGTGAGAGATGGAGAAAGAGAACTATGAAGACATTGAAGATGAATAATATGTGATTGATTTCCATTCAAAGATGGTGTATTCCTTTGTGTTCTTTTTTCTATTGATGGATTTTTTGAACATGTTGAAGATTATGGTTGATTCTACCAAATCCGTGGGAGATATCTACTATGATGCTGTGTGAAGAATTGTTGTTTTCTTTGTTTTGATGATCAAAAGAATGAAATAAAAGCTTGTTGATGTTACAAGATAGATTTTCTTGCAAGAGAATTCCATTTTCCTTGGTGTTCCTCTTGGGGCTCCATGTTTTTGGTGCGCAGCCGGGGAAGCTTGCCATCAACAAGCACCAGAAGAGGCTGAAAATGAAGGAAATGGCATTGCCAAGAAGAGAAGAATTCAATGGATGTTTGTAAAGTTCCTTCTTCCACTGAAGAGTTGGAATTTCTCATAATCAAAGCCACTTTCCACAAGAAGTTCATTCCACAATGGCGGAAACACATCACCATCATGATGCATGCTCTATGTGGTGGACAGTTTCCTCTTCCTGTTGAAGCAGTAGAAACTTGCATCTTGGTGGCAAACTGTTTGGGAACAAACTGAAGAGCAGAAACAGAGAGAATGACCATCCATGGAAGATTTGACATTCATTGAGAAGTTTCCAGACATCATCAAGTGGGAGATTGTGAAGAAGCTTCAGAAGTCTTGGTCTGTGGAGGTTCACAAAAATAAGAAGGAAAAGAGTTGGAATTTGTTCGTGGATGCTCAATAGCAAGATACATGGGATTCTTGGTGCACTGATAATCTTTTGTTTGTTCAATTAGCAATCCACTGGAAGTTGGTAGACAGAGTGTTCTTTACAACATACACTGTTGAAACCATCAGAAGCTGGCATTACTATGATGATGGCACCACCACAATGCTTAGACGTATGCATTTTGACACCTTCAAAACCGAATACCTTCCTCTGTGCAGTGGCATGAAAGCAGAATTCAGAGACGTTGAAAAGGAGGAAGTAGAAGAAATGTTGGCAAAAGAGTCCTCCAGAGACTGAAGCCTTTTGTTATCCCTTTGTGGAGCACTAACAACATAGTGGAGCCAACCCCCTGATGAATGACACAATAAAGAGGCAAGCGTTAGAACGAGTCCAGAGGTACGTGAGACGAGAGAAGGCAAAAATCAAAGCTGAGAACGAGCTCGCAGGAGAAGCCGCCTTTGACGCCCTTGCGGAACTCTTTATAGAAGTCCCAATGGCACATCAAGCCCTTCCTCCTCCTGCTGGAGGTCCACTTCCAAGCAAGATCCGTCCTGGAAATATTGATGACAGGCTAGCGAATGTAGTCCCGTTGCCAATTTTTAAGGGAGAGTACAATGAAGACCCCGATCTTCATGTAGCAGAGTTTATGGTAGCATGTGTGGCTAACAATGCCAGAACCCCTGAGCATTGGTTAGCAATATTCCTCGCCACTTTCAAGGGCGTGGCGTTTCAGTGGTATGAGAGACAAGCATCATGTACTTTTGGCACATGGGACGACCTGAAGTTGGCATTCCTCACTAAATTCAGGCGTGAAGGTTTTGAAGAGCGGATGCGAGATGAATTTATGAATTTAAGTCAGTCCTCTGGAGAAAGAGTAGAAGCTTATGTCTCACGAATGGATTCCATTATGAAGAGATGAAGTAACCATAATCTAGATTATGGCATTCAGAAGGGGGTGTTTCTCAGAGGATTACAACCAGAAGTTCGTAAGTTTGTGGAGCTGCAAAGACCAGCCACATTGCAAGCTGCAACAGAAGGTGCAAGACTGTATGATGAAGTGGAAGCTAGATTGGCTATGAATCCAGGAAGAGGAGTCCTACCTCCTCCGATGCCAGGAATGATGTACCCACCAAATGCAGTCCTAGGGATAGTCCCCTACCCCTACCAACAGATGCCCCCAGTATCACAGTACAGTGCACCAAATCCAAAGTGGCCACAATCAATGCCTCAAACGATGGTTCAACCACAACAATAATGGTCCCAAACAATTCCCCCAATGCCAAATCAGCAGCAACAGTGGCACCCTAGCAACTGGAGCCAACAACCAATAGTTCAAATAGGAGCTCTGAATCAGAAGCAGAACAGAGACCCCTTTGCACCAGCCCAACTTGTTTATGCAGTGATTACAGAGACTCCTCAAAACCCTACTGCCAATACCTCAGAAGGAGAAAGCTTGAAGGATTATTTATCCAATTCAGTTGCAAATATAAAAAAGGAGTTGATGGATGTGATTACAGAGTAGCTACAGACGCTGAAAGTGAATACCGATAGCATATCCAACGTTGCAAGAGCAGGAAGAGATGTGATGCGGTCAAATACTTGGTGTGGTAAGATTGATGGTGGCTCATAAGTGAACATTATGACGGATGTGACAATGAAGGATCTAGGCCTACAAGGTGTGCAACCCACCCAATGGCTCATCAGACTGGCGGATCAGAGCAGAATCAAGCCTTTGGGCATTCTCCCGTATGTGAAGACTACAGTGGCTGGAAAAGATTATTGGCTAACCTATCTGGTGGTGAAGCCAAACTCTTATGGTACATCCTACCCCCTGTTACTAGGCAGACCATGGCTTTTTGAAGCCAGAGCAAGGATGGATTGGTTCAAAGGAACCTTGACCTTGGGCAGAGGACCCAATAAAGTGGTGCTGAAGCTATATGGTGCTAAAAAAGGACATGGATCCACCTCCTTGGAATTATCTTCTGATTCTCCTAATGAGGCTATAGATGAAGCATCAGCAGACGAAGATGCTGTCAAACAGATCCTTCCCAAGAAAATAGTAGCATGTTCCTTAACAGTGGATACTGTAAGCCAACTCCCAAAAGATGCAAAGTCCCTGTCAATGGGTGAATACTTCCTGCCTGAACCAGGAACGATTTCCGAAATTACTTTTGACAGTGAGATAGAAGTATGGATGTACTGCTCTCCCTGCTACATGGCCATAGCAGAGCCAGAGACAGAGGCAGAAGATGAAATAGAGAACCCGTTCTTC
The DNA here is from genome assembly GCF_053477565.2 of Lygodium microphyllum. NCBI lineage: Eukaryota > Viridiplantae > Streptophyta > Polypodiopsida > Schizaeales > Lygodiaceae > Lygodium > Lygodium microphyllum. Next base: position 155,440,389 of record NC_141136.1, on the reverse strand, counting down.
TCTTACAGAGCTCCTACAGAGACAGAGACAGAGATAGAGACATAAGAGGACGGAGATGATACGGAAGAAGAAGGTTATGAAAGTGAGACGGAAGAATCTATCCCACCCGAAGAGGATATATATGAATAAGAAGTTCCAGAAGCATCAGAAGCAGATGAGCTCATGCTGTGGGACAGAATGGTGATGGTACCATTTGGTCTGGTAAATGGATCTTCTCATATGCAAAATCTTTATAAGAAATGGATAAAGAAGAACAAGCCATCTTTCAGCAGTGGCTCATGCCACCCTCACCCACCTTTGACAAGAAAAGATGATGATGATGATGCACCGTGCCAACAAGCACCAGTCTCATGAACCCAACAGGCATTAGAGGGTCCCTGTTATGTGATGTTCCTGGACGCGTCATCAGAAGATGAGTCTTCAAGCCAAGAGGTAACTAATCGTGAAACCAAACCCGAAATGGCTCTAATCCCATTTCAACATCTCAAGGGGCAACCTAAGTCTCCACCAAAAGAAGAAGTTGGTTTTAGTGGGACATCAGAAGAGGACACCATTCCCTTGAAGGAGTCGGATCTGTATCCAGAAGTAGTCCGTGGGACCTTCATCCATGAAGTAGAAGGAGAAAGGCAGTTAACCTTTGTGGATGCAGATGGCACTGAACGCCATTTGAAGGTGGATAGCAGCCTACCAGAGGAGGAGTTGTCAACCTTGTACAACTTGTTGAAAGAGAATTTGAACGTGTTTGCTTGGTCCTATAAAGACCTAAAGGGGATTGATCCCACAATATGTTAGCATCATATTGACTTGGAGCTTGATGCCAAGCCAGTACGGCAACGACAGAGGCGAATGAACCCGAATTATTCGACCTTGGTGAAAGCAGAGCTGCTGAAGCTTCTGGAAGCCGAGTTCATCTATCCAGTGGCAAATAGTGAATGGGTCTCACCCCATCGTGGTTGTACCCAAGAAGAATGGCAAGCTTCATATATGTGTGGATTTTCGCAAGTTGAACTCCAAGACGAAGAAGGATCACTTTCCGATTCCTTTCACAGACCAACTGTTGGACACAGTGGCAGGACATGAGCTTTATTCCCTTCTGGATGGATTCAGTGGATATAACCAAGTGCAGATAGCAGAAAAAGACCAATCCAAAACAACCTTCACCACAGAATGGGGGACCTACGCTTACTGAGTGATGCCGTTTGGACTCTGCAATGCCCATGCTACCTTCCAGCGAGTCATGATGGCCGCATTCCAAAATCATCTGCACGACTTTATTGAGGTATATTTGGATGACTTCTGTGTCTATAGTTTGATCTATGAACACTGGGGACATTTGGAACAATGCTTTGACCGATGCCGGGAGTATGGGATTTCCCTCAACCCCGACAAATGCATCTTTGGGGTCTCTTCTGGAGTTCTGTTGGGCCACATTGTCTCTGCACAAGGGATATCAACAGACCCTGCAAAGATCGAAAAGATTGCAGCTCTGACAGCACCCACCAACCTTAAACAGTTGAGCTAATTCCTAGGCCACGTGGGTTACTACAGAAGGTTCATAGCCCATTTTGCAACAAAGGCAACCTCCTTGCACAAGCTTCTGAGGAAAGATGCAGAGTTTATTTGGACGGAAGAATGTGACAAAGCCTTCAACACTCTGAAGTAGTGTCTGATTGAGGCACCCATTCTGCAGCCTCTTGATTGGACGAAGGAGTTTCATGTACACATTGATGCATCAGTTGAAGGGCTAGGTGATGTCCTATGTCAAAAGGGCCCCTCGAAATTAGATCAACCCATCTATTACGCAAGCCGAAAAGTCACTGATAGGGAACGGAACTATACAGTGACAGAGCTGGAGTGCTTGGCAATGGTGTTTGCCCTAGAGAAGTTTCGCCACTATCTGTTGTCTACCCATTTTAAATTTTATGTGGATCATGAGGCCCTGTCCTTCCTGATGAACAAAGCAGATGTGGAAGGACAATTGATGAGATGGCTCCTTCTATTCCAGGAGTTCGACTTTGAGGTGATTACCAAACCTGGTCGTTCCCATGTTCTGGCTGATCATCTGTCGCGTATCCCACAGACTGCAGACGAGGAGCAGGATGATCCAGACCTCCCTGATGCTTCCCTATTCCTGGTAGAAATTGTAACCCCCTGGTATGCAGACATTGCCAATCTGCTGGCAACCCAACAGTACCCTCCAAGTATTTCTAGTCGGGAAAGGAAGAAGCTTCTGTTAGAATCAGCCCCCTACACCCTATTAGGCAGTGCACTTTACAAGAAAGGCAAAGATGAAGTGCTCAGAAGATGTGTTGCAGGAGATGAGATTGGGATTGTTCTGAAGGCTTGCCATGACGAGCCATGTGGAGGCCACTTTGCAGGAGAAGCCACAGCCAGGAAGGCTCTGCTAGCATGTTACTGGTGGCCGACCATTCATAAGGATGCCTATGACTACTGCAAGCGATGTGATGCCTGTCAGAGAATGGGGAAACCTACCAAGACCAGTGCCATGCCATTGCAACCTATCCTTCCTTTGAAGCCGTTCGAGAAGTGGGGCATCGACTTCGTAGGCCCGATCGATCCTCCTACCAGAAGGAAGCAGAACAGATACATCTTGGTATGTATGGATTATGTCACAAAGTAGTGTGAAGCTAAAGCCCTAACGCGGGACGATGGTAATAGACTTCGGTCCCTGTCATGCCGACCTATTCTTCGAGAAAAGGTGGAGACATCCTCGGGAATAGGAGGAAAAAAAAAACAATAACATAAACAAGAAAAAAGAAAAGAAAAAAAAACAAAGAAAAAAGAAGAAGAAAAAAAAACTGTTATGGGAGAAAAGGAAGCAATTCCCTGTCATAGTAGGCCTCGTTCCAAGAAAAGGTGTTTAACACCCTTGGGCGGGAAGCTGGCTGTGGAAAAGGTGGCAACACCCAGTAGTCCAGAAAGTGGATTCATTAATTGACATCCCCAGGATCCAGTTCCGAAGCTGCCTCCCTTGGTACGCTGTGTCCTGTGCCTTTCTGCAGAGCGTTTGACAGTCCTTTAGCAGACGCCATGTTCCTATTTAACCCCACGTTCGATCTGATGGCTACCTCCCTGGGTACGCCTCTTCAACAACTAACGATGCGATCTTCATCGACAAACAATCGAGTGATGTGAGCTTTCATCCTAACCGGATGGGGAAGTGAGTATGGGTTTCCCTCTGTAACTATCCACAGAGAGTGAGACAGAGGGTGGGGCGAGAGACCAGTCTTTTCCCTTCAAATCAAATGAGGGGTGAGAAGTGTGAATGCCGTGTTGCACGCACGGGATGGGCCTCTCAATGCACAAAGCACAATTTGTTTCTGTGCACTGCACCATAAGGCTCCCTGGCCTTCCTTCTCGCACCGTATGTCGACACAGGGAGGGATGCACAGTTGCACCATCAAATGCGCACAAGGCATACAACCTCTGCACAAGTGACCGTGAGGATTACATCAACGGGTTTCAGAAACGAGCTGCCCTCTGTAACTATCAAATGAGCGTGAGACAGAGGGTGGGCTGAGTGTGACTGGAGTTTCCTCAATCAATTACCGAGAGGCGAGGATTGAGGGACGTTACGATACTTAGAGTCAGGTACGTTCCTGTTTCCCTATGCACCCACGGGGTGGGTCTCTACCATCATCACAGGACACACCACCCTGTTCTGTACACTGCACTGTAAGGCTCCCTTGCCTTCCTCCTTGCACTTATGCCAGACGGGTTGGACGCACTGATGCACCATCAATTGTGCACCCTGGCATACTCCCTCTGTACCATTTCCTTGTCGATTCCTAAATCGGGTGTGTGCTATGGGTTTCATCATGAGTGATGTCAGTAATGGGGCGAGTGACAGTTCTTTCATTCCATTTGAGTGACTGTAAGTTGAGTGTAACATTCCTCATCCACGACAAATTTCCTGCGATTCCTTCAACCAGCTACCTCCTTGGGTGCTGCTGCATGGTCCCTGCCACGAAGGACGTGTGCTGTGAAGATGCCTTGGTACCTCCTGAAGCAGCCGACAACGACAGTGGACGTGCCATCGACAGTCAACCTTGATTCTCTACCATATGGGCCAAGCTTTTCTAACCCTACACCTTCTGTTTCTTAGTGACGGTCATGTTTTAAGTGTGGGGACATTAGCGGTTGGTCTGTGGAGTGGTAGTAGGTCCCTGTTGCTCGGTCAACCCTGCTCGTTAAGGTTTTAAGTGTGGGGACGCATCCCTGCGCATCTACATTGCATACCCCTCTGCATTTGCCTTAACCTAATAATGCCTCTCTGCCTACCCTGCTTTTACCTTAATGAGGTCCCTTCCCCACCCACCCGTTCCCTTTTCACCCACCCTTGGGGCTGTTCCCTTGCAGTTTTCCTTCATTCCTTGATTTTGCTGTCCTACTACGTGCACGCACCCTACGTTCAGCGGAATCCCCATCTACCTTTATAGTCCTGTTCATCCCTTCGAGCTGTCCAATTTTCCTTTTTAGCAACCCCTGTTCCGGTGCACGGTTCTAAAGTTATTAATTTTTGACGCATTTTACGCACATTAGTCGGTTTTCCATGTGACCGCGCTTTGCTTACTTCAGAACCGTGATCTGCCATCATAGCCCTGACAACCACTTTCCCCCTGACATTTTTCCTTTTTACTCCGTGTCCTTCCGATGCACGGTTTGTCCAATATTAATTTTTGCGGTTTATCGAGACTTTTCGTGTGTCTTTTTGATATTTTTCCATGTGAACCTACCCTGTTTGCATCGGAATTCCCATTTGTTTTGACAGCCCTGTCCATCGAGCCTTCCCCCACCTTTTTCCTTTTTTCTCCGCCCTCTTTCGACTTTTGGATTTTAATTATTAATTTTTAAATGTGTTTTCGGGTGTATTTTTAGTGTTTTTCGCATGTGAACCCCTCCTACTTCCACTAGAACTGCATTTTAACCTGAAAACCCTGTGCCACCCCTTCCTGCGGACATTTTTTCTTTTTACTGCATGTCATTCCGGCAAGCGGTTCGTCCAATATTAATTTCTAATTCCATTTTCAGGTTTTTTTTTTGGGTTTTTTCCATGTGAACGCGTCTTATCTCAGTCAGAACCATGTTTTGACGTAATAAGATTGTCGCGCATGTCTTTCTGCACATTTTTCCTTCTTCCTGCACTTCATTCCAATGCACGGATCTTCCGATATTAATTTTTGTTTGTGTTTTTGGACCCGTTTTTCACGTTTTTTGCATGTGAACGCCCTTTACCCCCCGGAACCCCCGTTGCACATTTTCTTGGTCTTCCCCCTGCCGTCCCACACTTCATTTCGATGCCCGGATTGTGAGATATTAATTTTTTCTCTTTATACGTGTTTCGCGCGACTCGTCCCGCGCGTGAATGCGCCCGTTTTCGATTTCACGCGTCTCAACACACCCCGGTTGCGCCCGCAAGCCCCGTACCGACATCTCGGTGCCATTCCGATCCCGTCACGGTAAATTTTTTTACCCCGTCCCGTGCACGCACGCGGGACGGGGGCCCACCTTTCTTTTACTTACTTTCTTTATTCTTTTAACACAAAAACATAAATTTTATTTATTTTTTTAAACAATTTAATTCTTTCCCTCCCTTCTCCCCCCGGGCACCCTCCCTTATCCCCCCCACCCCCCCTTTCTCTCTCCCCGACACTCTCCCCCCCAACCACCTCCCTCCCCCTCTCCCCCCTGCGTCCCCTCCTCTTCTCCATTTCCATCTTCCTCTTCCTCATCCTCATCTTCCTCCTCCTCCTCCTCCTCCTCCTCTTCTCCTCCCTCCCTCCTCTCCCCTGCCTACCGCCCGTACGCCCGCCTGGCGATCTTGTGGCCCCTTCCTCCTCACCTCCGCCCGTTGCCACTCCTTCGCCCGCCATCCGTCACCGCCACCTGGATGCTGGCCGCCGCCCCCAGGCCGTCTCCTCCTCCGCTGCCCAGCGCCAATCGCTGGCACGTGGCCTGCCCGCCTGTGGTGCCGCACCTGTGGAGCCGCCTCCCTGGTCGCCTCCTTCACGCCTACCTCTCTCTCCACCACGTGTCCTATCTCCTCTCTCCACCACGTGTCCCATCTGCCGCCATCTCCTCTCTCCGCCGCGTCCTCCCCACCACGTGTCCCATCCCACCCACAACCCCCCCACAAGCCCCAATTCCCACCACTCCCAACCCCTAACCCAACCCCTCCATAAGCCCCCCTTCTCACCCTTTTACGCCCCGTACCCGCTGAAGACCTCCAAATCGCAAAAAGACGACACCCGCAGAAACCCGTAGAAACTCTTCTCAGCCCCCTGTCACAGGCATGGTGTGTGTGTGCGCGCGGAGTTGTATGTGTGGGTTCGTGTGCGTTTAGCGGTCGTTCACGCGCCGGGATGCGCGTTCGCTTGTCCGTGTGGTGGTGTGCACTGGGCAGCTGTTCACACGCAGCTGACACGCAATCCATTCCTGGGTATATATTCCCAAAATTTTAATTTCCAAACCCGAAAAACCTTAAAAAAGTCAAAAAATTCATTAAAAATCAATTAAAATTTAAAAAAAATACAAAAAAATCTTGAAAATTTTCCAATATTTCTGCACTCAATTGAAATATTTTTTCAAACTGAAAATCTTAGAATTTTTTAAAGAAAATTCTAAACGTAAAATTTCTTTCAAAAATACATACAAAATGAGCAAAAATTCATTAAAATTGGTAAAAATAGCAATTTAATTGCAAAAAAATTCCTAAAAATTTCATCAATTTCTTTTCTTATTTTTGGAATATTTCTTAAGTTTAAAATGATGTGCCAATTTATTCTATTATTATTTTATGGCAAAAATGCTTCATTAAATGCCTAAATTCATGGAAAATCCTCTTTAATCCCAAACACAAGCTGAAAAATCTGGAAAAATCCAGATACCTTGGTCACATGTAGTGGATTGATGCTAAAAATCTTCAACATTTTTATATGTGTTTCATTGTCAAAATTTTACCGCAAAGATTAACAACAACACGAAAACAAAACATTACAACAACAAAAAACACATAAAAACCAAAATACATAATCAATACTACACAACATTTTAAAAAAAAAACAACAACAGCATATAAGCCATCAGTCATCCAAACAAATTCATATACACTAATCTTGCTATGTCGTATGTCCAATTATTTTCAGTTCGTAGTTTTTCTTTTTGGATTGCTGACCTACATTTTGGGGATTGAGACGTGCGCATACACTCACTTCCAAGTATTTTTCATTTTATATTTTTTATTTTTTTCTCTATCCCAAAATTCACGCTTAATTTTTAACATGAATCCTAAACACCACCATGGCACGTGCGCTCGCACCAAACACACATTTTTTCTAATTAAAATCACCCAGCTGTTCACTTAGCACACGCTACGTGCGCTTCAGAGGCACCTTAATATTTTTAATAACAATGAACCAGCCGTCACAAAAGCACGCGCTGGCAAAAAAGCGCTCCATATCACCTTAATTTTTAATAAATGAATTTGCATTTAGAGACCTCAGTCTAGTATTGAAGTCCGGCGTTAAAGCACAGCTCCAACCTAATAATTTGTAATTAAAATTTTAAGAAGGAACCGTCGTTTCCTTGTTAAGGTTTAACACTTAATTAAAAATTCACCCATTTCTTAATAATTCATAAAATGAACTCTTCATTAAATTAATTCTCGCTCATTGCACTTATTTCTCATTTTTAATGAACTGGCTTCATGGGATGGATACGTGAAGTCTTTGGAGTTGTCTCCATGGTCAAACCTGATTATCAAAGTTGTGGTCATGATATATGTGGGTTGTTGTTATGTTTTGGTTCAGTTTCTTTGTTACGGTTAAGGGTATGGTGTGTAGTTTTTTTTCTTTATTGCTTGATACAAGGATTTGGGTGTTTGCATGTTGCATAGCATGAAGCTTTCGGTCATATATGTGTAGAGGTCATGTCGAAATTTTTCTAGGCTGTGGTTTGCTTGGGGATAGTTGGTCGGGTCACGTTTTACCACCTTGGTTGATATCTTATCCTTGGTTTTTGTCTGTTGTTTTGCATGCATTCTCTTTGATTGTCTGTGTTTGTGGGGTGTGTGTGTAACCATCTGAATGGCGCCCTCTCGTACTCCTCCCCCGATTCAATATGTTCCTTTGGCTTTACATGATTATTCTTTGTTACTGGATTCGGACGTTGTCGCTAAAGCGGGCTTGTCCAAATTCGTGAGCCTTTCTTTCCCACTGGTTCTAGATGATCCTACCATTTGTGACGAGTTTTTAACCTCTTACAGTAAGAGGTCTGGTCCAGTCCGTGGCACTACTGTTCTTCTGACACCGAAGAGTCTAGGCAAGGCTCTTGGTCTGCCGTATCATGGGGAGTCCGTCCCTGCTACCAGACAGTTGTTCACTAATGACGATATTTTGAAGCTGTTGCAGAAGCAGACTCCAGATGTTCTTGATCCGAAGAAGGTCATTACCACGCCAGGAGTCGGTGTCTCCATGATTTCCAATCCCTTATGGAAACAACTATGCCAATTCCTTCAGGATAGGTTCATGCCTGCAAAATCCCCATCTCATTATCTTTCCAAGGAGTTGTTTACAGCTTCACGAATGATTTTGAAAGGCATAACTATTGATTGGAGTACCTACCTCCTCTCCAAGATGGATCACCACTTTATTCGAGCTACTCGAGGAAATGTGACTAATGTTACATTTGGGTCGGTCCTTTATGTCTTCTTCCTACATGCTGCCCCTGCAAAGGAAGTTCATTTACCTCCAATTGATCCTCCAGAAGTTCCTCCTCCGCCTCATAATGAAGAAGATGATGTGATAATTGAGAATGATGGTTCTCCTCCTCCCCTTGTCATTCAGAGAAAACGCCTCAAGAGGGTGGCTGAGTCAGTGCCTATTCTTCCTCCTCCAGTTCCAGTGAGAGTTCCTGCCCAGTCTTGCAGCACCTTGCCTGCATTCCTTCAGACGCCAAATCTTTTCAGAGCCCATAGAGACGGGATGCTAGAACTTACTATTCCTTCTGTTCACCGCCTGGTAACAGGAGATGCTATTCCATTCCTGTGCAAGGATATCCAGAGTTCTATTGAACTTTCGATGACTGCCTGTATCCAGCAATTATATTCTTCATTTTATGATGAAGTTCAGGAGTCTAAGGAGGAACTGAATAAGACCAATACTGAGTTAGCCTTTTCTCAGGAGAAATTCTATGACCTTTGTACGCAAATGGAGCAGCAGAGTAAGCTCATGGATACTCAAAAAGATGAAATCTCTAAGTTGAAAGTTAAGTTGGCAGAAGCTAGGTCTCAAGTGGTTGCTGTAACAGAGGACAGGGATAAGTTACATAAGGAGAGTCAAGAGATGAAGGAGGTGATAGCTGCCCAAGCAGAGAAGTTTAAATCCACCACAGCCATCTTAGACCAGAGCAATGCTCAAATCCAGCAACTCAAAGATCAGTTGGCTCAGTCTCGGTCTAATACATAGAGTCCTGTGCAACTAGTTTCTCTTTTATCCCCTGCGGACTTAGCAGCTCTTCAAAGACAGGCTACATTATGCCCCTTATTTCAGGCCAAGGTGGAAAGATTGCAATCTTGCATGGATTTATTATGGTCTTCTTTTGAGCAGTATTAAGAATATGTTCCACCAGATCATTCCTTTTTTGTCCATTATCAACAGCAGAAGTTGGCCTTCTATATAAAACTTTCCACGATGGATTTACCTATTCTAGAGAATGGATGGAGTGGGGCCTGGTCATCTGATTTGCTGATAGAAGTAGTGAGGATGGTTTTTGAAGACTCTGTCACTCCAGATACGATGCTTTTGTCTTATATGTATTTGAGGGGTGATTTACTGATTCCAGATGATGAAGATCTGGCTTGGTATGTCGGAGATGTGGTATTGCAAGCTTCTTTATATGTCCGACATTTGGAGTTGAGGATTGATAAGATGTTCCAAGGATATTCTTTAAAGGTGGCTGAGTGTCCTGAGTTTTCATGGCACACTATGGCTGATGCTGTCATTTTGAATCACCACCAGGTCAAAGCTTCAGCTCATGCCCAGAACATTAACCAACTGAGGGTGGATCTTTTAGCCTATCTCTCCAACCAACCCCCATTTGATACTTCTTTCTTTGAAGCCTATCATCGTAGATCTGTCCTTACCATGCTTAACTCATTATCAACAAATGGCTCATAGGTATGATGCTTATAAAGCTTGGAAAGAGGAAAAAGAAGCTTGCTCCAAAAAGTAATCATGGTCTAATCCTTCTAAGCCTTGGTTTAGGCTTCAATTAAGTCCATGATCCTTCAACATGGTCCAAATTTGACCACAAACCACCAAAATGACCATGAATCTGCCATTATTTCTTCAGAAATTCTTCAAGACCATCAAATTTAGTAACGACTTACTGCAAAAACCTTAACTAGTCATGGTTTTAACTGTGTAAACCACTATAACTAAATCTTGTACTCTAGTTACCTGTCACCTGCCCCTGTGACTAAATTTCCCCAAGAAAATGACTCTTCCCATGGATCAAAGTCCATGCTCTGATACCAATGTAAAATAGCTAATTCTCACAGCAAGGAAAATAACTGGAAATACAAGAAATACACCATATGTGCCAAGAAACCATAGCCAAGGTGGCTAAGCATGAAATTATATTGCCATGGAAGGATGAGAATCATGGATGAATGCTGCGACATGAATACTCACCTCATGCCAAGGTGGGACATGGTATTCACCCCATGATCACAGTGGCTAAGAGTATGCACCCTCTTAGATGGTGGAAGGAAACCTCAAAATATGTATTCTTCAAAATGGCAAAAGATCCTTCACATGTTACATCTCCACCTTTTATACCTGCCCTCTAGACTAAGGCATTTATGCTTTATTACAGAAAAGCAAGTCCTTGAAGACTTGATGGTGTACTTTAAGGATCAATGATTAGTAATACTAAAGTGAGTGAAATGAAGCAATCATTGTTGAGGGAGGTATTTGAGGCTTGGAAAAATAGTCTGGGAAGATTGTTGCACAAAGGCCCTATGATATTTGAAGGGTTCTTTTATTGTTGGTCCCATGGAGTTCATAATTAAGGATAGAGATAAATTAGTACAACATATTAAGGATTTTTTTTTTGTGCTTAATGGAGTGCACTAACCCCACTTATATCAAGTGTGTATTATAAATTTTTTATCCTAAATTTTTTTGGTAAATGTAGAACTTGGTATTTTTGAGCTCCTTTGGAAAGTGTAAGACCTCCTAATCAACCTACTTGAAACATGCTAGATCTTGCATACATAACTACCTTGCCAACTAAGCAATGAACTTCATTCTTGTCCTATGATTCGCTCTCGAGGTAAACATACCTTGAGGTTAAAGTTTCCTAGATAGATCTCCATCATTTGTATCCAAAGCACACATCTTGGGGTAATGTATTGCTATGATGTAAGCCTTGTGTGAGCTTTCAATTGCTCACTTAGACATCATCCTTGCTTTTCAAAATCATAAAAGACACCCTATCTTGCTATTCGTTGTGAGCTCTTATGTATGCAAACTAAGCACTGCATACTTCATAGAGCAACATTTATGATTGCCTTCAACAAGTGGTATTCTTATAAAGTGTTATTCTTGTAGAGCCTTATCACTTGTTAGGCTTTATCCTTACCCCAAAAACACACTGAAATAGCATCAAATATCAAGGGTAAAATGCCCTTGCATTGTAAAGGTTTCTTATCTCCATCCTCCAAGGCAAGCCTTCAAAAAGAATGGCATGTTTTTCCAATGGCATTTTTCTTGAATTGCATGCTCATAATATCTCCCTAATGTTTAGCTACACTCCAAAACTCACCCTCTCCATAAAATACCTCAAGGATAGAGCTAGACTTGGTCTTCATCTCTTACTTGTAGTAGGCTCAAAGCAAACATCTGTGATCTTGAAGTCTCTCCTCCAATGAACTCGGTCTTGGTTTTTTGTGCTCTAATGACTCGTTAGGAATAAAAAATTCCAAAATATACAATCTAGACATAGTACCATATCGATGGTAGTGTTATGCAAGTTCGTTGTTAGTCCTTGACTCCATGATAACCAAGCAACCACCTAGGGGTTGAGATACTTCTTCAAGACATTGACTTTGAGAGTTTGCCCTTACTTGGTTCTTAAAAGGATTCGTCAAACTTCATCCTTATAGGAAAAGACACCCTCAAGGTAAAATACTTCCATTGTAGAGCTTGAATTGTGATCTTTTCCACTGGCTCATCTTACTTCCATATGCACCTTTTGACTAGGAAAGCATTGTCCTTAAATTGAACTTTTCATTGTGTGAGTTAGCCTTTATCTACTTCTATTCAACATAGAAGGGTGCTCTTGGGGTAAATTGCCTCAATGGTACCATTGGTTTTATCTTCCAAAGCATATTTTGCTTCCACCTTAACTTAGGCAATTCCATAATATAACTTGAACATTTAGCTATTGAGAAGGTTGCATTGACACTTGGGCTTCAAAACTATACTATTGGTTGTTGGAGATTAGAACCTCAAAATTGTGACTTTTCATCATTTTCTCACCCTTGAGGTAAAGATGCCTCAAGAATTGAGTTTGATTTGTGATAATCATCTTTTGCATACATCTAAGTTAAGCTATACCCTTGGACTTCCATTATCACCAACTCAAATGGGGACCTCACTTTGTGTACTTATCTAGTGACCTTAAAATCTCAATCTTCATCATGCAAGGGCAGCTAGGTAAAACTACATTGACGGCTTCCTAACTTGAATCTCCAAAGGATCTCCTACTTCCACTTTGTTGAAGGTAGTTTGAGAAACACTAGACTAGGATACTCACAAAGTCATTGTACTTCTTAGCTAGCTTGAGCTAGGGGACTTGGCAACATCAAATTGTGAATTTTTCCAACCATTATCTCATTGTTGAAGTGATAAAACCATAACACAGCAAGTGACATTCTTCTACAACAACATTTGTTGGACCTCTTGACCTTGTTTGATTCTATAGCAAGAGGACCCTAATACCTTATCCGCAATGTAAAAATATCTCAAGAGTAGAGTTTGGATGTTGCCAACCCCATAGTAGGGACAATCATTACAAATTGAAGCTTTTTAAGTTTGAGGTAGACCTAGGCTAGAAAAACCCAAGAGCTCTACATAGAGAATTGTAGCTTTTGAGCTAAGGTTGCCATCATAACAATGTAACTCACTATATCACCCTTAGAGCCTTGTAGGGTTGTTGTCTATATTCATCACTCTAAGAGCTAATGTAGACAATTAAATCAACTAAATAGTCTTACCACACACTAAAGTAATGATCATATGATCACCTTTACATGTATATATGGTTAAATTTCCTTACCTAGCATAAGGACTTAGCCTTCACCCTTGCATAGCCACTACTTAAATCCTTGTCTTTAATCAAGACTCCCAAAATTAAGAAAATATATTGTCTTGAACCATGTGGAAAATGCTTAGAAGAGATATTCTCTTGGATTTGCATCCATGGAGTCTCTACCTCTTGCAAGCACATGCTTTCCCTAGGGCTATACAAAAGAACATCACCAATACAAAAATACTACACAAAGAATACAATAATCAAGACATGAAAACCTATGGTCTTGCATTATATATGACATCAAAATAAAAAATAGATAATTACAAAATACCCAAACCAATGAAATAGATCACTAGAATTAAACTATACAATTGGTTTAGAGAGTCAATTCATATAGCTTCCATAGAAGCCACATTTATATGTAGTGCACTGCACATTATGCTATGTGAGGAATACACTTGGTTATACCTTATTCTATGTTGCAATTGTCCCATTGGACTAGCATGGCTACATGAATGCAAATTCTGTTTGATACTATTTTAGACATGAGATTTACAAGTGTTCTATTTTATTTTGGGAGTTTTGTTATTACTTCGAGCAACAAGAAACAATCTAAAGCTGAATTGTATAGTAGTGAGAGTACAATCTAGGGCTGTTGCTACTATAATAGATAAAGATTGTTATAATTCTGACATGATTGGGAAAAAAATTCACATTGTTGGTATGACTACAAGTATACTCATTGATATGAGCTAAAGGGCAGAGAAAATAGAAAACTACGAGCTGTTTCTCTCTTTTAGTGCTTTGGAGGTTATGCAATTCCTTGCATATACACCAAGCAACAACCAATAATGGGATGAGCTCATTCAAAGCTGAAATTAAGATATTCTTTGATCTTTTGACACAAACTATGACTTTGATTGATGTATCAACATCAAATATGTTCTAAACATGATCTATAGCTAGGTTTACATTTTTTTTTCATACATTTTATTGATCCTACCATGCCTAATGTATCCTATGCATAGCAATCAATTATAAAGCTAAAGAAAATAGAATCTATCTAAAAAGTGGATGATTTTCCAATTTTTATTTCAAGATTTTATGCTTTTTGGAGTATTACTCCAATTAGCTAATTCCTCCCAATTCACTTCCTACTCTAGTTAGATGGGCTTCAAGCACTCTAAGCTCACCACAAATGAGAAGGATGCTCAATTATTCAACACTTGGCTCTTTTTCTATGCTAATGAGGCACAGCTTGTGTCTTGAAAAAAATACAAATGGTCTTTATAGATATGTTAGCTAATACCTCTTTGACACATGAGAATCCACTTATATACTAGCATTTTACACACAGAGTTGGTGATAGGTCATTTACAATGTTGACCATAAACATTTATTGTTGCACATAATAGAAGATACATGGGATACTCAATAACTACTTGTTTGACTATGGCATGTCAAGCAATGTTACTCCAAGGGGAAGAGGGGGATAGTGGAAATGAAATACCTCCAACTTCCACATATTCACACCAAAGAAAGTGGGGGGAGTAGGGTATGCCAAAACTCTCTTAGATCTTGCTAATGGTACTAAAAAAATGCCAAATTATCACCAATTTTGTAGTGGTAATGATTGAAAAGAGCTATAGCTTGCTGACAACTTGTCATGCACCAATAAAATTAAGCCATCACAAAATGTGGGACAAACTTGCTTTCAATGTAAATGTTAAAACAAATTTTTTTGCACTTGGTATGATCCCACTAAAGCCCATCACTCTACTATAGCTGTGTTGTACATGTTGCCACTAGCGTGACTCAATTATAACTAATGTTGTTAACATAATTCATTATCTTTCATGTAATAAATGCTTTGTTAATGAACATCGGTCATCAAAATGCCCATTCTCACTCAACCAATGTTTGTGAACAAAGCATCCTTATCTAGGCTTGCATGACCCACTTACGTGACATCGACTATGGCGCCTAACACATGCTCTGCAACTTTTCCCTTTGCAACCCAAGCCTTAATCAAATCCTCCACGATGTTGACACCTTGTTGATTTTCTCTTAGAAGAGTAAAAATAGAATAGGTCTTTGAGCTTAAAACACTATAAAACCTTCAATCTTAGGGTTGCAAACTTGAACTGATATAAGACTTTATAATGTTGCCTCACCATCGTTTTTACATGTTAGAAATTACCATTAGCTCGATGTTGTGGGTCGTGAACAATGACTTGGCCCTCCTCCCTTACAAAATATATATCTCTCTCACACACACACACACACAAGGGTAGTTTCATTTCTAGGCCTTCTTAGAGGGCCAAAAAGGCCATTGTGAATTCCATATTTCAACAATGGCCTCAATCAACATGATCTAATGTCCTCTTTTGAGTACTTTGAAATTATGGTGTGATTCTCTCTCTCTCTCTCTCTCTCTCTCTCTCTCTCTCTCTCTCTCTCTCTCTCTCTCTCTCTCTCTCTCTCTCTCTCTCTCTCTCTCTCTCTAAACCAAAGTTTAGCAAATAAAATCAAGATTCCATGTAGCCTCAATATTTCCTTCACAAATGGTGAGAGATAGTTTATCACATCCCTATTTGAACTTGTAGATTTTGCATAATGTTAAGGCTTATACTACTTATCTTAACAAAAAGATCTTGTGGTACTTAACTTCTTGAATACCAAAGACTCTTATTGACATCAAAAAGCATCCAATTTTTTACTTGGTCAAGGTCCATAAACAAAAACTAAAAATTTAAAGGCCTTCAACCTTTTTCATCCATGTTATCATTAGATAAAGTAATGTGCAGTTAGAGATCTTAGAAGAGGAAAGTATTGGATATTTCAATGAGGCCAAAATCAAGAAACATTATCCCTTTTTGTCACTATAAACACAAACCCCCTCTGGGTGATCCGTATATTCTAGTCAAAGTCATCACATTAGCATTAAAAATGTGGTATGAGAAATTGGAATAACATGCTAAAATGAGCCAACACACTCAAGCAAGTCACTCGGACCATAAGCCTCAATCTAGAGCATCAAACTTCCATCTTAGGGCTATAAGACATATCAATCTTGACTCTAAAGACAAGTTCATCATTCCACCTACATACCTTCAAGTCAAATTAAATGCAAAGAGAGAGGTCAAGATTGATGCTCTCATTGATGAAAGGTGTAGCTTCAATATAATACCTTATTATTATTGGGACCAAGTTAGACAACTAGACTTAGTATCAATAGACACAAAACTCAATCTGCATGGTGGCACTCCACATACCTTGTTGGGAAAGTGTTATGGTAATAGTGACTATGGAGACTAGACTAAAAGCCATCCCTATACATTGTCTCTCTTCTCTTCTAGCCAACCTCGACCCCATCCACACCAGCCAAGGTCCATTGCCTCCAATCCTCTCCACAAACCCCCCCCCCCCCCCCCAAAAAAAAAGTCTCTACAAGATGATCCATGGCCTTCATCCTCCCTGATTATCCATTTGACGTCATGTATAAAGAGGTAGAAGAAAATAAAGAACAAAAAGATAAATGTTTTAATAGAAAAAGCCCTAAGCATAACTACCTTTTCCCTTGACACTAGTCCACTCAATCTATAGAAAAAAAAACCTTCATAATAGAAAGGTTCTATTGATTCATTTGTCTTGAATTAAGCCAAGCATGAAGTCACATGGATGGGAGCACCTCTTAAAGATAGAATCTTGCTTAGTCTAATGAATTTTGCAAAGCACGCCCTTTTTAATGTTGGAATAGTGGAATTTCATTATTTCTTCTTCATGATAGTGGTGTGTATCCCCAAAAAAAAGTATTTGTGGTATTCATGCTTATCAATGTGATCATATTTTAAGTGGATGTTATAGTGAAAGAAAGTAGTGGATGAGAAGATATAGTGATTAAAGAAGTGGACTAGTCCTAAATTGACCAAGAAGGCTGATTGTATAGTAAACTAGAAAGAATCTAGTTTTATCCATAAAAATAAGAAAGAAGAGGATTAGTTACCCTCAAAGTCAATCTTTTAAATTGCATGGGGTAGACATGATCTTCCTATCACACTACTCTCCTTGCCTTTCTCCTTGCACTTATAATTGTGTATTTTATGGCACTGCAACCTAATATGACCGTGTTGTCCTCAAAAATGACATGTCAAAGAGAACTTACATTTGTGGGACTTACTGTGAGATTGTCCACAAGACTAAGACTTGCCCCTATTGGGCTAGAAGTCTTTACCATGGTTATTATTGCCATTACCACCATTTTTGACTCTAATAGTCAATGCATGAGAAGTGTGGGCTGCATCAATTGTTCTTTTTGTTTACCGCTGTTGTCAATAGAGCACTCTCTACATCACTGTATTTAAAACCATCGTCAAGAGGATGAGTACTCATAGCAGTACAAAAGGTGTCCCATGACTCACGCATTGTAACTAGCAAGAACAAAGACTTGATATTATCTTCAAAATAAATGCTCTATGATACAAGCTGAAACTCATTCAAATGAGTAGACATAGTCATACCCTCCTTCATGCAAAGGTCCATAAGTTTCTTCAACCACTATAACCAAGATACATGACTTTATTTATCATAAAGATCACAAATCCTTTTCCATAATGCATAAGCACCACCCTCAATATCCATGACATTAAAATACACCTACTTTGATAATGATAGGATGATAGTAGATTTCATAACTCATCAAGTTTTGCCCAATATCATAAAGCTCAAGCTTTATGCCCTCTAACTTCAATGGTTTAATTTGCCTCTTTTTCACCAACACTTGGCATATTTGTATATTCTAGTGTTAGAAGTTGTTGCTATCAGGTT
The DNA here is from genome assembly GCF_053477565.2 of Lygodium microphyllum. Lineage (NCBI taxonomy): Eukaryota > Viridiplantae > Streptophyta > Polypodiopsida > Schizaeales > Lygodiaceae > Lygodium > Lygodium microphyllum. The sequence continues at coordinate 155,422,224 of NC_141136.1, read as the reverse complement.
TTTTAATATTAAAAACAGCACTATTGGCTAATGAACCTACCATAATGACTACAAATGTCTGCAAAATAACAAGAGTACATGCTACTGAAAACTTAACAAAACTGCCCCAAAATAGATCCAAAAGGGTGGATAGAAGGGTGTAAACAAAATATGTACACCTATCCACAAATTGCAATTAATAGAGTACCAAAACAAATTGCCTACTCTCCAAAAGAATTGCACCTTGTGGAGAGACCTTTCATCTACTGACCCAATTCACACACTTGTGAGATGAAACTAGTTTCTATTGATAGAACTTAGCAGTGTGCTTGAGGATAGCAACACCCACTCTTTGAATAGTTTGTATGAACTCAAACTACTAGTAGCTTTTTGAAAAAACACAAGTAATGCAACTAGTATGTCCACTTAAAATTTTACTTGCAAACACTCATTTCTAATACTGCTTTTCTTAATTACATCTACTAAATCAAAGCAATAAGGCAAACATTAATTTCACTACTTAACGACTACAAAAGTATCTTACATTTTTTTCTTAAAGTTTTGAGAGTTTGCTTGACTAGGTATTTCAATTCATGTGTCTTAAGGTCTAATATTTCCAAAGGGGTCTTCTTTTGAGTTTACTTTAAATTCTAATGTACCAATTTCTTGCAAACCAACTTGTCTAGAGTCACTAGGTAAAATGGGTATGGAGATAGAAGAGGCTTTGCGCTCGTCATTGCAACCACTTACTGCACTCTCTTTGTTGATGGGACTTACTATGATATAGCTCCTCTTCTTCTTCTTGGGGCCATTGTGTTGCAATCCTTCGAGTCAAGATTTTGATTACCTCTTGAAGTAGATTAGGTGATAGGGAGCTTAGTTGAGAGAAGGTGATAGACAACTAGAATAATTTTTATAATATAGATGATTGACCACAATCATACCTACCAACTAGCTTTACTAGAATAAACATGGTCTAAGACCTTTCTTGAGATCCTAAGTTCAAAAATCAATTCAAGGCATAAAATTCATATTCATAATTGTGTTCAATTCTAGCCTTTATTGATTACAAAATTTTAGTAGCTTAGAGTTCCTAATATTTGTCAAATTACTCAATACTAATCATCCTATAAGTAGGAGGTTCTTGATAATCTCTTGGATGTGTATTGGCAAGCTAAAAATATTGCTCTTGGTACAATCATTCTGAGTTTATTTCTTTCTACCAAGTAGGGCTATCCTATTCTAAGGGATGACTTGAGTTACTCTCTCAAAACTATAATGATCTTGAGAATCCCTTGGATAGCTATCTATATTTAGGGTTGAATTGACTCTAGCTTCTTGAAAAATAAACACGAGTAGCTTTAGTTCTTCCATACACGAGGTGTGCTTCAAGTTATTGTCCAAATATGCTAGTTTACTAGCATTGATAAAAAAGTATACTCTAACTCTATTCCAGTATCTCAACAACAAAAGGGGAGAGTACACAGTATAGAGCATTCATAACTCTCATAAAGGATTCCTAATTATCAAAGTCCCATGAATGGGATGCCATTATATATATTACTTAGAAGGTGAGCAACCATTATTAAGGATCATCGATATCTTCCTAATTGTCAATAATTCTTTTTGGCTTGTGACTATATTTTGATGTTTTAAGGATGTTAATTGCACATTTTTCTCTCTTTAATAAGACCAATTGAACAAAAGTAATATCCACATTTTAATATGTGTGTATTATTTCAATACCATAATCAAATAGTATCTACAAAGGTTCGATACCATATTCTTGATCATATAATATCCGCGACAATGATCATATAATATAGGAAGGCACATCATGATAGAGTGGAGGCTCTCCGATGGAAGACGAGATCAAAGAGGCTCAAGATCGAGAGGTGTTGCTGATTGGCAGCCGCATGGATTGTATGGAAAATATTGAATAACATGTGACCCACATGAGAGACCTTGTATAAGAAGCTTTTAATCTAACGAATTATTTAATGCGATCTAATCTAGATGGAGGGTGAGACCACCTACGTTCTAATTGACCCATGCATCTATCTTTATTTATGTAAGTAAGGCATACTCTTCCACGTTGTGTCATGCCTAAACGTGGCTTTTTATCATTTTGTGCAAGCTTCCTTCTTGCTTTTTTAAGTTGTGATACCAAACTAATTCAAACAATCCCTTTGTCTTTGCATTCATATAGCCTAATAATTTTTATTTCTATATAATGCCCTCTTAAATCTTTATCTTGTTATCCAACCCTTCGCTAAGTTAATAGCTTGTATATTAACTTTATTTTCAAGAGTGACTCAATTAGGAGCCACTACTTCGAGCATTTCAATCTAAGAAGCAATGCTTTCCAAATAATATCTAATCTTTTTTGTTTTAAATAGCAGCTCTATGCAATCATCACTTAACTTGCACTAATTGGTTAATTAACTTGCTATTGGGAGGATATTTCTATTAAACATTTATAGTCTCCAAGGATCTTATGTTAGTACCTCTTGGTATTTTTTCCCTACATGTCCTTTGATCTAATAAGGGTTTCCTAATGTGCTTAATTCTTTAGATTCTAAAATTTTGACAAGCTCATTGTATTATTGTTTCAACCTTGACCCCAAGTTTTAATAATCATCTACTAGCGTTCCACGCCTGCTTCCCGCGCACAAAACACAGCGAAGTTGCCGTGTGATAGCACATCGCACGGCAACTTCGCTCAACAATCCATTTCTCATCTTTCTCTCTCCTCTTTTTCCTATTTCTCTCTCCCCCAAATTCCCTATGTCTGTTCTCTCTCTCTCTCTCTCTCTCTCTCTCTCTCTCCTCTATTTTTTATTCTCTCTCTTTTTAAATTTTATCTTTTCTCTCTCTATAATTCTCTCTGCATGTTCTCTCTCTCTTCTTATTCTTATTCTTCTTCTTTCACTTTCTTTTTCTCCCCCCCAGTCTCTCTTAAAGTATGTAAATTTTATCTTTTCCCTATATATAATTCTCTTTTTATTTTTATATTCTCTCTCTTCTTCTTCTTCTCTCTCTCTCTCTCTCTCTCTCTCTCTCTCTCTCTCTCTCTCTCTCTCTCTCTCTCTCTCTCTCTCTCTCTCTCTCCACTCCCTTTTCTTCTTCTCCCCTTTCTCCTAATTTTCCTTTTTTTCTTCTCTCCCTCTCTCCCTTTTAAATTTTATCTTTTTCTTCTCTCCTTCTCTCTCTTTTAAATTTTATCCTCTCTCTCTCTCTCTCTAAAAATATTTAAATTTTAAAAAGAATTTTCTCTTTTCTCTTTTTTCCCATCTCTCTTTCTCTTTTCCTCTTTCTTCTTCTTGTTCTTCTTCTCTCTCTCTCCCCTCTCCTCTCCTTTCCTTCTCTCTCCTCTTTTTTCCTTTTTTTCTTCTCTCTTTAAATTTTTTTCTTCTCTTTATTTTAAATTTTATCTTTTCTCTCTCTACAATTCTCTTTGTGTTCAAATTCTCTCTCTTCTTCTTATTTTCTCTCTCTCATTTTCTTCTCTCTGTCTCTGTCTCCCCTCTCTCCTCTTTTCCTTTTTTATTTTTCTCTCTTTCTCTCTTAAATTTTATATTTCCTCTCTCTATAATTATCTTTCTCTCTATTTCCCCGTCCCTCTCCTCTTCTTTCTTTTTGGCTCTCTCTCTCTCTCTCTCTCTCTCTCTCTCTCTCTCTCTCTCTCTCTCTCTCTCTCTCTCTCTCTCTCTCTCTCTCTCTCTCTCTCTCTCTCTATTTTAATAAAAAAGAAAGTTTCTCTTTTTTTTCTTTTCTCTTTCTTTTAAATTTTATCTTTCCTTTCTCTATAATTCTCTCTCTATGTTCAAATTCTTTCTCTATAATTCTTCTTCTTATTTTCTCTCTCTCATTTTCTTCTCTCTATCTCTCTCCCTCCTCTCTCCTCTCTTTTCCTTTTTTCTTTTCTTCTCTCTCTCTCTCTCAAATTTTATATTTTCTCTCTCTATAATTCTCTTTCTTTCTTTTAAATTTTATCTTTTCTCTCTCTATGATTCTCTCACTGTGTTCAATTTCTTTCTCTTCTTCTTCTTATTTTCTCTCTCTCATTTTCTTCTCTCTGTCTCTCTCCCCCTCTCTCCTAATGTGCTTAATTCTTTAGATTCTAAAATTTTGACAAGCTCATTGTATTATTGTTTCAACCTTGACCCCAAGTTTTAATAATCATCTATGGATACTCTTAAATGGCACTTGCATATATACCATGCAATTCCTTGGTTGAGTGTAGACACGTCCCTTTAGGCTATCAATTCCTCTAAGTAGTCTTGGATACATCATTATTGTGGTTTTCCACGATAAATTGATTACAACCTCCTGACTATAACTAAGGCTATACGCAAATAGAGTTGAAGGTGGGTAAATAAATATGTGTTTTGAACTTAGGGAAAACATACAAAACCATGATTAACAAAGGGAGAATCCATCCATTGTTATGCATGCATGCAATAATAATAATGACCAATTATTTACTACAAAAATTCAATAGCATCATGAAATAGCTGGGAGAGACATATAGGTGAAAGAGGTAAGGAGAAGAGAACATGCAAGAGGCCTACTCTTCTTGACATGGGTTCCTATCTCCATCTTTGTGTACGTGCCTTCTTTGTTGTCTTTGTATTCATTTGTGTGGAGCTAGGAGATAATGTAGGTGACAAAGAGGTCTGGGAGAGAGAGCACGCAAGAGGCCTGCTAGTTCTTGACATGGATTCTTGCATTCATCTTTGCATGTGAATCATCTCTATTGTCTTCATATTTGTTTTTATAGATGGGGTTTGCTTACTTTGTCCCTCATCTTATATCCAATAGTTGTTGGGGTGATGGGGGTTAGCACTTTTATCTTCATCTAGCTCTTTCTATCATTGTTTACTTCCCAACTAGATATTCACCTTATTGCATTCCAACAATTGCCTTTGATCCCACATGTGTAGGTAATTTGGAAACCCAAGAATTCTAAGGAAATATAAACATCATTTTGCCTTAGTATATTAGGCTTGGTATTTGTACTTGACCTTGAGTGCAAGAGTCAAGCACACATTCATAAAGTGTACATTGGCTTTGATATATCTATGCCTATATATTTTTTAATTCTTAGAGAAGCTTATTTTGTTTAAGTGGATACAACCTAGTTTTGTAATATTTCACAAACAAGGGATTTGTATTTTTGAAATTCAAGAAATACTTAGAAGCTTGGTATTGAGAAAATAGATAGAAGTAAATTTAATAGATATATAGAACAAAGTTTCCATTGGGAACATCAAGTTGTCTTCAAAACATCGTATGTAAAATATATTAGTAATGCTATCTATGCCAAATCACAACTTTAAGGATCAAAAGGTGTGCACACGCACACGCACACGCACACGCACATGTGCATGCACATGCACACACACACGCACACAAGCTGAAGGCAACACACACACACACACACACACACACACACACACACACACACACACACACACACACACACACACACACACACACACACACACACACACACACACACACACACACACACACACACACACACACACACACACACACACACACACACACACACACACACACACACACACACACACACACACACACACACACACACACACACACACACACACACACACACACACACACACACACACACACACACACACACACACATGATTTGACAAGGCTAAGGGATCTAACAATAGTGGGTTTGAGGAGGAGTTGTCAATGAATGAGATAGTCCAAATTAGGTTTTAGTTCTCCTATATTGTAATGCAACACGACTTGGATTTCTCGAGTTTAGTGATTTTTTTAAAAGGGTACTAGCTTCTTGGCCCCAAACCCTTTTCTATTTAGAAAGGTTCATGAAAATTGGAAAGTGATAAATTTGGTCTAAAGATAACAACATTGCTCAAACTAAATTTGTTACAAAATTTGCAATAAAATTTTTTAAGACCTAATAAACTAATAATATGTGTGAGTTACAATAATATGATTTAGGGGATAACATGATAGAATTTCAAAAGATAAAATAATAAGGTTTAGCAATTCAAACAAAGGCTAGAACCTTCTTGTAGTTTTTTCTTTTGTTATCTCCATTGAGCAAAGCTTCTAAAGTTTCTTTTTAGGCATGTGAATATCCAATTCAATAAATGTAACAAATATTTCTTGCAAATCATAGAACCCAAGCTACAATGGTGCAAGAGCATCTCCAAGTTTCTTATAAATATTCATCTCTCATGTTATAGGCTAAGAGAAAAAGAGGGGCTATAACATGCAATTGAATCTACAATGTGCTAGAGCATCTCCAATGTTCTTATGAATATTGTCTCACATGCTATAAACGTTTCTAATTGACAAAGAGTACTATCTATTATTTGATGTATGGCTCCACATCCAATACCTCAACCCCTACATCTACAAGCATGATCATATGTGACTTGATTGAATTCCTTTCACATACCCTTGTTTCCCAAGTAGAGTTGGGTCTATTAAAGAAGAAGCTTATGAATGCAACAATAGTGATAATTGCACAAGAAATGCAGACCACTCAAAAGGTGTAGGTTTTGTAAATTTGGTGGCAAGACATACGCCATAAGGTGAAAGGTACATGTTTGGCTCCAACACGGACATACTAGTAGATACTTTTAGAGTAATGGTCTTAGAGAGTAATGAAGAAGCCTCTAAGGCCGAGGAAAATAAATTTTCCCAAAGATAGCATATGACCAAGATCAATGGTTGTTTGCTTGTAGGTAAATCTTTAGAAACCATAGTGGAAGGAATGCATCCACGTACGAATCTTAGTCTTTCTTCTTCATTCACTTAGGGGTTTTCTAAGTGACATTGAAAATTTATATATTTTCTTGAAAAAATGTAGAGGTACAAAGGCTTTCCATTCCATGCCATCAAGAGGGGAAGGTGTATCAAAATCAAGTTCTCTCTTTGGCCTTAGACTTTCATTTTTAAATGGGATGCCAACATGCTAGAATAGATTTTTTATAATGCATTTGGAGGGGTCAAGCTAATTACTAAGGTTCATCTCATCCTCCTTAACTAAACTCTCCATATTTTCCATTAGTACTTTCAATTTGGAAATAGTGCACATGGAATTAGTAAGTGTCATATGGTAAATCTTCAACCAACATGCTAAATCTAGTTGCAACAACAATAGATGTTAAAACTTAAGGTTGTTAATGATGCTATCTAAATAAGTCTCAATAAGGACTTAATGAAAATCCTTAAAGCTAGTAAGTACCAAAAGGCCTTGCATAAAAGATTGGGGATAGATTACCTACATTAGCATAATCTCAACCAATGTGTGTCACAACAAAGAAAATGACAAATTTAGCTTATTAAAAGTAAAGAAACCTAATATTTATTAGGTTGTTGAGATTAATCTAATTTTGAATCAATACTTTTTCCATATTCATGAAATAATAGAGCCTTGGGTAAGAAGCATAATAGTGGAAAGCCAGAAAAAGCATGATAGCCTAGATTGAGAGGGAAGTACATTGCATATGTTACTACTTGCAACATTGAATAATATGATGATTATTGGTCAAAACTCGATAATCAAACTTGCATTGCACATGTCAACTCTTGGTTGTAATATCCGATTGCTATCCTCAATCCCCCCCCCCCCAAAATCAAATTTATTATGCTTGCGCTCATTTGACAGAGAGATGGGTATCGAGTTAGTTACCAATATTTAGAGTAGTAGAGTAGTTGGCTGAGATTGATGGTTAGAGTATATTATTGCTTAGATAGGCAATGAGCTACATGAAAGTATTATAAGCTACAAGTAGAAGGATCCCATATCTTGATCTCTAAGAGAACCTTGCTAGGGTTTGGAGAAATTGGGGAGGGTGGATCTTACAAGGGATATTTTAGTGGGTTATTGTGTGAAACCTTACAAGTGAGAACCACATGTGCCTCATACATAATGTTTAAAAGTATGAACCTTATACTATGAACAATCTATATTAGTACAAGAGTAACTATTTGTTTACTATCATATTAGACAAAAATGATAAAAGCCCATGAATATAGCATAGGGCCTAACCTAACAAATACATAGTGCAAAACAAAAACTTAAATAATTATTGCAATTATGTCGATGAGGGTCAACAGCATAGGGCCTAACCTAACAAATACATAGTGCAAAACAAAAACTTAAATAATTATTGCAATTATGTCGATGAGGGTCAACATGCAGTCTAGTTAGGCATGAACCATCATGCTAAGCCAACCTCATAAATAAAACTTTATGTTAATCATCTTGCAAATTAGAGAAGGGTGCAACAAGAAACTCAATTTTTTATGTTCAATCGTAGAGATTAAATCCTATCAATAATTTTAAAGAACATAGTGGAAACAAGTAACAATGCATCCTATTGCTCATGTCGAAAGTGTCCCATTGCTTGTGCAAGATGGAAAAGTTAAGTATTTGGTTGATGTGTTGCATGTGCCTAATTAGCATCACAAAGAACTTGGTTTCTATTGGGTAAATGGTTGAGCAAGGATTGCAAGTAAAGTTCAATCACAATGGTTGTGTAAATTGGCTACAAAGGTAAGCATGTGAGAAGAATGTTTACCTTGGATGTAAATTTATCTAAGCTAAAGGTTGTTATGTTTGCACAAGGTGCAGGAGCTGTGCCTAATATTCACATTTGGCATAAATATATTGGCCATGTAAATGTGCAGTGGTTGAAAAATATGTAGTCACATGAAATTGTGACAGGCTTGCCTAAGTTTAAAGTGGCTGATATGTAGAAAGTATATGAAGCATTCCAATTGGAAAAACAATCAAAGCATGCATATTCTCATGATAAATATGCAAGCATGTATTTACTTGATGTTGTACATTTAGGTGTATGGGGTCCTACAAACACTACATCAATGGCTAGATGTAAGTATTATGTAAACTTTATTGATGATCATACATTGAAGGTATAGATGTACTTCATGAAGGAGAAAAGTGAGGTGTTCTCTCACTTTCAAGGTTTTAAAATTTTGACCAAGAAACAAATAGGTGTGTAGATTAAGTGTTTGAAGTCAAATGGAGGAGGAGAGCACCTTTCCAACGAATTTAGTAATTTTTTGAAACAACATGGAACTCAGGAACAGTTTACATGCAAGTACACTCCTCAATAGAATGGTTTTGCTAAAAGGAAGAACATGTACATTGCAAAAATTGCACGAACCTTGATTTGGCTAAAAAGAACATACCTCATTGCTATTGGGTTTAAGTTGTATCTATAGCTGTGTATATTATGAATAGGAATCCCATCGCTACAATGCATGATGTAACACCAAAGGAGAAGTTTACTGGCAAGAAACTAGATTTATCACATGTTAAGGTATTTGAGTGTATTATATGCACATGTTCCTGATGAGCTAAGAAGTTGGATCCGAAAGATAAAAAGTGTGTATTTGTGGGATAATTCCTTAACCAAAAGGATTAAAAGTGTCACAATCTAGTTACATGCAAGTTACAAGTGAGCAAAGATGTTATATTTGATGAGATGAGCAGTTGGTATGTTGCTAAAAACTAGGTTGTTGCAGATGATGCAAAAGAAAAGGTGACTGGAGAAAATGTGGGTCCACAGTCGCACACATTGAGTGGACCCAAAGATTCCTCTTCTACTATGTCTCTTAAGAGACCATGGAGTGGCAGGTTATGTACGAATAGCACTTCTACAAGGTTAGAAAGTATATCACAAAGAGAAAAGAAAAGGTAGTTGAGTCCAAGTCACTTGATGTCCCAATGTTTCTGCAAGCCATCCACATAGAGATAATGATTCTTATGGCTTAGATCAGAGTATGGATGAGGAGTTTTGTATTCCAGTTATTTGTTTTCCTGGTGTAAGGAAAACCAAGGCTGATGCAAAAGGATCACAAAGTGCTTCACAAGTGTGGAGGTCAACAAGAGAAGGTATCCCGTAAATAGGTTGACATATGATGGCTATGTTGCTCGCCATTATGTGTATATAGAAAATGTTATAAAATTAGTTGAGCTCATTTTGAGAAAGCTATTAGTCATGTGCATCGAGAGAAATCCACAGATGACAAGATGGTTGGAATAAATGTAAATCAGACTTGGAATTTGATGCCAGTACCAAAGGGAAGGAAAGTTGTAAGCTGTAATTGGGTTTACAAAGTAAAACATAATGTAGATGGTAGTGTGAGTAGGTATAAAGAAAGACTGGTTGCCAAAGGTTATGCACAAACTTATGGGATTAATTATGAGGATACATTTACTCTTGTGGCAAAGATGGCAACTCTAAGAGCTATCATTGCAATGGCTATTGCAAAAGGTTGGTTTTTGCATCAAATGTATGTAAAGAATGCATTCTTACATGGTGAGTTACAAGAAGAATGTACATGGATGGTTCACCCAGATTATGCATTAGTAGGCTACACAAATCCTTGTATGGGCTAAAATTGGCACCATGAGCATGGCATGACAAGATAGCATAGTATCTTGTCTGTATTCATTTTCATGTTGGAAAGGCATATCACTCATTTTATGGCCATCAAAGTGATAGGGGCATTGTTGTGATTATCTTGTATATGGATGATTTGATTGTTATAATGTGCAAAAGGTAGAGTATGCAAAGAGTCTTCTCAAGCAAAAATTTAGCATGAAATATTTGGGAGAGCTAAAGGACTTTATTGGCATTGAGTTGATACGAACATCTAAGGGGATATGGCTCTCACAAAGGCAATACATCTTGGATATGTTGGCAAAGTATGGTATGGTTGATTGTAAGCTAATCTTAGTGCCATTGGATCATAATGTGAAACTAATAGCTAATATGGGTGAGATATTGGAGGATCCCACAATGTACATGAAGATGGTGGAAAGTTTGATCTTCACTATTATTACCAGGCTAGATTGTAACTACACAGTTGGCTTAAAGAGTCTATTTATCAAGGTGCCTCATAAGCCTCATTTGGACACTGCGAGATATACCCTATTGTACCTTAAGGCCACATTGGGTTATGGTATCTTTTATGAGGCTAACTCAGTGGTGTAGTTATTTGGTTAGGCTGATGCAGATTGGGCAAGTAGTGTATCCGATAGGAAGTCTGCTAGTGGCTATGTATTTTTCTTTGGGAATGGGGTTGTGACTTGGAGCAATAAGAAATAACCCACTATTGCATTGTATCAAGTATGGAGGCATGGTATAGGGGTGCTACTATGGTAGCATGTAAGGTAGCTTAGATGTGAAAACTACTTGATGATTTGGGGACATTGATCTAGAGTTTCATGCACACAAAAAACACATTGAAATTCATTACCAATTCATTAGAGAGTGTGTATTGCCAGGTGACATTGATCTCATATATGTGAGCATGTGAGCATAGAAGAGCATGTTGTAGATATTTTTACCTAAGGCCCCAGGAGCAAAAAAACTTTAGCCATTTTGAAGCTTACTTAGAGTATAAATCATGGAGTTAAGTTTGAGGGGGACTGTTGAGATGTCAAGCTCACAAGCTATCACTCACATACCTAGACAATTGTTTTCTCATTCATACATTGATATGATTGGTTCCTACATCAACATATCATTCCAATGATACTATATATCCAATCATCCACCTACGTGAGTTATCATATATCTATCCAATCATCTTTCTACTTAATGTATTCACACTACGGACTGCTTATATAGTATGTATGTTATACTCTCTCTTATTATTGGTAGACTCATATAGTGAAGAAGAAGAAAGGCTAGGGTTTTAGCTTCCTATCTTGTGTGCATTCTCTTTGTGTATTTTGTGTCTTGTAAGAGGTTAAGCTCCTCTCTCTTTCCCATCTTTTCAAGCCTCCCACTTTCCATTCATGGCAAGGTTTGCCTAGTTATCTAATTATCCACCACATTAGTTTAATATGTAAAAATAGCTTTCTTATTAGCTCATTAAAAGAAGGTTTCATTTATGTAATTTAATCATAAACACGAAAAGAGTAGAAAAAAATCCTTTCAAAAAAATGTAATATTTATTCCAAAGTTGAATATTCATTGTCTTATTACATCAATTACTACTCTATGTAAAGGGCTTTGCTAGAAGGCAAATCCACTAATATACCCTTAGCTAACATCAAGGACTTTTGGGAGACTTATTCCAGGCTTGTAGTGGGTTGCTAGACTAATAGAGTGCCCAAGGAATCACTGTTAGAGCCCCCTAGCTCCTTAACACCTTCTAGCTAACACTTAAACCCTACAAAGAGACCTCTTGCATCCAAAGCCAGTCCTAACATCTAGAGTGGACAAACAGCTCCTTGATGAAGAGCTCTATGGTTAACCTTTGGGGAGGTGTAGCATGCGTATCCAAAAGTTAACTTGTGTTGGTGCAACCTTAAATTAGAATACTCAATCATCTCAGTTATCTTTTCTAATGTACCGAAACAATATTTGAAATATAGCTAATGCATCACAATTCTCTAGGTGTCATTCCCTTTAGCTTGAGGTTTCACTTGACTTGACTAAGTTGTCATGAATTTATTGTAGGCATTAGCCTAATCTCTTGAAAGGAAAATTAAAACTTTGGGTTACTGAAGCTTTAATTGAGTTTATTTCATTTCATAGAACCCTTAATTTTTATCGTATGTTCAAGTGGTTAAGTTACAGAGATCATTTATGACTTCTTTGAATTATAATCTCTTCTATGGATATAAAGGTTTAGCTATACAACTTGCTAAAAGTCCCAAGAAAGTTTTCTTTACAAGGGACTCGGAAGAAAACCCTTTACGCAAGTAGGCCCCCAAGTTTTTATCAAACTAACCTACCTTAATTTATCTTTGTTTTTAAGCTTCATTGTGGGAGCTTTCACTCAACCGCCAAGACCCACGGACCGCTTATTGTTTCAAGCGTTCCAAGCCGAGCACTAATGGCTACCTCTCACATAGCCAACGCGCCATCCATATCTACGGGTGTAGTGAGCTTACCTTGATGCCGTTCGAGTTACCTCCTCTCCCGCGCACTCCGGTAGCTCCACGATCCAAGTGCAAGCTTCAAGCAAGCTCCATCCTCAAGCTCCACGCTCCAAGCTCCATTGCCGCGAGCAAGACAAGAGAAGAGAAGAAAAGAGAAGAAGAGAGGAGAAGATGGAGAGCTTCTCCTCCTCGGTCCCTCACCCTCACACACTCACTCCCTCACACTCTCACACTCCCTCTCTCAAGCACAAGCTCAAGCAAGCAAGAACAAGAAGAAGAAGAAGAAGAGGAGAGCTACTTTTGGCCACACACAAGAATGAGCTTCTCATTCACTTTTCAACTTTATATACAAAACCCTAAATCCCTTTTGGGCGGTCATCCCCTTTTTCCCTTTTTTACATGGCCGGCCATAGCCTAGGCCCTTTTTCCCATTGTCCTTCTCTCTTCCTAGCTTCCTTTCCACCGCCCGTCTACATTTACAAGTTGCACGGGTGAGAGCCCGGCGCTCTTTTACAAGATTTCAGGGTGCGCCTTTTTATTTTAAAATGCATCTTTCCCCTTTTGCCTTTGCCTTGGACTTTTAAGGTTGCCCTTGCGCTTTTGGCCTTTTCTCCTTTTCTTTCTTCAGTCGGGCTACCTTTTTTCCGCCTTTGCCCTGCATCTTTTCCACTTCTTTTTGCTTTCTTCGTGTTGGGGTTAACATTCATAATAAGAATGATGCCTCACTAATTCAAAGGAATGACATTCCTTAGTTTACAATGTACTTCTCATGCTTGTAAATTCCTTTCTACGGACAAGGTGTAAATGTATTCAAAGTAATATCTCAATCCTCCAACCTTATCAAAGTTTCTACCCCTTTGTAGTTACATAGAATAGCTAATTATCTCTTAATTTATCGTTTTTCCCCTCAAGAAGGGCTAAGTGTTAAACCTAGCATCCCTTTGAGTTGGACTTAGAGAAATAAAATTTTGTATTTAATCTATCACACAACTTTGATTATATGTTTCTTTCTTTACTTAATAATTGTTCTATCATCATGAGTAGAGATATTATTCTATATAATTCAATCTAACTATCACAAAATAGTGTATTATGCAAGAACTAGTCTCATCACGAGAGAAGTTACTAAATTAGTTTCCTATTACGTCTTCAGACATCATAAGGATACTCAAAACTCTAATCGTTTGACTATACATAACCTTCCAAAGTAATATCACCTAGTATTTATTGTATCAAAAGCATTTTGAAACTCAAAGGAGGGTACTTGGACTTGAATCGGTGTGATAAGGATGTCACTTGCATGTGCCACCTCTTCTCCAGCTCCCTTGTTCCTTTGTTTTGGAGCCATCATGAGTGCACAAAATCTTCTATTGTGTCCCTTGTCTCTCTTTCCTTGAGCCTTAATTGGTCTTGAAGAAACTCAAGTGTTATTGACTCCACGGCTTGGTCAGGCAAAAGGACAAGGCAAGAATGGTATGGCTAGGTAGGGCAAGGTCTTGGCTCGTAAAGGGAGAAACTCAAGAAGAGTGAGCTTTGTAGAAAGATAATGAAGGGCCTTATGTGATGCTTCTATACATTGGAGTGAAGGTTTAACGTACCCTTGGCTGGTTGAAAATGGACAATAGAGTTTAGTTGAGATGTAACAAGGGTCAAGACATTAATGATAAATGGAGATGTTGATTAGGATATGAAGAGGATGACAAATTTTAGGAGTCTCCAGACCAATCTACGATTTTTGGTTGGAGCAAGCAATAGGGTGCTTGTAGGGATAAGGAGACTCTTAAGAAGGAGGTTGGAATAAGAACACTTGATTTGGTGAAGCTAGTAGGTCTCTCTCTCTCTCTCTCTCTCTCTCTCTCTCTCTCTCTCTCTCTCTCTCTCTCTCTCTCTCTCTCTCTCTCTCTCTCTCTCTCTCTCTCTCTCTCTCTCTCTCTCTCTCTCTCTCTCTCTCTCTCTCTCTCTCTCTCTCTCTCTCTCTCTCTCTAGCATGAAAGAATGATATGATAATCAACCCTTAGTGGATCCTCACTAAGCTTAATATATATATAGTTTACCCATGTCATGGTAATTGATGTGAAGAGGGGAGGGGTGGATCAATTCAAGGAGCAACCTCAACTAGTTTTATGGGAGGGAGATAAGACTAGTGGTGTTGTTCTTTTTACTTCATCTCCACTTCTCATTTTTTCCATCACCATGCTAGTTGGATCATCAACTAGTGCTAGAGGTCTCCTCTTCATCATGAGCTCCTACATGCACAAGTGATGATGTGCCAATGGTCTAGTTGGGTCATAATGATAGCTCCTCTATCTTTTTTGCATCAGTTTCACATGTTGTGGCCATCAATGACTTCATTTTGGTAGCTAGAATTGAGAATGACAATAAGGCTTATAAGTCTTATGTTATTATAGTTTGCAATTACTATTGCCTCTGATTTGGTATCCATTAAGGGATTTAACCCTTGGCAAAACGTGGCTACCTATTTGGCGATATCTATGGATGGGACATATTTTTGAAGTGTAACAAACTAGGAATAATAAGCCACCAAACTCAATCCCATGTGGTGTAGGGGGAAAAAAGCATTCATTTTCATGTTGCAATAGGATGGTTGGAGGTATCTTCCATGCACAACTTCTTTTAGCTATTTCTAGGTGGTGGCAACTAACTTTTAGATTCCATTGGGTTGATACCATTGCTTCCACTATAGCCATGCTTCTATTAATTTGAGCTTACCTATTATAGTTTGATTCGAAGCACTAGTTCCAATTGTGAGAAGTAATTATTCATCGTCTCAATCCATACCTTGACATTAATTTTAACATCTTTTCCCTTGCTACCAAACTCAAACAGCTTGATTTGCTCAAGAGGCGAAATTTTTTCTCTTCAACCTTGGTAGGATTAGTTGGTATAATGCCTTGGATTACAATGCACACAATTAATTTAACATAATTTGTTCAAGATCCCATATAAAAAATTTCACATCTATAACATAAGACTCAAAGAAATATTGATATTTTTCACAAATGGAAAGAAAAGACATATCTTTTACTTGTATTTGCAATAGCCAAAAGGCGATACATCATAGTAATGATTTCTTTTACAAGGCTTATCCATGGAACTCGGATAGATCAATGGTTTTATAAACTAGAGACTCAATATAAATATCTAAGGTTCTATAGTAAGAAGGTCTAGGTAACCTTCTTTACAATACGTGTGGGCATAAGAGTGGGCTAAGATACTGAAATAGCTTAAATTACTTATATAGTTTCATTGAATCGTTGTTCACCTATGTGAATAATAGGATTTAATTTTGATCTTCAAAAAATAATGAGTGAACAACTTTGAGACTTTCCATCCACTGAGTTTGCTTCAAGTGTATTTGGAGATAACAAGGCAATGTGGGCATTAATGAAGCATTACATACACTCAACATCCAATATCTTTCACAACATAATGAAGCTGGGTCATAAATTCATTCCAAGGTGAGCATGACTTCATCTCTCTAGTTGAAACCCAAAGAGTGCATGGCAGAAGTGAACATAGTCTCAAACATTAGGAAATGTTTCCAAGCTTCATCATTTTGGGAAATCCATAACTAATTGGTAAACTATTCACAAAGAGGTCACCAATTTAATCATAGCTTACATGCATTTGCAAACAATTCTACCTAAGTTTTATAACAATAATTTCATCTCTCTTTGATACCACGTGTGACGTGCCTCTCTCTCTCTCTCTCTCTCTCTCTCTCTCTCTCTCTCTCTCTCTCTCTCTCTCTCTCTCTCTCTCTCTCTCTCTCTCTCTCTCTCTCTCTCTCTCTCTCTCTCTCTCTCTCTCTCTCTCTCTCTCTCTCTCTCTCTCTCTCTCTCTCTACACACACACACACACACACACACACACACACACACACACACACACACACACACACACACACACACACATTAAAGAATGATTTGATAATCGACATTAGTGGCTCCTCACTAAGCTTAATATATAGTTTACCCATGTTGTGACAATTGATGGAGAGGGGAGAGGTGGATCAATTCGAGATAGCAACCTTTATTGGCTACATGGGAGGAAGATAAGACTAGTGGTGGTATTTCTTTTTGCTTCTTCTCCACTCATCATTTTTTCCATCTCCACACTAGTTGGATCATAAACTTGTGGGTATATCTTGTGTGCCTTTCTAGCTGTGCCATTTTTGTGTCTCATGGCATGTTACCATTGGAAGTCCCATATGAAGGTCCCTAACAGGACGGATGTGGGCGGGGAGAAGGAGGGTGTCTACATATATCATGTTCCCCATTTGGGGGTTCCATCCCTCGTCCCCCCTAAGATTACGACTATTAAGTCTTTTTTTTTCATTTTCTTGTGTGTGTGTGTGTGTGTGTGTGTGTGTGTGTGTGTGTGTGTGTGTGTGTGTGTGTGTGTGTGTGTGTGTGTGTGTGTGTGTGTGTGTGTGTGTGTGTGTGTGTGTGTGTGTGTGTGTGTGTGTGTGTGTGTGTGTGTGTGTGTGTGTGTGTGTGTGTGTGTGTGTGTGTGTGTGTGTGTGTGTGTGTGTGTGTGTGTGTGTGTGTGTGTGTGTGTGTGTGTGTGTGTGTGAGATAATATATTAGTATTATTATTATCACCATTATCATTATCATTATTTATCAAAAGAAAAAATATGTTAACATCAATTAAATAATTGACCTAAAAATTATATTAAAAACTAAAATAAATGAAAAAATTATGAAAATTTTTATAAAATTTTCATCAAAATAAGATCATTAATTGAAACTAGAATAATATTAAAAAGTATAGTAATTTAATAATAATTTTAAAAATATATAATACTTTATAATATTTTTAAAAATTTAATAATAAGTTTGGATAAATTTTTAAAATGTAAATAATTTAAATAAACTGATACATTTGATAAATTTTGAAATAAATCAAGAAAATATTAAGATAGTTTATTATAATTGAGATAAAATCAAAATAAATTAAAAAATAACTAAGATCAATTTGAATTAATTAGGGGAGGATTAAAATCAAATCATATTAAAATTTTTGAATTAAATAGATTTAAAAATTAGTAAAATAAATAAAAATTTTAAGCTTGTTTATGAGTATTCAAGCACATCTAGGCAAAAAATTGATTAGTTTGATGCAAGGAGATGATAATAAGTCATGGTCATATATATTTACTAGGAGAATTTGAATATGCTATGTTCTATTCCTCTTAGAGAAATTGAGGTATTCTCATTTCATAAGAAACTTGGGATGATCCTTTTAGAGGATGAATTACTCTATTCTAGTCACCTCTTCTTCCAAGAAATCCTTCCACTTGATTAGATATTCTCATAAAATGTGATTTCTTAAAGGCTTTTCTCAGACCTTTAAGATTCTCTCAAATTGGACCTCAAGTATTCCTTGAGTTAGCATTATAATTTGTTGATCATCAAGGACATTGTCAAGGTTGGGGATATAACATTTTAGTAGGTTTACATGCAATAAATCATGAATCTTTAGATGAGGAGACAGTGCTAATTTGTAGTTATGTATTATTTTATGTAACATGCCTATAAATGCTCACTTGATGGTAGGATTTTGATATCCCATCAAGAGACATATCTAGGTGACACTATCCAGAACTCCCTTGGAATATCATGGACTTTGCTACCTAAGATTTCTTGAGTCTACCTAACAAGGGAAGCTATTCCCATGAGGATCGACCTGAAAATAAGGTTCATCAATACTACTAAGGTCACCTAACTATTTATCTAGCATTGATTACATGCAACTACTTATGGAAATCAACCCAAACTGAAGTGAACTTGTGTCACAATTGAAGAGGGTGAGAAATTAGAGGAAGCTAATGTGTCATCCCCTCTACCCATAAGGCAAAGTCTTACCCTGATTTCCTAAAATGACATGAGGTTAGGTTCTAAATTAATCTTCCTAAGATTATCAGCATTTCAGCCCTTCCTACCTATGTTTATTTTGTCTTATTGAGGGAAAACTCCCTAAAATAGGATGGGATTAACCTCCCTACAATAGGATGGGACTGACCCTTTTGCTTCCCTTTCTTATGATGGATTTCTCAATTATCTAATTTCCTAGCACATTTTTTTCAATACCTAAAATATATTCATTAATTCTTGCATTAGACACAAGGTTCATTTATGTTATTTAGGCATAAACACAAAGACAATATCAAATAATTATTTGTACAAACAATACATTTATCTTGCACATTCTCTAAGGTGCAATGCCACATTGGTGTTCCTTCCCTTAACCTAGCACCCATATCCAAGAACCGAGATACTTGTGTCCAACTTCCATGGACATAATCTACCCCACCACTCAACTAGTATAGGAGTCTTTTGAAAATAAATTATTGGCCTCAAGAGTAGAATCTTCCATTGTGGAGAGACCTCTCATCTCACTGGTGCACTGATCCTGGCATCCAGGACCAACTTGATTTCTCATCAGAGAATCCTAGTGAGAGACTTAGTGTTTATTAGCTCACCCCTCTTGTGACATGGTCTAGATGGTTCAAACATTTCTTTGACGAGAGAAAAATCAAGGTAAACAAGCCTAACTTAAACCTTTCAAGGGAATGTAGGGTTATTTCCCTTCTCAAGGTAAGGTCTTGAATAATCATATCTCTCTCCTAGAGGGAGATATATTATTAGGCTTTTCCTTTGGATCTAACAAGAAGGTTCTTGCTAGAAAGATAGTGCTTTATAATAAGGTCATGGGAAGAGTGTTTATTTTCCTTGGACAAAAGCTCAATAGAACTAACTCCTATCTCTATCTTAGGAGAAATCCAATATTCTTTTAATTTAATTTTCACTTAGCTTCTTCTTTAATGGTCCTTTGAGATGGTATAGTTTACCTAGCATAAGAAAAATAGGGATTCTACTAATTGTTTGATAGTAAGGTACTTTGGTTGATGTCCCTTTGTTCTATCTAACATTTACTCATACTAATATTTGTTGATATAAGATTTTGTTGATATCAATGAGTTAGCATACAATGATTGGATCCATTTCCGTCATGAAATGGAGTGCTCCTTATGGAAACCACATCCCTCCTCAAGGGTATAGTTGGTTGGAATCCACCTACTGAGCTATGATGCAACATAAGGTGTTTCAAACCCCATCGGATATAGATGTGACTTGATTTATTGAGATCTAGTAGTGAATTTATTAACTATGGCATCGAAGTATGTCACAAGTACAATGAGAAGAACCTGAGCTTGGCTCAATGTGGGCGGCATGTCACTTGCACAATCTTGTTCCCAGCTCTCATGCTCTTACCTCTAACATTTCTCCATGTTGGGACCACATACATGATCTCTACCCTGGGGGGGGGGGGGGTGTTAGTATATGTAAACCCTCTATATCAAGCATTTAAGGCCTATTTAATAATTACCCTTATCTATAAATTTCTCAAAAATAAAATGCATCCCTTTTGTGTTCAATTTGTAAGATCCTTTTGTATAGTATCCTTCCTATGTAAAACAATTTTGAAATTGTATTTTTAAATTCCATTATTTTGAACCCTCATGGTATGCATACATATTTGTGAGTAACTCCCTTGATATCTCTACACATTGTTCACATCTTGCTCCATAGACTCTTCATCGATCTTGAGTTTCAATCATCTTTTGAATGCAAGGCTTGGTGGATTATGATAGGGGCATTATTTGGATGGGAAGTAGTTGACACAAATGATGAAAGGGGAAAAATTACTAAGCATTTAGGGCAAGAAATGAAGGTCATCTCCAAACCCACAAACCTCCAAGAATTCTTGTCTTCAACCTCTCCTTAGCACCATAATCCTTTCCTTCCTAACCTCTCTCTCTCTCTCTCTCCCCCCCCCCCCTTGATATTGCAATGTGCCTAAAGAGAATAAAGTTTTAAAAAGGGCCTAAAATCCTTTACTAATAATGCTTATATAGCCTTGGTTGGCCTATGTTTATTCGATTATCATCCCTCTCTCTCTTCATTCTATCACTCATTTAGTTGCATTAGAGTGGATGATTTGCTTTAGTCCCACCATGTCCTCTTGATCTATCTATCTTAGCCTCATTGTGGCCTTGTTTGTATTAGTGTGAGCAATGGATTTGATGTACTTGAGGAAGTATGGAGATGATGTCAAGGACAATGGCCACTTTGTCTACTAGTTCTATAGTTATCACAGTGATGAGAATGACATGAAGAAGATGACAATCAATTGGAAAAATGGTGACTAAGATGTTTTTAAGGCTTTAATGCTTTTATTAACCCTTAATATTATACTCCCACTAGCCTTCATTCATACATGGATAGGGGAGTGTTAAGTTTTATGATTTTTTTATGTCCATAATATCATAGACTAAGCTTTTTGAAGTTCTTAAGAGATAATAAACTTTTATTGGGTTGAATCCTTAGAAAGACCACGTCTCCTTTCTCAAATATTTGACTTATCCTCTTTGGGTCCATATAGGCCTTCTACCAGTCCTAGACTGCCTCTATATCTTGACAAATTTCCTTAAATTGCTCTTACATGTCATCTAGCATCCATTTGGAGGCTTCAACCTTTATGGTAGGGTCAGAAAAGTTGAGAGGAGATAAGCACTCTTGCCCATATAATACTTGGAATGTTATCATATCAATGCTTTGCTGGAATGAAGCATTATAGGTGTATTTCACCAATGAAAGGTGTTCAATCAAACTTTCCAACTCCTTGTACAATAGGCTCTCAAAACATCCTCCAAGACTTGATTGATTACTTTTATTTGCCCATTGGTTTATGGATGATAGGTTGTGCTAAAACATAGTTGGGCGCTCCAATGGCTTGAAAGATACTAGTCAAAAATTTAGAGGTGGAAAGGGTGTCCTGATTACAAATTATTCTTTTTGGGAGGCCATCTAATTAGAATATTTCCTTGATGAATACCCTAGTAATGTCTGACATGTCAATGAGCTCCAATTCTATCTAATCGTTTCCATCTCTTCCTAGTACACTTTTGGATGGAGTATCTTGTCATACAATATCATCAAATTCAAGTTTCTCCTTGTGTGGACCTTCATCAACCTTTGCTTCTCTTTCAACATGCAATCCTCCTATAAACTATACTTCTCCATCCACTTGTACCTCAAATTTTGCCTCACAAAATGTGTTGTGCTTCCCTTCTCAAATATTCCCTCAATTTTGGTGCTCTTGCTCATGTGACGACACCAATCCCCTTGTTGAGGAAATTGTCCAGACATAAATGATGCCCATCCAATGCACCTTGAACCTGATAATTGTGATTATAGTCCTACACTCTTGCAACAAATTTTTGCTCTTGATTTCCTCCAAGCATGATCCTTAAATCATGGAGTGCCATGCACATGAAATTGGTAGGATCACCAAAGTTTAATGACCTTTCATGATCAAGGTAAAATAATACTCTACCTGAAATTCTATACTATAGCATGCAACTTCTTGAATCAAAAAAGGACCATGGAAAGAACATAAATTTTAGGACTACCACATACATAAACTTATAATATACATCATAATCGACCATAGGAGAACGCAATCCTGAATGTTATGGGCCGCATATTTCATGAGTATAGAAACTATAGGAAACAACATCTAATTTTCATGAGACAGAGACATAAATTCAAGTTGTGACATAAAGGATGTCTCATCTCCTCTTCTTCATCACAAGCTCTTGCATGGCGGTGATGCTTGATGCTTAGGGAATGGTGTACCAATGTTCTAGTTGGGTGTAATTGTTCCTCCTCTAGCTCCTTTGCTCCTTTGCATCAATTTGTGATGAGCCCACACATGTGGTTGTCTACGACTTCATTTTGATGGCCAAAATCAACATTGACAATAAGGCTTATAAGCCTTTATGTTATTATATTTGCAATTATTATCCTTCTTATTATTGATCTTAGTGGTTATATTACACTAGTTGCAAAGGTTGTGCTACTTCACTACTACCTTGTATCTTCTTAATGTCATTACCTTGGCTTCCTATCACTTTGTCGTCAAGAACATGGTAGCTACCTTTCATGATTATTTCTTGCTAGAATTTGTGAGCTTTGTGATTGTTGCTAGTGTACATAAGTAGCTACTATTTTCTATCACACTACTTGTGATGTAATTGATGTAAGTACACTTAGAATTACTATTCTCACTAAGCCATTTGAGATACATTATTGTTTCGAGTGTAGATGGTAAGAACTTAGGCTTATTATTCTTTTATAAATTATTGGTACATTACTAATTCAAGAGGGTTTTTTGATCAATAAGTGTGAAGACTAACATACTACTATCAAGCCTTAGTCCCCCAAATAATAATAACTTGTCATGCCCTATTTTTGTAACACATCTTCATCCCATACCTTTAGGGAGTAAGTGAAATGGGTGGTGGTACCAAAAGGACCACACATTGGGTGTGGCCCTTGAGGTATTCAAGGTTGTTTTGACAAATCTCCATGTTTTTGCTTTTTTGAACCCATTATTAGCAAACATTTGAACTAGCGAACACATTTACATGTAGCCTTTATATGCATGGATATTGTAGTATAATATGAGTCCAATTTAAAAAAGAATGATTGTGTGTGTCCACATAAAAGATCTAGTGCTACTTCTATATTGGTACTTGATGCACTTAAAAGGAAGCCTTTTCTTTTTGCCATAGGTATGAATACAAAGAAGTTGTGTAAAGCATGAAATTATCATATTGAGAAAGTGAGTAGATGTGGAAATAAAATAAAATGTACATTATTGAAGAAATAGGAGTTGTGATCTAAAAATTTGAATTATATTGGGATGTTGGGATATATAATGAAAATGAAGGTACTAGGTTGCCCAAAGAAAATAGTAGGGTTTTGGACATTGATCATGTAATGTACCCAAATTGTAAGCAACAAAATATTCCTATGATCTTATTGCTCTAGTTGTGCACCTATCATATTTCCACTCTAAATGTCTCAATTTTTTGGAAGACCTTGATTCAACACACAATATCAAGTATCTATGGTATCAAGGCAACTTTGCAAGTTACACTAGCATGGGAAATTAACAATAATTCCAACCACGATCACTAATCAACAAATTTGATAGAACTGCCATAATAATATAGCATGATGATAAGCAATGTGACCATTTCTACCCTAGTGATGATGATGATAATAAACCTTAGTGGAATGATATGATCATGTAAGCATTATCTTAGATTACAAACCTTAGATAGAAAAAAAAGATAAATAAGATGGAGAAGAGCCATAGATAATAACTATATATTATGAGCCCTTTAAAAATAGGATCCTTTTTATTAAAAAATAAAAACTAACTTAATATAAATAATATAAACATATAAAAGTTTATAAAAACTAGCCAAGGTGAGGGATTGCCATGCTTATTGACTCATCAAGCAAAAACTGTAGTCGATCAAAAATAGGCCATAGGCCAATAATGGAGTAGGGGGGAGAGAAATAAATGAGGATAGATAACCTCTCACGAAAAAGCTTACTCCTTTCCATCCCTTAGAAAACTATATAACCCCCCTATTTTATCCCCTTGACACACACACAGATACATTGTGAGTGCAAAACTACACCTTCACACTAAGTGGAGGAGTGTACTATCACACAATGTTGAGGAGAGGTCTACAATCATCATCAACCTTAGATAGAGCTCACCATCCTTGGGTGTAGCTCTTTGATGCTTCAACTTCAATAATCTTCAACCTTGGATTGAGATTATCAATCCTTGGGTGTAGCCCTCTAACTATCTCTTCTACAATAACAGTCTCACACCCGACTCTCCACATCTTGCTCTCTCTCCCTATCACCACCCTAATACCCTCATGTCTAAGAACCCTCTCTTTCCCTATGACCTCCCTAACACCCTTGTACCCAAGAACCTTGCCGCTACTCATTTGCTAACCCTTACTCATCACCTTCTTCCAACCAAGTTCATAATTGTCTTCTTCATGTACCCTAAAACTCTACCTCCCAAGCAAGCTTACCTTATCAATCACCTTCTCTCAATGAGGCTCCTAATCATCTACTCTAGTTCAAGACATGATCAAGATAATGACTCACAACATTATGACATGGTGTCCCACAAAGAAGAAGAGTGACTATGTCGAAGCAAGTCCTATCAACAATGGGAGCAAAGAAAGCGGTTGCAATCATGAGCATAGCCCCTCTTCTGCTTCCACCCTTGGTTTACTAGGTAAATCTAGACAATTTTTTTTGCTTGAAATTTAAGGTAAACTTAAAAGAAGAACCCTTTGGAAATTACTAGACCTTGAGATACATGAATCACAATATCTAGTAAAAAGCAAGATATTTTATTGTGTAACTGTAGACAAGTTATTTTGCTAGAAATTGGTACCATTAAAATTTAAGGTAAACTTAAAAGAATACGTTTTTGGAAACTGCTAGATCTTGAGACACACAAATCGAAATACCTAGTCAAGCAAACCCTCAGAACTCTAAGAAAAAAATATGTTACACTTTTGCAATTTTTAAGTTGTGGAATTATTGTTTGTCTTGTTGCTTTGATTCAATATATGTAATTAAGGAAAGTGTTATTGGAAAGGAATGTTTGCAAAGTAATGTGCTTTAAGTAAAAACTTGTTGCCTTGCTTGTGTCTTTTACCAAAGAAAGCTACTAATGGGTTGAGTTCATACAAAGTGTACAGGGAGTACGTGTGGCTATCCTAAGCATACCACTGAATTTTGCCACCAAGAAATGGCACATGCTCAAACTAGGCCCATAGATGAGAGGTCTCTCTGCAAGGTGTAATTAATCATCAATCAAATCTGTGATAATTAGTAGGACTCTAGGAAAACCTTCACAAGTTCCATGATGGAATCAATGATCTGTGAGCTTGGGTGTGATCCAAAAGATCCCACTAGTTAAGGGATGGTTTAGTGAAGGTTCGATACCAATAGTTCTAGTCTAGAGCATTTTTTACTCAGTATCAAATGCACTCTATCTAGGGTGGTTTTTATCGAGAGCTAGTTTTGTGACTAGCCTAATGGCCATTATACTTGCCTTATTTGAAATAAATGATTATTTTCACTTGTTTTCATGTGTGTGATTTTTAGGTGTGAAACGAACTTTATGCTAAAGGGTTAATTAAAGAAGTTGGTTTTGAAATGAATCACCCAAGATCATAATAATTAGCAAGACTCTAGGGAGAGATTCATAAGGTCCACCATGGGATCAATGACTTGTGAGTCCGGATGCAATCCAAAATATCTCCATATTAATTAGGGGATAGTTTGGTGAAGGCCTTGTACTAGTAGTTCCAGTCCAAAGTAGTTTTCACTAGATCTCCATATTAGTTAGGGGATAGTTTGGTGAAAGCCCGGTACTAGTAGTTCCAGTCGAAAGTAGTTTTCACTTGATATTGGATGGTCTATTGAGGGTGGATTTTGCCTAGAGCTAGTTTTATGACTATTAATGGTCGCTAATGGCCATTACATTTAGCTTGTTTGAAATAAAGGATTGTTTTCACTTTTCTTCATGTACATGATCTAATGCATGAAACGAATCTTGTGCTAAAGGGTTAATTATGAAAGTTGGTTTGAATGTCCCAATCAACTATGCTAGGACTCTAATTAGAAAAAACCTAAGCTATTGTAAATGTGCACATGGGAAGTGGGAGGTTGATTTCCTTGACAGAAGTTGCCCTATGGTTGGGTGGACTCGATTAGTCAAGTGGTTTCTCAATGATAAGGTTTAGAACTCAAGGCTAACTTCCATAAGATCCAAGTCTTAGATCCAAATCGTAACACCATTTTAGAGGATTGGTATGAGACTATGCCTTGTTGGTAGAGGGATTGATGTTTTACTCCCCCTTGTTTCTCACTCTCATTGAACCAAGTTTGTTGCTTCTCACTTTGAATTATGGTTGATCACACAATAGTAGCCTTCTTAACTTAATGCTAGAATGTTATTAGGGTCTATCATTGAGCCATTAGGAATCTCAATTTTATTCTCATGGATCGAGCTAAATGCTCGCCTATGAGATAGATCCAAAAACAACCTAACCATCTAAGCCCATGTGTCCCATGGAGTCCAGGAGATGATGCTTTAGGACAAGTGATTTTGGACTACCTAACATTACTCCTTGGGTTTTTTAGGCAAGTACTTTTCAAGTGGTATCAAAACCCAATTGCAACAATTAGAATTTAAAAATGAAATTAGAAACACAGGCCTATAAATTCTTGTTTTCTCTCTTTGAATTTAACTTTAAAGGGTAATGTTTTGTGAAGTAGTAACCTAGAGGATTAGTTTTCCTTCATATTATTCTCAATTAGGTTTGAGGCTATACATGCTTTGGCCTATGGGTCAAGTGACTACTGGTTTCATCAGTTGACAGCAACCCTCCCACGATAGGAAATGAACATGAAACCAAGGTAGAAGCGTACAAAATCTATGCACATGGCTGAGCCATTAATCTCAAAACTGAAAAGAAACCATAAATTTTCCACTTAATAATGAACCGATTTGTAATCCTCATCATCTTCATCCATAGCTTCAACCATTATACAAGAACAAAAGGGAAAAGAAGAATTTCTGTACAAAAGACAGAGGAGAGAGGAGAGAGAACAACTTTTTGCACCACCAAAAAGGAGAATGTGCAATTGGACAAGAGAGGGAAGGGAAAGAGGCACATAACCACTCGTACACTCCACCCCACCTCTTCCCCAAAAAGCACACCCCTTCGTATTTTTATTATTTCTTTGAAACTTTGATACATTTGATATTATAAGACCTTTGGCCTTTAATTTTGAGTATTCCTACCCTTCACAAATGCATGCACGTAACACTTTTGTGTATACCATTTATTTATTATGGTGTATGTGGATGTGGATGTGGCCCCCTCATGTAAGTGTGTATTTTAGTGATTTTGGAACAATGTAAATGTTATTCTCTTGACAAAAAATGAAAATATGATGCATGCTTAGATTCTTTTGTGCCTTGTTTTTATGCTTCCCGTGCATATTCCTCCCACACTGAAATGTGAAGCGTCCTCACGAACCTTGTCAAAGAAGAACCACTGTCTAACATAAACAACTTCCAAAATTGTTAGTAAAGCAACTTCGATCATAAGGATGAGGCCTAGCCATGGTAGGGTATAGGACTCCAAATTCATGACCACCAGAGTAAGGGAACTCCTGCCTCAAATACTCCCACACTGAAAAACTTGTATAATCTCCAAAAGATAGGGTTCTATCTTTCACAAGGAATCATGAGCACAACTCCTCCATCCCAATGTAGAAAGAAAGAAGTATCCGCCAAACACTTCAAAGTTAGTCGAAACAAAAGGGTTAGGGCATATATATATGTGTGTCTTTAGGTATCTTCCAATGTATGGGTCTATTAGTTTAGTTTGATGTGAGGACAAAGCTTTAATAAAGAGTTAAAACCTTGTAAAAATGTTTTCATTTTGGATATGAATGATAGAGTGTGTGGGTTATTAAGCTTTAGGTTATCTTTTTTAGTGTTTTTTTTTCTTTTTTTTAAATTTAACATTTATTGTGGCTATTGTTTCTTGGAAAATGAGGGTGAGAAGAAATATAATCTGGTATGGCCACCGGATGGAGCATCAGGAGGGGGGTTAGATTATTACGGAACATAGAGATAGAGTGGGGCATATAGTAGAAGGAGAGGTTGATGGTGGTAGCATGTGGAAGAAGGCATTGTGGTTGAGAAACAAAGCAACATTGTTGCTTTTAATGGGTTATGGAGATATTATTAAGGAATTTGAAGGGGGTGGAGAGATAGAGGAAAATGATAGGGGCTCACATGGATGGAAAATGAGGAAGTGGTATTGGAACAAGCTTTTACATGAAGGGTAGTTCATTGAATTTAAATTTATTCTAATATGTGATTTTTTTAAAAAAAATAAAAATGGTTAAGGTTTGGAGATAATGAAAGAACTAGGAATCAATGGAGGTGGACCGGCATGGATAGATAAGGCAGATTGTGTTTTTGTCATGGCGTCATC
Source organism: Lygodium microphyllum (assembly GCF_053477565.2). Lineage (NCBI taxonomy): Eukaryota > Viridiplantae > Streptophyta > Polypodiopsida > Schizaeales > Lygodiaceae > Lygodium > Lygodium microphyllum. Next base: position 155,393,299 of record NC_141136.1, on the reverse strand, counting down.
AGTGGAGGAACACAAGGAGGAGATAGGGAGTCGGGGACCATAGTCAAATGACTCACTTCATTGTTAATCTCTCTCTCTCTCTGTCTCGCATGCATCAGAAGTGTATATTTGTGTGTTTTCAGAACGGGACGTGGCATGCTTTCGTTTACTTGCGTTTTGGGGCCCATGATGACCTTAAGAAGCATCCGTTTGCGAGTGGCCATACCTCTTGCTTTTTCTTCTTTGTATTTACAAAAAGACTTGAGTCGTCTTCCCCTTCTTCTCCTTCTTCACGAAAAATCTGTCTTCTTCTTCTTTGTCTTGGCAAAAAACCAGCGTCCCTGTCCTGTTTTTTCTTCTAGAGGCATAGAGTAGAGGCAATAGTCATGTGTGCACACAAGAGTAAGGTGCCAAAATGCTTCTCTAGTTATCTTTGCTCCATTATACTATGATGTCTTTTCCCAAAAGGATGAGATCCTCCTATCGAAGAAGACAGTAATCTCGCGATGCGTTTATGTGTCGATGGTGGGGTGGAGATCATTGAACGGGATGACCACATGTGCAAGAGTGGGAGATATAAAAAATGGTGCATTGGTGGAGGAGAAAAGGTCATCAAGAAGAGGGATAAGAAAACGCGTCGAGAAGGGAAAAGACGGTTGTGCCATGGAATCGTATAGGATGCGATGAGGAGAGGGATAGAAGATGGGAAAGGTTCTATTGGAGTGGGTGCAGGTCCCCCGTATTTGTTGCACGGCCTTGCTCCTTCATCATCCCTTCGCTTCTTATTCTTCTCTTCATCATATGTTCCTCGAATTTGTGTTGCGGCGTTATTTTTGTGGTAGCTTGCCTGGTCCTTCCGCTTCCTATTCTTTTTCTTCCTACTGCTGCCACACAGATTCTCTTTCTTTTATCTTGTCTTCTTCTTCCTTTGAAGAGGGTTGGTAGAATTCCCCATCTGATAAGTTACATCACAACAGGCACAGTGGATATTTTCCATTGTCTACTTCTCTTCCTATACTCTAGGACACACAGTTTCTTCAATGCTTTGCGTTAGATCTTCAAGTCTCTCTTTTTTTCTTCCTTTGGTGTTTTGAGATCATGTTCTTCCCCGGCTGCGCACCAAAATGACAGCAACCCTCCCACAATAGGAAATGAACATGAAACCAAGGTAGAAGCGTACAAAATCTATGCACATGGCTGAGCCATTAATCTTAAAACTGAAAAGAAACCATAAATTTTCCACTTAATAATGAACCGATTTGTAATCTTCATCATCTTCATCCATAGCTTCAATCATTATACAAGAACAAAAGGGAAAAGAAGAATTTCTATACAAAAGACAGAGGAGAGAGGAGAGAGAACAACTTTTTGCACCACCAAAAAGGAGAATGTGCAATTGGACAAGAGAGGGAAGGGAAAGAGGCACATAACCACTCGTGCACTCCTCCGCACCTCTTCCCCAAAAAGCACACCCCTTCGTATTTTTATTATTTCTTTGAAACTTTGATACATTTGATATTATAAGACCTTTGGCCTTTAATTTTGAGTATTCCTACCCTTCACAAATGCATGCACGTAACACTTTTGTGTATACCATTTATTTATTATGGTGTATGTGGATGTGGATGTGGCCCCCTCATGTAAGTGTGTATTTTAGTGATTTTGGAACAATGTAAATGTTATTCTCTTGACAAAAAATGAAAATATGATGCATGCTTAGATTCTTTTGTGCCTTGTTTTTATGCTTCTTTTGAGTGTCATCATCAGTCTATTGCCTTGATGGTATTGAAGGCTACCTACCTAAGCTTTGTAATAGCTTTTGAATACATAAAAATTTTGGATTCTTCAAATTGCTCTGAAAATGAGTGTAATGAATTCAAACCGAAATTGGTTTAATCAAATGAATAGAATCGATTCCCCATTGTGTGACAAGAAGGGATTGATCCTTGGTTCCAATTCTTCATATTTTGGACCATCAATAGTGTTTTCCATAGGCTTCAAATGGAGAGACCAATTCATGATGGTTCTTGAGCAACAATGGACATGATTAGGAACTTAATGCTTCATAGATGCTAGCCACCTACCCTACCTTTAAAAAAAGTGCCTATACCCAGTCCGGGGTTTTCAACCAATGCAAGCCATCTCTAAAACACAGTCAAGACGTCTGACTTAAGCTTAATGGGGTAAGCCCAGACTTTACGTGAAAAATCGTCAATGAATGTCACAAAATATTTTGCACCACCCATAGACTGACATGGCATGGGCCCACAGACATCTGAATGTACCAATGCTAGGGGCTCACCCATGCGTGTCCTACCAAACTTCTTATATGTATTCCTAGTCTGTTTGCCATAAAGACAATGCTCACATGAATTAAAACATGCATAATCAAGGGGCGGTAAGTATTGCAAAGCAGAAAGCATTTTCATTCCCTTCAAGAACATATGGCCCAAACGGGCATGCCAAAGAGATGCATGTAGAATGGAACTGACTGACAAAACATGGTTGAAGCTTGGAGCTTGAGGATGGAGCTTGCTTGAAGCTTGCACTTGGATCGTGGAGCTACTGGAGTGTGCGGGAGAGGAGGTAACTCGAACGGCATGGAGGTAAGCTCACTACACCCGTAGATATGGATGGCGCATCGGCTATGTGAGAGGTAGCCATTAGTACTCGGCTTGGAACGCTTGAAACAATAAGCGGTCTGTGGGTCTTGGCAGTTAAGCAAAAGCTCCCACATTTTGGTTCTGTTGCCGGGACAAACGAATTCAAGCCTTGAGCGCTTGTGCGCTTCGAATCGAGCATCGAAGTAAGGGTTTTCCCCCGAACTGGTGCTTGAGATACGTAGGAAGTGAGGGGGTTAAAGATGGTATTCGATCTCCTTAGGAAGTAGGTTTTTTGCTTTTTGAGATTTATGTTGTGAGATGGAGTAGTGTAGGTATTTATTTTGTGATTTGGATGCATTAGAGTAGGAGAAAACAAAGAAAAACAAAGAAAATAAGCATTAGGGTTTATTGTTGCAAAATAGGGCAAAAACAGGGCAAGAATCGTGCAAAAGTGGTAAAAAACTCACTTGTGATGCCTAAGATCGGCAAGTGAGTTATTGGGGGCATCAATACCATACCCGGGAAGGGGTATAAGGGCCAAAAGTAGCAAGAAAGGCCACATTGTGCACTGTAGGGTTTCGGGAGAGCAGGAGAGAATAAGAAAGCTTGGTGAGTGGATCCGCTTCGCTCTTGGCATCAGAGAGATATTTGCCCAGTCCAAGTAATTCTACACCTTCCCCTACATGAGTAGGATGGATCTGGAGCTACTTGACTAGGGGGAAGGCCTCCAACACCCGGCACGGCAAATTTCATGAGATTCAGCGAAAAAATGCACCACGTCCGACTTGTCGAGTGACGGCAATTCTTGTCCGAGGCCCAGAATCGGCCCTCAAACCGCTCGGCCATTTGGCCCTCGGCCCACTCGGCCCTCCGGACCATTCGACTCGGCCCACTCGGCCACTTGGTCCTCAAACCATTCGGCCACTACCACTCAGACGCCCATGCTCGGCCCTCCTAACTTAGCCTCGGCCCACTCGGCCCTCGGACATCCAGGTTCGAACTGGCTGAATTTGGCATTCGGACAATTACATACGGCCCTTTCCACTCCGCCCTCGGATGTGCCAAATCGGGCACTCGAACCCTGCAATTCGGACCAGTTGGGCCGAGTGTACAGTTTCACCAAATTTTCAGAAAACTTGACCTGACCCGGCTAAAACTCAGCAGCGCGAACTGTCGAAAGCCCTTAGGACGCTCAGAACTTGATTCTGGCACACGGAATAGCCAAAATCGTAGGGCGCAGCTGCTTAGCAGCTAAAGTAGGCAATTGCGAGACCAGGGACTTAAACGCAAACCACTGAGTGAAAAAGCCTAATCGGACCCAAAAACGAACGAGGCAACGAATTAGAAAAACTCACTCGAGCAAGTGGTTCAAGATTTGGCTGAACGATCCTCCAAACTATGCATGGTGTTTACCATAACGGCCCTGCAGGTCGGGGAGGGGACTACCCCCCGGACCCCCCCAGAGGGGGCTCTGCCCCCTCTACACCTCCCCCAAGTAGGTTGGAGAGAAAATGCGCGCCGTGACAGGCCCTCCAACTTAGACCCTCGGGTAGTAATGGCTCTACATGAGCATGGATTCTCACTTGCAAAGGAGCAACCAAAAGCCTGTACTCGAATAAAGACAAACAGAGACCCTAAAACCTCAACGGGCCAATCTAGCCATCAAGGGCAAAAAGGCCACACTGCAAGGATACATGTACATTGTGTTCAAACTGCGTCTAGTCAAAGCAAAATGCAACATCATCAAGCTACCAATGCGAGAATGACTAGACATGACAGTCCTGACGATAGATGTATCTTGAGCAGTGCTGCACAAACAACCCAAGATCTCGGTAGAGAATCCACGTCTGACTGTGCAACGAGGGACTCAAAGGCATATATCAGAAGGCTTGAAGCTATAAACCAAGACCCGGAAGATGAAGGCATAGTGCCATCTGCTTATCTTAGGATCAAAGTCACCGCAAAAGGAGAGCATAGTGTTCATGCTCTCATTGATGAAGGAGCAAATTTCAATATCTTAACTTACGAAGCATGGACTCTACTAGGTCAACCAGAGCTCAAACCAACTGATGCAGCTCTTAATCCTTACGGGGAACACCCACCAGCACTTCTAGGGAAGTGATGAATCCTTGTAACTATTGAAACAAAAAGCTTGCCAGTCATGTTCTATGTTCCGCCAAATAGCGAGAATTGTGGAAAGGAAATCCTCCTAGGAAGGCCCTTCAAAAAGGCAACGAAGTGTGAAGCCGACTATATCGCACAGAGGATACACCTAACACTACTAGGTGTGAGCATAATCACAACTTTTAGCAAGGGTGACCTCACCAAACCTCGAGGGAAGGGTAAGGAGCTTTCTGACATACAAAGCAAGCCTAGTAATGAGAGCAAGGAGTTGTTAAAAGAGTTGATACAAGCGCAGGTTGAACGGAGAGAACCAGTGAGAGTGAGGCCATACTTGAAACAAAGAGGTTAGGAGATAAGGCCAAGGATAGGGTTTGGACTTACAAATATCGTAGAAGATCACGAAAGAAGCCCAAGCCTTATAGACGAAGGCATCAATGGAGGGCTAGCGCAATGCCACGATGGATATCCAAGGCGTTGCTTCGTGCTCAAGGGTATTATACAGGCAACCGATGGATTTGGATACCAAAACCCCTTGCTAAACCACCTTGGTCAGAAGCCCAAATTAGGTCAAAAGCAACGAGCCATGGGAGGAAACCTAAACGAAAATCCAAGTCTCGAACCAAAAATATTGGAGTGATTGCGCCCCTCACGATTGAAATCAAGAAACCAAACATGGCCTATCAAAAACTAGAACCTCAGCCTAGCATGCTTAGCAAGCAAATATCAGAGGTATCCGTTGAGTGTGCACAAGGTCCACTAGTGCCCAAGGAGCCTTTGACTTCCCAAGAGGATAATGAGCACCACAGGCACAACATCACTCATGCAACAATCATGAGCAAACCATTCAGCCCCTGTGCCATGTCCGCCTAAGAGTCCTAGGTCTCCTATATCCTCTCTTCCCAAACGAACCCAAGAAGCACAACAACAGTCGTCAATGGTAGGGGATCACTCCCAATCTCTGTCTCCATCAAAGCTTCCAAACACCCAAGAGGGGAAACATGACACTAGCCGTAGCTCTCGGCCCAAGGATATGCCCGTGCAACCAAATGTGTCTGGATCAACTCAGGATCGATCTACACAGGTGAATGCTCAAAGGATAATAAAAGACATGACCATGTCTGATCGCCCCAGGGACTCGACACTGCAATCCCCCAAGAGTAACCAGCCCACTGGACTAAACGCCACTGCTTCCAATCAGGGATCACAGCATTCACAGCCCTCGGCCGTGACTACACCCCTTACAGGATGTGTCCCTAACAATTCATCTGCGGAGGAGGTGCCACAATCAGTATCCTTGACAACTCCAACCCGTCCCAAGCACCTAAAGCCTAGGCTCAAGGAGAAACCTCTCAAAGATGTGGCCAAGGAGATGACGCAACAAACCACTCAACCTAGCAAGGCTATTCAGCAGGCCACGCCTATGTTCCATAAGGACACACTAGAGAAAGGAAATGCTAAGGTCCAACCAGGCATAACAACGGTTGACCTAGTCCAGGGTCCTGAGTCATTGAGAGATGCGCCTTCACTAACCAAGAAAAAGAGGAGAAAACAGTGAAAACAACAACAGTTGCAGGTGGTTGGGGACCCCAAGAACTTTGAGACAAAGAGCACTAGAGAGTTGATGAATAAAGCATCGACTCCACCCACCAATGGACCCATTAACGCCTCCCCTAATGGCGGTGAAATCTCAAGCACATCCGTGTGCTCTGAAGAATCAAAGCAGTCGTCACCAACAATGACTGCTTGCAACACTCAATCCACCGACAATAGAACTTGCATTCACCAGTCAAGAGTGGAAATAACGTTGTCACAACAGGGCGACAAATTCATACCAGTCACGTCCAAGGAGAACCATGATGCAATAACGAAGCCTCAAGAGAAACATGGAAACCCCAAGCGCATGAACACTCCTAGCATTGACCAATCTTGCTCATCTAGGCCTGAGCCCCCAGGTACGCTAAAGCCCAGGCAAACTCCTAGAACCTTGCATGAGATGGCAATCAAGCAAGCCCTCGTTGAACATAGAAGTGTCGCAAAATGCATAACTGAGTTGGATGCCAAGCTCAAGGTGTTCGCATGTGTCTATGTCCTGGTAGACATGCGCGTATTCCCTAAAGAGCAACTCGGAGAATACTTTCCCTTTCCTTTATCTTGGGAAGAGCAAGAACATCTTGATGAGCACTATAGCAGACTCCTGCACGAACACTTGCTACTCATCTCGGGCAAGAAAGCCGACGAACTGCGCTTAACTGTCACATTCAATGATGCATTCTGCCAACCAAATCTCTTAGAGATAGAGCAACTAAAGGGACTGTCAGAAGGCCGAAGTCAATTTGAACAGCGTTGGTGTGAAAACCGCGTTGCAATGGCGAAACTAGGAGCTCAAATCATGACAGTCTTTGAGGAGCAATTGGCCAAATGGTGATCCCAAAGAGACCCAACCTATGTGGCATCAACTTCCCTTCGAGTGCTGACTGCCATTCGGGGCACGGACTTGGCTGAACCGAGCCAAGAAAACCCTCTGCTTGATAAGGTTCTCATTGAGGAGGAGTTACATGTCACCAGTAGACTCGGGCAAGGTTCCATGTTACTCGATGTGGCAAAATATCTATCAGTATTGAGTAAGCTGCCATGTGTACTAGATGTGTGTGCCACGCTTCAGTACAATCCCGAGTTCTACAATTGGTTTCTATCCTCGTGAAGTGACAGGGATTCGTAAATATGTATATATATAAACAATGACTTTTGTGTCACCCTGTATAGACACTATCAACACACACAAGTAATAAAAAGTCAAGTGCAGACAGAAGAATCGGGGCCAACAGGCTAGGCTAGTCCGGTCCCCCTTTCACATGATCATGTCCGCTTCCGGGCGAAGGGCATGCACCCCACATTGCCACCATGGAAAGCCCTGACCAACATCTCTGATGATGTAAGCACGGCGCAGTCCCTCTCTATACACTTTTCCCTTTCCGGCCTATCCTTCCAAGGATGAGCCTCCCCAAACGCAGGACCACCAACCGATGTAACTCAGCGTGAGTCAAGATCTGCTAGTAGCTAGAGGCTAAATGGACACCATTACAGGGGCCATCTCTCTGCAACGAGTACAACATGTTCCGCACCTTCTCTTCTAGTCATATGCGTTTGACAACCCACACTGAAATCCCTCCTATGAGAACAATCTTATTCTGTATCAAGGCCTAACCCTTGGATTGCATCTTGTAGGCCCCCACAAGGAAAACATGGAGAACCACGGGCAGCTGGCATGCAAAGACACTCTTCGTGGACGATGGGAACATGCAGCACGCGCCCCTCCCGCCGGTGCACTATGTGCCCACTCTCAAGAGATATGCAAAGAAACGCGGGCCTAAACGGCACCGCCTCGGATGAAGGCCTAAAAATCCTCAGACGAGGAAAGTCAAAGTTTAGTGAAGCGTGCAAGCCGTGGCAACACCAGTTGCACAAACCCCCCCCCCATGTACGCTGAAGCACCAGATGCTCAAGGGCTAAAAAGGAGGCCCGAGACATGGTAGAGTTCAATGAATTATTTAAAGGCATTTTTTAAACGATGGCGGCCCGGGACTACACCATCCATGTCCCGGCCGACATGTGCCCTGCCCGACCTCACAAGAGTCTCGCACCAGCACCAGCCCAGTCGCCTAACCAATCGGACTCGCCCCGCCTAGTACAAATCGACTAAGCCCCTATGATGTACAAGTAGCTTGACAAGTTATTAGGACATAACTTTTTGTCTTTTGATGGGTAAAAGGGCAACTCCCCACTTGTACAACTTCTTCTGCCTATCGCTAATGTATGCCACATCTTTGACAAGCGATCACATGGGCATTACAACTAACATTATAGCATTTCGAAACGTCGTGTTTTAACATAACTACATTTGTTGAATTACTTAACGAAATCAAGCATGTGCTCTCATGACGTGACAAGTGGATGCAAGATAACACAGGTCTTCGTGCAAACGTGTTCAACGCCTGGGTCACTGCAAAACCACGACTGTGCACTAACCGCAACAAGGTCACACTGCTGAACACGAATAGTCACCCTTGCGAGTGCCCACATCACACGAACCAACGCATAGTCATGGGCTACACTCTCTTCTTGGGCCAAGCTCTACACTCACAACGGGTGACACTGCAATCGTACTGATATTGCAACAATGGCTCCCCTAACAACAAGGCTAAGGCCAAATCACCACTGTCATATCCATTTCCTGAGCCTCCAAGGCTTGACATGTTCCAACCCATTGAAAGGCTCATAGCCTCCGCATATTGCAATGGTTGTACTGGGAAAAAAAAACCAAAAAAAAACCCCGATCACAGCACCGCACCTAGGGCTCCTTAAATTAGGTGCGTCCAGTGACCTTGGTCGGCTAGCTCCGTCCCTAGTCCCCTAGCCCCCTAGCATCACCCATAATAGTTCAGGGCACATCAAGGGCATAATAGCCCTAGGGAGCTTGTCTCTCCCGCGGTTAGACCTGTTACCCTGATCATTCACACAATTCCCGCTTCCACTCTGCCTTAAACCCATGGCAATCAATTGGGGCACACCCTGCACAAATGGCCATGAACAGTACACCGTCCTCATCCACAGGCCCAATGTCTCCCACCTACGGCTCATACACTATCCCTGTGTCCTATCCTGCTACGTCTACAATCACAATGCACAGGATGTCGCACCCACCTTCACATGTACTTCTTTCCACAATGGACCACTCTGTTTCATCCACACGGCGTTATGAGCCACCAGGCCGCGGTCTTCTACCTACATAATATTTAAGTATGCACGAGCACTCACATAATATCTGCACGAAAGTCTATACACAGTTTGGGTCCTCAAGTGCAGGACAATACTCCAGGCTCGACCTGTCTCCCAAACTAATCAAAATATGTCTTGTGCATGCTAAGAAGACTAGCACTACCCCTTAGGGAGAGACCACCTGAGAGGTTTTCCAATTGCAAGTCTTAAAGACTCCAACGAAAGCGTCGTCAACTCTACATCAACACTCCACTCTGACCTCTTGCCATTTACGTCGTCATGGAAACCACCAAATAATCCTCACGCGCACAATCCACCATGACCATCCCACGAACACCAACCCCCGTGCCAGTTATGAGTGGCCATTCCCAACAAAAAATGACCCTATCGCCATCATATCATCAACCAATCGGAACAGCACAGTGCCACCGACGACCTTCATCCGCACCAACATCAAAACTCCCCCAAGGCAAACCACAATAGTCCCTTCCACCCACATCTTTGGTGCAAGCTCCGCATGCTACCTACGATGGTGAGTGCCATGGGACTGGCACTCGTCTAGGAGGGGGGTAATGTTAACCCCAACACGAAGAAAGCAAAAGAAAATAAAAAAGATGCAGGGCAAAGGTGGAAAAAATGTAGCTCGACTGAAGAAAGAAGAGGAGAAAAGGCCAAAAGCGCAAGGGCAACCTTAAAAGTCCAAGGCAGCTACAAAAGGGGAAAGGTGCATTTTAAAATACAAAGGCGCACCCTGAAATCTTGTAAAAGAGTGCCAAGCGGTGGAAAATCCGGAAAGCTAAAATAAAAGACAAAGACAAAGACAAAGGCCAAGGCAAGAGAAATGGAAGGCAAAGGCACACCAAGAAAAGTGCAAGACAAAACTTGTGTAAAAGAGCGCAAGCGTACCGCGATTTAATTCGAGGAGCACCGAGCTCTCACCCGTGCAATTTGTAAATATAGATGGGCAGCGGAAAGGAAGCTAGGAAGATAGAAGGACAATGGGAAAAAAGGCCTAGGCTACGACCGGCCATGTAAAAAAGGGAAAAGGGGATGACTGCCCAAAAGGGATTTAGGGTTTTGTATATAAAGTTGAAAAGTGAATGAGAAGCTCATTCTTGTGTGTGGCAAAAAGTGGCTCTCCTCTTCTTTTTCTTCTTCTTCTTCTTACTTGCTTGAGCTTGTACTTGAGAGAGGGAGTGTGACAGTGTGAGGGAGTGAGGGTGTGAGGGTGAGGGACTGTGGGGTGGAGAAGCTCTCCAACTTCTCCTCTCTTCTTCTCTTCTCTTCTCTTGCTCGCGGTGATGGAGCTTGGAGCGTGAAGCTTGAGGATGGAGCTTGCTTGAAGCTTGCACTTGGATCGTGGAGCTATCAGAGTGTGTGGGAGAGAAGGTAACTCGGACAGCATGGAGGTAAGCTCACTACACCCATAGATGTGGATGGCACATCAGCTATGTGAGAGGTAGCCATTAGTGCTCGGTTTGGAACGCTTGAAACAATAAGCGGTCCATGGGTCTTAGCGGTTGAGTGAAAGCTCCCACATACTTTGTCTTTCCCCTTCTCTTTGTGCTTCTCATTGCACAACTCATGACACTTTGGGTGTATATGACCCTTCTTGCCACAATGATGACATGTCACATTAGCATTTCTCCCACAAGACTTGCTACGCGACTTACCACAGGACTTAGACCTAGACTTCTGCAAGTCTCTGTCACGTCTATACCCACGGTCATTCTTTCCATTACTATCTTTGCCTCTAACAGTCAAAGCATGCAACACATGAGATATATCCAAGTTCTTATGGTTGATCTCTTCCTGTAGAAGAGCACTCTCTACATCAGGCAAGTTCAAAATAGTAGCAAGAGCACATAAGGCAGTATGGAATACATCCCATGACTCACTCAAAGTCCCAAGCAAAAACAATGGAGTAATCTCATCATTAAAGGTAATGCCCTACGAAACTGCTTCACTCAATACATCTGACTTGTTGGACTTTTCTTGTCATAGAGGTTCATATTCAATGAGAGACAAGATGAGGGTGGACTTGCATAACTTATCAAGCTCATCCCATTCGTCATCAGTCATAGTTTCAAGCTACTCGCCATGCATCCTTAGTGGCTTTATCTGTGATTTCTACACCAATACCTGCCAAATTTAGCTCTTCCAATAGGCATAATCCATACCATCAATCTTAGTTATGTTAAAGATAGCACTATCAGTAGAAGAAGATGCCATATTTCAGTCCAAAATGGTGCAAATAGTTCAAAACTGCTTGTTGTTTTCTGTTGTAAACAGCCAAAATACTACCAAAACCAAGGCAAAATGACCACAAATTGATAGTTAATGATGTTGCCCACCAAGTACCATCAAAAGTACATAAAACCAAGATGATTTTGCATGAAAATTCCACATCAATCCATGCATAACTGCTTGCTGTAATAAATTACAAATGGAGAACAATGAGAGCAAAATGTAGGTAAAATGGATGCACCAAGTCAACCACTGACTGTCAAAGCATAACCAGCATTAAGCGGACATAAATCAACATGTAACAGTCATCTAGACATCAAGCAAACACCCAAGCATGTCAATGTAATCCTCAGTAAGCCAGCACACCCCATGTGTAATAGGGCAAAGTGTACACAACACAAGCAAGACCTGACACAAATAGGTGCATGCTTAGAGAGTACAAAGCCCAAATCAGCCCAAGTACATGTATGCGGACCACAGCATATCAACCATGCAACATCCAAGTGAAGAAGATCCTAATCTCAGAAGACTCGAAGCTCGATAGCATAAACCACCTACTCAATGTCTATCAAGCATCCAAAGATGCTCTCACTAGCACAAAATCTGTATGGATCAAGCCAAGAGGCTCAAGAAATGCATATGATAGCACTAGTGTGACGGAAGATCCAAGACCAAGCATCAATAAGACATCATGAGCATATAGGCTCTGTAGCCTCCAATCATAGCATCCATAGACATCAATTGTATCCCAAATACAACCCTAGCAAGCCAAGAAATATCCCAAGTAAGCTCCAAGAATCCAAATTCAAGCCAAGACAAAGCTCTAGTAGCAATCAGCTCCAAACAATGTAATTAGCATGTACTAGTGGCATAGGCCAAGCATGTCAAGACCGGTCAGACATAAGCAAAGTACATGCCACAAGTACATCAAAGATGGAGCATCCAAATGCTTTCCAAAGCCGAGCTCAAGCTCAATCAATGATCCGATATGAAAGCCAACATCCCGAATGTCAATACATCTATTGCATACATCCAAGACATAGCCTGAAAAACCAATAGGCATAACCAAAGGCAATCAGAGGCACTTCATCCCACTGTGTATAGTAGACATTCACTGCATTAATGGCATAGCATACGAGTATGAGATAGTGTATGTAAATGAGCTCCATGACTTGTACACTTCTACTACAGAGACTGGACAAACTTGTTGTTGTATATTACAGCCAATCTGTACTCAAATAAATGTCCCAAAGCTCAAGAGAAGCATCAATACATTGCAACCAACATTGCCAAGCATCGCTCTAGTGCCCAAGAGACCAAGTATGGTCATTGCCATGGAGTAGGAATGCTGCCCTTTGCTACCATGAAATAGCACAAACTAATGTGGCCAATCTGATGGTGCTGCTTCTTGTAAGTGGCTAATTTAGGGTCAAATGAAGCTTGAAGGGGTGCCAAAGAAGGCACACAACAAGCCTTAGCAAGTCTTGTATCAAGCCAAATGAGATATGAGAAGAGGGAGGACCAATGGTGGTTGCCCCTTCCTATAAGTACCCTGTGTGACATGTAAACCAATGAAAACGCTAAAGCAAAAGAAGCAATACCTCTACTACAATGCCCTGAGGGTGCCCCCAAAGGGATCGGAAAGGTGCTGGGAAAGTCGAGGAGTGACAAGAGCTCGAGGGAGTTGGCTATGGCTGTTGGAAAGGAGATCCAATGAGTGTAGGTATTCGAAATGAATGATGAAAGAGTCAGGGACTAATCTCGAATGCTCAAGCAACCATGCTCTGATACCAGTTGAAAGGTGAGAAGGATCAAAGCTTGCTTGGAAGAGTTATGGTGGGAGAACAAGAACAAGTAAGAGAGAGTGACCAAATGGGAACTCCAACAGTCACAATGTGTGACCAGGCCTTCCTTTATTCAAATTGTCACTAAAAGAATAAAGAATAAAGTGATGGTGATGGGCGCCCACCACCTGCAGTGTACAGTGGCGGGTACTGTTAGTGTGCAGTTGACTAGACAGAGGCGCCTTTACCCCCAACATTAGAGAAATAAAAACTATTGATTTCTAGGCTCTAAAAAAGGACATCGATAACCTTAATAGTTGCATGCTTATAGTAACAAATCTCAAAGTCACTTCTGTGTAAGCTCCATCCATCTCTTTTTTTCACCCCAAAGATCGAGCTAATCACAAAGGAATTTCAACAAATGATGGTCATTTCAAACAGTAAACCAAGTGCTATACAACTACTGATACCATATTTTAAGTGCATGGATAACCACTAATAATTCCTTGTGTTATAAGATCCGAGATACATGCTCAATCTTCTTATATACTTAAAAGATATATGGTGAATATTATGTTGGCGCAGAGAGAGAACAAATGAGAGAAAAGAAAGATGTAGAGAGAAAGAGACAGAGAAATAAAGATTAACAACACACTAGGGACTGGAAGATGGGCCAGTCCCCCCCTTGTGGAGTTATATTATTGACAAGGAGAAAGCTCCTCCATTACATATAAACCAATTCTTAACTTGTAGATCTTGAAAACAAAATCACAGTTCCTTGCACGGTATATAACCAGCTAACACTTGCATAACTTGAAAGTTGGCATCTTTTGATCCTTCTTGAGTCTCTCCTTCTCTCCTACACAATATGTGTAGGGATCTCCTCTTGGAGCTTGATTTCAATAGAGCTTCCACAGCACTTGCACAACTCAAGGGTCGGCGAGCTTGAGCTTACACAGATCCTTGCACGGTATACAACCGGCAAGCACTTGCACAACTCAGAAGTTGGCTCCTTTGATCTTCTTGATTTCTCTTCTTCTCTCCTATGCAATATGTGTAGGGTTCTCTTCTTGGTGCTTGATTTCAACAGAGCTTCCGCAGCACTTTGTGAGACTCAAGAACCGCCTTCTCTCCTCCTCTTGCATGTATGCAAAGTGATGCTTCCTTCACCTCCTCCACTCCCAAGGAGAGCCTCCCTTTTATAAGCTCCAAGAGCTTCTCTTCTTGGAGAGAGACTTGAGGGACAAGATTGGAAAGGTTGATCTTCATGCAAGATGTTATTCTAGGACCTACTCTGCAGCACCAATTTTGGAATATCTCTTTGTGCATTGCTCGAATGGAAAACGTCCAACACAAAAGTTGTAGATCTTGCCATTTTTGATAACCCTAGCAAGCCATTTTTAGAGATCAACTTTCTATCCCGATATATTTTAAAAATGGATTCACCATGTCTGTTTTAAGAAAAACCGCTTTTTAGACTCTATTCTTAACTTGTGGTCCATGCAACCAACTTGAGCCATAAATAAGGAGAGTTCGTTAGATTTTCTTGGGCCTTAACCTTAAGATTGACTTCCACACAAAAGCTTGTGTTATCTTAGACCTTAGAAAGAGAAAATCACTTCTCTCCTCATTTTCAGAGGATCACGTCTCTCGTCTTTCTTAATGAGAGAATTACCTCTCTCGCTTTCCATAGTGAAAGAATTACTTCTTTCCTTAATTCATTAAGAGGGAAAAGACCTTAAATCTTGACTTGTAAGGAAGAGGATGATCCCAAATGAATGCAATGCTCATTACACACAAGTAAACGTTCCCACGAGGCGTCCTCGGATGCACACATAAATACATATACACAGTGCTAATGCACTTCCTCTTCTTAGAGCTCAATCCATCTTCATTTATGTGTAACTCCTTGGTTCTTGTGTACACTCTTACTTTTGGCAAACACTTCCTTCCCCTTTCATAACTTGCACTGCATGTAGCAGATATCCCCATCGCAGTGCTCTGATCACCCCATTAAGTGATGCACTAGGAATACTGGTCTCTAAATGGTCTCATGGCCATGCTAGATCATCATCAACACTTCAAGAAAAGTGAGTCATTAATTTATTGGCATAAATTTACTAAATAGAGAATGTGAAATAAGCAATCAATTTAGTTACACCTTGTCTTGGGTTTTGTTTGGGCATCGGTGAGCTTATAGCTCTCGAATGCACATGTCAACCATCCTAATAAAGAACAACACCTATAGCATAATCATAGCATCGGTATGAGTCTCATTGGGTTTTTATGGATCATATTTTGCAACATTGATACAGTAGCAATAAGCTATTTGAATGTTTGGAAGCATTGATTGACCTCACTAATCCAAACAATAGGCATAATAATGTGTTTTTTCTTACTTCAAATACCCTTGAGCAAATATATCAACAGCTCAATAATTTTTACATAGTCCTTAATGAACTTCCAAAAAACCAATGAAACCTAACAAGGATTTCACCTACCTAATGATCCTTGAAATAGGCCAATGAAGTACTACTTGTAACTTTTTGTGATCAATCTAAATGCCATTAATGGGTCAAGATGAAATCTTCAAGGTACAAAAGCTTTATGCACAAAATTTTGCACTTAGATAGGTTTGCAAATAATTGCTCTTGCCTTAAGAGATGTAAGACAATCCGCAAATGAAGTATGTGTTTCTCCAACAACTTTATAGGTGAGCATGTTATCTAGAAAAATAAATTCTATTTTCTAAGATACATATAAAACATATCATTTATAATCTACTAAAATGTTGTGGGAGCATTTATCAACCCAAAAGGTATGGCCAAAAAATGAGTGTACATGCCGCATATGAAACATAGTTTGAACATCATCAGCAATTATCTATATATAATAATACCCATTCCTAGTACCAATCTTGGTGCAATATAATTTACACATAGAGTCGATCAATAAGGTCATCCATCTAAGGTACTTGATCGTTATCTCTAATGGTCACCTCATTGAGACCTTTGTAATCAATACATAAGCCTTCATACCATCCTTCTTTTCTGCAAGAAGGATGAGCATGCCCCATAAAGAATTACTAGATTAAATAAATCCCTTGGCAAGATAGTCATGTAAATGCCTAGCTATCTCATGCTTCTCTTTTGGACTAAAACCATAAGCCCATTGAATAAATCCCTCGGCAAGATTGTCATGTAAATGCCTAGCTATCTCATGCTTCTCTTTTGGACTAAACCCATAAGTCCGTTGAGAGACAAGGTGGCTACTAAGAAATGGCTCTATCTTTGAGTATGTGTCCCAAGCATCAAGCATAGCCTTGCTGCCCACCAAACATATGTCTTCCCCTAAAGCGTGATTTGTATCTATCCAATGCAATGTACATGATCAAACTAATAGAAATTGAAATATAACTATGAAGATAAGAGATAAGGCCTAACCCTCACCCCTAGGTGTTGTGCTTGCACGCATCATAGGGAGAGGTGATGAAAGATAATAGAAATTGGTTAGCCTATGCCTATGAATAGACGTTTATTTAAAAGGGGGAGAAAAATATGTGGGTAGGAGAGAAAAGATGAGAAAGAAACAAAAGGTAAATTGAGCTAGAGGCAAGCAAAAAATGGAACATTATTGGAGATGGAGGAGACTATTAAATGTTGTGGACGACTAAGACTGGCTATTCAATGTGTGTGTGTGTGAGAGAGAGAGAGAGAGAGAGAGAGAGAGAGAGAGAGAGAGAGAGAGAGAGAGAGAGAGAGAGAGAGAGAGAGAGAGAGAGAGAGAGAGAGAGAGAGTGAGTGAGTGAGTGAGTGAGTGAGTGAGTGAGTGAGTGAGTTTACTTCATAAACATTGATAGAGAGATGAGTGACGTTGAGAAATAAGAGTAAGAAAATGGGTGAGATAAATAGCACGAGTGAGAGAGGGAGAGTTATTTTAATGTGCAAGTGTGAGGTCAACATCCAAGAGAGTATATGAGAGTAATTGATTGCTATTATAATAGACTGCTAGAGAAATAGGGGTGCAAGGAGCATTACATGCATATCTAGACAAACCTTTTATTAGCACTTGCATGGTTATGAGCTACTAAGTCCCCTAATTGTATTGAAGTTTAAATAGAGGGTTGTCCACATATAACAAATCATTGAACTCATGCCAAAAATAAACTATGGAAACTAAAATGTCCAACACAAAAACTTAAACCAAGGTGGCATCTCATTTGGCCTAGGCTACCACATACAATTAGGCCTAGCCACTTTGCCATTTGTCACAAAATTGAGTCATGGCCTAGTCAAAGTAACAACAAGGCCATCACATTGGCCTTGACCTATCATACCACCAATCAATGTCACTACTACCTACACGTGTATCATCAACACAATGACCTTCATATTAGCTAGCTAACCTCAACTCCTCTCTCTCTCTCTCTCTCTCTCTCTCTCTCTCTCTCTCTCTCTCTCTCCCTCCCTCCCTCCCTCCCTCCCTCCCTCCCTCCCTCCCTCCCTCCCTCCCTCCCTCCCTCTCTCTCTCTCTCTCTCTCTCTCTCTCTCTCTCTCTCTCTCTCTCTCTCTCTCTCTCTCTCTCTCTCTCTCTCTCTCTCTCTCTCTCTCTCTCTCTCTCTCTCTCTCATGCAAGTCACTTAACTCTCAGCCAATCACTATTTGTATAGGTTGCTTGAATCTCTCTCATCAACCAATCATAGCCCTTTCATAATCTGCGTAGTCTGGCTCCTTACCCCATTAGAGTTTATGACTTCCCTAATAGGTTGCCTAGCAAGCATTGTTTGTCTCATAGTAATCTAACAATCAAGTCTATCATTCTAACGAACCTAACCCTTCCTTCATTTGTTTTTTTCTCTTTTTCTTTCCCATCCACATATTCTCTGCCCTTCTACATAAAGACTTATTCACGCATACGAGTTGACCAGTTTTTAATCTCCCCATCACCTTCCCCTAGGGTGCAAGAGTAGCATCTAAGATTGACGGTCAGGCCTAAGCTCTTGTCCTAACAATGAGATCAACCCAAAGATTTTCTCAACAATCTTGGCATCACTACCCATCCACATACTCTTCCCCCTTCTACATAAAGACATGGTCATGCATACGAGTTGACCAATTTTTAATCTCCCCATCACCTCCCCCTAGGGTGCAAGGGTAGCACCTAGGATTAAGGGTTAGGACTAAGCTCTTGTCCTAATAGTGAGATCAACCCAAAGATATTCTCAATGGTAATGGTGTTACTACCCAAGCCAAATAGAGAGCCGAACTCATAGGAGGAGTATTTATATCAATGAGTCCACAACTTGGAAGCAAAGAATATGGTTTTAAAGACTTCGTTGTTGCCAAAGTACAAGAAGTGGCTATAACCAATAAAAAATTTAAAGATGAAGTTAAGCAATAACGACCAAAGTAGAACAAGTACAAAAGGAAATTAAAATAAGAGTGAAGATAGATCAACACATACAAAATGAAATCGAAACAATGAGACAAATTAATAAGGTATAACAAACACCGTTTTTTCAATAGTTAATGAGCCTCTATTGTTGATAAAGAAGACTACATTCCATGAACATATAGGAGGCCTCCCTTGGGGATGGCATGAAGAAACACAAGAGCAACTAGTTGACAAAGAGAGCCAAGAATGCTCATAGTCATATAGACTAGAGACAAAACTAAATTGTCTCCAAGCTATAATAAACACCATCTTTTTAGTGGTTAATGAAACTCTATTACAAGAGAAGATTGGGTTCCATGCAACTATAGGAGGCTACCCTCAAGGATTTCATGAAGAAACACAAGAGGAACTAGTTGACAAATGCTTCAAGTTCTTCAACTTGCTAACAATGGTCTACTGTGGCCTCTGAATGGTAGCTCCCCAAGCCCCATCATGGACGTCATTAGAAGACAAGGCAAAGGCATTATCCAACACCTAATGCCAAACACAAGTATTGGACAAGAAACTTGTATTTTTGTATCCACCACTCATTGCAACATGTGTCCCCCATGTACCCTCTGTTGAGAAACCACATCATTTCATACAATTTTCCCTTCTTCGTTCCCATTTTTGGTTTTTGTTTCGAGCTCCAAAAGGCTTTCTAAGGCCTTTCGAGAGAGTCAAAGCATCACATGCCTAAAAGTGCAACATAATATGAGAAGGCCATTCTTTACTCTTAATGACAAGGTCTAACAAACCATGGAAAGAATCCAACAACCAAAGACCATGAAGGGTTAAGGGACTAATAGTTTCATAACTAACTTGATGTGGATCCCTTCCATCACACTACAAAACTCACTATTGTCATGCTTTGAATTTCATCATAAGATGAAAGTTAAACTAATTGTGTCATTAAATCAAAGATAAAAAGTGTGAAAAAAGGAGCCCCATAAAAGGGAGTGTATTCTTGCCTTTTACAAACCATCCAAGGTTGAATAAAGTAATGAGGGCTTCAACCCATGTTCTTGCATAAGAATATTATCTTACTACTATATTATTTTAGCTATAGGTTCGGAAAGCCCCGAACCTCCGGAGGGCTTCCTGAACCTACCCCTTTTTCCAGGCCTCCCTTTTTCAACCAAAACCCCCTCCCCTCCTCTCTTTCTCACGTGCAATATCTCAATTTCTCTTCCCCTTTCCTTTTTTCATTGAAGCCTCTCCCCCTTTTTTAAATTAAAACCCCTTCCCCTCTCTCTCACTTATAATCTCTCTTTCTTTTTCCCATCCCCTTTTTAATTAAATTATTCCTCTCTCTCTCTCTCTCTCTCTCTCTCTCTCTCTCTCTCTCTCAGATTAAACTTTTTTTAATTAAATATTTTAAAAGTTTTTTAAATTAAAGTTTTCAAACATAGTTTTTCACACACTTTGAGAATGAGATAGAATATAAGAGAGAGAGAGAGAGAGAGAGAAGAAGAAGAAGACGAAGAGAGAAGGGGGAGAAAAAGGAAAGAGAATAGTCTTTTTTTAATTAAACATTTTTCTTCTCCCCCTCCCCCCTCTCTCTCATGCGTACGGCCTAGGTTCTCTCTCTCTCCCTCTCTCTCTCTCTCTCTCTCTCTCTCTCTCTCTTCTTAGATTAAACTTTTTAATGTAAACGTTTTGTTTGATTAAAATAAGAAGAGAGAGAGAGAGAGAGAGAGAGAGGGGGGGGGAATAGAGAAAAAGAGAATTATAGAGAGAAAATATAAAATTTCAGAGAGAGAGATGAAAAGAAAAAAGAAAAAGAGAGGAGAGAGAGAAAGAGAGACAGAGAGAGAAAATAAGAAGAAAAGAGAAAGAATTTGAACACAGTGAGAGAATTATAGAGAGGAAATATAAAATTTAAGAGAGAGAGAGAGAGAGAGAATAAAAGAAAAAAGGAAAAGAGATGAGGGAGACGGGAGAGAGATAGAGAGAAGAAAATGAGAGAGAGAAAATAAGAAAAAGAATTATAGAAAAAGAATTTGAATATAGAGAGAGAATTATAGAGAAAGGAAATATAAAATTTAAAAGAAAGAGAAAAGAAAAAGAAAAGAAAAAAAGAAAATTTTATTTTTTATTAAAATAAAGAGAGAGAGAGAGAGAGAGAGAGAAAGAAAAAAGGAAAAGAGATGAGAGAGAAGGGATAGAGATAGAGAGCAGAAAATGAGAGAGAGAAAATAAAAAGAGAGAGAATTTGAACACAGAGAATTATAGAGAGAGGAAAGATAAAATTTAAAAGAAAGAGAAAAGAAAAAAATTTAAAGAGAGAAGAAAAAAAGGAAAAAAGAGGAGAGAGAAGAAAAGGAGAGAGAGAGAGAGAGAGAGAAGAATAAGAATAATAATAAGAAAGAAGAAAAGAGGAGGAGAGATGGAAAAAAGGAGAAAATAAAAATTTCTTTTTAAAATTTAAATATTTTTTGTGAGAGAGGAAGGGAAAGAGAGAGAGAGAGAGAAAAGATAAAATTTAAAAGGGAGAGAGGGAGAGAAGAAAAAAGGAAAATCAGGAGAAAGGGGAGAAGAAGAAAAGGGAGCGGAGAGAGAGGAGAAGAAGAGAGAGAATACAAACGTAAAGAGGGATTTATATAGAGGAAAAAAATAAAATTTACATAATTTAAGAAAGGAAAATCAGGAGAAAGGGGAGAAGAATAAAAGGGAGAGGAGAGAGAGAGAGAGGAGAAGAAGAGAGAGAATACAAACGTAAAGAGAGATTTATATATAGGAAAAAGATAAAATTTACATAATTTAAGAGAGATTGAGGAGGAGGGAAGAAAGTGAAAGAAGAAGAAGAGAGAGAATTATAGAGAGAGAGAGAGAAAAGATAAAATGTAAAAAGAGAGAGAATAAAAAATAGAGGAGAAAGAGAGAAGGAAAAGAGAGGAGAGAGAAGAAAAGTGCAAAGAGACGAAAAGGAGAGAGAGAGAGAGAGAGAGAAAAGAAAAATTTTAAAAAGAGAATAGAGAGAGAGAGAGAAGAAGAAGAAGAAAAAGGAAAAAAGAGGAGAGAGCGAAGGAAAAGAGAGGAGAGAGGGGGGAGAATAAAAGGAGAGAGAGAGAGAGAGAGAGAAGAAAAGCGGGGAGAGAAAAAAGAAAAAGAGAGAGAACAAGAGAAAAGAAAAAATAAATTGAAATAAAAGGCAAAGAAAAAGAGAGAGAGAGAGAGAAAAAAAAAAGACAGGGAATTTGGGGGAGAGAGAAAGAGAAAAAAGAGGATAGAGAAAGATGAGAAATGGATTGTTGAGCGAAATCGCACGGCAACTTCGCTTGTTGCTTCGAGGCAACGAAGCTGCCGTGAAACGGCCTAGCGTTTTGTGCACACGAAACTCTAGTGTACATTGTAGAAAGTTGCTCCCCAATTTTTTGTATGTTATCACTAGTCAACTAATACCCTCGACCCTGCCTCCCCCCAAAAAAAAAGAAATGTAAAAATAAATTATATATGATATCAATAAAGAATATATTCTATACATAATATTTGAAGGTTTTGCAAGGGTGCCTTGTGTCACACCAAGGGCACCCCCTCAGGTTTTGCAGGGGCGACCTGACACTTGGTACCCTCTCGGTTGTCCTTTTTCTTTCTCGCATTTAAAAAAATTGCTCTTTTTTATTTTTCTCAGTTGATCTGCGGGAGATGTTCTCTTGAATCTCTTCTCCTCCTTTCTCAGGTTATGAAATAGACTCGATCTCTCTTCTTCTCCTTCTCTCTCAGACTACAGGTTCATGCGCCCTCTCTCCCTACCACAGGCCGTGTAGGACATCCAAACTCGCTCTCTCTCTCTCTCTCTCTCTCTCTCTCTCTCTCTCTCTCAGAGTACGCTATTGTGAGGTGCAGCATGCAAAAGTTTGGAGGTCGATGAGTGGCATGGGCATAGCGGGCACGTCTACTATTGGCAAATGTGTGGGAAAAGACCAAAGGGAAGCCATAACAGGAGAGTGGAGAAAAACATGAGAGAGAGAGAGAGAGGGCCCCCATCCCCCTGCTACTGCCACTGGTGTGCGCCCCCGCGCCACCCCCCCATCCTCAGGAAAACCAGAAAGGCAAGGGCTGGGCATTATGATTGGGGAAGAGGAGGGGTAGGGGAGGTCCTCTGGTGTTGGTGATAGGCAATGAGGGAGTCGAGGAGGGGGAAGGAGACGGACCGGAACCTGTGTGTGTCCGACGATGCAGAGGTGGAGGTTGGGGACGGAGGTGTGGAAGATGGGGGAGGATGGAGAGTTTTTGGGAAGCTTGAGGGAGGGGAACCGCAGGCAGCTTCGTGCACCGACAGAACAGAATCTTTTTGCTTTTCTTAACGAAGGAAAGGGGGGCCACGTGGCACTCCATCCTGCCTTTCGCCAGACCTCCTGCCGGTGCCATGTGTCCTGCATCTCTCTCTACCTCGTCGACTGGCGGGGAACCACCTGCATACTACTCTTCCTACTCACTGCCTTTCCCTCCTCCATTGGCGGGGAACCATCGGCCGGCCTACCACTGCTCCTGCTCTCTCACATTGCAGCAGACGTTCGAGTCACTGCCGCCATTTTCTACATCAATATCCTTCGCCTTCTTTTTTGTCTGGCGCTGCTCCTCCTGTGAATTACCTCCATGGCCAAGGCCACAGCTCCGTCCCGTGTGCTTGGACACCCTGCGCAACAGCATCGAGGAGTTCAACCACTTCTCCGACTCTTCATCTGCCATCTGGGAAGACGTGTGGGGGGAGCACATGCACCATGGCTTCTACGATACTTCCATTCCTTGCTAGCAAGCTATCGGTTAACAGGGAGGCATCGTTAGAATCCCTTTTGCCCAGTACAGGTAAGTCTTTAGATTTATGTGAGCTGAAGAGGAGGAGAAGTGCCAACGAGAGGCCTTGATTCCTTCCCCTTTGGGGCATGTCAGGCAATGTTGTCTACCATGGCGCTGCTGTAGATGCGATGGGGGAGAAGGGGATTGTTCTAGACGGACAATGAGGTCCATGACGAGGCAGGGATTTCTCTATACAACGTTGTTATCGAACCACCATCTTCATCTACTAGTCCACCCTCTTGACGGACAACGAGGTCCATGACGAGACAGGGATTTCTCTATACAATGTTGTTATGGAACCACCATCTTCATCTACTAGTCCACCCTCTTGAATAATCAACCAGTTCATCATTAAATGTCATCGCTAAATGTTCACCAAAAATTTCCAAAGATTTAATGTTTGACCCCCTCTTGTTGTCTGCAACACCCTCTCATTAGGCTGATTGTCTTTGGAAGGATGGCATCAACTTCATGGAATCCCCTCTCTCTATTTGTCATTTTACAGGTTGCTATAGGTTGAGAGCTACACGACTCAAGTACCAAGATTGATGAAGTCTCAGTGAGATTATTTCTTATTAGGTTGCAGTTGGTGGCAGTTCAGGAGGTAAGGCTTTTGTGTGTTCATTTTTTGTTGCATGTTCACCCCTTCAACCAACCAACTAGCATTGTGGTTGGTTGGCTGAAGTGGGTGGGGGTTTTCCTCGGTGGGCATATTATTTTGGGGGTTCGATTCCCCTTAAGCCCAATATACACACTTTTTATTATTTTGTATATATTTTATGAGATTAGTTTTACCTTTTTTTTACAAAGAAATAAATTTTACCCTGCTATTATGATTGGGGTTCGATTCCCCATAAGCCCAATATACACATCAATTTTTATTATTTTGTATGTATTTTATGACATTAGTTTTAGCTTTCTTCACAAAGGAATAAATTTTACCCCGCCTCAAGATAGTTTTGTTTTCATGGCATGAAAAGGAAACATAGCTATGAGCTTCTTTGTTAAATATGCCTTTGCTCTCCTAGATCATAACGTTGCCTTTAGTCACCTCATGCCCACCTATAGCTCTCCTAGATCATAGTGTTGCGTTGATTAGGAGTGCTAGCTCTATAGCTTAGCTTTCATCATCACCTCCTCATATGTTCTTTCTATGATTGCTCGACTGGTATGTCAGTATTTGAAAATCTATAATTGAGCTCCTTCACATAGCATGAACTTTATTTAAAATGTCGAACTTGCTTTGGCATGGTGACTTTCCTTGAGATTGCTTGCAATCCACACTCCCAAGGCAACCTTGATTATCATCTCCCATTACGTGATGGCCATCTCAATAACATGTCTACATGGAGTTTTTGTTTCTCCTTGGCATGGTAAGATTTTAGGGTACTATTGCATAATTTGTAGCAAACTTTCTTAGAAGCCATGAGCACTTGAATCAAAGACAACTCTATTATAGTTGTCTAAGGCCTACACTTGATATGTGTCTTGCACCAAAATTAATAAAGCCCATGGTACTCAATGCACAATAATTGAATTGGAACACATTATTAGACTCAATTGGAAGCCATAAGCAAGGAGTAATTGGGCAATGTTGTATGAAGAGTACCAAATGGGAGTCACTTTTTGTATATATCCAATATTTTTATAACTTGATGTGTTATCACTTGGACTCCATAATTTTTTTGTATATATGCAATCTTTTTATTAATGTATTAGTCATATAAATAAATATATAGTACATATTATTATTATATATACTAATATTAAGCAAGGGGGGTGAACACATGTCGACTTGAGACATCCTCCCATGTGTGTCCCTCCTACAACCACGTGTCAACCTGAGCCACCCACCTACGCATCTTCATCCTGCTCGCACATCCTAGCCTTCATGCAAATACCATAGGCACGATTCGTCATAGCTTTGCACGGGGGGAAGGGAGGGGGGACTTATAAGGTGAAGGGTTGGGTAGGATGTTGAGCTTTTCGCTCAACCTTTTGGAATCAATGGCAAGTTGTGTTGAGCTATTTATTTAATATATATGCACATCTATTCAATAAGTAAGTTTGGAAGTTGAAAATGTGAATTTGTGTATGTGAACTATTGCAGAGACGGGTCAGCCTACCCACTCATGTGAAAATAATTTTCAACATTAAGTCATCAATTGTATAATGTGTATTATAATGCATTATTTATGTACTATATACAATGTTTCTTTTAAACATTAACACACGCGCACACATATATAAAGTGTTTTTATAATGTGCATACACACACACACATTCTCTCTCTCTCTCTCTCTCTCTCTCTCTCTCTCTCTCTCTCTCTCTCTCTCTCTCTATTTATTTATGTATTTATATGGAGGTGATGGTATGAAATGTGCATTAGGACACAAAACATTGGTGCTTTGAGCTTTAGTGCAACGTGCTAAGACAACATTGGTGCAAAGCCCTAAGAGAAATATGTTAAGCAATAAAAACAATGGTGGGCCAAACTTAAGTTGGTGCACAGCACCAACCTCAATGTAAAGCGTCGGGAGGAAACTAGGTTCACATGCCTAGTTCTTGATTGCAAAAACGAGGAAACTTTAGACAAGAGTCCTCAGTGAAACTACCAAGTCCCATCTCTCTACTTTACCCAACATGCAAGACATACCATGGTACTACTTTACTTTGGACAATGTATTTTCCCGCTTTAACTTACACATTGACCCCCTCAAAACAGTTTACTAACTAAACTAACTTTGGCCTCCCAAAGTGATTGTAGGGTAAAAATTCTAGTGAATTGTGTACCAAGCAACGCTACACCACAAGCGATAGTACCAAGCAACACTACACCACAAGCACTATCGCACTAGCCAAAAATTACAAATAAAATGTATTCCCTACATCCTTTCCAATGTGTCATTTTGCCCTTATTAGTAGGTACTACATGGTATTCTACCTTGCATCCGTCCCAAAAATGTGTTCCATATCGTCCTTCCCAATGTGTGATTTTGCCCTTATTAGTAGGGACTAGATGGTAGTCTACCTTGCATGCGTCCGAAAAAATTATGTCGAACCGAGTCTTCCTTGCCACAAACACACGAGCCATTTGTGAGACCGCTTCTTTTAAGCTTCTCCACAGATAACATGGCTCCCATAGTCGCTTTCCAAACGAAGGTCTTATCTCTAAGAGGAAGGCCAATCTCCCATAAGTCCTTCATGGCCTTTTAATCATACCATCACACTGTTAACTCCCCCAATTCAATTTGCCTTGCAGGCATTACATTCTTATTGGTGTTCCCCCTTATCACACGACTTTGTCGCAAGTAGTTCTAAGATTGACATATGCGCTTGAGCCATTTGTCTCCCCAATCACTTCCAACTACAGTCTGATGAACTCCCACGCAGTCTTACATGATGGTGATAAGTTGTACATCCTCTTAGCTTCTTTTAAAGGATAGTATCCCACCTCCTGGTTTGCATCAATGTAACACTTCGAATATCCGTTTTTTTGCTAGTGTTTTACCTCTTCTAACGAGAGCCAGTGATGTGGAGGGGACAGAAGCAACAAGACCAGAAGATGTTTTGGTTGTCATCAATAATGACATTGCCCTTGCCCAAGTTAGTTGAATTTCCCTCCAGGGACTACACCCAGTCTTTTATCAGAACCTTCGATGCTTGTGAGTATATTATTTCTCACTACATACACCCCAATCCCTGCAAAATCTCAAGATATATTTCCTTGCCAGGTTTTCCCCATATAAATTTGCCCATCGAAGTGTCCCATGCCTTTTGCATGTTGGAATTCCATGACAGTAGTGGGAGATGGAACCTGAGGATCAGGAAGAGAGAAGTCTTTAGGGGTTTTTATCTTACATGAAGTAGCCATGCAATTATGCTCCAATTGCTACTTTTCTTCCTCACTTTCTCCATCATCCATTTGGTCTTACCGACCTTTGTGACTCCCACACCCACAGGATACCCAAGATGCCTAAAGATTGTAACTTTGTTACTTATATGCCCCTTCCATCTTAAGTTAGCCAAATCCTCTCCTCTGTAGCATGTATTAGTAAGGACTTGCTCATACTTATCTTTAGTCTGGCTGCTTTTTCATACCATCCCAAACTTGCAATGCCTTGTCCACATTGAATTTTCAACCTTCAATATCATGAAAGGATCATCAACATACTCTTGCCCAACTAATTGTTTATCCCTATACTTGATCCTTGAATCTCTCCTTTCTTTGCAGGACTCTCAAGGAAGCAAAAAAGTGGATGCGTAGCAAGTGCAGTGCAAAGAGAAGTGGACTGAGTAGGTAGCCTTGCCTGACCCCTCTCCTTAATATCACTGGCTCAATAAGTGAGCCATCGATGGAGATGTCCTCCTCGGCATTGTAGAATAGCAACTCTCCTATCAAATCCCATTTGCAACATGGGTGTCTAAGACAAGTATTACCTGCAGATTTTATCAAAGGCTTTTTCCAATATCCATCTGGAGAAAGACTATGCTACTGTGACTTTTCAGCCAACTCAACTGCAAGGATAACGTTTAGGATATAATCTATAAGGGACCCCCTCCTCATGAAACCATATTGCCTATTGTTAACATACCTTTGCATGATTGGGATCATTCTCATGGCTAGTGCCTTCGTGAATATTTTGTAGGCGGGCAGTTTCTAAGAAATGCATTGGTTCTGCTTGAGCAGCAGGGCAATGGTACTCTCCTTCCATGAATCCGACAGCTGAACTTTATTCCAATTTCTAATATTCATGACGACATCCTTTAAGCTATCCCAAAATTTAATGGCTATCCCTACAGTGACACCATCAAAGCCTGGAGGCTGGCGCTTTCCTTTATCCCTGGGATGAGAATGATTTATAAAGACCCTCAACAGAGAACTCTTTTCGCAAATCCTTGTTAACTTCTACATCGATTACCTTGCCAATATGAGAGAGATTATTTAATGCTTCCTGTTCACAGCTGTCTGTACATAGTGTGTTATCACTAATCATAAGCAGTTCCATTACTAACCCCTACTAGCGTCAAGAGTTTGCGTTATTGTTGGTGCCAGTTCCGCACTGGCCGGCCGCCCCTTTTACCCAGGAGGAATTCCTTATTCACGAATCACTACTGAAGGCAGGGCGTATATCTGTACCGCAGAGACGCGTATCGATTCTCGGAACACCTATGTGGCTCTCTTAAAAGTGTCGCACCGAAGGCCGAAATGGAGACCTGGGTTTGCAATGGGTAGCATAACTTCGAGTTACTGTTCGCAAGGTTGATAGTTCCCCGTACGATTGCACCCATCGCTGGAGATGGCGAAGATAAGCGCACGACCACCTCAACAGGCATGACCTGTGTACACTCACCTATCTCTCACACACCCACCCCACACTAATCATTCACGTCATCTTCCTGGAATCCAAGGCTGGGCAGTGGGTTCACACTGCCACAACTTCACAGTAAGGAGGCGGAAGTTCACGGTCGTTCACACTGGCGGCAGAAGTGTGTGGAAATATATTTGCTGCGTCTTTATGCACACTTTTGTGTAAAAAAAATCTCTTTATACAGGAAAGGGAGCTGCTCTGAGGCTTCACATTTGTGGCCTCTGCTATTGCCCAACGCTAATAATCTTTAAGATTAAGATGTAGACAAAGGATCATGTTTGAAGCAGATTTGGATATGCAAATTTGAGTTAATAGGGTGGGCGAATATAAGACACAGGAGAGATATGTGCATGTTTTTTAAACAGACCGTCAATTCAGAGGTCTCTTCGTAGAGGTTTAACCACCGGGAGAATTGAAGTTGTCAATTCGACAACAGAGAAAAATGCATAGGCTTCTGGGATTCTGGGATTATTCTTTCCACAGTGCCTTCCGCAAGTCGTTCTTTCCTGCACCCCGCCTTGCCTATCGAGAAAATCCGGAGGCGGTAGATCAGTAAGGAGCCATTCAGACGTCACCAAGCTAGCTTGCCCAAGGAGTTTTTCCCACCACTAATCAAACAAAACAAAAAATCTATTTCCAGAATGGAGTGAAGACGCTCCAGAGCACGGGACACTGCAGAGACGTATTGTTCATGTGAACACTTTGATGGAGGTGATATTAATAATCTGGTAGTAGCCTGCTTCTTATTCGGTTAAGCCGAGAATATCCATGTACGGCACACATTACACATGAAAATTTGCCAACCATCACAACCAACTTGCACATGACTATCAAAGGTAAGACGCCATGCACAATAACACGATGCACACTATCGAGCTAAGGCCACGCAACTTAAACGCAAAAAACGAAGACCGCTTATATCCCAGCCATGTTACAGATCATTAACCAGTCAGATTTGATGGCAATTCCAACAATAACGATCAATCACGGGATACCTTGCACTATATAGACAAAAGAATCCAGAAACTTCCTTATGTTCCTGGCGTCTGCAACCAGCAAATATTCCTGCAAATCTCGTTGAAATAACAAGAGTACAGAATGCACGGTCAGCATCACAAAAAATGCCACTACACAGGAACAAACAAACTCTGATACCAATCAAAATAAGAGCTTCAGCAAATCCTTCGACCTGTACCATAAAGAATGAAAGTCATTTTGCCCTGTCAAAAGCTTCTGGAAAGTAGAAACAGAGTAATGGTCCAAACAGATAGACATTACATCTTAAAGATGCCAATCTGATTTATCAGTTGACACCAAAGAAAATGTGGCATTTCTAAACAATTGCCCCATTTATCATCTTGACCATTCAGGGCAGTTAGACAAAGCCACCTTCTAAAACAGCAGATTGTAATCCTAAATGTCAGACATCATAGCAGGCTCGAGTGCATTTCAATGTATCTTTTCTGCCATCCAAGTTGCACCATTGATCCAAGTCTTCACCAAGTGTTCATGTTGATTTGCTTCATGTAATTGACTTCCACACTAAAAATCAGGAGGACTTTCAACCTTACTAAATAGATCAGTATCACCAACATTCCTGTAATCAAAAAAGGATGCACATTAAAACTCGAACAGTACAAACCAACAAGAAGAATCTAAAGCCTGCTTTGGCACTTATAAACATGGAGCAAATGTCAGCTCAGCTTATCCATTCCACATACTTTTGACCTCCAGCTGAGCAATGATTATTATGTATAGTGATTAGGAATTCGTAATAAATACATAGTTTCTCAGCAAACCCATTGAAGTAATTAGCAAGTAGAATGAAATAAGCCAGGACAAGCCAATATGAGGATGATACTTACGGCCTCTTGGTTAAGCTGTGCTTATGGTTGTGCATCCAAACCTTGAAAACACTTCGAGGAACACCAATTTCATTGCAAAAGGCTTGGACCCTATCTTCATCATGCTTCAACATCCTCCATCCCAATTTATCTGCAAAGGCCATCATACTTTCCTTCTGCTCTGCAGAAAACTTAGTTCTGTGCCTCTTTTTCCTTGATGACGACCCCGATTGAAGGTCCGCCTCCGGAGAGCTCATTGACATCATCATATGTCCATGAGAGGGTACATCTCTTGATGTTTGAATCGCCAGCAGCGGTGTGGAGGGCCCTGACATCTTGGAAATAAGCTTAAAATTAACTCTGCAAGTACATGGCTGTTCACCCTCAACTTCTTTGCGATGGAAGTTGCGGTGACAAGAGCAAGCAGCACACATCAGAGAATCCAAGCCATCTTTGCCACCAGGTAGAAACTCTCCACAACCATCTAGGGCATGGCCACCCAAGCTGGCGGCATGGTTCTTCATGCATTCCCGGTACCGCACAACCGGCTGAGTTTTTGAATGGCTGCTGATGCTATTATCTTCCTGTCCAGGTGCCATGGCAAAAGGGTCACTGTCACTGCTATCTTCAGTGGCAGTATGCAGGTGCCCACTGCCAGACATGACGTGCAGCCTCGGCGCCTTATCATCTGTCGATTCTGATGAGACCTCTCCTTCTGGCGGGGAGACAGCTGAAGCACCATTAGGCATCTGAATGCGCACAGGGTCAGCATGGATGGCATAATGGCCACTGGCGTAATGTAACATGCTGTCACGGTCCATATAGGGGACCCTTCAGCGCTCCAATATCACTCTTGAGCATACCATCGTCGATTATGCATCCTACGAATTGCAGGGCTCGGATTATCGATCCCACGACTCTGCACAAATCTATGCATTCTCAGCTGTCGCTATCGAGCTGCACCCATCGATACAGAGGGGAGTGCAGTTAACAAGGCAATAAGCAAAGCTGTGCGCAAAAGAAAGGGCATTGCCCTACTCGGAATCAGCATTAAATAAACGGGTAGTGCACATAGGCTTACAGTTTTGTGCGTCTCCAGTTCTCTCTCTCTCTCTCTCTCCGCCTACAAACAGAGGCAAAAGACTATGAGAAAGCGGTCCACTGCTGTCCATCGCCTCTTTCCAACCATTTCGCAGGGAAGAAGCTTGTGCACTCACCGACAAAATCCGTCTTTGTTTCCGGCCGAAAGAGGGCGAAGAGAAAAAGGCCCCCAGCTCTCTCTTCCTCCTCCTTGCGTCTTGAGAGAGCTTCTACCGACAGAGAGCAGAGAAAGCCTGTATTTCACCCCAGTTGATGAAGATTTGCGGTGGATTTGAGAAAACAAGCGAAGTCAGCCAAGCCAAGCCAGGTGGCGTAATTGCGCAGGGATTAATTAGTGTCCTAAAACTCTGGCCTCACACTTCACTCTTACCCTGTTTCACACGTACGAAACCCTAGGTTAGCCTCGGCCGTCCAGTCCCCAACCATGCTGGGAGCACCCATTTTCCTTCCAGGCTACACACGTGAGTAAGAAGTACCCCAAATGCTCCTTTACACAAGCCTTCCAATAGCTCACGTTTGAAGAATATAAATGAGCCTCAAAATATTTACACCCAACAATATTTTCAATGGTGGACGAACCAAACTAAATAGGTGGATCTTTGGATGCTCGCTTTAAACCCCCCAAAGAGGAAGCCCAATTTATCATTTCACGGGGTAGGTTGGAGTGATCGACTTGCTCAAATACTAATTATACGATTATCCATTGTATAACATTTATCGTCATCACACACAATGTGTTTATCTTTATGTTTCTGTTCCTTTTATTTCCCCTTTCTTTTCTTTGTATTTACCCTTGGTGCCTTGGCCTTCTTTTTACATGAAAATTTGAGGCATGTGTAGAAGCATCCATGGAAAAATGCACATTGCTCCTTGGTTGCATCATCCATCTTTTGCTACTTTTTCCTCTAGTATCACACAACAAGGTGTTTGATAATATGATTTTCACATAATAGAGCCAATCTTAAGAGGACTCCATTGTCTTCTCACCACCTATGTCACTTTCTAGGGTTCCTATACCCTTGGTTTTTTGTAAGATGCTAGATCTTAGGTATCAAAGCTAGACTGCTCGTTTCCTCTTTTGAGGCCATTTGTGCTAGAGGTAGCAATTCACAAGATTTATGGTGCACATATCATATCCAAATTGGAAAGTGAGGGGCTTGATGAAGATCTCTCAAAGTGTCTACCTAGTTAGTCATAAAATTTGCTATATGGTAGCACCCATGTTGTATTTCAATCATTCAAGTGCTTATGCTACACAAGGTGCCTTAAATTGTGCTAGCAAATGCATATGATTCTCCCCATTAGCAACAACTTCCTACCTTTTGTCCTTTCTCATCACAAGCTTATAAATTCATATTTATTTGAATCTCTCCCTAACAAATATTGATATGATACACATATCAAACAAACATTCACAAGTGCAAAATCTGAGCTAAACTTAACATAAACATGCCATATAGCCCAATCATATATCATTCTAGCCAACCTTATGCAATATCATCCAATGGGCTATATATCATTCTAGCCAACCTTATGCAATATCATCCAAGGATTGCTTTATACACTTTTGGATCTCTTGATAATTCATCAATACAAAGAAAGTAAAGGTGAAGTATTGGACTTTAGATTTACCATGACTCTTCAGCTTCTTAGGCTACTAGGTGGAACCATTTGTCAATCACATTATCGAGAGTGGGCTCAAGAGGACGCTTCCTCTATATATCCCTAATTTTACTATTGTAAATGCCTACACTAAAACCACCATGCAATATGGCTTTCATGTCGAAACATTTTAGTGTACTAGGAGCAATTTTTAAAAAAATTAAAAATCATCTTGTTTCCCATAGTGGATATAATGGCTTTAGTCTTACTTGAAGTAGAATTTGATCTAGTTCCCAAGTTGAAAATGTTACCTCTTAGCTCATCACGATC
Source organism: Lygodium microphyllum (assembly GCF_053477565.2). Taxonomy (NCBI): domain Eukaryota; kingdom Viridiplantae; phylum Streptophyta; class Polypodiopsida; order Schizaeales; family Lygodiaceae; genus Lygodium; species Lygodium microphyllum. The sequence continues at coordinate 155,359,301 of NC_141136.1, read as the reverse complement.
CATTGTCCTTAAGTCATGCCAAAGTGTGGGATTGTAATGAATCAAGGCTTCACTTTATATTTGGAATTCAAAGGAGAGACATGCAGGCAAACCAATAATATCCTTTTGGGTGTCAATTCCAATCACCTAACCAAGTTAGTTCTTGCAATGCCAAAGTGTGGGATGGTAATGAATCAAGGCTTCACTTTATGTTTGGAATTCAAAGGAGAGACATGCATGCAAACCAATAATATCCTTTTGGGTGTCAATTCTAATCACCTAACCAAGTTAGTTCTTGCAATGGAGTTGTATCAACTATTTGAGTTTCTCAACTTAGTCTTAGGTAAATCAAACACTAGCTTTAGTACCATTTTTAGTTATATGTCAAGACTTTTGGTGGCAATGTTTGCTTCTCTTGGTGCTAGTAAAAGAGTCAATGCATTGTTCCTAGTCGTTTCAAATTCCATTAACCACCTTTGTTTGCCTTTCTCACAAAACTAACTTAATACTTTTCACTAACTTATATTGCTTGATAACTTCTATTCCAAAGGAAAACTATTTGCATTTTTTGATCCGTGTCTTGGAGATGTTAGGTTGGAAATTTAAGAACTTGTTTTGTTATCAAGTGGCTCTACTAGAATGCTTCATTTTGGGTAGCCTTGGGGTTGTTTTCATAACAAAAATGTCAACTAGTGCTCCTAAAGCCTATTCATGGCCGCACTCTTAGTTTTTCTTTATTGATAGCTTTGGTAGAAGATGATGGGTCAATTAAGGAGCTTTCAAGCTCAACAATATTCTTTCTCTTGTTTTCTTTATACTTGGCTTGATTTTATGCTAGTTACTACACTTGAAGCATCTAGTGTTATGCTTTCATTTTAATATTATAAATACACAATAGAGGAGATGCCCACTCCATGTTGGGAAAATTTACACCTAATAGTATGTCACTCAATTTTTCTTTACTATTCTTTAAGTTTATTTTGAGTTTTATGAGTCGTACTTTCAATTTTATAAGAAAAAGAGAGAGAGGGAGAACTTCTTTTGCTTGCTATATGCAAGTCTCGCATCCAATCTACATAACAGTGGTATTTGAGCTCAGTTTATATCTAGGGCTTCCAATCGCCTATCATCTTGTGCGAAAGCAAGCTCTCTAGAGCAGTCAGACTCTACAATCTATCTCAGCTCAAACTAACTTCACAACTAGATTTTCGAGGCTTTAAAACCCCAAACCCCTATATGCTTTGCTAAGAAATTTTGCTATTTAGCCCAACATTGAAAAATCCAACCTCCTTATCATGGTGCCATCATTCTATGTGTTAGAGGCCAAAAGAAGTTTTAGACTAGCTTAATTATTAAACTTTATTTAAGCTTTAAGAAGCTTAAAGCTTCTATTTGCAATTCGGGGGGGGGGGGAAGAGGGGGTATCTTTTTACCGTCGCCATTAGATCGATGCCGTACTCTTGTCCTCTAAATCAAGTTTTTTTTTAAGGCTTAAAGCCTTGCTTAATCTTTGCCTACAACTTCTTTGATCAGCCCAAATCACTATTGAATTCCAGTTTTTAAGAGAGGATTCCTGCGCAGTTACTTTGGGGCTACGAAACTTCATCAACCTATCATAAAAATTTCTGATCTTTGGCTTTCCGCCTTTTATCTAGGGTTAGGAGGATCACGTCTTATTATTTTGTTAAGAAGCCATTTTTTATTTTGGTGCTTACATGCCAAAATTTTATTACTACGAGTGAAGCGCCTCTATAAGGCATATTTATTATTTAAATATCTTCATCAAGCCATCCGCAATCATCATGTCTCATGAAGGACCATTTAGCACTACAAATTTTGATTCTGCATCATCACTTTTTCTTGAACCAAGCATGGAGTAACGCATGGATTTATTGGCCATGCAACTAGAAGAAGAGCATTAACATCGCACCCAACTAGAGTAAGAGTTGCGATCTCTCAAGTGTCCATCATCCCAATTTTCCTATGCTAATGACACTATGGTCCACACCATCAATGCCACCCTTGAAGTGTAATCCATCCACAAAAAGGTGAAGATAAGCAAATGTACCTTCAAATTTAATACTTATAATAGTATTAAAGATCGTTGTAAGATTCTCTCTTGGCTAAGTCAAATTGACTCATGTTTTGATAATGAAAGTTATGCTAAAAATGATAAAATCAAGTTTGCTTCACATTAATTTATTGACAAAGCTTCTTTATGGCGGGATGTTACATGCAAAAACATTGATCGTCATCTTACATGGGAAGCATTTTGTAAGAAGATTCTCACTAATTTTCTTCCTACCTAATTTGAGCTTCACGTACAATAACAATGGAATGTCTTTATGTAGTGAGAGCAAGAGACCATTCCTCAATACACGAAAGATTTTGGAATACTTTGCTGCAACTTCAAATGGTAGAGTCTATAGTTGAATCAACTTTTAAAAGGAAGTATATGTCTAGTCTTCTTCTATTTTTCCAAGCTGAACGAAGTCAACATCTTTAAACCCAATAGATTGGATGAGGCTATCTCTTTAGCACATGATGTCGAAAATAAATAAACTAAACATCATGACAACTTTCAATTTCCACAAGAAATAATATGGGTAACAACAACTCTCGTTTCAATTCTTTTCATACTTCCAACTTTCAATTTTAAAAAAATTATCCTAATCTCCAACGTTTGATACAAATTTTTTATAATAATGTGAGCCAGCATGCTTCAAATTCTAGTCCCAAGATTTCTCATATACCTTTTAATATGCCTATGTCAATTAAACCAAAAAATCAATTTCAAGCATGTAAATTGTCATAAATGCAATCACTCTCGCCATATTACAAGTCATTGTACTATGGGCAATACTTGTGATTAGAAAAAGCCTATTGCACATTTAAATTATATTGGAGTTGATGAAGCAATTGAAGACCTTGAAGCGATGCAAGATTTTGATGAAGCCACACTTATGGGAGAAAACTCTAATGACACTAATGAACCTATTGGTAAAATTTCTATCCAATGATGCTTTATTGAAAATGAGATGTACAACCCATAATAATGAAATGACCATTTTGCATGATAACAGAAGCACACATGACTTTGCTTCGAAAAAGATAGTTAGAAAATTACAACTTAAAATTATTTCATTCACTCATAAAATTAAGACTTCTTTTTTAGGGCAATGATATAATAGAACTAAAGAATTATATGGATTAGAAATTTACATTAATATTATAGAGAAAAACAAAAAAAATTAATGGCATCATTACAATTTGTCAATGTAATTTTATGCATGCCATGGTGGCATCAATTTAATCCTAATATTGATTATGACATGCATTCCATGCATGTGTAACATGAAGGTAAAAAGGACAAACGGACCACTAAGTTATATGCATTAATTAGTCATACTCAAGCAAAGTGTACCATTCAAAAACAGTCTAAAGCTTTTCTCATATTAATTAATGAAGTCAAAGCTACCAAGCTTAAGTTAACCATAAGACGATAAAATTTTATTATTAAATTATTAAATTATTTTTCCTCTAATTTGCCTTTTTAACTTCCTCCATCATGACCCGAGTATCATCGAATTGACCTTCTACTTGACTATAGAGCTCTAAATAAAATTACTATTAAAAATCAATATACAATTTCTCATGTGGATGATCTATTAGACAAATTGCAAGGTGTTACTGTATTTAGCAAAATTGGCCTTAAGTCCCCACGACTACATTAAACATTTATAAAACTGCCTTTAGGACCTCATTTGACCATTATGAATTTTTAGTAATGTCCTTCGATCTTATTAATGTACCTGCCACTTTCAATAGAATGATAAATTGAATATTTTTAAATTTTCAGCATTGTAATATTGTATTTTTCAATGATATTCTTGTTTTTAGTAAAACTAAACGAGAACATAAATATCATTTATCTTTAGTCTTTAGTTTACTCAAACAAAATCATATTTTTGTTAAACTAGAAAATAGTACTTTCTTTTTTAAAAAAAATTGAATATTTAGGTTATAAGTCTATTAAAGAAATCCAAGTTGGTCCATACAAAATTGAGGCTATTAATACATGGCCCACACCAAAAAATGTGCATTAAGTCCTTTCTAGAACTAGCCAATTTTTATCGTAAATTTGTTAGAAACTTGTCATTACTTGCCTTGCCATTAACTTTATTATTAAAGAAAGATTTTGTATTTCATGGGGTGACAAACAAATAGTGATCCTTTGATTTACTAAAGCATGCATTAACTCATATACATGTTTTACAAACTCCCTAATTTCAATAGAACATTATTTATAGTCGTTTTACTAATGCTAGTGATTTTGGCATTGGTAATGTATTGATGCAAGCTGCTATCCTACCCTTGGAGTATGTTGCCAGGAGGCACCTACATGAGGGGATGAGCACCTTCAATGGTTCTCCCTTATGTGCACGTTGACAGGATGAGTACCTTGAATAGTGCTCCATTAGCACGGAGCACGTTCTTAAAAATAATTATTTTTCATCTTGGACGAAAGGTTGATGGTGGGGGACATCTATCCTTTATGGATGTGAGACTTGCATGTGTGAACGCAGGTGAAGCCATAAGTAGGCGATGCCACAATATTCATATCTTAAGTGCTAATATCTACATGATTTGAATATTTGATGGAATTTCAATGATTATTTAATTTATTATGGCTAGTTGCATTTATTCAATTAATTATTTTTCTAGTATGGTTTTCTAAATTCTTGGCATGTAGAGCAAGATGAATTGTATACAATGGTAAGTACAATTTATTCCATAGACTTCCTCATTAAATTATTTAAATAGCACACTGTCATTTATTGTAAGGCATGCATATATTCTCTTTGTAAATATTTATTGACACTTGAGATTTTAGAATATATATTGAAGATATTTTCAAAATATTTTATGGCTCTCAACAATTGTAAGTTGCAAAACTGAGTGCAACTATTTATTTAGTTAACTCAAACTATTTTATCAAAAAAGTGATTGTAAAGGGCCTTTTTATTTAGTTAACTCAAACTATTTTATCAAAAAAGTGATTGTAAAGGGCCTTTTTTTGGCAAAGCAAGATTCATTTTAATGTTATAAATACAGCATGGAGGAGATGCCCACTCCATGTTCAGGAGGAAATTGCACCTAATAGTGTATCGCTCAATTTTTCTTTATTTTTCTTTAAGTCTATTTTGAGTTTTATGAGTCGTGCTTTCGATTTTGAGAGTAGAGAGAGAGAGAGAGAGAGAGAGAGAGAGCTTCTTTTGCTTGCTACGTGCAAGTCTCGCATTCAATTTGTGTAACACCTAGAGACTTCAAGAAGATCCCTTTAAAGTTTCCAAAAGTTCATTTGTGTAAGCACATATGTTAATGCATGTGCCATCATTAGTGTCATGAGTTACATTAACAATTGTGTCATCACATGTGTTAGTACTTATATTAGTACCTATCCATAAGTCTTTGTGAGCAACTATAAATAGGGATCTCATGAGGCTCCCATGAGGTAGGTCCTACTCCAATTCACGTCTAGTGCTCCAATCCATATTGTAGTCAAGTTGTATATTGTATATCATTCTTGTCTATAAATCTTCCAATCGATAAATATAGTGGTTGATTGGATCTCATTATAATAATGGTTCCAATCCTCCACCACATTAGCCTATTGTATTCTCGTGAGATCTATGTAAGCGATTCTCATTCTAGTTGCATAATAGTTTGGCTCCCACTCTTGATCTCATCTAGCCATAAAGGAGAGAGTGTAGAAGGTGTCGTTCCCCCCTACAAAGCATACAATAACATATTTAAGAACTATGAGAGAGCAACTTTGTTGGGCTCCCAGTCTTGATCTCATCTAGCCACAAAGGAGAGAGTGTAGAAGGTGTCATTCGCTCCCCCCCCCCCCCCCCCCCCCCCCCCCCCCCCTACAAAGCATACAATAACATATTTAAGAAATATGAGATAGCAACTTTGTTTGCAAGCAAATAAAGCCCAATTATTAAGTCGAGCTTGCAAGACCTTTAACATAAATTCCAAGAACTTTAGGCTAGCATTTCCAACCAACAACATCCATTGACCCTCTCCAACATAGGAGGGAATTCAATATTAGTCTATCTAATAAGTTTGACGAGACCAAATCAAAGATTTTAGGACTTTAAAACAAGTGACATTATTCCTTTACATGCAATTAGAATGGCATCGTACCGATGCATGTCCCTCTCTTAGTTTGCATCCTTTGTTGAGAGGACTCCCCACCGCTATACTACTTTGAAGCCTTTATTCAAGATAAATTTGTAACATTTAAGGAAAGGGTGGCTTAAACCAAGCTTTGGGAGATAAATAAAGGTAGCATCCAACATCATTCTATACCTATGAGTTTTGGTGACTCGCATGCAACCTAACATAGCAAATGATGATTATTTTATCAACCAATTTTATTCGGAGCTGAGATGATGAGAAGGATCTTATGTGAACTATGCCAAAGTCTAATACATTGAGAGAACTTATTTCTCTAGTAATAAAATGTGATGATATAATAGTTTTAATAAGGGAAGGCATGAAGTAACCCCAATAACTTTCCACTTGATTTTCATCAAAGATTATTCTAAGATTGTTATCCCTTTAGCCAATATAACTTGAGAGTATAAGTTTGATTTGCATAAAACTCTAAGGTGGTAAAAGCTTTTCAAATGCTCAAGATGGCCTCACAGTAGCACTGATTGTACCATATTTAGATCTATCCAAACACTTTTGCTTGAAAATTGATGCATTAGATTTTGGTGCTATCCTGACCCATGGATGTGATGATGATGGAGTACATATTGTTGCCGTTCGTCTGTGGAATAAATCATGAGATCCATGAGAAGGACCTTTTCACCCCCATTAACTCCTTCAAAACTTGGTGAAATATTGTTGAGGGAGCACATCATAAGCTTATCATCTATACAGATCGTAAAAATCTAGAATACTTTATGGGGGGCAAGCAAGATAAGCCATTTTTCTATCTAAATTCAACTTTGTCATCTCATAATGATAGGAAAATCAAATGCCTTCTTATGATGTCCATACATTGCACCTAGAAGGGAGATGCAACCTTTGATTGTCAAGATTATGCGTGCATAAAGCGTAAACAACTCAAGCTAAACATAGTGACCAACAAAACACTTGGGGACTTTCCTTTTATTATTCAAGCAAATAAGAAATTTATATGAACTTTCTTACCCAAATACCATATGCTAGCTACAAGAGAAGAGGGGCATTATCTTCATGATATCAAAGAAGTTGATGATTGGATTCTACAAGGGTATTTTCTATACACCACCAAAGTCAATGTGATTGCAAATACTCTACCTCCCTAGCAGTAGGCTTTTTTGGAGTAAACAAGAAAATAGAGCTCATATCATGTCACTTCTTCTAGCTTTAGATGGACATACAATACTTGTAACAAGGCCAAGGTTCTACATCATTGTCCAATTTTGATAGTAACAGGGCCAAAGATTCTACATCATTGTCCACATGTGCTAGTAACACGGCCAAGTCCACATCATTATCCACATGTGATACTTGTAATAAAACCATGGTTCCAGATACTCATTTGCATAGCCTATGATGCATAGTCCCAATAAACTGTGGTCATAGATATTGATGGATTTCATCATAACTTATTTCATGCATTTGGATACCAGTTCAATGGTGATTGACCAATAACCTAAGTAATCATTGTTGAGACGACACCAAAACTCTTTTTCGAGAACATTTATAATCAATAATGGCCCGTTGTTCATATTGAGTTTTTGAGAGGTTTCTTCAAACTTCTAGGCTTACAAATGAATCTATCCTTGTCTAATCACCCACAAAGTGAGACAAATGAAGAGTGCAAATTGAGTCTTAATCAATATCTTCCTTAATGCTCAACTATCATCAAAATAATTGGTGTATCTAGTACCCTTGGTTGAGTTTGTATATAACATCAATACTCCTACTTTGCTCTTGCTTCTACTCAACACACTCCATTCTTTGTTAATCATGGTCAATACCCCATAATGGATGTTCATATAAACTAGCAAGTGAAGAACCCAATGGCCATATGTGTAGATTTCGAGAAAATATACATCAAGCATGTTCAAGAGAAGTACAAGAGCAATGCAGATTGCCATTGATGCAACACCCATCATATAGGGTTATCACTTGATTTTGACTTCGCTATCCATGATCTTTGCGCTTTATGCCCTTCCCAAAAGCCAAATATTAAAGACTTGGACCATTCAAGATCGACGACCAAGAGGATCAAGTTGCTTACTATCTTTAATTATCACATTCCATGTTTTAGTCTTGCCACACATTCTTCATCTAAGGGAGTATCTTGCAATCACTGCCACTAGTAGAGATTGGTGGTCACCCAAAAAATGAAGTCGAGAAAACCCTTGATTTGTGGATCTCACGTGGAAGACCGGTAGAGATTAATGGTCACCCAAAAAATGAAGTCGAGAAAATCCTTGATTTGTCGATCTCCTGTGGAAAACCTAAGCACCTTGTCAGGTTCATGTTGCAAGCAAGCAAACATGGGATTGAGCTTTTAATGTTTAAAGAGCACTAGCTAAAGTACATAGTTGAAACTCAAAATCATCAAAGGGCAACATTGCTCCTCGTAGAACTTGTTACTAAATAGATAATGCCATTGATATGCATGTTCCAAAAGCTTCCACCTTATCTAGAAACTTTTAAGAGATCCGTTGGATGTTTTCAAAATGCTCCTTTTATCAGTGGTTTAGTGAACTCTTTGATCATGCTCATGTCAACTCTTCTATCATCAATCTTGTCAACACTTGTACACACACTTTTGTTAGCACTTGTGTTAGCCCGAATATCAATGTTTATCTAAAAGTCTCCTTGAACTAGGATAAATAGGGGTCTTGGGTACAAGCCCCTTGATCGTGCCAATGCCAATTGTGAGGCTCCTGTGAAGCAAGTCTTGTTCTAGTTCATGCCTTATCTTATCTAAGTCTTCTCTTATATTCACACGCATCAATCTTGTAATCAAGGAATTTAGTCTATATTCAACCTTGCTATTAATGATTTCAAATCTCCATCAAATTATCATTTGGTATTTTTGTGAGATCTATGCAAGCAATGCTCCTCATTCTTGTCATAGCTATAGAACAACAAATGTAATGGAGCTCTAATAGTAGAGGTCACAATAAGATAAGAAATTGATACGTGCAAGTTGTGAGTTAGAATGTAAGAGGGGGGAGGGGGCGAGCGAGAAACACCACTTCCCTACTAACCCAAGTGACGCTAGAGGAGGGGGTTACATGGACTTCTCTCAAAGTAGGCGCTGGTTTGAGATTCCTTTAGATAGATGGAAGTGCCTCCTCTTTAACTGGATCGAAGGCGCACATCCATGACGAGCATGCTCGCTCTAATGGGCGTGTGGCACGACTCTTATCGCTAACGACACGCTTCCCAAAACAAAAACAAAAAAATAAAACACCAGTTGTGCAATTATTGCTTTCTGAGAGACCAGGGGCGGCTCAGCGCGTGGATCGGTAGCCCCACAAGAGTTGTGGGGACCTCCTCTCTTTCTCCCACCTTCCTCCCCATTCCTGCGGACACGCGGAGCCCGAGAAACAGAATGCGAAGAAGAGAATACCTAGAGTCTGCTTCGTCTCTGTGGCGTGCTAGCAGAGGGGAGAGCACCATTTGCAACGTCTCCATATACCTACTGGTTGCCACGTCTTGCGTCAAGCTTGGCCAGACGAGAACATAACTGCTCTGTGCAGATTTGCAAGCTGATTTACCAAGGATCAGCGATTTTCCTTGTTTGAGGGTGTGGGGAGGGAGATACAGAGGGGGGATCGTCGCCCAATTTCGAATGGCTTGTAAATGGTGTTGTTGCGCTACCCGGCAGGAGACCTAGGTTTCCCTTGAACCTGCGCCCTTCACGTTTTGCTGTTTTTCATGGCTGCCCCACCAGAGGATTTCCGATGCCCCATTTCTTTGGAGCTTATGAGCGACCCTGTCATCCTTGCTACTGGACAAACCTACGATCGCACATCCATTCAGCGCTGGCTCGATGCTGGGCACAGAACTTGCCCCAAAACCAAGCAGGTGCTGTATGACACTAAACTCATTTCTAATTATGCCCTCAGAAGTCTTATCTACCAGTGGGCAAGTGCAAATGGAGTAGACCTCAAGAAGCCTGCTGAAAAATATTCCTCCGCTCTTACTCCGAGCTACGGCATGGTGGAGAGAGAGGGCCTGATACGTCTCAAGGCCCTTGTAGAGGGCTTAGTCAAAAGCCTCTCTAGCTCAGTCTTGCAAACACGCAGAGATGCTATCAAGAAGATCAGTGACTTGGCTAAAGATGGTAAGAAGAGTCGCAGTTGCATTGTGGAAGCAGGTGGTATTGCCTGCATCTTGGCTTTGATATCGAGCGGAGATTCACAAATTGAGGAGGTTGGGCTAGATGCCTTGTTGGAGCTCAGCCTAGATGACGAGAATAAGGTTGGTCTGGTTGCGGAAGGGGCTGTTGATGCAATAGTGCAGGTCTTAAGATCAGGATCCATGGATAGCAGGATTAAGGCTGCAACCACTCTCACCAGCCTAGCGCTGGTTGATGTCAATAAAGCTACAATAGGAAGCCGACTGGATACAATTCCTGCCCTGGTGAAGCTCTTGGCTGAGGGAAATTTGAGAGGAAAAAAGGAGGCGATGAATGCTCTCCGAGGACTCTGCATGTACCATGAAAATAAAGCAAGGGTAGTGTCTGCAGGAGTGGTTCCCATATTACTTGCTCTTCTTATAGAGGGAGGGACCGAACCTGTAGAGCATGCCCTCACTTTGCTGGACTTCTTATCCACAGCTACTGAAGGTAGGATTGCTATAATAAGAGAGCCAGCATTGCCAACCTTAGTCAGGTTGCTTAGGTCTGGTTCACCAAGAAGCAGGGAGCATGCTGCTGCTGTGCTCTGGTCGCTGTGCTCGAACAGCAAAAAATATACATTGCAGGCTATTAATGCTGGAGCCAAGGAAATATGTTTCAATCTTTTGCAGATGGGCACTGGTAGAGCAAAAAGGAAGGCCTCAGCACTGGTCAAGGCATTTCAAGAATGTGAACTAATGTAGTGGAATTTTAAGCATTTTATTGCTTTATTATCAATCACTGGATAGAAAAGGAAGCTTAGGTTGGCACTGGGGGCTGATAGCTTTTGTCTGTAAGATTTGCTGTCTGTCTTGCAATGTGACATGTAGCATGTTCTTTGCAGCAGAGGTGAACTTGTAAACATATGATATATAGGTGGTTCTGGGGTCAGCCTATGCTTGTAAAAATTCATAGCAAAGAAGTTGGACCTTCCAAGTTGAGTTTGCTTGCACCACCAGAAATCAGATAATTGGAACCAGGTTGTTTTGTATAACCTATGTGCAAGAATTTTAGTGCAGCTACACAAAAACCTCATCAACAGTGTGGAGCTTTAGTAGGCCAGTCTTAATAATATTTGCAGCCTCATCCCTCAACACAGGAAAAATTTGGTTGGAAATGAGGCTAAAGCATGAAACAATTAAAGAGCTTTAGTCGGCCAGTCTTAAGAATATTTGCAGCCTCATCCCTCAACACAGGAAAAATTTGGTTGGAAATGAGGCTAAGGCATGAAACAGTTAAAGAGTTTTGATCATATTGATTTGGAGATTTTGTTAATGAATTTCTTAAGCAGAATATTTAAAGGTGCCTTAATTTGTTTGCAAGCATAGGAAGGTTTAATTTTTGCAAATATGTAGCTCATTGTTGCATTCAATTGTTCGATGCCTCGTTGATTATTGTTTAAATTTGTACTCTAGTACATGGCCCTTTGATTAGTTTAAATGCACATTTTAAATTTCTGCAAACGGATTCTCTTTAATTGATCTGTAGGTTCTAAGCACAGGATGTCATGTTCAGCTGCAACACAATTATATGAACTAGAACTGCAACAATTTGTTTGCTGCAATTGGGAACTTTTTCATGACTTATAATCATTATCAGGCAATATTTGGGGCAGTTTACATCTATGCTACTGTATCGATTTAATTGTTTGGCAGACATTTCTAGAAGCATGGGTGAATTTTGCTTCATCTGTCAATGTGCATGGAAATTTTCTCATTTTCTTCTGGTAACAAAATTGTTCAAAGACGTGAGCAAATGATTTGAAGGTCAGAGTGGTCCATCTTGGAATGTCCCAATGTGAATTCTACATATACTGAGCAGACTAGGATTTCATTGTTTGTAAATCTGAAACTTGAGATATATTGAGGCGTTTGAGATTTTGAAATTTTGAGGAACTCAAATTGTAGATTCCCATCACATATGCAGGGGGAATAACTACGCCATTAGCTAGTCCCCCGCCAACCCCAAAAAAGAAAAAGAAATAAAAGAGACATGCCACTTCAATGTAAGGGCTGAAGATGGGCTTCTAGAAATCCCAACAATCACATTGTCAAAAGTACGTAAGAGTAAGAAATATGCTCCTTATTATGAAGTGTTGAACTTGTGTTCGTGAACTTGTGACTACCACTATATAGCAAGTCATACTGAGAAACCAATGTGCGTTAATAGGGCGTTTGATTTGGGATGGTTGATTAATAGGGCGTTTGAGATGGTTGAGGTTTTTCTCAATTGCAACGACAATAGGTTACCACAAAGCTTTCATGAATGACAAGTAGGTAGGCAACTAAGGTAACAAGGGGAGAGTTGGTGGTTCGGCATGTCTTGAAAGCACATGCTTATTAGATTGCATGAGTGGAATTGGACTTTGGAACATGGGTGATGGTGACAAAAGTGGCACTTGAACTAGCATTGATGCGTCAACAAATATGGCTAGGGTTGCAATCATGTATGTGCTATGTTGGACTACACTTGTGCTTGAGGGAAATGGATGCTCCAGGTTTATACCAAGAAGGGGGTCAAGGAGTAAGGCCAATACTTAAGTGGCATTTACAAGTGAAAGCACTTGGTGATGTCCATATTGGTTCAGTTTCTACTCTTAATACTGGTCTAACATGTGAAGCGCATCCTGATACTCTTTTTAGAGGTTTTCTTGATACAAGGAGTTTTTATCATTCCCTAGATAGAAACAAAAGATAATTCATCATGGAATTTTGTAGAAACCCATAGGAAATTCTTTCTATGTGAGAACCATTTTTATACATAGAAATCAAAAGATTTGAGGTAAATTCCTAGTTATTTGTAAGTATAAAATACAAACATTATAGGCTCATGTTCTTACATATGTCAACTCTTAAGTAGGAAATCCAATGGGAAATTTTTAACTAGAAAATTACATCAACACATAATGCCAAAAACAATAATTAAAAACAAGATTTGGAAAATAGCATAAATCAAAGAATACATTGAGCAGCACACATGTATGTTTATGCATTGTTCAAATCTCTAATATGTTGAAAAGTAATGGATATGATAAATGAAGAGGTTTAATTATATCATTGGCTTGTTGGCTTCTTTGTGTCCTTGCACAAGACTTGAAAGCTAACAATAATATTTTTGAGAGACACACACACACACACACACACACACACACACACACACACACACACACACATATATATGTACATGTCATGAATTGTTTCCACACCAGAAAGCTCTAAATGCTTAGTTTCCATGTTTTCTCTTTCTATTGTCATATCAACTCACATTAAATTCAAATCAAGAAAATTACAATATGAAAAAATGCATATTAAACATCAGTACTACATTATTAAGTGATCATCATATACAATCAAAACATAACTCAACTAGAAAGTTACCCATTTGAACATAATTTGAAATGTTAGCCTCAATACCTTGGTTTGGGAGATAATTAAAATCCTACTTTAAACAAAGTAAGTATTGAAGATTATGCTTTCAATGTATGGCTTAAATCACGACACAAATTTATCTATACCTTTGACGTTTTTTCCTTTTTGTTGTTCCTTCTTTTCACTCTTCTTTGTTATAAATGATCCCTCATCTTCTCACTTAGCTAGGGTATCATATAGAACATGCCGATATGTAATAAGTTGTATTTTCATTATTCACTAAGTTATTAAGGTATTTTTGTCTCAAAAATGTATGTCATGTACCTTTTTCTTTGATATACTTCATAATCATAATTATCATCGATTGAATGAACTGACATTAAAAAGTAGACTTAATAATCATGTTAAAAACATGCATCTATAGGAAAAGGATTATATACCTTGTGTTTCCTTGAGTTATTGATACTTTATTACATGGTTTATTTGCATTTGGTTGAGTACACTCTTTTGGATTATTCATGCAAGAAAATTTTTGAAAACCCTACACAGATTTTTATATCAAGTGTCTTGTCTTTATTTTTATATTCATGTGAACACCACATGCTAGGTAGAATCTTTATTTTCTTATCCTTTTTTTTGGATACACACAATCATCAATCCTTCAATCTAGATCATGTGTTCTCACCTTCCATATATTTTCTTGCAAGTAAACTATAGTTAGCTATCCCACTTTAACTTGCTTCATTTCATAATTGATTGACCTTATATTGGCACATTTTAGATCATTTACCTCACATAAAGCATTTAAAGGAGACTTCAAATCAATGATTTCATTCTTTTCTAGCCAAGGAAGATTGCAACCAAACTTTATGTACCAACTACTCTAATAGTCTAATACAATTCTATGAAAATGGCATAAAACCACTCTATAAGACACTCATGCCTATAGTGGTGTCCACAAGCAACTTTCATGGCCACCTTCAACCACAATATATCACCTATAGTTATAAGTTCAAAAGAAGAGTTTTACTTCACAATTGCATCATAGCAACAAAAGTGATGTACATGCTTTTCAATGGCCGACAACCATGGCCACAATGGTATTTTCAACACATTTTACCACTACCTTAACTCCCACTTTATAAACTTAATCTTTTGAGAAACATTTTCATATGTTTTGTTACTCTTTCTACCTCTATGTTACAAGTTTGATTAATATGTTTCTTTTCACATTAGTTGCATCCTTGTATCTTAACTTTTTTCATCCTATTGTTATTTCCTCCATTAGAGTTACTCTTTTGTATGCATGGTCATCGTCATTTGTTGAAAATCTCCAAATTCTTTTGCCCTATCAATACATGAGACGCGTATGAGACCTAGTAAATACCATTTCAGGCAATTATTACCCCTATATAAAGATCTAGTAAGGATCCATCACGTGGTAATATAGATGCATTAAATAAAAATACCATGCAAGAATTTTCCAAAATCTATATTTCTTTTTGTAAGGAAAGATACATTATTAAATTGCAATGAAATTATCATAGATATATGAACACAACAAGAAATTGCAAAAACATATACAATATGTTCTAATAGTGGAGCTAAGTTCAATCCCAAGAGCTCCTTGGACGTTGCTCTCCGTGAACCAAGTTGTTCTCTCAAAGTATCTATATCTTCTCTCAACCAACCATGGTCACTAGTTTAGTTATAGAAAGCATAAACATTGTATATAAATATCAATCATAAATAGAAGAGATTCAAGATACCTTCAACCTCACCTAGTACATAAGACAAACATCATTGCACCTACTTCTGATTTTCCTCAACCTTGTAGGATTTATGATACTTACTAGGACTCCTTGATGCTAGGAGGCATATTCCATGGTGGATTCCGTAAAATTATATTTATTGCCAGGGCTCATACACAAGGTGGATTCCTTGTGCAAAAAGTCGATGGGTACGCCTATCTTTTTTGGGCATCTTGTTAATTTAATGTGCAAGTGGGTGATTCCACAAAGTACATATTTAAATTAATGGACATTTATGAGTTTAGAGTGTGCACTCATAATAAATTAAGGTTAGGACTGAGTTCTAACCAATTTATTTACTTTGTAGCTAAAGATTGCTAGGTATTTATTTTTTTCGGCTTAATTTTAATATTTTCTAACAATTGTGAATGCTTCAGTTGATGTGTAGAGCAGATGGCACTGGGAAGCACTGGGCGATAGCATGTATTGAAGTTATTTAGCAGAAATTATCATTTTTGATGGGTGCGCATCTTAGACATGGCACCAATATTTATTTTGACGCGCTTATTTATTAAAGCGCTTGACATATATTTATTATTTTGTATACCCATGGATGCATGATTTAAATATTTGTTATTGGACATTGTATTTGGGCACAACCCGACTCTTTGGGCACCCAACTGCTTTATTCTTTATGTGGACAAAAGCAAACACAAAAGCTAAAGCATGCTAATCGTAAATTTGGGCTATTTTTGAGCTTGGAGATGAATAATATATTAAATACATGCTTTGTGGAGCGCTCACACAAGGCATGGGGGGAGATTTTACCCAATTAGTCTTTTGCTTCATGTCGTGCAAGTCTTCTCTCTTGTTTTTTGTACAAAAGTAGAGTTCTTTTGTTATTGGGGACCTTCCGGCGCTAGCTACATACGCATACAACATCCGATTTGCGCACCACTTTCATAGGGCAAGACACAATAAGTAGATTAGAAGCTCTAGAGCGGTTGTGTGGAGAACTCAAAATGGATAAATTAGAGGTAATAAAAACCAAACAAGAACTTCAAGAAAGACTAGATGCGACCCAGTATGCTCTAAATAGAACTCCAAGAGAAAGACTCAAAACTTCAAGAGAACAAAAAACTCAGCACTTAAGGCTAGGGAGGAAGAAGTGGAGGAGTTGTGAAAAATAATATTAAACAAATCACAAATGATTGATATCACACTCCAACTAGCTCAAAGAACACAAAAATAGTATTGCATGAGAGAGAAAGCCCAAAGCATCAACAAATATATGGCCAATGGAGGAAGACCGCATATATAGGCCTATAAGAGACAGTAGCCACTAGCTTGATAGGGGTTGTAAGACTAGTAGAAAATGAGACCCAAAGGCTATAAGAGACATCACTAATGAAGATATCTATTGATTTAAGAGTAGCATTGTATAGTGAGAGTCAACACAAGGTCCAATTGGAAGTATATAAATATATATGTCAATCATGGATAAGTAGTAGAAAGTTTTTAAGGAAGCTACACTGCTAGTATGTATTCCATGGATTGAAGATCTAAATGAACTCAAAGCTCAACTAAGGTTGATTTCTAGTACCTTGGAGAGCTTAGAGCACATTTGAGAAACCAATCCAATGTTCATAGAGCAAACAAAGGAGGACTTAGTCCATGACTTGAGAAAGAAGGTTACGAGGATCAAGAACTAGAGGCTATTTGTATTTTGCAACTAGAAACACCACACCAAGAATCTCCCATTACCATAAAGCCTCCGATAATTATGGTACCTCCATTGATCTACTAGAACCACTAGAGTTTGATGCAAGTAAATCCAAAGAGCACTTTGTAGAAGAAAAAGATCAAGAGCGGGGTATACCATGATGGTGCAGACATATACTAAAAACACAATCTTAGAAGTTGAATATCCTCTTCCCCTTAAGCTCCTATCTCAAGAAGAAGAGGAAAATCTAGAAAAAGTTGTGCAATGGCACCAAGAAAGACATAGATCGGGCACCTTGGTAGTCTTTGACTTCAAGGTGAGTGAGGAAAGTAGGTTTATAAGATCACTACCCTTATGCACAATATATTGCTCATATGAGAAGTTGAGAGTATAGCATGTAAGTAGCTCGACTAGTTGGATCTCATTGCCCAAGAAAGGTCTTACTATACACAAGGAAGCAAGGGCAAATATCTCAAGCAAAAACCAATGGAAGCATGCAATCACCTCAAGATCTTGACAAGTTGCTATGACAACTAGTCATACCATACAAATATAGGCTCCCACCACTATTTTTTACATAAATCTAGGTATTGATCAAGTGGTGATGGTTTGACTCAACCTAAGAGTTACCTTATTATCTACATTTCATGTATACTTATTGGAAGACATGATGGATATAATAGGTTTGCCAAGTATCTATACCCTTTCTTCCTTGAGTCATCCTTATAAGTGCATAAGTTTGAAAAGGAATATCTCTTTAGCAAAGGATACATCTAGAAAACACTCTGGTCACTTCTCGAGTAGTGCATTATCTTCCACACACTCAATTGCATTTTATTCAAGAAAAGAGAAAAAAGAATAGAAAAGAAAAGAAAAGAAAAGAAAAGAAAAAAAAAAGCACATCATATTTTACTACACCTAGGAAGCGTTTGGTCGCCTTGGTCAACCAGTCCTTATTTCTAACTCTCTCGTGTCCACAACCCCTATATCACAATCTCAAGGAATATCAAGGGCATGATATCTCAATCTTGCTTAGACAACCTATCACCTTGAGATCGGCAGAGCACAACATCACACCAATTAGGTTCTCAAATTGTGGGATCACATTCGAAGTTCACTTGCAATTTGACCCAACTCCTAATTGCACAAGCATGTGCATTAATCATTGCACAACTAAGGTAGATACACCCTTAGAAAGAGCATGAGTAACCTGTGTCAAGCATAATCTGTCATGCCCTCATCCACTAGACAATCACCACCCTCCCACTCTTTAACGTATCCCTATTAGAGCACAAGCAATCTACTATAACAAGCTTCTTTTGGTGTGAGTGCCATGGAACTAGCACTTGTCTAGGAGGGGGCATCATGTTAATCACAAGTGCAAAAGTCCTTGACAATACATTTTAAAAGAAAAAGAAACTATTGTATCTCCCTCCAATACAAATTGTATACAAATTGAATGGCACCATAAGACTAAGATATGCACAATCTAATTTTCACATTTTAATCTCCCTTCCATGAAGATTGTATATAAACTGAGTGGCACCAAAGACTAGAATGTACACGATCTAATTTTTACATTTAGAGTAAGATCTAGGTGCATACAAAAGAAGGGAAGATTGATCATATGGCCATAAAGACAATCATGTATAAAAAGTATGAAAAAGAATAAAAAATGCTATTCATGTGTATGCTAACTTATCTTTCTATCTCTCTTGCTACTCCATTATCCAAGTGTGTGAGAGTGCATGAGAGGGAGTGAATGAGAGTGTGTGGAGTGAGGCACGTGCATGGTGAAGCTTCATCTATTCTCTTTCTTCCTCTACATCTAGTGAGTTGAGTGCTTGAGAAAGAGTATGTGGTGTTGAGTGTGTGAGGGATGTACAACATGAAGCCCTATGTTGACATCGCAAAGAACGTCAATAAAATAGCGAAGGACCTTGAGGTGTGGTTTTCTTATATTGATGGAAGCAAAAAGTTAGGCTTTTGCATCCATTGGCAATTTTTTGAGTTTGGACTTAGGCTCGTTTCCCCCATGGGTAGGTATTGTAGACCAAGTTAGTGTGTTTTGTGAGCAAGTAGGTGTGGGAGGACCTGAAAGAAGAGCCCACCACTCTTGCCTAGGGATAGACACAACCATGTTTGGAGGCTTTCAAATTTGGGGGAATGGAATTACCTAGTTGAGCAATCCCTCACGGAGCATATTAGTAAAGGGATAGTTGAGTGATTCAAAGAGAGTTAGGCTTTTGGCTACCTTAGAGGGAGTGGTATAGGGATGAAGAGGGTTAGAAGGTCACTAGGCCAACCATGAGGTGTCTTTATATACATTCTAAGAAATGACATCATCTAGGAGATAAAGCTAATTAAGCTTCAATATATGCCTATTCAATAGAGAAAGATGGGGAAGCTCCACTTTCAAAATGTGGTGGAGGAGAACTTGCATCGGAATCTATACAAGACATCAACACTTCTCCAAGGATATTAGGTTCTTGCAAGTTTTTACTTTTTCCTACTGATTAACTACCAAAAGGATTCTACACATTAGCTATGTTCTCTAGCCATGCTCAACAAGTTTTTACATCCTCCCCTTCACTTGATAGAAAATAATCACTCATATATACTAATGTACATGGAGAATCAACCTTGAGTGCCTCAAATGGACCCTAGGAGAAGGGCTACTTGGCCCCATAGCCTTCACATCTAGTAAGGCAAGCCTTGTTTGGGCCCTATCATTATGATCGAGGTAACCACATGAGAGATAAGCTGAATGGGAACCAACTTGATTCCTTTGTGAATTGACTTTCTCTCAATAGTAGAGGAATAATATTTTAAGTATATCTTTATGGAGAGATGGGTGTGGATTAATCTTATAGAGCTACGAGAGCTAGGCCACCCCCTTTTGCAAGAGCTACCCCTTTTTCAAACTTTGATAGGGTAGAGATGCTGACTGGGAAGCTTTCAAGAAGATACCCAGGGAGGTATTTTGCATTGAAGACACCAGTTTGATTACCTGCAAGACTTTCCAAGAGTGGGTTCTACAACCCAATAAGGGTCTTGTGGGGCTACTACAGAGTTATTAAGAGAATTTGAAATAAGTTTGAGTAGTTAGATCTTGCAAAACAACAAGCTCTTGCAAGTGAGAAAATTGAATTGTTTCTACAAGCGGTAGATCCTGAGCTTCAAGAGAAGCTTGATGATGTGTTAGAGGATCAGACTACAGAGACATGGCTTAAAACAGAGTAGAGGTATGTTAAGGAAGTTGTTACTGCACTGGTGAAAAAGAATAGAAGAAGAGAAAGATTGAATGTATCTAGCTTGCCCACTGTTAGGGGCAAAACAATTGATATATCCAGTAAGCCACCCACTTTTGTGGCTACCCCTATGGTTGCACCTGTTGTTCCCACTGCTAGGGAAGATGTATTAGATGAATTGGTCAAAGGCATATGGGATCTTTAGTTAAAGGCCACAAAATTGGATGAGAAAGGACAAGAGGAAAGGGGATGAGCAACAGCAACCCCTATGCCAGGGAAAAGATGTATGTGGTGTGATAGTTTGCAGCATGAAAGGAAGGATTGTGTTGCTTATTAGGAGGCCTTGGCACGACAACTCATCCTTTGGAGAGGAAGGTGTGCAAAAGTTGTTGGAAGAGTTGGCTATCTGAAATGCTTATGCGGTTGTACATGCTTCTACTTTTGGTCTACAGTTGGATAGAATGCTTGGCCAAGTGATGGTGGTCTGAAGGTTACAGTATGGACACATGCTTTGCATGTAATTGAAAAGAGGAAAGTTATTGATAGTGAAAGGGCAAAACATTTGTGACATAATTAGCTGTGAATCACTAGTAGATGCATATTTAGTAAAAGGACAAAACATGGATGTACTTGTGGAAGAGAAACAGAAGAGAGATAAAGATAATGCAAGGATATCTAAGAGAGTGACAAGAAGAAGTGTGGATCCTCCTAAAGCTACAAATCAACCACCTCTCGAGCATGTTATGAAAGAGGTTGGGCAGGGGCAAAAACATGATAGCAAGCAAGAGGGCAAATAGTTGGAATATAAGTTGTAGTAGTCTAATATTGAGACAGCCCCACAAATGCCTTGGAAAATCCTATAGTGGAAGATTCAGTCATTGCATCTATAGATTTTCTCAATGCATCTAAAGAGGTTTATGAAGCTCATGTTTTACTTGATGTAGGGAGTTAGAGGAAGATTGGTGAAGTGTTGGATGCACATGATTTACATGATACAATTATTGTTTATAAGACAGTTCATAAGCTCAAGGATATGTCTTTAGAGGATATTAGATGTAATGCTCCTCAGTTGTGGAAAATGTTTCGGATGCTTTGTCAAAGGCCTTAATAGGCAATTCTAAGATGCTTCAAGATATGGACTACTTCACTATTTTTGGTGATGGTGAGAATATGTTGGATGCAAGTGAGGCTTAGTTTATGTTTGATGTGGTACTCAATATTCAATATAAGAAGATTCCCATGTACTGGTGGACTCTGAAAGAGCAGACATGTTGTTATGTATTTGTTGATGGGTACATTGATAGCATGTATATGGAGATTCAACAGCCTTTAGTGTATGATACACACCCAATGCCTTATGACCCCAGAGGGGATACTAGGTATGGTTCTCAAGAGTTATGTAGATACTGAGTATTTTGATCTATGATCTAGGGGGATACCTTCTTATATGCATGTTAAGCGACAAGTTGACGCTATGGGTATTTGACCTAGGTGGTGCATTAATGGCACATACTAGAGGATGTGTAGGTTTAGAGGGGGTGGATGTCATGCCACTACACGCGGACACTGTGTGAAAAACCATTGAATGCATCATCATTTGAATTTCTTATTAATCTAGAGATTCAATGCCATCTTAGTCATTAGTGCTAGTGTCTATGCTATGGATGGTTCAAAAATACTAGATTTTTGGATAAATTTAGCCTATTTTTGATATTCTGGATATTATTCCTTGTAAATATCCTAAAAAGCTATGGAAACTTCTAGAATAGGGTGACATGCAAAAAACAAGTTGCTTTTTCAACCAGTTTTGGAGATTTCCTGAAAAAGAAGGATTGGCGAAATTGTGCACTATGCGATTGCAGATTAGAGGCAGCAAATAACACTCTAAACTGGGAGAAGAAGAAGGAGTGATCCAGGAGATTTTTGATTAAGTGTTGGGGTTTTACCCCCCTTTGGAGCCAACAAAACCACCAAATTTACGGTCTAAGCAACAGAGAAGAAGCTACAGTTTGATGCACGTTTTTGGTCTACAAGGGAGCTCTAGGAGATCTAACGCTTGGAGATTGCTTCTGAATAGTGCCAGACAAGGAATTTATTTATCTTCTTAGGTTGTATCTATACATAATGCTTTGATTCATTGTGCTTTGTCTTTAACTTGTGTACCTCTTGCCTATTCTTTTTATTCTCTTCTATCTTCTATTCTCTACTTCTGTCTCTCTCTGATCCCTGGTGGATACGACCTTTCGACTAAAACCCCTCTGACATCGTACGACGTAGTTGTATTGTAAGATGTGGTTGGACCACTTCCTTTTCAAGGAGATTTCATACTTATTTGGCACTTTGATTTTCTACCCACTCTTCCAAGTCTTGGAAGAAGTGGTTTACACACTGCTAGGTTGGTTTTTATTTTCCTATCTCAGAGGTGAAACAAGACCTAATCCATGAGCTTGTTCCCTCACAACATAAAAAATGAAAAGAATCCCATCCTTACTTGGGGAAACCCAAGCAATGGTGATGGACTCCCTGCTTTAGCATGGCAAATCTCCCTCACTCCTTATGGACTTGGAGAGCGTGCATGATGGGCTATTAGCTCAGTTGCGGTAGAGCATGCCCTAATAATTGCATTGTTGCACTTGGGCTATGAAGAATTTTAGACACATGGGTAGTTAGATGTGCCCATCAATGCCTAATCCTAAGATGGATATATCCAATTCTATTACCAATGAACATTAGCATGGCATATTTCTCCTCTCTTGACTTTTGGGATCAAATTCTTTTTTGGGAGGATGGACAAGGTAATAGGTGAAATTCTATGGGGATTCAACTTTCTATTCATCCATGGGATCCACGCAATCCAAGGAGGACTGCTTAAACCCCAAGACTCCTCTCGGGAATCTATACATTCCTTATTAGTGTATGGATGACTCTCTCTTTAGCTTAGATGTGAAAGAAGGAGCACTTGAGAATGCCAATTCACAAACCAAGAACTACGGAGCTATCCTTCTGATTGGGGGGTGGTGGAAGGATCATACTATCAGAGCCTCTTCTACTTTACTCATGGGTCTATAGAAGCAGTAATTGGTTTCAATTCCCATGTTCGAGGGGTCCTCCAACTAAGAAGGACTCCTCAAGAAGGCTAGGATTTTATGCCTATACATAGGAGCAATGTCAGGTGGCATGTATAGCCCTAAACACAAAGAAATCTTGGGTGACAATTGTTCCCAAGTATTTAAGTCCATCCACATCAATTGGGTATTTCAGGAAAACCCAAAACCAAATTGATACCATGAGAGAAATGCCTTTGTTTTTCTATTTTGCGATAGGAGTAGGTTCGAAAAAGGATCCCAAAGTGTACAGTTCAAAGTTGAGTGTTGATGAGGATCTCCCAATGCCTCTCTCTCTCTCTCTCTCTCTCTCTCTCTCTCTCTGTATTTTCTTTTCCTTTTCCAATGTTTACCACAACACAGGGGAGCGGGAAATGGAAAAAAGGAAATAGCAAAAGGCACAGGACAAAAGGAAGAAAAAGGCGCCTTAACCGGTAACCAAACCCTGAAAAAATTAAAAGCACAGGCACGACCCTAAGGAAGTCTTAGAGTCACCCAAGGAAAGTAAAAGAGTAAAAAGTGCACCATTAAGTGTGAAAGCGCTCCCGAATCCTTGTAAGAGAGCGCCAGGCTCACCCCTGTGCAAATTGTATGCATTAGTTGGGAATAGGATAGACTAGAACGGTGGGAAATGAGAAATGGGCCTACGCTAATGGCCGGCCATGTATAAAAGGGGATGACCGCCCATGAAAAGTAGGGCATGTATATAAAGTTGAAAAGTGAATGAGAAGCTCATTCTTGTGTATGGCCAAAGCTTCTTCTTCTTCTTCTCTTGTTTCTTGCCTTCTTGCTTGTGCTTGAGAGAGGGATTGAGAGAGTGTGAGGACGGAATCGAGTCTTGAGCGCCGCACGCATCAAATCGAGCATAGAAGTAGGGTTTGCAGCCCGAACCAGTGCTCGAGATAACTAGGAGATTGAGGAGGTTTTAATCCGTGAAACAAGTAAGAATTTTGGTTTGTTGGAAGCATTAGTGTAGGACTACCATTCTGCATCTCTGTTTTGCATTTTAGCTGCACTAGATTAAGGTTAGATTAGGTTAAGAAAAGAGAAAACAGAGGTTTTGGCTGCTGCTGGAAATAGGGAAACAGGGGACTAGATTCAAATTTAGGAGACTAGATTCAAATTTCTGGGTAAAACAGGGAAAGAGAACTGGCTTTAAGGCTTTGCAGTGCTAGGAAAGGACCTTAAGAGGCTTGGGAGGCCAGGACAAACCTCATTTCACTGATTAGCTTTGAGAGAGAGAGAGAGAGAGAGAGAGAGAGAGCTTCTGGTTGCCAAGAAGAGGGAGCGCTATCATGATTCTGGGTGCCATCAATTTGTGCTACTCCGGTGAGTCTGGTGTTTCTTAGTAGTGCCCTAATCAGATTTGGAAAGTCTCTTGTGATTGTGTGTAGCAGGCATCAAGTGGGATTGAAACGCGTCGGAATCGCACCTGCCGCCAGACGCAGTCGGACCAGGTCTCAATGGTCCGATTCCCAAAATTGGACCACCCGAGTCATGGAGTCGAACCAGCCCTGTCCGATTCCCAGAATCGGACAGTCCGATCGAACGTGCCACGTGGCACTCGGACCGCCCATCATAATCGGACCACTCTGTCCGCCCATCATAATAGGACCGTTCGACTACTAGAGTCGGACCAGACCTGTCCTACTGCAAGAATCGGACCACTGTGTCCGACTGCAAGAATCGGACCGTCCAAATCCTAGAGTTGAACCAGCCCTGTCCGATTCCCAGAATCGGACCATCCTGCCAGAAAGAAAAAAACGAGGATCTTTAGTTGACCCTGTCACAGACCTGACCCCCAGAACACAACCCTGAACACCCCCAAGACCCAGTTTGACCATTAGAACCTCAGAGACTAATCAAACTTAGAGCAGAATAGAAAACGTAGCACAGACCTTCAGAAAGACCATAGAATACGCGAGGACCGAGCTTAGAACTCAAATCAGGCTAAGAATGTGGAGAGAAACAGAGTGGAGTTCGCATTAAACACTTTTTGCATCGGCACTTCACTCTTGTGTTCCACTAAGTTTGCACTGCAAGAAAAGAGAAAAGCCTGTTTTCACACCAAGCACCAAGAAAGCACTAAGCGTAATGTGTGAATAAGGATTGCAGCTGCTTTCAAATAACAAGGAACACATCAGGATATCTAATAACATTAAGGAACCCACTAGTAGGAGAAGACCCCAAGATTTAGACAAGTGCCTGAGTGCCCTACTAGTAGGACCTGGAGAATGCATGAAGACACGGAAGGCAACAATATAGAGGATTGGACATTGCCGGCGGAGCTGTTTGGATTGATTGACAACCTTGTGGAGCTGGAAGCAGAAACAATGTTGGGATCGAGAGGCGAACAAGGAGAGGATCAATTAAACTTAGGAGAATTTCCAACCTCAGTCCAGGAACTAGTCCACAACTATGATCAACTCACTAGGACCGTGATTCAGGGCAGACCTGTAGAGGAAGTGGTAGCAAACCTGGAAGAAGAGAGAAGAGCGATCAAGAGAGCGTTAGAAGGCATAATTGCTTACAACCATGAGCAAAGGGCTAGAAGGCTACATCAAGACGTAGATATGTACGAGGCTAGACGAGTGCTAGACCTAGCTGGAGCGGCCAAATCCGAACTGAATGTAGAGAGGGAACGGGCAGCAGAGGCTGACATGACATTGAGCGAACTGGTAGCAAAGCGACTCTTGGACAATACGTCCGTTGAACAGAGTGCTACTGCCCTAGCCACTGCGCTACTATTGGGATTGGGAGTCACGCAAGGGGCTAAAGGGCAGGCTAGAATCCCCATCGTAGCAAAACAACTAGCTAGATACGAATCTAGCAATGACCCGTACAGCTTCATGGAGCAGTTCGAGCAAGTATGTGAGGCAAATGGTCTTACTGACCCTGCGCAGCGAGCTCAAGCTTTCAGCCTGCCCTTAGGCGATAAGGGGAGGACCTGATATTCTAGTCTAGACGACGCAAAACGTACGAACTTTGCTCGCCTTAAGGGCCTCTTCATCAAGAGGTTTTCGAAGGCAGGGTATTCGGATAACCTCATCGTTAGGTTGATGAATATCAGTCAAAGGGAGAAGGATGACATTAGGGATTATGTCACTCAGGTGCGTAGCCTCTACAAGAGAATCCCTGCCAATGAGCGATCTACCGAGAGGGCAGTGTCTACAGTGTTCATGAACGGGATTCGGAGTGAGGAGCTCTATAAGGCTTTGGCCAGTAACTCCACCTTGCAATGGGACATGCTAGCTAGAGTTTTCGAGGAGGCAATACGCGTAGATGATCAACTCAGGGAACGCAGCATGAGGACTGCCAACCGAGAAAGTGCAAGCTAGAGGGACCCTGAGAGATCAACTACTTCGGGGGAAAAAGCAATTGCTAGTGTGCAGGATAAGGGAAAGAGTGTAGACCACGACCAGGGGATGGCAAAAATGAGAATTGAGATTGCACGGTTTTGCAAGAGCTCATGAGGAAGCCTGTGAGATCGCATGTACAATGTATATACTGCGGCGACAATCACCTCCCAGTTGAGTGCCAAGATTCTAGATCTCAACCATGCTTAAATTGCGGTAGATTTGGGCATGATGCAATGCATTGCAGAATGCCGAGGAGATTCCCATATGCACAACAGTACAACCCTCCATACTTAGATAATAGGCCACCCAATTTCTTTGGAAGGGGAGCCCAGTTAGCTCTTCCAGCACTGACTGACTCAAGATTTGCCGTGCCTAGGCTCAAGATGAACCCAACTAGTATACCCAGACCACCAGGGCCTTTTGTAACCCACCCATCTAGCGATGCTCCTGTTCACTTTGTGGAGGAGCCTAATGAGGAAGAAACATATGTCAACCCGTACATATCCTATGACAAGGAGGGCAACCCAGTCCTGATGGACTATCGGTCGATGCTGATGATGACTTTAGGAAGAGGAAGAGGCAGGGGCTTTGGAGGGCCTAGCCAAGATCCAGTCACATGCTGGACTTGCGGCCACCTAGGCCACATTTCATCACGCTGCCCAGAACGAGAACAAGCTAACAAGGACAAAGCAGATCTCTGATGCACAGAGTGTGGAATCACACATCTCTTTCCTGACTGTCCTAGGCGGAAGCCATCAACCAGCTCTGCCAACATGCCATCGGTGCCTTTGGGGCTCTTTGGAGATGAAACCTTTGACAGTGAGGATACACCCATCCCACTACAGGTTATGACGCGAGTGCAAACAAAATAGGTAGGCATCTCTTTGCTAGGGCCAAGTAACATTGACGCAACCTCAATAGAAAAGAAAAGCCAGAGGAGACAGAAAAAGAGAACCGATGCAAAGATAACTCTTAAAACCAAGGAAGCGACTACGTTAGTAACGGGAAAGAGGGTCACAGACGCAGAGGCGGAGACCTCAGCTCCTAAGACAACTGAGCTAGGGAGTGCCATGGTAGGGGAATATCCCCACCCCAAATGGCAGCTCAAGGCTATAGCTAAGGTCAAGGAGTGGGTCAAGGACGCCCAAAAGCACCTCAAGGACGCTGAATCCATATTAGAAGATCCTATTGACTATTTCTCCAGCGTGAGCACACCAGTCTCACCTTTAAAACCACAAGCTGCGAGCATACCTGCACCATTGGGGGCAACTCAACAGCAAGGCCAAGGGGAAACTTTCCAGGGCAGACAGAACGCATGGCCTAGAAATGCTAGCCTCAGGGGAAGACAAGAGCCCAGTAGCCTCCTCACAACCTTGTATTCTACTCCATTAACTCTAAGCTTGGAAGACCTGCTTAGGCAGAATCATTCCTTATGGCAGGAGTTAAAAGACTTGATGGAGGGACACATAGGACTTGTGGGTGCTGATCCACAAGATCATGATGCGGTTACACAGATCCCAAGTCTGACTCTACACTCAACTCCTAAGTCTTTGCACATCAATGCTTTTTGGGAAGGCACTGAAATGCATGCAGTTTTGCCCGTCCTAGCCTTAGGAGATATGACGCGAAAAAGGAATTGTAGACACAGGCGCAGGTGTTAGTGTACTAAACCATGCAGTCTTAGAGGCATGGGGAAACCCTCCTGTAGAGACTGCCAGGTTTAACGTCACGTTAGCAAATGGAATGAAGGTAAGACCATTCGTGGTTTTAAAGAATTGGCCAGTAAAGATTGCCGATGTGCAGTTTTCAGTAAACTTCATTATCATGAAGGGAGTGGATTACGATATACTATTAGGCCGACCTTGGATGAGGAATGCGCGTGTCATTGAGGACTGGGGCAATGGTTTGATTTTCCTAGGGAACATAACTAGTGCAGTGAGGGTAGAGGTGGACACTTGGAAGACGACCCCTGTTGACCTAGATGCCATCTTAGCTATGCTGAAAGGCGATACTCAAACGACCAAACCCTATGGATCACTCACTAAATATATTCCTTGCCCTGAGGATGAGAGGGATTGGATGCACGTTTTGGCAACCATTGATCTACCATTCTCGGATGAGGAAGAACTATATCGGCAGGCTGCTAAAGCCGCAACCATGCCAATTGAGGAGCCAATTGTGCCACTCTGCATGATGGCAGGAAGCTCACTCAACCCAGGTAAACCAACCTCGTTCCATATCCCCAACAACAAACTAGAGCTTCAGGAAATCGTAGAGTATCTGACCAATGAACTGGAAAGCAACTTGGCCACTAACTTAAAACCTCTACGTGATCTATTAGCTAAGCCAGAATGGAAATGGACTAAGGTCCACGACTTGAATTTGTTATATAACTGGGCTTTAGTCACTGATGACAAGGAGACCGGAGAGAAAAGCTTAGGTGATGATGAGCAGTCATAAGGACAGGACACTAATGACGAGGAGTATGAGGACTGTCGCTCTACGGGAGAGGAGAGTGAAGATGAGATAGATACAATAGAGCACGACACGGAAGGAAAAGCGATATAACAAATCAGGGCAGACTCGTGGCCTAGAAGAGGAAGGACCAGTCAGAACGAAAAAGGAGTCATGCGAATTGAGTGTGACAGATCCTGGCTAGAACACATAGGAGCTGTGGATTATGAGCGAGCTGAAGTGGCATGACCATGGGTAATCCCAGTGCTCAAGACGGATGCACCTACTGAACTATGACCCCCTGGGGAAACACCTTCCTCAAGTGAGGGATGTGAGTTTAACTCAGAGTCAGAAGTCAGCACTGAGAGTGATTCCAAGATACCACAACCTTCTAAAGTCAAACGCACCAAGGGAGACTTGCCAGTCCACTTGAGGCCCAGGAGGCTAAAAGAGGAAGCCAGAAAGCAAGCAAAGGACTCAGAAGCAGAAAGGCAAAAGAAACTGTAGGATCTACCCAAACGGTTTACAAAATTTAAAAAGGGTGACAAAGTGGTGATTCTGCTAGGTGCGAAAAGACAAGGCCAAACTAGTGAACCGATCAAGGAACCCGCCAAAGTTAAGGAAGTTAACTTGGCTAGGGAAGGTGAAAAGCCAAGACCTGTATTCATTGCAAATGACTTGACGGAGGATGAGGAGACCAAACTTGTTGCACTCTTGCAAGAGTACATTGACGTATTTGCCTGGACATTGGATGAACTTAAGGGAGTCGACCCTAGGGTTGTGACTCATAATATCCCAATGGTCCCTGATGCAGTGCCAACGAAACAACGACCTTATCCCATGAATCCCAAGCACGCCCATGTAGTAAAAGAGGAGATTGATAAACTCATGAGGGCAGGATTCATATATGAGATAGAGCACACGGACTGGGTATCACCTATCATGATTGTCATGAAGAAAAATGAAAAAATCCGAGTGTCCATGAACTACAAGAAAGTGAATGCTGCTACAAAGAGGGATAACTATCCTTTACCTTACACCGAGCACATGCTTGAGAGGGTAGCAGGTAAAGAAGCCTACAGTTTTCTGGATGGTTTCTTGGGCTAATAATCAAGTGCAAGTGCACCCCGACGACAAGCACAAGACTGCCTTTGCCACGGAATGGGGTGTATTTGCCTACATTGTCATGCCTTTTGGGCTAATGAACGCACCTACGACTTTTCAATGCCTAATGTGCACTATCTTTAAGGACATGCTTAGGCGCGAACTAGAAGTGTTTGTAGACGACTTATGCTTACACTCTAGTTGGGCCGAACACTTAGAGAAATTGAGAGCTGTCTTTGAAAGGTGTAGGTTGTACCACCTCTCCTTGAACCCCTTAAAGTGCTAGTTTTGGGTGAAACACGGATGTATCTTAGGGCACGTAGTGTCAAGGAAAGGCATTGCCACTGACTTTTCTAAAGTCAGAGTCATTGTTGACTTACTGCCACCCGATAACTACAAGGGAGTTCAATGCTTCTTAGAACACACTGGATATTATCGACGCTTTGTACTAAATTACACACTAATTGCTAGACCATTGTACAAGCTCTTGATAGTGTTCGAGGGGACTGAGGAGTGCCAACGCGCATATAAGGAGTTGAAAAAGGCTCTTACTACTGCACCAATCTTACGAGCCCCAGATTGGAACATAACGTTTCATGTACACATAGACGCCTCTAAGTTCGCTATTGGAGCCGTGCTATGCCAGCCTAGTGAACTACACATAGATGCCTCTAAGTTCGCTATTGGAGCGGTGCTATGCCAGCCTGGTGAACATAACTTAGATTACCCGATGAGTTTTGCCAGCAGGCAGCTCAGAGAGACCGAGATGAACTATTCCACGACAGAAAGGGAGGGGTTGGCCATGGTATTTGTGGTAAAGAAATTTCGGCATTATCTGTTGGCCACTCCCTTTGTCTTCTTTGTGGACCATCAAGCCTTGCTATATCTTGTAAACAAGCCTTGCGCTATGGGATGCATAGCTAGATAGTTGCTCCTTCTACTGGAGTTTGACTTCTCTATGGTTGTACGCAAAGGAAAGCAGCATTACATGGCTGACCACCTGTCCCGCATACCCATAGGAGAAGCCGTTGGACAAGGCATACCTGACGATTTATCGGATGCTCATCTCTTTAACCTGTCTAGAGAGAGAGAATTGTTTAAAGCTGATCTGACGCCGTATTGGGCCGATGACATAGTGCAAGTGCTAGAGAATGGACTACCTAAGAGATCCATTGAGAAGGCCAGGCTTAGAAGACTTATCCTAAAAATTCAGCCATACCAACTGATAGCCGGCCAACTCTACAGGTTGGGACAAGACGGTTTATTGCGCAGATGCATATGTGAGCACGAGATGCACGATGCATTGAAAGAAGCACATGGCGGAATAGGTGGAGGACACTTTAGCGGGGACACAACAACCCGAAAGGTGCTATAATCCCAACTATGGTGGCCCATCCTTTTCCGCGATGCAGCTAAATTCGTAAAGCACTGCGATGAGTGCCAAAGGACCAAAGTGCCTGTGCGGAAAGACAAGATGGAGTGGACCCCTGTCATAGCCCGACAACCCTTTGAAAAATGGGGCATCGATTTTATTGGACCTATCAATCCTGCGGCACAATATTCCCAAGCTCGCTACATCATAGTGGCAAAAATCGATTACCTAACGAAGTGGGCAGAGGCACGGGCCACGAGGAAGAGTGATGCTAGAACCACTGCAAAGTTCTTATGGGAGCAGATCATTTAACGGTTTGGCTGTCCAATCGAACTTGTAGGCGACCAAGGCACGCACTTCATTAATGAGGTGATTTCCCACTTGCTCTCTACTTTCCTAATAATTCATTGGAAGTCCTCTCCCTATTACCCTTAGGCTAATGGCCAAACCGAATCCACGAATAAAATCTTAGTCAACGTGCTTACAAAGGTAGTGTCTACTTCAAGAAGTGACTGGGACAACAAGCTAATGGTGGCCTTGTGGGCCTATCGCACAGCTTATAAAACGGCTGTAGGACAAACGCCTTTTAGGTTGACGTATGGAACTGAAGCCATTTTACCCTTAGAATTCTTCATCCCTAGCTTAAGGATAGTAGTCCAGGAGCGTTGTGAGGGAAGAGAGGCTTGGATCAATCGCCTAGTGGAGTTAGAGCGCCTAACGAAGACCTGACTCCTCGCCACTGACTCTCTGATTTGTGAGAAGGCTCGACAAAAGATGTGGTTTGACAAGCATGTCAAACAGTGAGACTTTGAACAAGGGGACCTTGTTCTGCTATACTCTATAAAAGGACATAAACAAAATATGAAGTTTCGGGGGGTAGGGCCTTTCAGAGTACGCATGATTGGTAGAATAGGGAATGTTGAGTTAGAGACACTTGAAGGCGAAGGAATAAGCTTTTTTAATGGCAGCCGCATAAAGAAGTACTATCCTCCTTCCCATCCATTACACGAGCCACCCATGCTAGAATCCCCAATGAACGTCTGCATGGCTACTATAACCAACCTTACAGATCAGGACGAAGAAGCAATGGCACCGACGTATCTACGAATCACAGTCACAATAGGAGCGACGTATTCTTTCGATGCCTTGATTGATGAAGGTGCCGACTACAACATCTTGACGCATGACCATTGGACACGCACTGGTCAACCGAAACTACAGCCCACTAATGCCAAACTCACCTCATTTGGGGGTAATGCTTATTCACTCCTAGGGAAGTGCAAGGTAGTCGTTTCTATCGAGTCTGAAAGTTTACCAGCTTTCTTGCATATGTTTCCTGACACTAAAGGCGCCGGTAATATGTCACTATTAGGTCGTACTTTCAAGAAGTAAACGAACTGTAATGTGGATTACAACCTAAACCGCATTCATCTTGCTATAGGCAATGTGCGTATAATGACGACTTTTAGCAAGGACTGTCCTGACTCCTCCACCATTACGAAGCCACCGGTAGAAACCCCTACGACCATGCTTCAGCCCGACGCTAAACCGAAGAAAACTAAGGCCTCATGCCAGGCTCTCGACCCTAGGCCCAAACCCACCAAGAGTGCTCACAAGGCCAAGGAGTCCAAGCTTATATGGGTGCCAAAACGGCAAAGACCACATTCGGGTAGACCACCCAAACATGATTCTAAGCGCCAAAATAATCAGCCATCACGGCCTAAGAGGCAGTCTAGACGCTATCGACGTAGACACACAACCATGCCGTGATGGATCCCCAAAAATCTCCTGCGAGCACAAGAATACTACTACGAGGGCAACCCCTGGATTTGGGTGCCTAAAAATGGCAAGTTTAAAAGCTCATCTACAAGCAATCTCACCCCAGCGAGGGAGGCTTGCACACATGGTGCCCAGGGCATAGTCAACAAACCATTGCCCGCTGTGGCTAGTAAGCCCTAGCTCATCTATCAACCAAAGCAAACGCCACAAGCCTTAGACTTACCTAATTCAGAGAACTTAAATACCCCCATGACTACTCACTCAGAACCCAACACAACTCCCATACCCTTAGAGCTAGCACCTCAAAGTGCTTCGGAGTGCACAGCCACACCTGTGACACCAATGATGGAGTCACCACCACTATCCAGTCCATTTGCACCATTCCCACCAGTAGGTCTTAAACCTTCCTACGCGGTACAACCTTTCCTTTCCTTAGCTAAAGACCTCATTGCGACTTCTGGGGATGACTTAGTAACTTGCATCAAGATGTTGGACGAAACTTTCACTACATTCGCTAGAAGTTATGAGCGGCTAGACCTAGGTCTTCTTGACAAAACACTTGCTTCGGATGTTCGTGCATTACCATGCACTTGGGAAGAATACGAACTTATGACCTGTAAATTCCCCACAATTGCTGCTGAACTGATAGCAAACGACGAAATCTCAAAGGAGCAAGCTGTCCTCAGAAGACTAATCACTTCTATCGTAAGCCTCCTCGTTTTGTTCCTGAGAACGAGTTACAAGAGCTCATGTAGATGGCAAGCTCGCCTTCCACATTCTTGCAGCAGTGGTTTGCTCTGAGAATCCAATGGGAGAAAAAAGGTTGCCGGATAATGACCAATGCTGAGCAACGCAGGGCAGTTAAAACCATCGAATATGACCCTACTTATGTGGCACCTATCTCATTTAGGATTTTGGTCATCACCCGCAACCAACATTTAGATGACCATGTGCTCGCTCACCCTTACATTGACGAATTCCTTACGGAAGAGGAATTACATGTTGCAAGCCGCCTTAATGTTGGAGATCTCTTTCACGATGTCTTGACCTACATCTCCCAAGTCTCCATCCAACCATCTGCTCTTGATTGTCATGCCCAACTCGAATACAATCCAAGCTTCTATGATTGGTTATTGGCTAAGTAAGTCAACCCACGAAAAACAGTGTTTGCCTCATCCTTCCTATGCTAATCCTAGGAAGGATTCCTTGAAAGATCCAAGACGGGGGGAGCAATGTGAGCAAGAGCAAAGCAAAATGAGAGTCATGCTATCTAGCAGAATGTTATGATTAATTAAGTTTCAATGGAAGATACTGCAAAGGGAAAACAATAGCAATTGCTGCTATGAGCCTGTCTCTAAAATTCAAGCCTCTAAGCAAGTATACCAATTTTTGACACATACATTTTTCTCTCAAAATTGATTTTTGAGTAGAAATAAGCCGATTTTTAAGCATTAATGTTGGCATGGTATGTTGACAAGTAACCACCATAGCAGGACAAGACAAAGGGGACAAACTCCCATTTTTTGAAGAAGAGATAACCAAGTTCGGCATCAACATCGAGACACGAGGATACAGTTAATTCACCTTCAAGCACACGTTGAACCTGGATGAGGCCATCTTGGAGGAACCTGCAGTCAAAGAATTGGTGGACAGATGCCACCTCCACAAGTATGTGGAAAAGGTGGGGCAGGCCGTGGATTACGGCATGTGTGCTGAATTTCTGAGGAACTTTGACAAGGGTAGGAACTGTGGCACTGTCACAGTGAGGACAGGGGAGCCGGAAAGAAGAATTGAAGTGCCCCTCAATGCGGCAATCGTAGAGAAGGCCTTGGGGCTCCTACCCAAGAAAGAGAGGCGGCCAAGAAGGGATGTTTACGCCATGCTGGGGGTAAAGAAAGAAGACATGCACACCGTGGATGGAATCAGCTTGGCTGACATCCCGGATCCAGTAGTGAAATTGCAAGCAAAGATTATCCACACACTCTTCTTGGGTCAAAGGTACAATGCATTGATGAACATGATCAGGGTCCCGTTGTTAGAAAGCATCGCAATAGGAGTCCCTGAGGAGGTAGATTGGAATAGGTTCGTGCAGAAAACCATTCAAAGCTCAGCTGCCCTTCTCACTCCAGCGGAAGCACCAGTAGGAGAATCCCCTGCCTCAACCACATGCTCCACAAGGAAGAAACCTACCTCAAAGGTAGCCACAATTAGATATGGTGGTGTTTTGACAGCCATCATAGATGAAGCGATGAAGGATGCTGGAGTCAGGGAAGAGCAAGCTGCACATCAAAGCCCATCGCATCAAAGCTCACCTCACCGCGAAAGAGAAGAATCAAGTGAAAGAACGATAAGTGACAAAGGAGAACAGGAGGTGCCGCCTACACAAGCAAGCAAACCAGAAGAACAAAAGAAAGGGGACAGGAGATAGAAGGAAAGGAAAGAGAAATTAAGCAAAGAAGAACGAGTTGAAATCAAGAGGGCTCAAAGAGAGTCTAGGAGGGCTGAGGAAGAAAGAAGGAGGAAAGAGGAGGAGGAGCTTGCAAATATAAGAGAAGAGTTAAAGAAGGTAGAAGAGGACAGGAAAAGAAGGGCGGAAGAAGAAGTTGAAGAGTAGAGACTGAAAGAGCTGGCCGAGTTGGTAGAGGCTACACGAAGATCTGTGGAAGAGACCCGTGGGAGTGGAGAGCTTGAACCTGTGAGTCCCCGTCATAAAGCCGAAGCTAGTTCAAGTGTGGAAGCTAGTTCAAGTCCCTACTACATCCACTTCCTTCCTCTTTTGTGCCTGCAACGACTGAAACCGCGACTACAACCACCACACAACCCACACCTCCCCTCGACACAGCACGGCTAATGAACATGGTGCAAATGCTAGTGAGCAAAGTGGTCGAGATCGTGCCAAAAACCAGATTGAAAAGGCCCGCTGCCGCAGATGCAGAGTCACGGCAAGACCCTAAAAGACAAAGTCTGGAGGCATCAACCACCACACCCCATACTCCCGTGCCTGCTGACACTGACTATGATGCATATGTGGCTGAGCTACTAGCACAACTGGACAAGGCGAAAGAAGAGAAGAAGTGGCCTTGCTGGAGCTAGAAAAGAAAAAAGAAATGACAGCTGCCCTTAGGCTAGAAGTCTCAAGGCAGGGAGCCGACCGACGAAGAGAAATAAAGGCCCTGCAGGACCAGCTAGTAGCAAAAACAAAGGAAGCCTAGGACAAGGAAAGCCGCCTTAGACAAAGGCTGGAAAATGAAGAGCAGAACCTGGTGGCAGAGCAAAGAAGTCTAAAGCTACTAGTGCATCAATACAATGATCCACAGCAAAAGGTCGCTCAAGTGGAAATGCTAAAACAGGAAGTTTAGGAAGGTGAAGCCAGTATACCACAAGAACATACCACGGAGCTCCGGTTGTGGCAGGAGCTAGAAGAACAAAATAGATTAATAAGTGAAATCGAGTTTCTGAAGAGTGAAGGGCCAGGAGTCTCAGCAGCAGAAGTAAAACAGCTAAAAGATGAAGTGCAAAGATTACAAGATGCGCTAGAGACCTCCCAGGAAGATGTAGAGGCCCTCATGGCCATGGCTTTCAATCAAAAAAGGCTATTCCTTTTGCTGAGATCTAAAGCCAAGAGCAACTGGTGTAGGAAAAATCAGAAGTACTGGCCAAGGTGCACCAAAGGCTCAGCATTGTAAATCAAGACAAAGGGATTGCTGAAGAGCAATTGGCTCAGAAGTTAAGAGAAATAAACCAGTTATGGTTTTTAACAAATGAGCAGCAACAGGTAGTAACCACCCTGGCGAGCCAACTGGAGAAAGAGAGAAAAAGGATGGAGGAAAGAGCTATGGATTGGGAAAGGAATAATTTTGACAGGGTGAGGGACTTGACCGTACGCTTGGCAGTGGCAGAATGCGAAAGAATGCTTGTAGAAGCTAGGGTTGAAGCTGTCGAAATAACTACTAAAACACAGCGGCAGGCCTTCCTCAACACGGTGCTCCATGTCACACAAGCTAAGGGCGATGATCCAGTGGAAAAGGTGAAAAGAAAGTTGGAGCTAACCACCCGAGCTCTAAGATATGGTCTTCAAGAGCGGGAGCTCAACGAGTACAGGGATCACTAAGGAGCAACAATTCCGCTACTTACAATGTACGGGCCTTTCCACTACTGAGCTCAAGGAGCTAGGTTTTGAGGAGCATGAAGAGCCACCACCACCGCCCGCCAGTCATCCCATTTGTGGTTGAGCGACATGTCGAAGAGGGTCCGGATTTCGAGCAAGCTGATGAAGAAGAGCAACAAAGAATGCCGAGTCCGCCTCAACCCGACCTCCCACAAAAAGAACCTGCAGATGCCCATCTGCCTGAGCACATAGTTGCAGCAAGGAGAAGAAGATAAGAATTAGCTGAGGAGGCCCAATGCCGAGCATGCACAATTCCAAGACAACTTCCTGAAGAGCCCATGCCACTGAGAAATGATACACATCCTGTAGACTGGCCCCAGCAGTTGGTCATTTGGCGTCAGCGAGAGTTCCATAAAAGGCCGTTTGAGCTTTCATTTGCTTTCCCACGCTCTCTGGACCGGGCCCTGCCTCTAGGAGTCTTAGCCAAGTTCAAGGATCTAGCTAATGAGCTTGCAAACATATGGATAGAAGAGAGGAGCATGATAATGACTAGGTGGCGATAAGAGCCACATGAGTACTGAAAAGATAAGGTCAATCTAGTTCCCAAAACCGTCCAAGGCTATGAGGCACAGCCGAAATGGCGGAGGAGGATTTGGGACACCAATTTTGATGCATGGACCGCCTTTTGTAATTCACTCCCCGAAGAGCGCAATGATCCTATCTACATGCCCTACCCCCATAGGCATGGAGTGGACTATGATAGAGACTTGCATGGGGATTACGACTTCCCAAAAACATATAATGTAAATGCTAGGAGCCCTGAGGAATGTTTAGTGTTTAGGTTAGAGGATATACTTCCTTCTATAAATCATTTTCTTGTAGACTTCTCTTCCTGCCCAGATCCAACGTTTTTGACCACTTGTAATTACCTCCGACTTATCAAATTCCTGCTACTCCAAAAACCCACAGCAGAGGAAGCCCATCTCCCCCCACTCTTCTTTGATATTAACCTAGGAATAGATAGTAGAGCTATGACTAGGTTAATGATGCGGGCTACTCTCCTTCCTTCCTTATGTCTAGAGCTCTTAGAAAATATGAGTGACACCTGCTTCACAAGGTGTAATCACTCTTTCTTGTCAACCACTCCTCTGAGAGCTAAGGCCGATATTAAAGAATACCTACAAAGTCGCTCATTCTTATCTCAATGTCTGCGACCGCCTCGTGATTAAATGGGTGTGATATGCCTTGCCAATTGTACTCCCTCTCTCATTCTTTTTTTTTTTTAAAAGCCACAAGGAAACAAAGACAAGGTGACTGGAGAGCAAGACA
The DNA here is from genome assembly GCF_053477565.2 of Lygodium microphyllum. Classification (NCBI taxonomy): domain Eukaryota; kingdom Viridiplantae; phylum Streptophyta; class Polypodiopsida; order Schizaeales; family Lygodiaceae; genus Lygodium; species Lygodium microphyllum. Next base: position 155,320,191 of record NC_141136.1, on the reverse strand, counting down.
AGAGAAAAAATAGCAAAGCCGAAAGATGAATCTACTACTAAGCAGGTTAACAAGGAGAACACTTCACATGTGCTTACAGTCTCCCTTCATTGTTATTGTGCACCACACTCACTCCATCTAGGGTTCTCCCTAGCCCCTTCCCCACTTCACACTTAGGGTACATCAAGGGCAGGAATTTCAGACCTGTCACCCTAAGTTTTACACCACACCTCCAACGATGCACGAACTGGGTCCTCAAGTGTGGGACATTACCAAGGGCTTGCCCAAGGTTAGACCCATCTCCCAATTCCACTGGCACGGGCACCATGCACTACATAGTGAGACAGGCACACCCCCTAGGAAGTGCACAACTTTTCTTGCAAGTTATATTCGTGTTTCAAGAACTGGCTGCTTGGCTGAAGAAGATCACCCACTACATCCTCCAATGACAAGGAATTTTTCCATGAGTCAGGCATGACTCCATTACCGCAACTTCAGGAGCTCTGCTGCAAAGGTTTAAATGGCTCAATAGATTTCATGTTGCCAATCATCCGTCTACTGATGGCTGCCATGACTGAACCAAATCAAGTAGAAGGAAACCCCAGTGATGGATCTGCCATTGGCATAGATCTTGGAACCTCGTCGTCCAATGATCCATGCCCAACGCCTCAAGATCTACGGATCACTTATTGATTCCACAAGCTTGAAGACCTTCAACTCAAAACTGAAGACCTTCTACTCAAAGACAAGGATCTTCAACCAAAGCCACGGATTTTCAAGGCAAACAACGTTTGGGGGGTTTCTCCAAAATAAATCCCTCCAATACCATCCTCCTAAGGGATTGCTTATTGCTTCAAGCATTTCGGATACTCAAAAGATGACCGGCTACATAAGGGGTGCCACAACAGTGTGAAAGATGCCGAGTATCTTTATGGAGCCTAAAGCATGCCGAAATCTCTCCTGGTCATTGTCATCAAACTCCATCACTTCTCATTCACAAGCATCAATGCCATCTACCCACCATTTCCACCTCGCAACAGTAATATTATCCCACTACCTCCCACCACAGTGCCATGGGACTGGCACTTGGCTAGGAGGGGGGTAATGTTTACCGCAGCACAGAGGAGCAGAAAATGGAAAAAAGGAAATAGCAAAAGGCGCATGACAAAAGGAAGAAAAAGGCGCCTTAACCGGTAACCAGACCCTGAAAAAATTAAAAGCATGGGCACGACCCTCAGGAAGTCTTAGAGTCGCCCAAGGAAAGTAAAAGAGTAAAAAGCGCACCATTAAGTGTGAAAGCGCTCCCGAATCCTTGTAAGAGAGCGCTAGGCTCACTTCTGTGCAAATTGTATACATTAGTTGGGAATAGGATAGACTAGAACTATGGGAAATGAGAAATGGGCCTAGGCTAATGGCTGGCCATGGAAAAAAGGGGATGACTGCCCATGAAAAGTAGGGCATATATATATAAAATTGAAAAGTGAATGAGAAGCTCATTTTTGTGTGTGGCCAAAGCTTCTTCTTCTTCTTCTCTTGTTTCTTGCCTTCTTATTTGTGCTTAAGAGAGGGATTGAGAGAGTGTGAGGGAGTGATTGTGTGAGAGTGAGGGATCTTGGAGAAGAAGCTCTCCATCTTCTCTCTTCATCTTCCCCTCCTCTCTTCTCTTCTCTTGTCTCGCGCGTGGCTATGGAGGATGAAGCTCATGGGAGAGGGATTGAGGTTTCTTGAGCTTGCTTGAGCTTGCTTCAAGGATCATGGAGCTACTGGTGTGCAAGAAAGAGAAGGGAACTCGATCGAGCATCAAGGTAAGCTCACTACACCCATAAGGTAGGCATTGCGCATCGGTTATGTGAGAGGTAGCCATGGCCGCTCGGTTCGAAACACTTGAGCAATAAGTGGTCCGTAGGTCTCGGGGTAGAGCTTGAAGCTCCCCTCCATCCAACAACTGAACTTGTTACTAACCAAGAAAGAGGGAGAAAAGAACCCATGCACACTTGGAGAGTGTAGTACAATAGCAAGTTGGATGCTACATTTGGGAAGGATGAATTGTTCCTAAGAGATTTTAGATGGGATCTCGATGCGGGTGTGGTTGGGTGAGGTCTCTGGTTCAAGTCTAGGATGATTGAGTTGTTGCACCAAGGATAAGGAAAAGAAGCTTCAAATTTGTTCACATGTACTTCACTTCGTCGAAGCACAAGGGATATATCTCAATTTGATAGAGCACCACCCTTACAAGTGGGCCATTGTGCTTACAGGTTGGGTGCCTAATCATTTAGGCGGTGGTGATAGCATCTCCTACCAAAATCAATGGCTAACTTTCTCCTTAGGAATGGGGGAGGTAGGACCAGAACATGCCACTAAAAGGCTTTATTGAAAAAATTATGAACTGTTAATAATGTAGGGAGAGTAGGATGGGTGGTTGGTTAGATTTGGTATGGGTCATACATGGGCATTGATTAGAGTTTGTAGCTCTCCCGAATCTCATATGGATCCCCATGGGAAAGATTCAAGTTGGTCCTTACGAACAACTTGATGTATTATCTAACTTTAACTACCTGAGCATGATGTGGTGGAAAGAAGACTAACCCCATCTCGTAGGAACTATGAGATTTCCCCAAGGGATGTCAAAATCATCAGAGGGTCACAAACCCACCATAAAACCTAATTCAAGGAGTAGGACACATTGACGTCTACTCTAATTGGTAGTAAGGTTTAGAGAAGGGCGACCACTTGCTCTTAAGGAAAAAGAGTCAATAGAAAAAGAAAAGGAAAGGTTGGCCAAGAGCCTTGTTTGGTGTGGTTCCCCTATAGATCAAGAGTCTGAATCAGGAAAATGCCTAGCACCATGGGATTGTTGAGATGACAAGCTCAACATGTGTGGACATTGATGATGGACTGCCTAGTTAGATGGATCCATACATCTATATTTATCACATTGGTAGTCATTATTATCCTCACATGGCCACTAACTTATCACTTATTATATTTGGTTTGTTGCACCTACCTTCAACTCGCATAGTTATAGTGCCAATCAATTATGCATCGTTTGACTTAATATGCCACTTTCCTTTATGTTGTATCTTATCTATACTTTGTGTACATTGTATTGTGTGTAAAAGAAGAAGAAGAAACTAGCAAGAAAACATTTTGGCCTCCATTTGTCTTCTTTCATTCTTGAGTGAGCTTCCTCTTGTGTGTATGGTGTGTGTTTGGTGCAGCAACTCAAGCAAGTCCCCCCACCATGCGATTCATGATATGGTATCAAAGTGGCACCACTAAGAAATACTAGTTTTAAAGAATAAAGTAAAAGAGAATAAGCAAGGATTCAGCCAAGCAAGCAATAAGTAAGAAGCTCTCCCACTCTTCCACCCTTTCTCTTGGATAGTGCCTATAGAGGCACCAGAAGTAGGGCAGAGTGAAAATCTCAGATTGTTGTGAGATTTAGTGTGCTACTACCAGAGCATTGTATAGTTTGTAGATACCCCATTTAGGACCTTTTCACTACTCTTTTGGCCATCTGATGCTATTTTGGGCCTATTTTAGACTCGCAAGGTTGCAGATAACAGTTTCAGGGTGGTATACTGTGATTTCGATTGTGTTGACTAGTCGGTGCATAGGTTATAAATTTGAATCTATAAATTCTGAGGTTTTTGCCAAGAAGCAAAAACAAGTTTTATATGCAAAATTTCAAAGCTATTGTTGAAATAAAAAACACTCTTGAAAGTTAAGTGGTTGAGGTTAGATGGAAGAGAAGAGTACCCCTCTAAAGAGTTTAGTGACTTTTTGACATCTCATGGGATAAAGAGAGGGTTTACTTGTAGGTATAGCTCACAACAAAATGGTGTTGTAGAAATAAAAAATAGACATATTGCAAAAGTTGCATGGGCATTGATGGCCTAAAAAGAATTACCCAAAACTTTTTTGGATTGAAGTTATTAATTGCAAGAAGAGATGTATATGGAATAGCCAGTAGGTTATGAGGATTTAGAGCATCCCACATATGTGTGCAAGTTAAAGAAGACACTCTATAGGCTAAAGCAAGCACCTAGAGCATGGTCTGACAATATCGGAGAGTATCTTGTCAACATTGGCTTTTATGTCTTTGATGCTAATCACTCACTTTATGTGGGAAAGAAATATGCAAGTTTGGTCATCATAGTCATCTATGTGGATCACTTGATTATTACACGTGATAATGATACTGAGATTGTTGAAGTTAAGGATCTTTTGAAGAAGTTTGAGATTAATGATTTGGGTGAGCTAAGGTACTTTCTTGGTATTGAGGTGATCAAATATGATGATGATATATGGATGTCCCAAAAGGTAGCATGGCTTGGATATGTTGTCCAAGTATGTATGATAGTGTAAGCCTCTATCAATACCATTAGAGCAAAATGTAAAGTTGAATGCTGACATTGGGGATGAGATAAAAGACCCTACTATGTTTAGAAGGATAGTAAGGAGTTTGATTAACATGACTATCACAAGGCCAAACTTGAGCTATGCTATCGGCCTTGTCAATTAGTTTATGCAAATGCGTAGAAAGCTTCATTTGGATGCAGTTAGATGCATGTTGAGGTATGTGAAGTCCACTTTGCATTAAGGACTTTTTTATGAGGTAAGTAAGGATATACAAGTATTTGGATACACAAATGTAGATTGGGATGATAACATGTCTAACAGACAGATTCGTGCTTTCCCTTGGTAGTGCAACAGTTACATGGAGTAATAAAATGCAACCTGCAATTGCTTTATCAAGTATAGAGGTGCTATTATGGCAGCATATGAGATGGTATGGTTGCAAAAGTTACTAGGTGATTTGGATGTGCAAGGAGATGGTCCATTTGTCATTCTTTGTGACAATATGAGCAACATAAAATTAGCTAGGAACCTAGTACTCCATGCTAGCACAAAACACATTGAGGTGTATTACCACTTTGTGAGAGAGAAGGTACTTGTAGGAGAAATTGACTTGGCATATATTAGCACACATGATCAAATAGCTAACATTTTCACAAAGGCATTGGGTGTAGAGAAGCTTCAAAAATTTCAAAGCTTACTTGGAGTTGTAAAGATACAGTTGAGCTTGAGGGGGAGTGTTGAGACAGCAAGTTCAACATGTGCGGGCATTGATGATGGATTGTCTGGTTAGATGGGTCTGCACTTCTATACTTAGCACATTGATGGTCATTATGATTCTCACGTGGCCACTTACTTATCACTCAATATATTTGGTTTGCTACACCTATCTATAGCTAGCATAGTTATAGTGCCAGTCAATTAATATAGTCAGTTATACATTTCTCGCCTTAGTAGGTCACTTTTCTTTATGTTATATCTTATTTATAGTTTGTGTACATTTTATTGTGTATAAAAGAAGAAGCACATAAGAGACAACCTAGTGAATTGAGACATCTTAGTAGCTAGAGAAAGAGAAGGAAAACGTGATTTTGATAGTAGCAATGAGTGAAACTAGAGTAAGCTAAATTGTGAAGAAGGGGTTGTGGGTGAACGAGAAAATACCATTGTGGCTAAGCAAAGCAGATGAGTATTGCACCCCAGATGGTGAGAGTCTAGTAGTCGAAAGTGCCATTAGCTTACCTCCAACTCAAGTAGCATGGGCCATGTGAAATCCCTTGTGAATTAGCAAGGACCACCTTGCAAGGCTAAATACTCTAAATTGGATCTTTGGTAATTTGTGGGAGAACATGAAGACTCGTCAATGGGCAAGCCAAAGGCATATGATTCTACCCAAGTGGGCCTCTTTGGTGCCATGAATCGCATTACTATGCAACTATTCTCTACCCAAGAATTAGAGTATACGTACCTTTTCCTCGTAATGTGTATCATCCTCTACCATGGGGAAGGGGCCCACAAGTCATCATGGATGCCCATAAGGTTCCAAAATTTAAGGAAGAGCCTGATAGTGACCTATATACATGTGAAAAATATTTGCAAATAAATATTGGTGTGAGGTTGTTGTGGCACCCTTTACTCCTTGCTTGGCCCCTCCTCCTCTAGCAAGTATCCCCAAAAATATATGTGTAACTACCTATACCCACCTCGAATTCACTAATAAATGTGTGGAGGAATCCTTATGCTAATAGATTATTTTCAAGAGATAACCTTAAGGGCTCACTAAGGAGAAGTCATTATGATAACATAATACTATGGAGCTACCTTCTCCACCAAGTACACTAAGTGTCCTCTTTTGATGGAGTTTGAAATTATGTGGTGGCCTATTTCCATCAATTTAAGGGACCTAAGTTACTCTTTCTCTAGCTAGTAGTTGGAGAGGGTTTACCTCCCTTGCAATCCCTAAACATAAAATGACACAAACTCCTCATTCAATTACTTGATTTAGGGCAACCATTTCAAGAACCTTACATGTATAAGTATGGGATCTTCACCCATTCATAGGCATTTGATAAGCATTTGGGGTCAACCTCATCCCAAGTCACATCTTCAAAAAGATAAAAACGTTTAAGATGAGGTGTATGGAAAATGCTTAGAAACTATTCGACCAAGTGTAGGTAGACCACACCATCCTTGAGCAATTTTGACATTAGAAAAAGGTTTGATGTCCCCATTCACCTCCCTTTCTTCACCAACCACAATAATTCTCTCCTTTGTAAAGAACTCTAAGGGAATGCCGACTATATATAATCCCACATTGGAGGTCCGCTAGGTAAGCCCCTTCCTCCAAATGTCTAAGCCTCTAATAGCTGATCTTGTTTCTATCCCCAAGCAGGGAGCACTGGGCTCTTCTTTTAGGGCCTCGCAAACCTCACTCATAAACACATTATTTATGTTTATGACACCTATCCCTAGGGGCAATGAGCATACATCCAAACCAATGGAATCACTTGTGGATAAGATGAACAACTCTTTGCCTCCATTAATATGAGAAGGCCATACCTCAAGGTCCCTAATCTTATTTTCTCATTTTTGTCTAAAAGAAAAGACAACAACTGTAGCTTAAAAGGTTGGTCATAATTATATATTCAAGGATAGTGAAATAAGCTTTAAGTATAGGGTTCGGTCCATATAGCTTGGATACTTGCTATTGATTCATTGCAGTCCTCTTCCCTCTTTAATAAAATATCATGGTAATTACTATGCTAAAGTGCACCAATGAGAGCTTTGTCTTTATCTTTGTTCTCCCACTCCTTGGTTGGCCTTATCTCTTGGTTAAAGCACCCCTAACATAGTGTAAGATAGCATTGTTGGGCATATTGTTGAAAAGTCATGATGTAGAAGGCCTCTACTCCCTTTCTAAAAAAAGGAATTGCTCAAAAAGGGCTTCCATGATGCCCCATGTTATACACCTTATTTGCATAAAGGAGGCCTATTGAGAGGAAAGGCCTTTGTAAGCCTTAAGTATCTATTTTGCACCAAATAATTAACCAAAGCCTTATTATAAAAATAGGGGTTTTGGTTTAGAGGGTTAGGAATAACAACAATACCATTCAACGTACTTGATAATGTTAAAGAGACTTAAGTTACACAAGAAAAGACTACAATATGCTCCTCCTCATGACATGCATTTGTGTGTATGTAGTACGTGTGTATGCATGTGGTGCATGGAGGAACATTGTGTAAGCTAAGGATGAGGATGTGATGCCTAATAGTCATATTTTGATTTAAATGAAAAATACAAAGATTCTCTCTCTCTCTCTCTCTCTCTCTCTCTCTCTCTCTCTCTCTCTCTCTCTCTCTCTCTCTCTCTCTCTCTCTCTCTCTCTCTCTCTCTCTCTCTCTCTCTCTCTCTCTCTCTCTCTCTCTCTCTCTCTCTCTCTCTCTCTCTCTCTCTCTCTCTCTCTCTCTCTCTCTCTCTCTCTCTCTCTCTCTCTCTCTCTCAGCTACTCGATTTTAGACTCATCTTTAGTCTTTATTGTAGGTGCATAAGGGGTATAAATCAAATAGTCCATTCCTCCTTTTTTATTAAGGCCTTCGAAATTATCTCGGATCATCATGCTTTTAAGAAACATGTGTTTGTGGCCCTCCCAAGTCCTGAATAAGTAGGACATGATCGTGATAACATTATTGTTTGCAATACCCATATTGATCATTTTGCAGGTCCTTGCTAGGATGAAATCGATGAGCTCTCTAGTGTGAGCACACCGGTTTCACCTACAAGGGTAAAATCAAGAGACGTATTAGCACCACATGCGGTACTGCAGAGATGGACCTTAGACACTACAAGCTAGCGAACTAGCCATGGCCAATGGCCAAGGAGTACTGAATTAGGAGGGATGTAGGCAACTAATAACCTCCTCACTATATTAGTGACAACCCCTCTAACTTTGCCTTTGGGAGATCTGCTTAGGCAGCACCCAACACTATGGCAAGGGTTGAAGCAATGGGTTGAAGGACCAATGAAGCAAGGGATAGCTGACCTACATGATCATGATGTGGTAACTCAGATACCCAATCTAACACTGCACTCAGTGCCCAAGTCGTTACACGTGAATGCTTTTTGGGAGGGCACAAAGATGCATGTAGTCCTACCAGTCCTAACATTAGGAGATGCCACATGAAAAGGGATCATGGACACGGGGGTAGGAGTCAGTGTGCTTAGCCATGTAGTGCTCCAAGCTTGGGATAACCCACTTGTCGAGAATGCTAGGTCTAATATTATGCTGGCCAATGGAATGAAGGTTAGGCCATTTGGAGTGTTGAAGAATTGGCCGTTGAAGATCGCAGGTGTTCAGTTTTCTGTGAACTTCATTGTCATGAAGGGAGTGGACTACGATATCTTGCTAAGCTAACCCTGGATGAGGAATGCTCGAGTCATAGAGGACTGGTGCAACAGTCTAATCTTCTTAGTAACCAAATGGAAGCTATGAGAGTGGAGATAGACACTTGGAAGACCACCTCAATCAACTTGGATGCCTTTTTTGCCATGTTGAAGGGCGATGCGCAAGTAAGGAACTCTTACGTGCCACTCACAAAGTATATCCCTTGCCCAGAGGATGAGCAAGATTGGATGCATGTACTTGCTACAATCGATCTGTCATTCCTAGATGAGGAAGAGGAATACAAGCAAGCTATAGAGAAAGTGAGAGAGCCCAAGAAGGAGCCTATAGTGCCACTCTACATGATGGCCAAAAGCTCTTGCAGCCGATCCAAACCTGTCACGTTCCATGTCCCTAGCAATAGGCTAGAACTCCCCAAGGTCTTAGAGTACCTAACGAGCAAGTTAGCCGCAAGCCTACCATCGCTAACTTGAAACCTCTCAAGGATCTCATGAACAAACCTAAGTGGAAGTGGACTAAGGTGCACGGACTAAACTTGATGTATAATTGGGCCCTAGTCACTAATGAGAGTGAGGCTAGAGACAAGAACCTAGGAGATGATGAGCAATCAATCATCAAAGGGAGATAGTTTGGATGATGAGTACGAAGACTGTTGTTCTACCCAGTGAGAAAATTGAAAGGGAGATTGATATGATAAAGTACAATATCGAGGAACACTTGATAGAACAAATACGAGTAGACTCCAAACCACAAAAGAGGAATACCTTTAGGATTGAAAGAGGAATCATGAGGATGGAGTGTGATCGCATGTGGCTAGAACACATAGGAGCAATAGACTACAAGCAAGCAAGAGTAGCTCAAGCACCATAGGCAACATCTCTATTCCAAACAAAGACACCCACAGAGATACAACCACCAAGGGAGACCCCTTCCTCTAGTGAAGGTTGTGAGTTCAACTTTGAGTCAAAGGTAAGCACAAAAAGTGACCCAGAGGTACCCTAACCTCCCAAAACCAAACGCACAAAAGGGTACTTGCCAGTTCACCTAAGGTGTAGGCGGTTAAAGGAGGAGAGAAGGGGACAGCCGAAGAAGTCAAAAGCTGAACATCAAAAGAAACCACAAGACCTACCAAAACACTTCATGAAGTTTAGAAAAGGGGATAGGGTAGTGATCTTGTTGGGGGCAAAGAGGTAGGGACAGATGAGTGAGCCCATCAAAGGACCCACCAAGGTCAAGGAAGTCAACTTAGCAAGGGAAGGGGAGAAGCCTCGACCCGTGTTTATAGTTGATGACTTGATGGAGGAAGAAGATGCCAGCCTTGTTGCTCTTCTACGAGAGTACATAGATGAGCTTAAGGGAGTCGATCCAAGGGTAGTGACGCATAACATACCGATGGCCACGATGTAACACCAGTAAAGTAGTGACCTTACCCAATGAATCTGAAGCATAATCACACAATGAAGGAGGAGATAGACAAGCTAATGAAAGCAAGATTCATCTATGAGATAGAGCACACGGACTGGGTATCACCCATTGTGATAGTCATGAAGAAGAATTGGAAGATCTAAGTGTGCATAAATTACAAAAAAGTCAATGCATTAACTAAATGAGATAATTATCCCCACTACCTTACACCGATCATATGCTTGAGAGAGTAGCTAGCAAAGAAGCTTACATCTTTCTGGATGGCTTCTCAGGTTACAACCAAGTGCATGTACATCCCGATGATAAGCACAAAACAACATTCGCCACTGAGTGGGGGGTGTTCACCTATATCATCATGCTGTTTGGGCTGATGAACGTGCCAACTATCTTTCAAGGCTTGATGTGCACCATCTTCAAAGACATGTTCAGATGAGAACTAAAGGTATTCATTGATGACCTATGTGTACATTCTAGCTGGACAGAGCACCTAGATAAGCTTCGCGCAGTCTTTGAATAGTGTAGGCTTTATAACCTCTCATTGAACCCCTTAAAGTGGCAATTCTGGGTGAAGCATGGATGCATCTTAGGGCACGTGGTGTCTAAGAACAACATCACCACTGACTTTTCAAAGATTAGGGTTATTGTCGACTTGCCGCCACCAAACAACTATAAGGGAGTTTAGTGCTTCTTAGACCACACAAGATACTATCGGTGCTTCGTTCTAAACTATGCGCTAATCGCTAGACCACTTTATAAGCTATTGATTGTCTTTGAGTGGACTGAGGAGTGCCAACATGCCTATGAGAAATTGAAAAAGGTTCTCACTATTGCACCGATTATATGAGCCTCAGACTAGAGCATAATGTTCCATGTGCACATAGATGCATCTAAGTTTGCTATTGGAGCCATTTTGTCAGCCTAGTGAGCACAACCTTGATTATCTGATGAGTTTTACTAACAGGTAGCTCATGGTGGAAATGGAGATGAATTACTCCACCATGGAAAGGGAAGGGTTGGCCATAGTGTTCGTTGTAAAGAAGTTTCGACATTATCTTTTGGCAACACCTTTTATCTTCTTCATTGACCATCAAGCTCTACTTTATCTTGTGAATAAACCATGCACTATAGGACATATTGCTCAATGGTTACTTCTTCTTTTAGAGTTTGACTTCTCAATGGTTGTACGCAAGGGAAAACAACATTACATGGTGGATCATATGTCCCGCATACCGACAAGAGAAGCCGCTGGACAAGGCATAGCAGATGACTTATCGGACACTCACCTTTTTAGCGTGTTTAGTGAAAGGGATTTGTTCAGAGCCAACTTGACACCATATTGGGAAGATGACATTGTCCAAGTGTTAGAGCATGGTCTACCCAAGAAACCTATTGAGAAGGCCAGGTTTAGGCGATTTATTCTTAAGATCAAACCCTATCAACTAATAGCCAGTTAGCTCTATAGGTTAGGGCAAGATGGATTGCTACAAAGATGCATGTGCGAGCATGAAATGCATGATGTGTTAAGTGAGGCACATGGTGGAATTGTTGGAGGACATTTCAGCGGAGACATGATAGCCCGCAAGGTGCTACAATCTTAGTTGTGGTGGCCCACCTTGTTCTGCGATGCTACTAAGCTCATCAAGCATTGTGATGAGTGCAAAGGACTAAGATTCCTATACGTAAAGATAAGATGGAGCTAGCCCGTATCATAGCGGCAACAACCCTTTGGAGAAATGGGGTATCGACTTCATCAGACCTATTAGTCATGTGGCCCAATACTCACACAAGCCAAATACATCATAGTAGCAACCGATTATCTTACGAAATGGACTGAAGCACAAGCTAGGAGAAAGAATGATGCCAAAACCGGCAAAGTTCATGTGGGAGCAGGTTATCTCATGATTTGGTTGCCCTATTGATTTAGTCAATGACCAAGGCACTCATTTCATCAATGAGGTGATTGCCCACCTGCCTTCTTTATCATCCATTGGAAGTCATTGCCTTACTACCCTCAAGCTATGGACAAGCTATGGACAAGAGGAATCAATGAATAAGATCCTAGTAGTGAGTGTCCTCACTAAAGTGGTATCTACCTCGCACAACGATTGGGACAATAAACTCATGGCAGCACTTTGGGCCTATCAAACAACCTATAAAACGACTATATGACAGACTCCTTTTAGGCTGACCTAGGGAACTAAAGCTATTCTACCTCTAGAGTTCTTTGTCCCTAGCTTGAGGATAGCCATCCAAGAGAGATGGGATGGAAAGGAGGCATGGATGGACTGCCTAGTCGAGTTAGAGCACTTATCAGAGACTCAGCTTCTTGTCACACATGCACTGATTTGCAAGAAGGTACATCGTAAAAGTTGGTTTGACAAGCACGTCAAGCATTGAGATTTCAAACAGGGAGACTTAGTACTGTTGTACTCAATCAAAGGTCATAAGCAAAAAAATGAAGTTTTGAGGGCTATGACCTTTCAAAGTTCGCACCATCATCCGAACTAATAATGTAGAACTTGAAACCCTAGAGGGTAGGGCATATGCTTTTTCAATGGCAATCGCATAAAGAAGTACTACCCGCCCATGCATCCACTACATGGACCTCCAATGAGAGAGTCTCCTGTCAATGTATGAGTGGCCATTGTCACAAAAATTGAGGATGAAGATGAGGAAGTTGTAGCTCTAGCTTACCTGCGCATGATTGTCACTGCCCAGCAAAAACGTACATTTGATGCATTGATCGATGAGGATGCTGATTTTAATATCTTGATTCATGATCATTGGGTTCAAATTGGAAGACCACAATTATAGCCCGCTAACACCAAACTCAGCCCCCGATCATATGCACTTCTGGGAAAGTGCAAGGTTTCTATCTCTATCAAGTCTGAAAGCCCACCAATGATCTTTTATGTGTTGCCGAATGAGAAGGATCCTAGTACGGAATCACTGTTAGGATGTATGTTTAAAAAGCAAAAACTTTGTAATGTCAATTACCAATCACAGCGCATTATTCATCTAGCCATCAGCAACAACGAACATATAATCACGGCTTTCAGCAAGGGCAGCGCAGCTCCATCAAAGCAGCCTACAAAGCCATAGGTAGAGCAACCCACCACCAGGCCTAAGGAGGGGGGTCATAACTCGTCACAACCCACCAAACCTCAAAGCTAGCAAACCGATGAAATCAAAGCTAAGGCCCAAGAACCACAGCTCAAATGGATACCTGAGTACAAAGGCCCACCTTCTATAAGTAGGCACACACGACCTTGCAACACTAGAAAGTCACACCCAAGAGCTAGGAGGCTACAGAATAGGTGACACATGCAAAGATGAATGGTCAAGCCGCGATGGGTTCCCAAAACCTTGTTGCAAGCATAAGGCTATTACAAGGGCGATGCCTGGATATGGGTGCCTAAAGCCAAAACTGTCAATGGCACTACTCAAGTGCCACCCTCAAACCCATCTATGCAAGATCGAACAATAGTTAAGGAAGTAAGGCCCCAAGAGACCCTCATACCCAAGCCTGTAGAGCCCAGAGCTACTAAACCCATAGAGCCCAAGATCACTAAGCTACCAGCACTACAACAAGTCCATCGACCAAAATTGCAGTCGACTCCCATTGATTCGACCGCCCCCAAGGAGCATAGTAACCGGAGCTACTTCTCAAGCTGAGTGTAGCACATCCTCTGAGTTACAAGCCCAACCCATGGTCCCTAAGGATGCCATTACTCATAAGGACCTACTTGAGGATCGGCCACTAGAAGCTCCCTTGTCTAGCTTATTTCGACCCTACCTACTAGCACATCTTAAGCCATCCTATGAACGATGATCGATCCCCACATACTCGCTAAGAGCTATAAGTGCTTAGACCTAGGTCTACTTGATGCATCCTTAGAGTCAAATGTTCACTCCTTGCCATGCACCTAAGAGGAATATGAATTCGTGATGATAAAAACCCCCATGATTGAGGAGGAATTGATTGCCAATGCCGAGATATCTCGAGACCAAGCCCTTAAACAATGGTTGATCACCGCCTATAGCAAGAGCAAAGTCACTCCCATGAGTCAAGAGTTAGACAAACTTCGCAAGCTAGCCAATAATGACTCATCCTTCTTATGCAAGTGGTATGCTCTCTGACTCTAGTGGGAACAAGAAGGCTTCCAAATCATGACCAATGCTGAGCAACGACGCGCCATTAAGACCTCTGAGTATGATCCCAATTATGTAGCTCCTACCTCTTTTAGGGTATTGGCAATCACTCGCAATCAATCATTGGAAGATCATGTCATGAGCCACCCTTACCTAGATTGAGTTCTTACTGAAGAAGAGCCACACATTGCTAGCAGGATCGACTCTAGTGACCTTATCACTGATGTCCTCACCTATATCACACACGTAAACATCAAACCTTGTGATATGCACTTCCATGCTCAGTTGGAATATAACCACAATTCTATGCCTAGCTTCTGCAAGGTAATGTCCCACCCACGAGTGCTTAAATGCCCTTAACCCTTCGCTCTCCAATACTAGGAAGGATTCAAATCATCCTTGGGGGAGGGAGGGGTTAAGGAGGAAAGAAAATAAGCATAAAAAGAAAACTAGAAAAGAATAAAACAAACATGCCTTAAACGTTAGTCAATGTTTAAATGACAAAACTCAGAATGTGGGAAAAATTATCATGGATATTTTTGAATTGTGCAAATTGCTTGGAGTGGAACATTTCACATTCTTAAGAGCTTTCATGTATGTTTATCTACCTCATTGTGGAATTTGACTCAAGAAAACTAATGGTGAGATATGATGTATGATAGGAACCTAAAATGGCAGGACAAGATAAACGTGGCAAGCTCCCATTCACGGAGGAAGAGCAAGCAAAGTACAGCTTGACAATAGAAACGAGGGGTTTCAGTCGGCTCACGTTCGAGCATACCCTAAACCTAGAAGACCCCATTACATGGGAGCCAATTGTAAAACAACTTGTGGACCTTTGCAGTCTACAAAAGTATGTAGAGAAGGTTAGGCAGGCTATCAATTCCAACAAGTGCACAGAATTTCTGAGGAGCTTTGATGCGGAAAGAAACTATGGCACGGTGATAGTAAGAAGAGGAGAAGAAGACCGCCAAGTAGAGGTGGAGTTGAGCCTTGCGATGGTGGATAAGGCCCTGGGTTTAGCCATAAAGACTGAGAAACACCCAAGGAGGGATGTGTATAACTTGCTGGGGATAAGCAAGGCTGCCATGCACACAGTTGATGGGATAAGCTTGGTGGATATCCCAAACCTTGAAATTAAAATGAATGCAAAGATGGTTCATGCCCTCTTCTTCAATCAAAGATACAACGTCCTTATGAACAAAAGTGGGGTACGATTGCTAGAAAGCATTACAGCTTGATCCCCAAATGAGGTGGACTGGAATGCCTTTGTGCGCAAGACCATCAAAAACTCAGCAAAAGCCTTGGCCATAGGTGCAACAGCAGCAAGGGGGAGTCCCCAACCTCCACAGCGAGGTTAGTTAGGAAAAAGTTCTCCTCCAAGGCATCCACCACCAGGTTCGACAACCATCATCCAAGAGGCCCTGAAGGATGTAGAAGGAGGTGAAGAGGAAGTAGGGGAGACCCCTGACCAATTGCAATACCCCGAGCATGAGCAGACTAGTGATGAAAGGACTATAAGTGATAGGGAAGAGCAAGAGACACAATTTGACTAGAGAGAGCCCAAGGCACCAAAGAAGAAAACCCCATCAAAGCCATAAAAGGAAACAAAAGAAAGAATGACCAAGGGGGAACGGGCTGAGCTAAAGAGGGCTCAAAGAGAGTCCAAGAGGGCCAAAGAGGAGAGAAGGGAGAAGGAAGCAGCTGAGTTGAAGAGAGTGGAAGAGGAGTCAAGGGCTCAAGAATAGAGAAAAAGAAAATCAAAGGAAGAAGCGAAAGAGTTGAGGAGAAAGGAAGATGAAGACATGGCCGAGGCCATGCACAGGTTAGTGAAGGAGACTTTTGGCACAGAAGAGCTAGCCACCATGAGCCCTTGGAGGGGAGGAGAGCCAAGCGGTAGCATTAGGGCCTCAGAGGTTGAAGTAGTCCCAATAGTATCAGGCAAGGGCAAGGCCCCAATGCACCCCCTCCCATCAATCTTCACACCCCACACCACGACCACCTCGACTGCCCAAGACACTACAACTACCATGGACACTGGCAAGTTAATGTCCAAGATGCAATTTTTGGTACTGAAGATGCAGGAGATAGCTCCGTACTCAGGAGCAAGGGTCCCCACTATAGGAGCTAAAAGACTGACTGTTGCAGTTGATGCCGAGTCAAGGCAGGATCCAAAGAGGTAGAAGCTAGAGGCCTCTATGACTATAGCACCTCCCATGACACCTATGTCCACAACATATGATGAGTACATTGAAGAGCTTCTAGCATAGATAGAAAAGGCAAAGAGAAGAGAGCAGCAACACAGCCGAGCTAGAGATTGAAAGAGAAGCCTCAGCAGCACTCAAGTTGGAAGCAACCCGCCAAAGGCAGTAAAGCATCAATGAGAAATTTGAGAGCTAAAAGAGCAACTCAAAGCTAAGGAAGAAGCAGAAGCAACTTGGCAAGCAAAACTAGGTGAAGAGACACAAGACTTGGTGAGGATGCAACAATGCATCAAGGAGCTAGCCAAGCTATATGAAGAGCTACAAGTAGATATGAAAAACATCCTGGATGCCATGAAGGAGCTAGAGGTGGCAAGAGAAGAGAGGGCACAAAGACATCAAGAAGAAATAGAAAACTTAAAGAATAGGACTACCCTAGAGTTGGAGGAACACAAGAGACTAGAAAGGGGAATCGAATGCTTGGAGAAAGAGAAAGAAGAAGCCATCAAAGATGCAACCCAAGGGCTGCAGGAAGAGTTAGAGAACCTAGAGCAGGAGGTGGAAGAGATAAAAACCGTGGCTGAATCTAAAAGACAATAGCATGAAGGAAGGCAAGAAGCCCACATGCAGAAGAACAAAGATCTGTCTAAAAGGCTGTCAGAAACTTCCATGCAACTCATTGTGGCACAAAATGCCTAGAAGATATTCGAGGAGTAGTTGAACCACTAGAACAAGGAAAAAACATACGTGTTGGAAGTATGGAATGAACAATAGTGGTAATGATGCTATCTCAAAGCATGGAGAAGGGAAAAAAGGAATTGGAAGAGAGAGACAAATAGTGGAAAGAGCACAACTTTGAATGGGTGCAAGGACTTGCCGAGTGCTTGGCCGTAGCAGAACGCGAGTGGGTGTTGGCAGAGGCCAGAACTGAAGCCACAAAAGCAAGTTCAGATGTGCAACAACAAGCCTTCTTAAGCACAGTGCTACATGTAATGCAAGTGGACAGCGAGGATTCTGTGGAGAGACTGAGAAGGAAGTTAGAGATGACCACCAGAGTCCTGAAGTACGGCCTACAAGAGCATGCTCTTCCAATTGGCACCAGCCTAATGAGAAAAGAACAATGCTAGTATTTGAGGCAAGCCAGCCGATGAGCTGAAGGAGCTAGGTTTTGAAGAGCATGAGCAACCCATCCACCCCCAGCTCCTCCCTTTCCCTCATTGACTAATGCATGGCCGCCATGTGAACCAATAGATGAGCTCAACCTTGATAATGATGACGAGTGAGAAGAGAGGTGTAGCCCCCCTCCCCTTATGTTGCTAAAGCACTGCAATGCACAGAGAGAGAGAGAGACATACATACATACATACATGCATGCATACATACATATATACATGCATGCATGCATACATACACACACACACACACACACACACACATACATGAGAGAGTGTGTGTGTGTGTGTACCAATGACCTAGATTACATAACCATACCATGAAGATACTATACAATGGATATACTTAGTTTACTAAAGATCACAGAGCATCTTTGTTTTGCCAATATAAATTACTCTTAGCTCATCATTTGTACTGTGTGATAGATAAAAGATCACTTGCTCATTCTTGCTTATAGTGGGTCTATTTGATTAGCTTTCCTCACATGACAACCTATGTCTAGGTTTTAGAAAGAGTTGTAATAAAAGCTAGTTATTAGGTTTAGTTGCATATTTCTGTACCATACATGCATCCTACATTGACATGCTCATCATTGATAAGTCTTAATGGATTGAAAACTTAGCATAGAGAATCCACACTTTTAAATTAGTCAAAATGACATAGATAAATCGTGATACTATGTTTGCATTCTACACCAAGATGCATGATGTCAAAATAGATTTTGGGTTGAAGTAGGGGTAGAGATTAGTGAAAATATCTAAAATGTTTCCCACAAATAGGTAGCTCCCTCTAATATTTCCCATCCCTCCCCTAGGGAATAGTTTGGGGGGATTAATAAGGTTTAAACCTTAATTTTTAAAAAAGTAGCTTTAAAACATAACCTTGGTCCTCTGTTTCTTTGCCACCATTGATGTCACCAATCTCCTCCTCCCATGTGTCACCTCGAGGACCCTGCCTTTTTTAGCAAATCCCTTAGGCCACCCCATGATGCATCATCAGAAAAGGAACCATGTACAGCCTAAGAGCACCCCTGTATCTCTAATGTCAATTTGTGTTTACCTATCAAAAAAAAAAGAAAAAAAGAAAAAGAAAAAGGAAATAAAATAAGATAAGAAAGAAAAAGAAAGAAATAAAATATTAAGTCACTGAAATCATTTGAGTTCCACAATCATCGCACCTAGGATTTTTTACCTAGCCCCATCCCCCACTTCATGCTTAGGGGACCTCAAGGGGAGGACTTCTAGACTTGTCTCCCTAAGCCACGCACCGCACCTACAATGATGCACGAATCGGGTCCTCAAGTATGGGACAACAATGCAAGCTTGCCTGAGGTTCATCCACCCAGCTCCTAGTTCCACTAACACGAGTACAATGCACCACATGGTAAGGTAGACACTCCCCCGAGGTAGCACACTTTTTTTCTTTTTAGGTACAAAAAAAGGCGGTAAACCACCAACTTCGGAGGCCACGTCATCGACTCCAACCATTCTTGACCTCCACCACCTGAACATTTTGATCAACTTCTCACCAACGACTAATCCCCGCAAGGCCCATCATCTCATCAACTCACCAACCACCCTTCAGATCACCAAGCCCTCATCAACATAGACATGCAAGTGCTTCTTCTTCCCTTCTTCTCTCCTTCTCTCCTTCTTGCTTGCTTGCGTGTGCTTGAGAGGGTGTGAGAGTGTGAGGGTGAGGGATCTTGGAGAAGAAGCTCTCCATCATCTCCTCTCTTTTTCTTCTCTTCTCTTCTCTTCTATTGCCTCGCAGATGGCTATGGAGGATGGAGCTTGGAGGTGGAGGCTTGAGGATGCTTGAGCTTGCATCATGAATCGTGGAGCTACCAGTGTGCACGAGAGAGGAGAGTACTCAATCAAGCATCAAGGTAAGCTCACTACACTTGTAGAGAGGGATAGCGCGTTAACTATGTGAGAGGTAGCTATTAGTGCTCGGCTTGAAATGCTTGAAAGAATAAGCAGTCTGTGGGTCTTGGCAGCCGAGTGTGAGCTCCCATCAAAAATTCAGTGTTCCTAATCCGACACTAAAAATAACAAAAGAAAGGGTGCAAAGATGAAGTAGAGGTTGATGGATATTACAGTTCGAAAGTAATAATATAAAAAATGTAGTGAGAAGCATTATGAATAGACATTTATGAAAATTAAAACTAAAAAGTTAAAAAGCAACAAAGCATAGCCATCTTGGTCATGCGTTTGAGTAGAGCAAGGAGGAAAGTAGCATATCCACTAGCTAAAAAAGCCATTGGAGGAAGGAGCTTAAGCATAAAAGGCAAAGCATAACATATTTTTAATAGAAAATAAAAGTAGAAAATGCTAAGCGCACAGCAACATACCTATAGTACTAAGAAGAAATCAAGAGGAAGAGAGACAAGGAGAGGGGAGGAGGTGGAAAGTGAGTTTTTCTTTAAAACTAAAATAATAAGACCAACAAGGAAGGAAACTTTTTTTTTGTGGGGGAGGGGGGCAAGGGGGCACCATTTATACAAGCACTAATCACATTGATCATCTATGTAAAAGGTCAGCAAATATTGGATGCAGTAAAAAATAAAAAATAACACTAAGGAAAGAAGGTAGAGACCAATTGACTTTAGATGTTGAATGAAATGCCAAACAGGGAGAAAGGAAAGGGGGAGGACAATGGTTGAGTAGGTGGTGGAAAAAAAAGATAGTGGATAGTCAATCTGTTAGCAAATAAGGGGTTTGCAGCATAAGTCCTCCATCAACCCTTACAAGGGTGTGGTGTGTAGCATATGGCTTAAAATCCATGGCCAACAAGGTGTTGTAACACTTGTGAGAACAACCACCAATAGGCTCTATGATAGTAAGGTAGGTGGCTTGCCATATAAGGCAACCTCACGGAGTGAAGTGAAGAAAAGCCAACCATAAGAGAAGACAAAGAGAGAGAAGAGGAGTAGAGAATGAGCGCCTCCTTCTTTTTATCATCGTGCTGCTTACTCCATGAGAAGGGTCCCATTTTATAGAGTGGTCCAAGGCATGTCACTTTTTATAGAGTGGTTCCATTTTATACAGTGGTCCAACCCTAAAAAGGAATCCAAGACACATCACTTTTTGAACATATATCTTCCACCCTTCTTTCCATGGGTATATCTTTGTACAAGAAAAATTAGAAGGCTCGTTATGATTAGTAAATATAGAGGAATCACAGTTACACTCACCAAGTGGTCATCATAATATCTAGTAAAAGTGATTAAGTACATAGTATTGATTGTTAGAACCAAATATTTGCAAAAACTATATTCAAAGTAAAAGAGCTAGACATTGCACCATAATGGGAAGCAACTAAAACCCCCACTAGCAAAATAAGGGTATCATTCATGATCAAGGTGTTGTAATTAATGCACTCATAATGAGTGAAAGATTGAAAGAATCATTCTTGGCAATATTAGTCCATGTGCCAATAGTGTAAGGACTAGAAAGAGAAATGGATTTACCTTGCTTGTAAGGAAAGGACCATCAGATAACTTGTTCCATGACATGTATCAACCCATATGTCCCATGGCATGGGCTTTGTTCATAGCATTTAGTAATATCATGTAAGGTGCCATGTCAAAGCGCATTTTTAGTACTCCATCAAGAGAAGAATCTAAGCAATGCTACCCGGCACCCCATGGAGTGTTATGGGGTTTGTCACCTAGGGTTTCTTGAGTCCGCCTCGCAATGGCATCCGCAACCAAACTAGGATTGACCTGAAATTTGGGTTTCTAATGGTCAAGGACTCCTGACAACATTTTGGAGTCGGGTCCCGGACATCCTACTTTACGCAGAGATACCCAATCTGAAGCAGATCCATGCCACACTTTGTTCAAAGAGAATGGGAAACGAAAGGGATGTGTCGCTCAACCTTTCTGCCTATAGGAAATAGTCCCATTTCGGTCCCATAAAACGACATGAATCAAGGTTCTAATCTAACGCTTACTAAGGGTCGGTCGTCGATAAAACCTTGTGAGAAGCCTCCCAGTTCTCTGAGACCACCCTACCATAGGACAGACCTGTCGGGGGTTCCTCCCACCCATTTCCCTCAATAGGCATTCTTTAGTTATTTAATAGGCCCTATCACATTTATGTGTGATTTAAAATCAGCTTCCTTAATTGAGTCTTTTTAGGGAACAAGGTTCATTTGTGTAATTTACACCACAACCACAAAAACAAAGCAAGTAGTATTTTTGACAAAAAAGTTTCTTAACTTATCTTCAAGTTAATCTTTGTCTCCTGCCTGTACAATAGAAATTATATATCCCTTCTGCCCTACAGAAGTACCCTGTCCAAATCACATGGCACCATAATTTCCATCCATTATCTAGAATAGGATCTTCCAATGCCATAGATGTTGCTCGACTGTCTTCAACTCCGTTCCGAACGAGACAAGGGGTGTCCAGAGCTCCACGTGACCCCAAGCGGCCTAGGAGTGAGACACAATTTTCATGGTTGGCCTTTTCACCACTCGACTTTCTGCTCGTAAATCGAGTAGTGCCCTTTTTGGGTTAATCCACGGTGCGATCTTGGAGATGATCCACTTGTGCGAAATATCTTTTCCTTAATTAATCCAGTTAAGGATCAAACACAATCAAGGCAAACAGCCTAATATCATCTTTCAAGAAATCATTCCTTATTCCCATGGCAATTTGTCATCATAGACCTTGACATGAATTTACCGTCAATCACAAGCACTTGGAATAATCATCCAAACCACAAACCAACAACTAGTTGAATGTAAAAGCATGTAGGATGTTGTTTAATCAACCAACAAAACCAGTTGTATTTTTTCAAACAATGCAAGAATCAACACAATAACAATTCCATCGCAAATTCACTCTCCCCCTTGGGATCTAAGTGATTCCATGCAAAATTTACCTAACACTCCCTTCCTTCGGCTAAGACATATGTTAAGGGTTCAAACACTGTATATGACATAAGTTTTATAGGTCACTTACATCGATCAATAATCCAAACCTGAATTGGATTGGTGAAAGTCGTAGTTATTAGACGGATCTCAAGACATCCTAGTTTTAATCCTTAGGATTAATTTCTTGTACTAGCTCTTAGTCAAGCCATGAAGCAAAGAGGAAATTATTCCCATATATCAAGCATGTTATAGGCATAACGTGTAAATACTTGATAAGATAAGTGCTAGATGATCTCGAGTAACTAAACTCCAACAGGCCTTGCATTGAGCTAGAATCTAGGTTCTCATAATATTTGGGCTCTTGGGCTAAGTACTTTTGAAGTATCCAAACTTTAAATTAGGACTTTCTATTCATGATTCTTAATGTTATATTCTTTTAGCAATTATGCTATTTGTAGCCCTTGACTATCCTTTAACCTAGCATTTGTATGCACAATCATTTAATGCCGTTCTTTTAACAACTATAGCATTCATAACCCTTGACTAATTCTTCCTTGTAATTACTCTATTAGCAAATAAGTTGTATGCAACTAAGTTGGGTTAAAGGAACAATCAAAATGCCAAATCATAACAATAGGAATAAATTCAAGCTACTCCTTTACATGAATTCGTGTGCATGCCAAAGTGATATAGCCTATGACTCACGAATAGAGAAGATGGCAATTAGTACTTGGGTATTTAGAGATGAATTATCTGTACCCAGCATTGTATGCACATTAATGGTAATGCCCTGACCAATGACTCCATTGTTGGATGGGATTACCATTGGTGCGTGTCTCCCTCCATTTGCGAGCCATACCTTCAGCCTATAAACTCTCTCTCTCTCTCTCTCTCTCTCTCTCTCTCTCTCTCTCTCTCTCTCTCTCTCTCTCTCTCTCTCTCCGAAGAGAATAGTGTGTTGAGGCGACTCTCTTCTATTATGAAAGGGGGGGGAGATAAACCGGAGATGAGGCTAAGGGTAATCGCGTGTGGTCACCCTCTAAGGAGGGGAAGAGAAGGAGATCCTTGGAATATTCCTCCTTTCTCTCTCTCTCTCTCTCTCTCTCTCTGTGCCGTGTCATTCATCCAAGCCTCCCTCTTCTCCCTTAAGATTTTGGTGTGGGGGGGGGGTTGTTATATAGGGAGAGTGGTGGGTATTATTGCAGGGAAACGTGGAGAGAAGATGGAGTGGTGGCGGAGCCTCCACCTCTCGTCCATTTCACATGGCGGTGCTGCAGTTGACGTCATCATCAATGGCTTCCTCCCTCCTCGTTAACTTCACTCCCTCTCCCCTCGTCATTGGCCACTTCTTCTTCTTCCATGTTGTCTCCTTCTCCCTCCATGTCATCCCTGTCGTTGTTGTTGTCACCTTCTTCCTCCCCCCTCACGTCATCCGTGTCATGATCGTCGTCTCCTTTCCCCCTCGCCACCTGTCTGCGGCATTGACAGGGGAGAAAATATTAAAAAAATTCAATTAGTTTTTATTGATTAAGGGGTGGGGGGTTCCTATGACGTGCCGGCGGGGAGGGATATTACATATCACCCATGCAAATGCTAAAGATGGAGTTTGTGAGGTTGATGAAAGAATCCTAAGCCAAATCCATAATTGAAAAGATTCCAATGGGATGCCAAATGTAAGTGCAACTTTCTCGTTAACATCAATAGCTAAATTCATTCATGACAACTTGCAAGCATTAATGATTGCAATGAGTATGTGCATATAACTAGTATAACATTTTAGTTGCATTAATAAGCCAATGAAAAGTCATTTTTGTGGGCCTTATAAGTTCCCATCGAGTACAAAAGGCCCTTATAATTTGGAGATAGTTTTGGCCATTGAGCTAAGATGTTTTGAACGTGCAGATAAAGTGTTTCCTCTGTAATGAGGTATCCTTAAAATCAACCTTGGAATCTCTCCATTGCCAATGTTAAAAGAAAATTTTTACAAAAAAATGGATAGGTTCCTAGGATCCATACCTGCATCAACAATGTAGAAATCATCAAGAACTTCATATAAGTACATAAGGTATGGTCATGTCGTAATAAGGCGAGGATTTATACTAAGAACTTTAAGTAACTAAAAAGGGCATGGTGGACACGTGTCATGTATATTACCAATGGCCATTCTTAGTCTTTTAAAGGTGTAGTTCTCGAATTTGGAAAGAAAATCTTGTGTACTAGACTTTAAGATTTCCAAAAGAGAAACAAATCCTTTCATGAGTGCATCTTTGTCTTTATCCAAGTTGAATGGTTTAGATCGAATATGGTTCTTTTCTTTAAAGGGAAGTTTTCTAGCTTTTTCAGGGGGGACAAGCTCAAGTAGACGATTATAATATGTGGGATATGGATTATGATACACGAGGATCTGTAGCCTTAGGGATTGATATATAACCATGCTGCCACAACATTAGAATTTTCATGATCAATCGAAGAGTAGTTTTTATTGCACTTCTTCAAGATTAACACTTTTTTTAAAGGTTTTGAGAAGTAGAACCTATATTTTTGGATCCTTGAGTGGAGAAGTGTTGTCTTGGACCCATGTTTGGTTTTACGGTGTCCTTATGGCAACATGCTACATTTAGGTAAGTATTAGGATGCTTTTTTGTGCCTTAGAAGTAGTAGCACTATATGTGGTCTTTGAGGGATTAAAGCACCCTTCTATGTGTTTTTCCCTATTGCCCTTGAGAGTACCCAACAGGTTAGAACCACTCTTAGTAACATTAAGTTTTTGGCAAAGAGAGCACCACTTCTCTATAATAAGCAAACACAAGTGATACCTTGATACCCTAGTGAGTTTCATTGGCAATCCATTCAAAGAAGAGAACCATGGAACCATGTAAGCTTTTAGATTCAAATATTGTTAGTATTCTTCGATGACCTTCAGAGTTTCCTTGACAATGTCCTTACTCTTCTTGAGGTCATTTTCCTTCATGCTCTTTATCTTGTCTTTCCTTTCATCGATTATTCTTTTACTTCAAGTCTTATGATATTTGCTTTTTGCTTTGATAGGCTTGAGATGGATACATAAGGATATGTTGCCTCGACTCTCGATAAACACATCTTGACATACATGATAGATCATTTTGGGATACATTATGGATAATGGAAATAGAACTTTGTTTCTATAAGATACATGAAGGCCTTACTGCTTGGCATTTTCGCTCAATTGTAGCATCTAATCCCTATTACCCCTTCAAAACTCCATAGTCCATTACAAGCCTTCAATCTCCAAGCTTTAGCTCACTTGGACAATAACACCTTCATAGCCTTGAACCCTTCGAACTTCGCATGAAGCAGTGTATACTCCCACAACCTCACAGGCTCAATGATGAGGCTCTAATACCATGTTGTGAAACATGGTTAAGCAATAAGAGAATAGTAGATTAAGGAAGAAGAACAAGAACAAGAATGAAACCATAATGTCATGGAAAAACTTGATTGATTGATGGTTGAGCGAGTACATTCTTTTATAGCTTTTTAGCTTGGCCACTCTTCCTTCTTTTTGGATATGAGATTCAACCCTTTGTCTTACATTACATGTGCCTTTAGCACATACTCTAGCGCCATACTTATAACATAGCTAAGCCACATATTCTTTTTTTTTTCCAACTGGGGGGTGGGGGGGGTGATGGATTTTAATGGTTCATGCATTTTCATTACACCACTAACTCCCACTCTCTACATAAAGCAAATCTCTATTGATCACATAATTTCTAATGCTCTACAAGTACATTATTCTCATAAACAAACATCATAATGTGATGTTTACACATTATGCCCAAGGAAATACCATTTTTTTCCACCTCACCATTCCTCTCTATTATTCAATACATGTCAAAGCATATTCCATGTTGGTTAGACCTTGTGAACCATAAACCTCATAAGTGTAAAATATTACACGGAGCTGCGAACAGAATCTGAGAAAGAGATAGAGAGTACACAACAGATAAGAGGAGAATCAGTAAATTCTTTAACTCCAAACAACTGATACAAAGATGGCTCTGTCCACCCGTGCGCTTCCACTGTGTGAAGCTTAGATGGCAATCTAGACAGAAGATAGGTGAAGAGCTTAAGGCTACCTGGAATAACAACTCTGACTGGGTGAAAGATGAGTGTGAGATGGCTGCGAAATGGTTTAGCTTTTATAGCCCGCGAAGGTCGTTAGGTCGGCCTGCTGACCTACCATATGAGCCTCCACTAGTCGGCCAGGGAATATTCCCTTTACCATCGGGCCGGGGGCGCTGCCCCCAGACCCCCGCCAGGGGGGCCAACAGCCAGGGGCCGCTTCCGCGGCCCCCGGACCCCACAATAGGGGCCCCTTTTAACTCCCTTATACCACAACTCAATGCAATGCGCCTCGAGTTGCTACCAGCTTAACCACTCCATCTAACCCAAAGTTAAGACCCACAATGGTCACCTTTTTGCCATCCGGTCACATAGACCTCATCTAATATACAAGTCAGGACTCCACCAATGTCCGGGCTCACACTTGGCTTCTCCTCATAATGGGGGCCTTACAACTTTGAGCACCATGGATCATTGGTAGCACCTAATGAGGGTGGGGCATTGATCATATCTAACAATAAGTCTACATTTTCACATCATTCCTTCATTTAAGCATTCCCAACGTAGGACACGGGAGATTTTCCAAATCACAAAATCACACACTTATATAAGATTGTATGGATTTATTAGTGCAATATCCATGCAATCACTATCTCGTCACTTCTTTATATGACTAAACATATATGTGCAAGCCAATGCAATCATGTAAATAATGGGTATGGTCAAATTGCACCCATGTCCTTTAAAGGTTCTTCATTTTTGGTGCATTGGATCCTATTTACTACTACTGATGCTAGACATTTAGTTAACATTTTGACAACATAAAAATGGTCTTCATGGTTACATACATAAAAAACATACTTTTGTACTTGTTTACATTTCAAAAAGTCATTGAGTGCCATCTTTGCATAGAAATAGTAATGATACATCAAAGTTTTCAAAACAAAGTGCACAATCTGTTAATTAAATATTAACATGACATCATGGATTGACCATGTGATCGTAATCACATAGAATGTCATCATGTTTTCCTACATGGCACTTGGGGCATTAGTTTTTGGAGATATATTCTTTCAAGGGTGTATCGCAAAATGTTGTGAAGTTTCGGTACATGACACTTGGAGCACCGAAAGTGTAACATATTGAGCATGTATCATGTATAACAACCACCATTAATTTGTGAAAGTGTAACCTTTCAAGCATGTGCCATGTATAATAGCCACTATTCAAATAAGGAGGGAGGAATTCTTCTATGTGTTGTAGAATTTTGATATGGTGATCAATCTAAAGAAACATCATTGAAGTGGACCACTGCTGATTTGTGGAACTATAACCCTTTAAGCAAGTACCTTTGTATAACAATCACCATTCAAATAATGAGGGAGGGATTCTTCTATGTGTTTGTAGAATTTTGATATGGTAGTCTATCTTTAAAAAATCTTTCAAGAAAATGTTTAAATCTTAATCCATAGGTGTCATACTTATGCTCCATGGCATCCATCTGGGCATGAGGTCCATTGTTGTAGAAACTTGAATAGCATCTTGATCGTCATTTTTGTGAAGCTTTAGGACTTGAAAAAATCTCCTAAGCACCAAATTTTAGGGGAAGATAGGATCTACGAAGTTGAGGGTATTAGGAAGAGTGTCTTAGATAATGACCAACTTGAAGTTGAGCAATTGAATTTTTGCTTATACCTTGATTGTAGTAGACAGAGTTGAGGTCATCTTGATTTTTGCTCAATTTGAATTAGAGGATACTTTGGTTGGTAATGTTGATGCTCATAGTATGTGAGATGTGGGTCAAAGATGTCATGTTTGGAACTCTTTGTGAATGCAATGATTGCACAAGGTAACATCGAAAAACACTTAGATTTTCCTATTACCAAGGTGGGGATCCTAAATGCTACCCCAACGGGGTGATTGAAGTGAGTTTCATGCATGTCTTGCCTTTATGTGTGCACATGCCTAGATACATTGTGCCTCATGCTTACTTTATGTTGTTGCTTTGTTCCATGCTTGTGTTCTTGGTTCATAAGGTTATTATGTTAAAGGGAGCCCTTTAGCCTTGGATTATTATGAGTGAGTGTGTCTTTTAGCCCATCATATTGTGGTTTTGGTTTTGTTAAAAACTATTGATATTCTTTTGGTGCTCCCTTCTTGCAGATCTCTCTTAAAAGCTTTAAAGTGGTGAAGATGGTTATAGAGATTTTGTGGCTCAATCAATGAATTGTCACTATTAGTCAAAGTAGATTATGAAGAAGCAAAAGTAGTAAGTGATATGTCAATATTCGCAAAGTGAAGATGTAAACTTGGTGTGCCATGAGCAACTCACAAGGCAAGGGAAGACCTTGGGAAAGTAATCATTGCAATGAAGAGCGATGACAATAAGGATTGAGAAGAGGTGTGTTTCAATGAGATTTTGTGCTTACATGTTGTAATTGTTGAGAAGTGGACCACTATAGTGCAAGCTCTCATTACCTACTATGAAGCAATGGAGAAATGTTTCCTTGCCAAAGAATTTCAAAAAATGGAGAAACGACTATGTAGTGGAGATTAATGAAGAATCTAGGCCAAGTATATGACATTAAATATGAATAAACTACAGAGTATATGTAAATATAGTATGCTTAACTTTTGGATATGTCTTGATACAGCTGAGTTCATGCTATTGAGCAGACTTTGAAGTGGTTAGTGTCATGTTTACCACTTGGCAAGAGAAGGAAAATCAAAGAGAAGCTGTGTATGTGAAAAAAAGGGAGGGCTAACTATAGATGTAGTACCGGATAATGTTTTTGGTCCACTAAGGCTTTGTGATTCTTGCTTTTCTTTCTGCACATAACTATCACGATCATCATCATCATTCAATGTATCACCATTAGATGCATACCTACTCCTCATTTTATGAGGAAGAAAATAGAGTTTTTAGAGAGCTTGCAATTTACACAGAGTTGGAGACTATATACTCCAGTCCTTCGTTCTATCAAATCACTTGAAGGAGGGAGATTGCATGTGGCAACTGCATGCCAAAGAAGAAAGAAATATGAATTAGAGCTCCACATGGTCTCTCTCTCTCTCTCTCTCTCTCTCTCTCTCTCTCTCTCTCTCTCTCTCTCTCTCTCTCTCTCTCTCTCTCTCTCTCTCTCTCTCTCTCTCTCTCTCTCTCTCTCTCTCTCTCTCTCTCTCTCTCTCTCTCTCTCTCTCTCTCTCTCTCTCTCTCTCTCACGTGTGTGTGTGTGTGTGCACGCACGCGCCGCGCGTGTGTGTGTGTGTGTCACTACTTGCACTGCCCATCTCTACCACCTAGTCATCCCATGAACCTACCCATTGTCCTACTACCAATCTAGGTATTTGAAAGAGAATGAGAGGGAGAGAAAGTAGTCAAGTACAATTGAACTGGAATGAAGGTACAATGATAAAGAGTTATTTATTCATGTAGATAGGGTGCCTTTATGTAGGCATAAAACCAAGGGCTTTAGGATAGTGGTTTTGGTAGGTACCTTTCTACTAGTGGGTTTCTAGGTGGATAACATTGGTAGCTAAAGGTGGACTCACACACTATAGTGGGGGTAGAAAGACTCTCCCTCTATTAATGGATGCAAACCATACAACAAACCAATTAACCTAGGTAGTGTGGCCCTATTGCAATCTTTCAGATACATATCATGCATTTTTTATTTTAACACCCCCCTTAAACTCATTACTGTGCACAGCTTTGTGCATGACCATCTGTTCAATAGCTTGGTCATCACATGCCTTTTTAGGGACATTCCACCCTTGAGTGTCACAAAGGCTCATTGGCTTGTGCTCCCAAGATAATTAGAGGCATTGTTTGCTTGATCACTTGTGGCTAAAGGTTTGGATGGTTTAAGGGACTTTGGCTTTAGCTTAGATGATTTTAGCAACAGTTGATACAAGTAGAAGTTACAAGGGTTTCATGACACAACTTGAGAGGATTACAAAAGAGAATGCACACTTTCTAAACCAATCCTTCATAAGTTGAAACATCAAAAGGAGCCTTCTTAGCTCCCTTTTTCTTCTTGAAGGTCATGGAAAGGGCTTCATGATGCTTTTCTTCTTTTGGTTCCGCTCCCTCGTTTTCTTCTCCTTCTTCATCACTCTCTCAAACTATCTTCATAAGAAGTGCATTTTGGGCTCTCTTCTTGTGCCTCCTTGTGGCCAAGTTTGTGACAAAAGTCACACACAATGGGATTCCTCCAAATACATATCACCTATTTGTGATTTTAAAATTTGAGTCCTACCACTTGCTTCTTTTGTGTGTGTGTGTGTGTGTGTGTGTGTGTTAGGCTGAAGCGGTGCTTTAACGAAACCCAAACTACGATACCCAGACTGGGGTCTCTAAATGCAAATTCATTTGTGTGTGTGTGTGTGTGTGTGTGTGTGTGTGTGTGTGTGTGTGTGTGTGTGTGTGTGTGTGTGTGTGTGTGTGTGTGTGTGTGTGTGTGTGTGTGTGTGTGTGTGTGTGTGTGCACGCATGCACTAAAATTACAATATTAAAAATTCTTAAATGTAAAACCTAGTACAATTATTAAAGTATAGTAAAGGATACATACATATGGTATATTTTTGTATTATTCATACAAAGCTATAAATAATATATGGTAATTATAGCATCTTTTTGTATTATTAATTATAGTGCTATTTATAAATCAATTTATAAAAACATTAGGTTTTATTATGAATGCATATAACATACAAATGTTGTCTATTATTCATTAATACAAAATATTATTTCTTGTTTATAGAGAGAGAGAGAGGGAGGGAGAGAAGAAGAAAATACAAGGAGAGAGAAAAAGGATAAAGAGAGAACAAAGAAGAAGAAGAAGATGGTGCCTTGACCTTAGCCATTCTTAGGCTCTCCCTCAAGAGATATGACCTCCTTATATTTTACACACACACACACACACATGCATCTCCATCAACAGACCTACTCTCTTTATCCTCTTTCTTCCACTATCACCTCCACTACTAGCACATAAGAGATCAACTAAGAACATAGAAAGAACAATTAGCATCAAAAGCATTAGGTTGTCATGGCTTGCAAGGTGGGCCACTATTGTTTTTAAGTCAAAAGAAGGCCCAAGGGGATCGACCAAGGGGGGATACTTCAAAAGGAAACCATATCAAGCTCTATCTCTAAAGCTTAAGCATGCACCTATCGGCATACCTCTCTCACACACATAGGACATTAATTAGTGAGTTTAACATAAAATATAAAATATAATCATAATGTTATTAAAATGATATATTGATGTATATATGTATGATCTATGTTAATGCCAATTTGTCAAAAGGCCTTAGTATGTGAAAGAAGATGATGATCATCCAATATAAAGCCTTAAGTCAATGGCAACAAATGGAATGCAATATCACTACATCAACCATAAGCCTTAGTCCATGGAAACAAATGGAACGTAAGGATATCACTACATCAACCATAAGTCTCAGACAAGGAGAAGGTAGGGTGAACTTTCATCAGGATGCGACTACCTATGTATAAATTGATAGTTATTTGGAGATTTCATACATGAAGGAAACATGCCATTGCTACTAGATGCCCATCAATACAAATGTGAATTTTTAGCAATTACATATGAGGGGATGGAAAGTGTAATAGCACCATGAGATAGAAGGCTTTGTTAAAAACATATTGTCTTTACATTTTACTTACAACCAATTTACAATTCATTTCATTTACAACTTATGAAGCTTCGTTGAGAGACAAAAGCCACAATGCTAGAATGCTTGCACTAACCATGAGGACCTCTGATCATCTTGCAAGGAATTGTATTATAAACCACAACTCCTCATCTTCCAATTTATCATGAAGACTTTTAGATTTATTTTGATCTAACAACCTTGATATATCCGTGTAAAAAATAGGGGCCTATACTACCCATGTGTCTCTTTCCCCCTTTTCAATGTTATCATCAAGGGCTTTTATATTTCCTTCAATCTAACAATCCTAACATGTTTAATGCACATAATTAGGGGCCTATGCTACTCATATGTATCTTTCCCTAACTTTCAAGATTCCACATGTATCAAAAGTCAATACCAAGTGAAACAAGAAGCATGGGGGGGGGGAGAGAGAGAGAGAGAGAGAGAGAGAGAGAGAGAGAGAGAGAGAGAGAGAGAGAGAGAGAGAGAAGCCCAATTGCAAAAAGAGAGTTCAAATTTCAAATTAAGAGTCAGGCCACACCTAGGTCAATTGACCTAGGCATAGTTGCCAAAGTTAAATTATTGCAAGGATGGCTATGGTATGTGAACTTATTAGCACAAATTTCGCTACTTGGCATGGTACTTGTAGTACCACCAAATATAGAGGGACTTAGGTTTGATGTGGCTACTTGACCGACTGCCACTTGGTAGTCAAGTGGCCAAAGAGTAGATGAAGACTCAAAAGTGGATGTCGTAGATTACAATGCAAAATGGGATGCTTTAAGTTATCTTCCAGTGTAAAGTGCATTCATAAACTTGGTGTGGCATTGTCACTTAGTTAGTACACACCAAACCTAGTCAAATTATTGATCTAGGTGTGGCATAGCTCTAAGCAAGTTTGGATGATAATTGTAGGCCTTGGAAATCCTTTAAAAGTTTAGGGCCTCCCTTATCTGCATCTTTTATATTTTATATGTTTCTTTTATCTTTTATCAAAAGCTTTTGATGCTGCTCCACATGGCAACTCAAGGCCCGAGAAGAAAGGAATACAAATTGGAGCTCCACGTGGTACCCTCTCTCTCTCTCTCTCTCTCTCTCTCTCTCTCTCTCTCTCTCTCTCTCTCTCTCTCTCTCTCTCTCTCTCTCTCTCTCTCTCTCTCTCTCTCTCTCTCTCTCTCTCTCTCTCTCTCTCTTCGTGCATGGGTCACACCCCTTGAGACTCAATGTCGAGATCTCGATCTCTCTCTGTCTCTCAAGCATTAGACGTACCTGACCTTCGCTTTCTTCTTGTTGTTCTTCTCTTCTCCCCCGCTCTCTCTCTTTCTCTCTCTCTCTCTCTCTTAGGGTGCCTCATTAGACAAGTTGTGGAAGCCAGGATGGGTGAAAGGAGCTATATCTAAACAAGCAAGAGGGTTTTGAAGAAGAGTACCAAGTTGTAGATGAAACGTCCTCTCTCTCTCTCTCTCTCTCTCTCTCTCTCTCTCTCTCTCTCTCTCTCTCTCTCTCTCTCTCTCTCTCTCTCTCTCTCTCTCTCTCTCTCTCTCTCTCTCTCTCTCTCTCTATCTATCTATCTATCTATCTATCTATCTTTTCTCTCTCTTTCTATTAGTTAATTAATTGATCGATTATTTAGCAAGTTAGCTAATTAGCTATTTATCTAGCTAGTTAACTAGCTATGTCTTGCATGTAACATGTTAAGCATAAAGGTGAGAGAATGAAAATTTAAAGGAGTCAAATTGATTAGAATGTGATAAGAGATGGCTTCATGAGTTAGACAACATATCTTGGACCAATCAATGCGAGTCGAACCACACTTACTTATTCTTAAAGAGAAATGCATGCGATCATGCTTTATTAGCACATCCAACAAAGACAAAAAATCATGTTGTACTTTTCTTCAAACAAAATTCGACAAGCCTTTTGTGATATAGAAAAACTTGACAAGATAGGGCTAGAACAAGCTAAGTAGGCTATAGAAGGGTACCACTAACTAGATAAAGCCATAGGAGGGTATAGAAATACCTAAGGGGATAGGAATAGAACAATTATAGAGCATATGAAATGAAATAATGGTATTCAATCATTCACATGGGAGAAATATATTCATCAACAAATATATTGTAACCAAATATCATAGACAATTAGTTAATTTAAAACATGTTTATGGCTTTATTTCCAATAGTTGATGGCTAAATGTGTGTGTGTGAAGAGAAGAAGAAGAAGAAGAAGAAGAAGAAGAAGAAGAAGAAAGACATAGTAGTAGTAGTAGTAGTAGAGTAGTTCTCAATATAGTTTATGGGTTATCAAATTTATGTATGGTGTAGCCTCAATATATATGGATAATATGCATGCCATGATAGACTCAATGTGAATAGGAATTACTATGAGATGTGTTTATCTTTGAGAAACTATGAGAAATAGTCTTAAGGGTTCTCTAAACTTAATCCTATAGACGTTGGTTTTCCACTCCCTATATATTAGGGAGTGCATCATCTCCATGTATTAAATTTCCGTGCATTTAACATTGTATTAGCTTGAGTTTCCAAAGTTTTCAAAGTTCAGATTATGTTCCTTATATCAATCTCCCATGAATCCTCTTGCCACATGATATGTGCCTTCAAACCCCATTGCAAGCAATGCGAGCTAAGAAAATCCAAGCATGAAATGCCTTGTAATAATCTATATTACTTCTTAGTATATGATTTCATGATCCAATTGCCAAGCGTAAAATTGCAAGTTCGAGCCTCTTGGCAATCGTATAATGTCTCCCACCTAATAATCACACAAAATTTTAAATAAAATGATTTTTTTCATGAGTGCATGTCACATGCTCTCTCTCTCTCTCTCTCTCTCTATATATATATATATACACACACACACACACAAACATGCTTATGGTTAAGGTCCTCTTTTATTTCACTCATAAATATGTCATTGTGGGTGTGCATTAGTGTACACACACACTCTCTCTCTTTGTCATGCTACTCTTATTCGTGTTGCTCGCACATAGACTCTACCCTACTACTATAGAACATTATTTAGATTGGAACCCTCCCCTTCCGCAAGGCATTAGTTTGCGTGAGTAGTGTGAAGGTTGCACCAAACCCTGCGAACTATGAAGAAGGCATGTAAAGGTGCATGAGGAAGGATATATACAAGGGCTCACAAATGTACACACAAAGAGAGAGAGAGAGACAGAGAGAGAGAGACAGAGAGAGAGAGAGAGAGAGAGAGAGAGAGATACACATGTTAATACATGATGCGCTAGGCTTCTTCTATCTCAACTGGCGCGAAGGCCGCCATATTTGGCGATGAGGTGGGCATACCTATTTGGGGCCTTCGGTTGTCTCCCTGGCTCTCAATAGCCCCACTCCCATTATTTAAGGCTCCACGGGAAAAAGGCAAGCTCTGCACTTTGCCACTAGGTAGGATCCATGCTACCATTATGACACGTGTTGAGAGGCTCTCCACTATAACAAAGAAGGATGAGCGCAAGAGGCCACAGTTGAGGGCATATTAGACAAAAGTCAAGTCATCTCTCTCTCTCTCTCTCTCTCTCTCTCTCTCTCTCTCTCTCTCTCTCTCTCTCTCTCTCTCTCTCTCTCTCTCTCTCTCTCTCTCTCTCTCTCTCTCTCTCTCTCTCTCTCTCTCATTCCTGCAATCTTGATTGCACATCTTTCTATTCGCTAAAGTAGTCCACACTCATTAATATTGGAATTATTACAAGTGCAACTATGTGATGTTTTGTAATGATCTTTTTTGTTATTTTTTGGGTTAAAGAAGGAAAACATAAGCGTACACCCAAATTTGAAGAAAAGCTTCAACATTTGAAAGCTTTTAGGCATTTCAAGTTTGTAAACTACAAAAGCTTTAAAAAGCTTAAAGGAAATATTTGAATGTTGGGAAGCCTTAAGCCTATATAAAGGAGGAGAGTTAAGTAGTATGGGCCATTCTCTTCATTACAAAATTCGTCTCTTATTTGAGGAGAGAGGAAGGTCATACACAATCGTGTGGAGACGCATACGTCAGTTCCTTGATCATCGCGTTTGCAAGCTAAAATATTAGATTCAAATCTTCATCATTCGATCTTTTTAGGATTAGTTTAAGCAATTTTATCCTTTGTCTTTTTAGTTTGTTAAGATTAGATTCAAATCTTCATTGTTCGTTCTTTTTAGGATTAGTAAATAGTAGTGAAACAAAAATGATCTTTTGAATATACGATGAAAATGAAGGCATAACGAACTTTCGGATGTACTGAAAAAAAAAACGTAAAGCTTCAACAAACCGGATATTCCGAATGGATGGGGAAATGGCACCTTCTCCCATAATTATTTAATTACGAAGAGATTTGTGCCAACTCTTTGGCATGCTATATACAATGTTTTCTCATTTCATTTATTTTTTTTAAGTTTTTGAAGTACTATTATTGTTTAATTATTTTATTTATTTATTTCATTAGAATTACTATTAAGAAAAAAAATCATCATCCTTGCATGTTGAAAAAATAAACCATCTTTAAAAAAATAAAATTACGAAGTATAGTATGTTTTTCTGTGAACAAGTGTACTACAATTTTATGATAAAAACATATTGTTCTCATCAACATCAATGGATGCTATGAAGAAACAAAGTCACGAGGCATCATTTAGGACTTCTAAAAAAAGGAAAACTATGGCTTCTAGAAAAACGTCACTAAAATCGTCTACTGCAACTTGGTATGTCATACAAAAAATCGAATCATCTTGGGCGATAAAATGTGAAAGCATCATTTAAAGACTACCAATGTGCACATCCTATGGTATAGTCACAATGCAACATCATGTTATCAACTCGCAAAAGAATGATCCATTTATAGAAGAAATACAAGTTACAATGACTTTGTCAAGCACTATTCTCATCCTTGCATGCCAACAACACGGAGTCAACATGATGATAATTAAATGTCGATCATGTCTTATGAAGAAAGAGAGAAACAAATACGTGGTGTCACTCTTACCAGACTACACTAAACAAATTCTCAATGCAAAGCCGTTACAGCTTCAACTATTGAGCATCATTGATACATCCATCTCGATCTGCAAAACGACAAGAGCAATTGCAAACGGAACCTTGAACCGTCGATCTATTCTCGATAACCCTCTAGTCTCTTGGAATGATGGATCGATTTCACAGCCATCTACTAGAATTGACTTGGCTACATCCAATATTGTGGATGTTTTTGCTTTCAAGATGCTACATAGTCCACTGATCCAGAAGTACATGGCTATAGTAGAACATCCATATCCAAGGACACGACTTTGCATCCTCAATAGGCAATCCATCAAAAGGATTATAGAGCTCCATCATGAAAGCTCTCCATGTGATCCAATGCTCTAAGCAAATCACAAGAATGAAAGATGTTACAATTTGCTCGAAAATGTAGTCGAGCCAAGCCGACGATAGGCATTCCAAAGAGCCAATCAACATGAGTTCACATGCATCATATTATAGAATAGTGTTCAAAATCAGAGACAGAGATAGAGAGTTGGAGTAACAATGTAGAGCAGTGCGCTCTCACTCACTTCCACTATCCATTCTCACACATAACTAAAGTGAATAGTACAACCTAAGGTCTCAAGGACCATTCACACCAAAGACAGCTAAGTCCTAAAACACCAACTTATTCAATGTCTGCATAGTGTGGTATAGTTGGACATCCTAAGTGACAAGTACAGTCATAACTAAAGACAGATAGATGAGCTTGAAGTCTAACACTCCCTCTCAAGCTCAAGATAGCATCTGGACACCAAGCAGCTGTCTAAAAACACTGAACTTATCTTTACCCAAAGACTTGGTAAAGATATCTGCAACCTGCTCATCAATCTTCACATGCATGAGATCAACTCTCCCTGCAAGAACCATCCTCTGATGAAGTGGAAGTGTACCTCTATGTGTTTTGTCGTGGCATGATATACTAGATTCATAGCTAGGAGTATACTACTCAGATTATCACATAACAAGGTCACTAGAGCATCCACCTGTATAACATGATATACTGGATTCATAGCTAGGAGTATACTACTCAGATTATCACATAACAAGGTCACTAGAGCATCCACCTGTATAACATGATATACTGGATTCATAGCTAGGAGTATACTACTCAGATTATCACATAACAAGGTCACTAGAGCATCCACCTGTATATCCAAATCAGCCAAAAGCTTGAGCAGCCATGCAATCTCACATACTGCCAATGCAACACCCATGTACTCTACCTCAGTACTCGATAAAGCAATCGTAGGCTGCTTCTTGCTGCTCCAACTGATCATGCCACTACCAAACCCAAAAGCATAGCCATTAGTAGATCTATGGTCATATGAGCATCTTGCCCAATTTGCATCCATATATCCAATCAGCTTCAAGGGCTTATCGCTGACATAGAATAGCCCATAATCTACAGTGGACTTAACATATCTCATAATGCGTCCAACTACATCCAAATGTGGCTTTATGGGCTTCTGCATAAACTGACTTAAGAGCCCTACAACATAGCTCAAGTCCGGCCTAGTGATGGTCAGGTAAATTAGACTGCCGACCATCTGCTTGTACATAGTCACATCCTCTACTTCAGCCCCATTGCTCATGTCTAGCTTGACGTTCTGATCAAGAGGTGTGTCCAATGGTTTGCATTCAACCATGCCATACTTCTTGAGCATTTCCATGGTGTAGTGGTTCTGCATCAGCCATAAACCATTTTCAGCTGGAACTACCTCAATGCCCAAGAAATACTTCAGTTCTCCTAGGTCTTTCATGTCGAATTCAGATTTCAGCATCTTCATTACATGTTGTATGCCCAAGTCATAATCACCAGTGATTATCAAATCATCAACATAATGACCAGCACTACCAAGCCGCTGTCAGTCTTTTTCGTAAATAGGCTGTGATCAGCCCTACCAACAGTAAATCCCAAGCTCTGTAAGTAGTTACTGATCCTTGTATGCCAAGCTCTCGGAGCATGCTTCAGCCCATACAATGTCTTTTTCAACCTACATACATAATGCTGAAAATCAGGGTGTGCATACCCTTCCGGCTGAACCATATAGACATCCTCTGCCAAGTCACCGTTAAGAAAGGCATTCTTCACATCCATCTGCTCCAATTTCCACCCTCTAGCAGCAGCCAAAGCAATCACAGTGCGTATGGTTGCCATCTTGGCAACATGGCTAAATGTTTCCTCATAATCAAGTCCATACTGTTGGACATACCACTTAGCAACCAGCTTGGCTTTGTACCTTTCAACACTGCCATCCGATTTGCATTTGATCTTGTAGACCCATTTGCAGCCAATGGTCTTTTTCCCTTCAGGCAGTGGCACAAGATCCCATGTCTTATTTTCAGCCAAGGTATTCATTTCTTCATCCATAGTTGCACACCAATTCTCATCTTTCACTACTTGATCATATGTACCTGGTTCTTTGATCTCCATCACTTTTGTCATGTAAGCATAATGCTTTGCAGAGTAGCCACTGTACATCAACCTATCAATAGGATACCTGACTCTCTGCGATCGTCTAGGCTATGGTGCACTGCTTGATTCCCCTCTCTCATGAGGCGGAATGTACCTGCTCTGCCTCGTGCCATGCATGTAGACAGTCGGAATACCAAGTTCACTTTCTAAAGTGTCAGCAGGCTCATATCCAAAAGTCACTCTACCAAGTGTCATCATACCAGATGCATCCTCAGTAGCTTTCTCTTTTTCTTTGTTATCCAAGACATCATATCTCGCCCTCACTGACATATTGGTGTCAGTGGACGGTGAGCTTCTCAATCTCCCTGTCCATGGGGATACTGTCTGACCACTAGGACCTGTCATAGTAGTGCTCTACTGCGAATCAACTGTAGATACACGAGTGGAAGGCATATCCGATGGCATTGCAACCAATGATACATTCCAAGAGCCCATCTCATCAAAGATAACATCCCTGCTCACTAAAGTCTCCATAGTAGAGGGATCATAGCATTTGTATGCCTTCTTCTCCTTGCGAATATCCAATGAAAACACACTTATGCGCTTTTGGATCCAGCTTCTCCCTTTTCTCATCTAGAATGTGCACATAAGCGAGACAGCCAAAGACTTTCGTGTGACTTACATCTAGCTTATAGCCATACAACTTCTCAAACGGTGTCACCTCATGAATACCTGCAGTGAGAGTCCGATTTAAGATATACATGGCTGTCATAACAACCTCAAGCCAATAATAGAGCGTCATCTTCTTCTCATTCATCATGGCACGAGCAGCTTCCATCAAGACCCTGTTCTTTCTTTCAGCTACCCCATTCTGCTGAGGAGTGTAGCTATAGGTAAGCTACCTGTAGGTCGATCTGGGAACTCAGGTTCAGCTTCGACTCTAGTCACCAACTCCCAATATCATTTACCTATCATGAATTTTTTCATTCTAAACTTCCAAATGGCATAGTTATGGCTATCCAACTTCTCCCCCACAATCTGGGTAATGTTGTCTGTCCTTTCTACATTTGCCATGTTGTAGACCTTGTCTGGCTACCTGCAACCAATTCTTCTTAACAGTTCAGTTTCAGCCTGCAACTGTTTATGATAGTTTTCAGCACTCTATGTGCTCAGACATTCAGTTATTCCATCTTGAAGGCAATGGTGCATATACCTCCTGACACTTGGCAATTACCTAGGTATTGCAGCCTGCATGTACAAACTGCATTCAATGCAAAACCAGCATGTATTTGGGTAACCTGTTCATGTATAGACAAGTAGTCTGTAGACTAAAAAATGACAGTAACCAATAGCTCTTTTTGAGCTCAATACAGAGGGTACGTGCCCCAAGATCACTTACAACAGTTCAGAGTTATATCTTTGCATATGGGGTTCCAGACATGTTAGTCCGACATTGAATGCAACATGAACTGCAAGTACAAAAGCAAGGTACACTTGGTGTAAATTTCAGTCAAGTATAAATAGTCAATGACAGTGTGTTTCAGTCCACCAAACTCTTCAAAACATCATAGACATGTACCACCATACATGGGATCCAATACATGAGCCTGACCGCTTCCAAGTTGTCCCGTCTTCAAGAGTAATATCAGACAATGCATTCACACTTCATGACCGTCCAATAGAGTGTCAAAGCATTTGTTTTCTGATCCAATTTTCAATTTCCAAGAGCATCCAATGGTCAATCCTCAAACAATTTTGCAAACATATCCAATGTCATACATGTCATCAAGACCAACAAAAAAAACATGTAATCTTCCAGTGTAGATGAATGCTTGTTATAGATTGTGAATGACAGTTTTCAGCCTGTCAAGAACTCACAAATCTAAATTCTTTTGACACCAAACTTCAATTTATAAGCATGGCATTCAATACATATGTCTTCTTTGCATGTAAGAAGCTCAGGTGATTATTTTGGACATGTTTAAAGGCTCCAACCTCATGTTTGACATGCATACATGCTGTATGTACCCTATATACAACAAACAATGAATATTTCCAAACCTACAAATAGCCCTTTCAGCTCATTGATGAGTCCCTGACCAAGTGCTAACATGTCCAAGCTTTCAATAACCTCTTAAAGAGCATAGGCAAGCTCTATATCAGTTTGTGAATGGTGTAAGTGATAGTTTGCAGACATTTATGACAGCAGCAGGACCAGGCGCAATCACGCAGGCAATAGATCTGATGGCAGCAGCATATGTTGATGATGATGATAAAGATGAGCACTTGGATGTGCTCAAGGATGCTCACCAAAGCTCCCATAGAAGCCTCAAACACTAACAGAAGCATAGACTCCATCTGATCAAAATGCATACCTTGTTGCACAGACAATGACACTCAATGGCAGTCAGCCCTCTTCACTTCAAGAACATGTGTCTTCACTCCCGAATGCTTCACTCCACATAGCCCAATCATGGATGCTCTGATACCATGTTCAAAATCAGAGACAGAGACAGAGAGTTGGAGTAACAATGTAGAGCAGTGTGCTCTCACTCACTTCCATTATCCATTCTCACACATAACTAAAGTGGATAGTACAACCTAAGGACTCAAGGACCATTCACACCAAAGACAACTAAGTCCTAAAACACCGACTTATTCAATGTCCGCATAGTGTGGAATATTTGGACATCCTAAGTGTCAGGTACAGTCATAACTGAAGACAGATAGATGAGCTTGAAGTCTAACAAATAGTAACTGTCTTGTTGAAAGAACAACAATGTTCAAGACGGATGGCTTGCCTACAAGAACCTCACCCTGCCTAGATATCACCTTGGAAAATGCAATGTTTTTGTTCTTATTCCCACTTGGCCATGGTGCCTATGACCAAAAGAAATGTGAACATTCAAAATCACGATCAGTGACTCAAACTACATATGCATACATATTATCCTTTCAAGATCCTCCATGTATTTAAACAATGCAAAAACTTATCTACAAATGTACTTCACTTTGAAACACGATGCATGTCTAAACACCATTACTAAAACTGCTACATAACAAACATGCAATAACTGCATATAAAACTTCAAAATCCTTTATTGAGCTACACATGTCAACCTATTTTTGTGCAGGGCATGAGTTCTTGCCTTAGATTTGTTTAATTTTTCCTTCTCATACAACTTTGTACCTTTGTGAGTGTCCACATAGAGCCTTATCATCGACGTGTTATGCACCTGCAACTACCCTAGCTTGATGCCATTGAAATTTCCCTACAAAGCTCAATCCACTGGTCTTCTTCTTTGTACTTTGACAATTTATCTACTTTTCTATGATCAAAATACTATCATATTGATTTAGAAAACCTACCAGAAAATTAGCCTTACATTGGTTAGGTTATCAACAAATTGGCAAGTAGAGGAAACATAGGGTCGAATGTGGTGGTGAGGCCTTGTGAAGTAGGCTTGATGATTAATCCTCTGTCACACTTGAGCAATGGAGGGAATCTCCTGCTCCTCTTGGATGTTCGCAAGTCGACTTGTTTTTGGGAGCCTAATGAGGAGGAACACCACCTCCTAGAGAAGGGAGAGAGTCATGCCAAAAGAAGGGGTGAGACAAGCAATGGCTACCATGATTGTGAAACGTCTTCAGGCACTGGGACCATGAAGATGAGCTCCATCGAGAGTCTTCAAGATGAGTCTACCACCACCAAAGACCCTTGATTGTGATTGATGTGCCTGTCTCAAAACAAAAAATTGGTGAGAGCATCTATAGGCAATCAATGAGCATAAGTTACAACTACATCCATAAAAAATCATCCTTATGGGATTAGGTTTGTCTCATCATTGCAAAATGATGTATATCATACCTTGGCGATAATAATGTAATGACTATTTCCCTATGATGATTCATGAATAAAGGCTTTCTCATTCACATCACATTATACTACAAGAGCATTAAGTTAAGAATAAGAATGCATATTTAGCTTTATTTTGATAAAGTACTTGCAAGATTTGCCATGTCAATGCAATTGGTACGTTACTGGATCTAAACTAGCGATACAATAACATGCATGCCAATTAGAGAGTAGTAACATGTATCCTAGATTAAAAAAGGGATTAGTAACTACATATTTTGTACAAATCAACATACAGATGAGGTTTCAAGTAACTTCATTAGCAAAAGAAGGATGCAATTGAGACACAAACCTTAGTAAGCCATTTTATCTTTTAATCACGCTTACATTATACACAAAAGTTTCATTTGCAACTTTC
The DNA here is from genome assembly GCF_053477565.2 of Lygodium microphyllum. Lineage (NCBI taxonomy): Eukaryota > Viridiplantae > Streptophyta > Polypodiopsida > Schizaeales > Lygodiaceae > Lygodium > Lygodium microphyllum. The sequence goes on along the minus strand of NC_141136.1, from coordinate 155,276,111 downwards.
TCAATGCTCATAAGTGAAATGTATGAGAGGAAGGGGGGGGGTGATGATTGTATCACCACACCAAGTTATTTAATTGAATTCATAAGAAATTTATTGTTATAGGAAGCAATAGACATAGTAATGTTTACATTGTGTTTCTCATGCAACTGTCCACATATTCAAATGTGAATTCTATGTACGAGGGAGACACTTGCATGTGCCTATGGCATGTGTAGTATGTGTACTGTATTAAAGGAGAGTGTCGATCAATGATGTGCAATTAAAGGTGCATGATCTTAAACATTTCATTCCAAGTCTATAATGTGCTTTGAGAAGGGCATGTGAAAAGGCCTCTATTTGTTGTGCTCCTACTCTTTTGTTTTATGATCTTTTGAAATTTGGGTCGTTTGGAGTGTCCCTATGTGTTTGTGCATAAATAGAGAGAAGAAATTCTTCCATGAGATAGATTATTGATAATGAGAATTGACTATAATATGGAGATATCCACACACACACACACACACACACACACACACACACACACACACTCACACACACACACACACACACACACACACACACACACACACACACACACACACACACACACACACACACACACACACACACACACACACACACACACACACACACACACACACACACACACACACACACACACACACACACACACACACACACACACACACACACACACACACACACACACACGAAATATTTTATCAAACTTTTGAAGGGGGTAAATTAAGGGAGTGCAATGGAAAGGTATGTTTACATTTGGTAGCACATGAGCATGAAAGTGCATTCACATGATATGAGAGAGAGAGAGAGAGAGAGAGAGAGAGAGAGAGAGAGAGAGAGAGAGAGAGAGAGAGAGAGAGAGAGAGAGAGAGAGAGAGAGAGACGGGGGGGAGGAGACTCAGGTTGGTTACACACCGCCATTGCCTGCCCAATCTACTGCCTAGTTGGTGGGCACATGAAAAGTTGACTTGGGCAGCACCTGCTTACACACTAGGTGGCGAACACTTTTCATGGTCAATAAGTGTCTATCCATCTTTCATCCGCAATCGTTTACACACCGGCCACCACCTACGCACCGAACACTTCGCGAATCATATATGAAAGAAGGGATGCTATGGGTGTCGATCATTATTGACATAATAATTATTATTTGAATACTTGATTAAATACAATCATTGATGCTAGATTTTTAAATTTAAAAAATGACTAATAAAACTAAAAGTATTACAAATCTTTTAAAAAGTGACTAATAAAAATAAAAGCATTACAAAACTTTCAAAAAATGGCTAATAAAACTAACACAAATTAGTAATGAAAAAGAGAGCAAGGGAGTTGAACCCCTTCACCATGCTATTGAGGCATGGCTCTACCAAGCTTTCTGTGGAAAGGTGGAAAGAGGAAAAATTTATTAGCACACCACCCCTCTTTCCACCTCTCCACCTGCAATGTAGATGCTACAGAAGTTTACTCACTGTTGTCTTCGTCGTTGATCTCCTCCACTGAGTCTAAATCACCAAAGACTGTTCTCACATTTGCATTCTCCCTCTCTCAAAATATGGCTCGAGTAATGTTGTCTCTTTGGGATGCCCCCCAGGATGGCTTGCCTCCGGTGTTGGCTCCACTGTTTAAGCTCTTTGTATTGCTTGCGATGTACCTGTGTTAGTATCCATGCATCATCAAAACTATCTCCATGCACAATGCATATATTATGTAGAATAAGGCATGCTGCCACCATCTTTGGGACATTTGTAAAAACATGTCACATCTCTTCAACAATATACGAAATTGTACTTTAAGGATGCCAAATGCTCTTTCAACAGGCATACGAGTACTTGGTTGTATGTAATTCCAATAATAATGTTCCGGAGATAGTCCATCCTTACTACCCTTGAAAGGAGGAAGCATCCAAAAGCGTGCAAGATAAGCACAATTGCCTAGTAGACAGTATTGTCCTAGAGCTTTGTTTGTGCATCGTTTTCCTAGGTTTGAATATTGAAAAATATTCCGATCATGCATAGAACCTGCCCAGCCAACATCATAGTCCCAAACAACACAATTGGCTGCCACACTTATTTGTAGAAATTGAGTGGAAGCCCTTCCTATTAAAATAATCTTTGTGGTTCTCTCTTAGGGCAATGATGGGTATATGACTACCATCTTACTGCACCAATAATATACGATATACCTCAAAGGGCCTAAAATGCATATGCATATTTTTGCATTTGTTGTGATGTTGGCCACTTTATGTACATACCATGCAATCCAGATGTAGCCAATGCATTGCAAAAGTCTAGAACAGCCAATTGTCTAAATGAAGTTGAGACTCTGTACAAATCAGTTATAAGTCCCAAATTTGAGCTGCTTGCTAGGTGATGCAAAGCCACACAAACCCGCTTCTCCACAAGTATTACTCTTCTATAGTTCGTGTTCTTGCATCACATTTGTGGTGCTAACTTTGTGACGAGATATTCAAATGTACACCTACTAACTCATAACAACTTGCTTTTAAACATTTGGTTTGAATAACTCCCCAGAAGCCCTTGCTCTATAAAAGTTTATGGTCTTGGATAGGCCCATGACCATTGATCGTGCCCTCGTTGACCTATCCTAGCTTGATGTGCAACGTAACCTCGAGCCATGCACTCCATCAAGGTATGCAATTGCATATTGTCATCGTCCCCGTCATCCAAATCAGTTAATAATAGCTAAAACATTGCCATGGCAACAACTACAACACCGATGACACACATTATCGAAAGACTTTCGTCGTCCATTCATCTGTCAAAAGATTTGACAAAACTTTACGAGACAATTGAAGAGAGAGATATATAGGTAGACTTAAAAACTTTTTTTTCAAAAGTTTCAAATTCATCTATTGTTGAAACCATCGTTCCTTTTTATAAGACTTTTGATTACATCTAGCAGACCAGATATAGAGGAGACAAGTGTATCCATGATAATGAACTTGTGCTCTTCAAATGTTTTCTTTTCCTCTAAGTTTGATTTTTGGTTGGCTAACATTGATCGGGCGGTGCTAGCCATGGCACTAAGAGACTCCTCTATCTTTTTACCCTTCTTATTGGGTGCTCCTCGGCTGGTTGTTTGATCTTGCTTGATCTTCAAAGGCTCATTGGAGCCAATGTCTTCGTAGGTGTGGTCACTTGGATCATTGGAGACCAATGTAGTGTTGTCTTCTAAAGAAGACAACCCACCAAAGATGAGGCATGTGCATTGTTGACAACATTGGCACGATTCCACATATATTCATCCACAAGATCATACTATTGATAAATGATCTTGCGATCATTGCCTGATATTGCATTGTGGGTCTTATCCTTTCTATATGACTTATAAATGCATCCCTAATGTTTTTTGCATGCCTCACCATCTTTGTCGAACACCGCAAATAGCGATGCTAGTTGTGTGGCTAGCTTGGACCATACATCCACTCCTTTTCGGTGGCTTTGAGAACTCCTCACTCATGGATCCTCGGATGTGAACTATCCATGCATCCTTCCACTACGCAAATGGTTTTTTTGTGGTTGTTGAATGATCTTGTGTCTCGGGTGAGTCATCCTAATTCTTTCCTTTCCGCGCCCTCTTTGGTTTAGGAGGTTTTCGTGCATTAGACTCCGATGAAGTTCACCATGGTGGATGCTGCTTGTTAGCATTCTTGGAATGTGGCACCATTGGTTCTTGAGTCTGAACCAGTTCAACCTCTTCACATGTGTCCTAGTTTGTATCATGGGAACTTGTTGCTTGTGGTGGTGCCGAGGGGCCATATTGAGGACTATGTGCAATTGGACGAAGAAATACATTATTGTGTATTGTTGTGGGTCCCTTTATACCTAGTTGTCTTGGTCGTTGGGATGGTGTGAACTGAGCAGGACGAGGATTGATCAAATGAGGGTGGTTTGGAAACGCACTTATAGGAATACAACCAACCACACTATGGCTTGGAATACCCACACTTAAGCTCGAAAAGTACATAAATTCATTATTGCATATTTCATCTTGGTTCGTTTGAGACATGAACTAATGAAACTCCTCCATGGGAGTGCTCTCTTGAGAATCCATTGAGCTCCACCTTACGCATGAAAATTGATCCATTATTTATAATATGCAAATGGACAAACATGTTTATTGTTCTTTACATAATTGATTAATTATTGTTCTTTACGTAACTTTATGAGACAATCTGTATACAAGATCATTCTATGCATAAATATACAAGACACATATTCACATTCTAATCATAGCTTTATTGTTCTTTACGTGGCTTTATCAAACAATTTATGTATGCATAATTGTCGAATGCATAACTTTATGAGACAATATCAATATATGCATAACAGTGCACACATAACTTTATGGGACAATTTGTATACATAATCATTGTATAATCAGGGCAATTACACACCCAAACGTGCCTGCCCAAGTCCACCAACATGGGCCATATAGGAAGGGGCCAATATGAAAAAGGCCTTAATGTAATCATATTCAAATGAGCTTATCAATGTATAATTAGATCTTATTCATCAATTTGGATGTGAAGTTCTACTTTGGTATGGTATTTTCAAGATCAAACAGATAATAAATAGATTTAAACCCAAATTCAGTAACTTCAGCATATGCCTCCTCTATCATGTGCATAGAAGCTCCTTATTTTCAAGACCAAACAGAGAATAGATAGATGTAAACCCAAATTCAGGAACTTCAGGGTATGCCTCTATGATGATGCATAAGAACTCCTTTATCATGATGCATAGAACCTCCTTATTTTCAAGACCAAACAGAGAATAATTAGATTCAAACCCAAATTTAGGAACTTCAGCATATGCCCCTATCATGATGCATAAGAACTCCTGTACCACGATGCATAGAAGCTCCTTATTTTCAAGAGCAAATAGAGAATAAATAGATGTAATAAACCCAAATTTAGGAACTTTAGCGTATGGATAAGACATGTCTATCATGATTCATAAGACAAGCCGAAATTTCCCATGCACAAGGCCCAATTTTCCCATGCACAAGGCAATCTTTTAGTCTACAAGCTTTTAGTTTTCAGGTTCCATAAATTCTATGCATCATGGTTTATGTTTACAGGTTCCATAATTTCTATGCATCATGCTTTATGCACATTCCATGTAGAAGTTTACAAGTTATAGAGAGACCATTGATGCATGATGCATGATGCATGTGCATGAATGAGAGAGAGAGAGAGAGAGAGAGAGAGATCTTTTATTAGTCTACAAGCTTTTAGTTTACAAGTTTCATAAATTAGATGCATCATGGTACATGTTTACATGTTCTAGAATTTCTATGCATCATGCTTTATGCACATTCCATGCTGAAGTTTATAGGTTATAGAGAGACCATTGATGAATGAAGCATGAGAGAGAGAGAGAGAGAGAGAGAGAGAGAGAGAGAGAGAGAGAGAGAGAGAGAGAGAGAGAGAGAGAGAGAGAGAGAGAGAGAGAGAGAGAGAGAGAGAGAGAGAGAGAGAGAGAGAGAGAGAGAGAGAGAGAGAGAGAGAGAGAGAGAGAGAGAGAGAGAGAGAGAGAGAGAGAGAGAGCACACCTCTGGTCATAGCAGCACCTCTCTGTTCACAAATAGGCATGGCGAGTCTATTCCCATTTATACAACAGCAACAAAGAGATCAATAGTAGCGATCACCAACGGCTCGTGCAACGAGCAAGAGAGGGACCAATGGCTTATGCAACATGATTGGCGAGCGTAGATGGAGGAGCCCATTGGTTCGAATGCGGACGGAATCGGACTGGGGAGCTCCTCTGCCTTGTGGAATGCTAAAATAGGGTGGGAGGAGCATTCGATACTCCCCGTGACTGTTGTTATCGACTGCCCCCAATGTATAAGAGGGGGGCGGCCTTTTTCCCCATTTGGCCCTTCCCATTGGCCAAAACATGAAGACCTGGGTAGCCATGTTTGGGTGTGTAACGGGCCTCAATCCCTTTACATGCACCCTAGGGTAAAGGGGCCAATTGTGGAATGGGTGCCAATGATAAAACATGTTCAAGGTGCTAGTGGGGCCTAATGATAGAACATAGTGTACACATTTGTTACATAATAACATTTGAGGGATTGTTGGCTTATATCAATGTGGATGCCTCCAATGCCCAAGGATTTGGGTTCAAAGTCTTGTTTTATTATTGGTCCCACTATGAGGGATTTTTGGCCATTGTGTGTTTATACTTGATGAACTCATTTTGTTGAATGTGATTTTGATTTTGACCTACGGCGCAACAATATTGTTCATTGCGCAAGTAGAGAATTACTTTACTAATTTTCCCTTCATCAAGTGATGAGATGGGAAGCAAGGGGGCTACAAATTTTCCCTCATGATGAGAAAGTGATACGAATCAAGGTAAGTGTTCTATGACTAGCCTCTCTACCCTAATGACCTGTGGCGAAGTGCTAGTATTACTTAATATATTATAGAAGATGTTTAGAGAGGAGAACAGACTTAGTTGGGGGAGAGAAAAAACTCTATATTATAGAAGATGTTTGGAGAGGAGAACAGCTTAGATGGGGGAGAGAATAAACTCTATTTTCTTGCTAGTTCGAAGTTGAGCATCTCTCTCGGTTGCAAGCAGAACGTATCGTTGCAGACGTGGGAGTGTTCATGGTATCCGCCGTTCTCTCTCTCTCTCTCTCTCTCTCTCTCTCTCTCTCTCTCCGCGTGTTTGTGCTCGCCCGGGTGCTTGTGCCGTCTGTAGATATCTGTGCGTGGGTCCGTTGCGTCGATTGCGCGCCCTGGTTGAGGAAGCTTTTAAGGAATTCGAGGAAGATAGTACGAGCTAGTTTCTTTTATACGCTTCTCAAGTGGGACATGCATAGGTTCTTTGAGGACGCTCACTAGTTGTATCGCCAAGTTTGCTGTGCTCGTTTCGCATTTTGTAGTTGAAATGCCGTTTCCTCATTACGATAACGTTCCTTCTGCTTTTCCAGTCGAAGAAAAGAGGTCTCTCTCTGGACGAAAAGAGAAGTCAGCTTTTACAGATCTTCCATGAAAGCCAGGACTTCTATCTTGTAAGAATGGGGCATGATGTGGGCCTGGCATCTCAAATTGTCGGATGTTTTTGTAGCTGAAGTTTTCCTTCGGATATTGTGCATGAAAGCTGCGCGAACTGGAGAAGCTAGGCCCCAGGAAAGGGGTGGTCAGTCAGACTGTGAAGGATGTGCTGCAGACCTTAGTTGATGACGATCTCGTGTTCAAAGACAAGATTGGCACGTCTGTATGTATCTTCTCCTATTTCAACCTTAGTCTTCTTCAAGTTTCCACTAGTCGTATTTTTCAAAAGCTGCTTGGAGACATCACGATAAGCTTTGAAGTTGAGGTCTATACCTGAATAAATCATCAACATGAATTAGTAATAAATGACGATGCTGCAAACTGAGAATTTTACTTTGGTGCTATTTTGAAACTCGTGTAAAGCAAGTGTCATGAAGTGGCTCATGCCTCGAATGAAAGGTATCCACATTCTTCCCGTAGGTTTTGATATGTCTGCCAACTGCGCAAAGGTCTGTAGCTTGAAAAATTCCTTGTGGCCTTTTCCAAAGCGGTCTCTATGGATTCAGGTAAAGCTTACTCACCAGATGGAGGATTTTGGTCTCACTTTTAGAATGTAGCTTGTTGGAAGTATAATGCACGAATGGGTACTGTGGTCCCAGTGCTTACGTGATTCAAAGTTGGAGGTAACAGTAAAAGACGGATATCTGGGAATTTTGTCTATTTCAGGTGATATTTAAAGGGTCCCTGTGATGTTGAATGATCATCTCGCATTCTACTATAGTGTATGCAAAGGTCGGAATTCTGCAGGGTGTGTATTGCACAGTAAATCAAGGAAAATATTTGTTTAATGTTGCACTGCCACTCCAAAACTCCTGAACTTAGGAAGTAGAGGCAGCACAGTAGTAACAGAAGCAAGAAAGCTACACTTGGATTGGTAGAACACATCAGGAATTTAGTCAGCTGAGTTGCTTACAAGTTGGAGATATAAAAACAACAACCACACAGTTTGAGAAATTTTTGCTATCATTTTTTAGGGAGCTTTTGTAGTTTCTTCTTTATTTCTCTTACATGTTGTATCAGGGTGAAAGCGTACCAGAATGTGTTAGGTTTATGGCTCATTATCTGTGCTCCTTGAATACCTGAAATATGCGCGTAGTTGCAGCAGCAGCTGTAGTTGTCAATGTTACTATCCAATGTTTTCTCTCACAATGCCTCTTGTACTTGGACTAATAATTGCACATTGTGCTCATCATTAGCCATTGTCACCCTAGAATTCATTTTGCATGAGTCAGGCTTTGTTCTTTACTCTACAAGCATCTCACAGTGGCATTGTAGTGGGACTTGCATAGTCAACATAGCAAGAACCGACACATCAAGACTTCACTTTCAGCTCATGTGACCTTTGGACCATTAGGCACGTGGGAATCATGGGTTAGTAGAGTTTAGATTGCCAGGTGATGTCACATGGTGCAATATTCAATGATTTTGTGACCAAGCAATGGGAACTCGAGACGATTTGACCTAGTCTACCAGGGCAATAGTCACAATAGGTGACAAGGTGAAATTGAAGTTCCTTTTGGTGTTGATGCATTTCATATTAGACTCATGTTTTGTACATTTTAAAAGTTCAAGTAAAGATGCAATGCATTGGACTAGTGTATGATCAGTTGGCCAAGCATGACTTATTAGGCTTGCTTGAAAGTCAAGTTAAAGTCCTATGGACAAGTTGAACCTCTAGTTATGAAGTTAGGCAATTGAACTAGCCATTTTTTATAATATAATATAAATGAGCAAGGATTGAATGTGCTAACTAGGGCCCAAGGGTGCATTTAATAATCATTAAACTTAGTTCCATTTCATTCCCTTGTGAAATCATGTTGTTGACCAATATGCATGTTTTCTTGAGATAGCATGGTTATGGCACGTTAATTGACCTAGAATGCACCATGGATACTTTAGATGATCAATAATGGGTGTGTTATAATAGATGTTATGCAAAAATGGCAATATCATTCTCTAATGCGGAAATTGTCACCCAAGCTCCATGAATAGTTCGTAACAAGGTTTCAGTGGAGATCATGTCATGAATTTGGAGATGACGTTACACTCCAAGATTTGGACTTTAGAATGGCCATGCCCATAAAACATCAAGATTTTTGGTGCATGACCTTTTCTTAAATAAAGGCCTATATCTTGTGCCAAAATAGAGAACATGTCTACATTGTGGCAAGGTCAAAGGTCCACATTATGGATCACCTTGCCACTATATGGAACAACAAACTGTCTTCTATCTTTAAAGGTGACACACGTCATGCCACAATATGTTTTGGGGAGTGTATATTCCTAAGGAAGCAAGTGCAATCAAACATCCTCTCAATATAGCACTATATAGGACTCAACTTGAAGTAGTTCTAAGGTAACTTGCCATGTTGCAATATGTTTTGGGGAGTATAGAATCTTAAATCAAATATCCTCTTTGTAGAGCATTGAGATAAGTATTGCATGACTCAACCTCAAGTAGAAAGTGAATGTCAAAGAAAGAGTTTAGTATCACATGAAGCAAATGAGAAAGAAAACTTACTTGTACAATTGTCTCGGGCAAAAAGAGTAATTAAAAGAAGAAGAGAGAAGAGTAATTAAGGGAAGAAGAGTAGGTGGAGGAGTGATAGCCACAAATACAAAGACCATCAAAAACCAGGGTACAATACACTTACAAAACAAAGTTCATTGTCACTCCTCAAAACACAAAAAGGCTTTACAACACAAAGCCAATAGCGAAGGAGAATAGTGGGCATTCGAGGAAAGTTAGTGACCACAAAAGCACAATAAGGATGGTTTACACCAATTAATTGTTGTATCTTTATCTGAATAAAGAAAGACATTGATGCTTTCATGTTGAAGAAGTGAAGACTCACTAATAACTATTTTTTAAAAATGTAAGTGTGGTTACAATTTTGCCAACGTATGAAAAGCCTTTCAAGATTAGACAATTACTTGTTGGGAGGTGGTATTTGGGAAATCCATGGGCCTAATGCACGGTTTTGTTTTCTTCATGAGGTTGATAGGAAGTGGGTAGAACACATGTAGAAAATTTTATGTGGTTGGGGGATTTTATGAGTAGACAAACACATGTAGGAAACTTTATGTGCCTAGGGATTAAGTTGGTTGTTTAACTCTGTCTAAGCTTCTAAAAAAAACCTTGAAAGCAGATTTTCTTCTTATGTGTGCTTTCTTTTCCCACAATGTTTACCTTTCTTTCCCACAATGATTCAATGAGCAATTTTTTCTTCTTATGTGTGTTTTGTTTCCCTCAATGATTCAATGAGCAATAGGTGACTTATCTTTTCCAAATTGGTTTATTGGCATATTATCCTTGTGTGTGGATTGTGGATCATGAGAATGCCTATTGTTGAGAAACCAAGTTACTCAGTACATTTTCCCTCCTTAATTCCTATTTTTGGTTTCCATTTACAGTCCCAAAAAGGCTTTTTGGGTGCCTTCCAAGAGAGTCAGCCTCCTCCCCCTCCCCCTCCCCCTCCCCCTCCCCCCCTACAAACACACACACACACACACACACACACTCATACTCACACGAAGAGATGCCAGTGGGGGCCACTCGAGTTAGTCTATGCCTATAATTGACTCCACCCATTCATTCCTTTCGACATTCTTTCACTCTCTTCCACATCTTCCATCCTCTCTACCGTTGGTCACACCTTGCAAAAACACTATGGTTCACGGTTTCAGCTTCCATCTCCATGTGATGGCCATCATCATGATCATGAGTCTTATCAGGGCTGCGTTTTTAGTCCAAGCGGCTTCTTCTCATTAGGCTATCAGCCCTCCATACCTAGTGTTACCATTTGATGTGCATTTAGATCTTCCCTCCATCAAGAGATAGGCATACTCCATTTGGTGATATCATTTGGCTGCGCTTTGGCAATTTCGAGGCCTGTTCTCCATTTGGCGATCTTCATTCTAATTAGGCGTTAGCTATCTAGCTTCGTTTTGCTACCAAAATGTCTTCTTGGCACCAACATGCACTTGTTTATCAACGTATTAGCATCGTGTTTTGCAATTTTTGCTCCATTTGGGATTGGATTCCTTCATTTGGTAGGCCGTCTTGTCGTTTGTTATCCTCAGAGTTTTCATTTGTAGTAGTTGGTGATCTTCTTCCTTGACTCTAGTGGCACTAGAGAACTGCGTTCTACTCTCTTGACAATTGTCCTTCATCTTCAAGATTACCTTCTATACTCTACTGCTTGGATGATTGCGTTTTGCTCCCTCTACAGTGAAGATTCCCTTTAGGTGCCGTCGCTTGATTGGACAAGATAGTGCAATCATCCTTAGAGCTTCGGCTCCGCTGTATTAGCTTGATTCACTTAGCACGATTTCATAATTCATAATTCATCATCTTCTTCTTTTGTTTTTCTTCTAAGATTCTTCTTCTCTTAGTGTTTGCCGTACACTCTGTGTTTCTACCCGCAAATCCTATTGTCTCTCTGATATGGTATGAGTGCATACTGTCTCGTCACACTATTTTGACATGGTATTAGAGCCAAAGAGATTAGAGAGCTAAAGATCCTCTTTATCAGAGAAGGCAAAGACAAGTTGCAGATTTGGTATCGCCACCACCTTACCACCTATCACTGTTGGATAATTGGGAGATATCCTTATCTTTTTTTCCCTCCCATCCTCCCTTTACAGTTTTGACACATTGGTGTTATGGCCTCTCCACAGATTGAAGGACCAATCATTGGGTGTACTTCTTGCAGCAAGAACAGGTCTACCCTCCAAGATTGTCGACATTGACGTTTGCTCTCTATCTCACCGGAGTATATGCATCTTGCCCTTGACACTTCTTGGGTCACCTCACCTTTCTAGGTCATAGAGATAATTTTGCATTGGCTTTTAGGTTTTTTTGCTCAAGGCAATAAGACACATCCGATGCACACTAAGTCCTTCTTAGCAAAAGTAGGTTCCAAGATCCCATTTGGCACTATGATCTCTTCGAGACCGCCATCTATTGTTCTTCACTACATGTTATCTCATAGATAGAACATTGGGATCCCTTGGTCGATCTTCTTCTCTCTCACATTTCTCTTTTTCGTTTCTTTTTGGGCTTGAGAGGGTGTTAAGAAACCAAGTCATTTAGTATATTTTTCCTCCTTCATTCCTATTTTTGGTTTCCATTTATAGCCCCCAAAAAGGCTTATTGGGTGCCTTCTCAAGAGAGTCGGGGGCGCTACCCAAGAGACTTCAGTGGGCACCACTCGAGACAATCTATGCTTATAAATACAACACTGACTCCACTCATTCATAATCCCACTCATTTAATCCCTTTGTTATATTATCACTCTTCCACATTCTTCCATCCTCTCCATTGCCGTTCACACCTTGCAGAGGAGGACACTATGGTTCGTGGTTTCGGCTTCCATCTCCATTTGGCGGCTATCATCATCATCATTTGGAGTCTCATTAGGGCTACATTTTCAGTACAGGAGGCTTCTCCTCATTAAGCATTAGCTCTCCATACTTGGTGTCTCGATCACCCTGTGTTTGGATCATCTCTTCGTCAGGTTACATGCCCACTCCAGACCAAATCATAGTAGCAAGGAAAGGTTGTTTCATCCCCTAAAGAAGATCAAGGAATGGGGGAACCTAAATGGGGAATGTCCAACACGGGGAACGGCTAGGGAAATGAGGGAAATGCAAAGGGGAACGTCTTGGTTGCCATTCTTCCAAAGGGGAATGCAGACCTCTATTGTTTAGTGTTGGAAAAGAGGAAAAAATCTCACTAGTGCTCAATGTCCGTGCACCATTGCTTTTGACCCCTTCCCCTTTGTCATGAGGACATGTATTTTTGAAAGCTCACTTAACATATAGATTAATTTTTAATCACATGGTTAAGTAAATGTTGCACATGTGAGGTGCAACATGGATTAGAGTAAATCTATGAGCTTAGGACCCAAGGAAATCATGGGATATCAAAGGCAAAAGTTACTACAAAACCTAACACCAATCTGATGGTTAAAGATGGTGCAGAGACACTCAGGAATGGAAGTTGTTTAACCAATTTAATTATTGGCCAGTCAGATTATTTTTGTGGACATTGAAATAATTATTAGATTAATTTTTAATATTTAAAGATTGAAAATTAATATTTAATTATGGATAATGTTTGAAAAACCATTTAGAAAGGTTGTCACTTATAAAAAATGCCCATGTAAGATTGAAAAACGTCTTTAGAGGCTGGAGAGAGGTATTTTAGAGTATATAGCTTGTAAGAGAGAGGGAGGAGATGCTACTTGTATGATTTGCAGCCATTGGAGGACCTTTTGAGGCAGCTAGGGGTAGGAGAAGACTAATTAACAACAGGTGATAGCATCTATAGGCTGTTGAGATCGGGCAGCAGCAATAAATGATTGATATTCTTCAGTTTTTCCTAAAGAAAGTCTGAATTTTCTCTCTTCTCAGCATTCTCTCTCATCTCCCAGCCTTTCTACAGCCTTGCTCTGAAGATTATAGCATTGAGATCACTAGAGGCTAAGAAATTTCGGATTTCTCTGTTGTAAATCCTAATTTGCAGTAGAAATTAGGGTTTAGCAACAGCCTTGGGAGGTGTGCTAGAAATTGAAAGCTCCAATACTTGGATTCAATAGGGTTGAAGTTGTTTTTAGTCAAATTCAAGTGGAGGGACTAGGAAATCAATGAATTTGGGGCATTTTTCATCTCCATCAAAGCGGGTGAAGGCCAATTGACTACTCGAATGAAGGGGCAAATCAGATTGAAGACTTATTGGTTATTTTGGACAGTAAGGGGAGTTGGAATACCAAAAGGGATTGGGAGAATCCCATTGTATATCAACTTCCTCTTCAATTAAGTAAAGAAATGCCAAAAGGGGCGTCATTTTGGGGCCAACAGGGTGTCCATTGTCCAAGATTTAAAATATTTTGCATTTCTTAGTTTTGTAATAAATGTTACTACTGTAACTAAGTTCTAATCAAGGAATTACCACCCATAACTAAGTTCTAATCCGGGAACTACCACCCATCCACAGAAGGAAGGCCGGTTCATGGTTCCCCTCCATTTTCACATGCATGGATCAATTGTTGGCTTGATATACAACAAAATTCTCTCTCTCTCTCACACACACACACCCACACACACACACACACATGCACGCACCCACACACACACACACACACATAAAACTTGTGCCACTTTCAGCTAACTTGATGCTTCTTGACTCTTTCATCTAGTTTGATTTTAGATTATCATTTATTTTGGGTCTTATGCTCCACCCACACACATACACACATAAAACTTGTGCCACTTTCAGCTAACTTGATGCTTCTTGACTCTTTCATCTAGTTTGATTTTAGATTATCATTTATTTTGGGTCTTATGTTCCATTTCAATAATGTGATTGATGTGTTGTCTATGGAGTAGACTATCATGTTTTGCAAATTGTACATATTTCTTTTGAAGAGCTTTTGTAGAATGTATATGGATGAGTAAATTTATTCATATACAGTAGAAGTCGTTCCCCCTTACATTCCTGTTCTCCCTAGGGCTTGGTTCTTGTTCCGCCAAGACCTCTTGTTCCCATTTCCTTGCTACCATGGGCGACATTATTTGGCTGTGTTTTGGTTGTTTGCTGGCCCATTCTCCATATGGCGATCTTCATCCTCCATCAGGTGTTAGCTGTCTGACTGGCTGCGTTTTGCTGCTGGCATCGACATCGGCTTTGGCAGGCACCTGCTATCTGATTAGGGCTGTGTTTTGTAGTTCTTACTCCATTTGGGATTGGATTCCTTCATCTAGCAAGCCGTTCTCTGTTCCTCATCCTTTGGAGTTCTCATTTGTAGTCGGTGATCTTCTTCCTTGACTCCGATGGCAGTAGAGAACTAGGTTCCACTCCCTTGATAGATATCCTTCATCTTCAGATTACCTTCTATACCCTACTCCGCAAAGGATTGCGTTTCGCTCCCTCTACAATGCAGATTCCCTTTAGGTGCTGCCACTTTATCAGACAGGACAATGTAACCATCTTTAGAGCTTTGGCTGTGCTATATCAGCTTGATTCACTTAGCATGAGTTAGTGATTCATCATTCATCATCTTCTTCTTTTGTGTTTTCTCTGAGTTCTTGCTTCTCTTAGTGTTTACTATACACTCTGTTTCTCCCCGCAAACCCTACCATATAATCTTTAGAGCTTTGGCTGTGCTATATCAGCTTGATTCACTTAGCATGAGTTAGTGATTCATCATTCATCATCTTCTTCTTTTGTGTTTTCTCTGAGTTCTTGCTTCTCTTAGTGTTTACTATACACTCTGTTTCTTCCCGCAAACCCTACCATATCCCTAATATGGTATGAGTGCATACCATCCCATCACTCTATTTTGACACCTATGGCATATGACAAAGTTGTTAAGTTGGTGGAAACGACCTCTCTAAACGATCTGGGAAGCTAGGAAGATCGTGGATGAGGAACATGTGTGCAATGGAGGATTGGGGCAATGGCATGATGTTCTTTGGTAATCACATGGAGGTAGTTAGAATTGAGATGGACACATGGAAGTCCTCACCAATTGACCTAAATGCTATATTGGCTATGCTGAAAGGAGAATCTAAATATGGGCTGGAAGATGGTGGCAGCAGTAGATAATGGAGCTGGCAGCCACATGTTGGAGTAGACTGGACAGGGCAAGCTGAACTGAATGACAAGGGATTGCCAAGTGACTATACACACCATTTGTTTATAGATGAGGAACCAACCACAGTTTGGGGGTTCGCTTATGATGCAGAAACTCTTTTGGCTTTAATTCTCCAGGATGCTGTCAGTTGCGTATTGCGCTGCTTGTTCATCTGCAGCCTGTCACCCACGGTTTCCAGCAGTTGACCGTCCCTTTGGAGGTACTTTTCATCAGCTTGACCTGCACTTTTGTTGCTGCTCTTTTACTGGCTGTTATGCTTGAGCTGAGGTTCCTGCCTGGCATATCAGGAGGTGCTGCACATTTATGTTTTGGATCTACTGCCCTGGAGTTATCTTCTTGGTCCCCAGACAGCTATTGAGGACTCCTATTTGACTCCCTTCAGTACTGTCCACATTTATCTGGTGTCTTCTTTGACAATCACCTATGTAGAGGAGTGTGTCTCACTCCCTCCTCAGCCCACCACGTGTGCCACCACCTTGATTAGCAGGGACAGTGTAGTCCTCTTGAGCCACCTTGATTAGCAGGGACTGTGCAGTTATCTTGCGCCACTCCATCAACTCCACGTTCCTTGGCTCACCCCTCAACCCTGTCCTACAGACGTGGAGGCCTGAGGCCCATTGTACATCATTTGTTTCATTCATCATTCTTCCATTTTCTGTGTTGCCAAATCCATTCATTTCTAGTGTTTGTCAGACACTCTGGCTTCTCTATTACAGACCCTACTGTCTCTGTAGACGTCTCTTTATACAAGGTCTTTAAAGAACTTATTGATACCCAAAGATTTAGTTGTGAAGATAAAGTCGAGGAGCTAGGCTGAGTGATTCTCCTTCGGAACGTAACAGCACAGCTGGTGCTATGAGAACTTCAGAGGTTCGCATGACATAATGGGTTGCTATAGGTGAAGCTGAAATGAGGGTAGGTGGCTATCCAAAAAGAAAGAAGCTATTTAAAAAGTAACCACATATGAAAATGATCAAGTATAAAAAGGTCCAATATGTCAACAGAGTCATACGCAAGGTTGAGATACCGAGTGACCATCAAGTACAGTTGGGTATATGGAAGGCTAATGGATGGGTACTTTGAAGGCTAATGAATCAGTAAGTTGGGCAAGTGATGTCGCCAGTTGTTGGCTCAGCCCTGGTTGGTATTTTTGATATAGCAGGTTTTGCATGTATTCCAGCTACAACAGGAGCCTCAGAATAGCAATACATGGATATCAGCAGCTTCAGAGTGAGAGATATCAGTCTACCTTATCTTGTTATGAACATGGACATGGAAATGTTGTAATTTTCATTCGACAGTTTGAGTTTGTGTTGTGGAAGCGAAATTGTACTTAAGATCCTCAAGCTGCAGTTTGCCACCAACTGCATGCAAGGAATATCTGGGAGTTGGTTTGTCATCTAGTCATACACAAGCTGAAGTTGCCAAGGAGTGGCATTGAGAGAATGTGAAATCTCATGTTAAGAGCCTTTTTGGATGTAGCTCTGAGGATGCACCTAGCATGCTACAGGTGACAAAGGGAGAAAAGCCAGTTCACGTATGACTTCTCACCCTGCACGATGCTGAAAATTGTCATCTGACACCTAGATGGTATATTTTGTGCATGGAATTAATAATATAGCAGTACTTTGCATACTAGCTGGCATAGTGGTTTGCTTTTGTGTCATATTATAAATAGACATTTAACCTTGTGCAAGGGGTAGCATATAGGGGTCCATGATTCTAGCATACCCTTGTGAAGTGGTAAATGTCCAGTTGTCCAGGCACCAAGTCAGCCTCTGAAGGATTATCCAGAATTTGTAGTCATGACTTGTGTGTTTTCATCCCATTTTTAATCAATCCTGTGGAATCAAAAAATTGTTTTGATCATGGCACTCGTTGCAAATTTCATACTACTCATCACTTAAGTGCAAAGTTGCTCCCTTGCTTTGTTCATTTCAGCTGGATATGTCTCACAGTTTGATCTGACAAGTGACATCAGTGTCTACCCTCTGTATTAGTATCTCTCTCTCTCTCTCTCTCTCTCTCTCTCTCTCTCTCTGTGTGTGTGTGTGTGCTGCTGCTGACATTACATAATTACCGGTCAAATAGTGTCTTTCCTGCAAGCATCAGTCTTCCTTTGAAAGTGGATTTTCATGCATGCAAGACATATTCCTCCTCTCCTTAGACCTCATAATGGGCTGTCCTTTCAGGTATATTTCTGGAGTTTGCCAAGCTCTGCTGGTAATCAGGTAGCTTGCAAGATCCTTCTTGTACTTGATGACAAATACTGGAGCTGTATGCATAAAGTTACTGTAAACTGGTTTGCTAATTGTTGACTTTTGGGGGCTTAGCTGAGACGAGTTCGAGCAAAGCTCGAAGCTGATATAGGAAACCTAAAGCAACAGCAAGCACAGCTTAGTAGAGAGATAGAGTGCTCCAAGAAAGGCAGAGAGGATACAGTAAGTTAAAGCTCATTTGAACAAGTGAACTTTTTGGTTTGCACTCTTATGCATGGGTTTTATAATCCAGGTTGAACGTGAGGCAGCCTTATTAGAACTAAAAGGTACAGAGGAGAGGCATAAGTCTTTGAAGGTTAGCTTTTGGACTAACAAGTTGTGACAATTTCACCTTTTACTTTACATGCTACTTTCTGTTGGTGCTATGTTCTTCTTGTGCAAATTTATGTGGCTACCTGCAGACGGATTTGGAAGTCTATGCGGACAATGATCCTGTTGCTTTTGAAGCTATGAGTTAGTTTCCCCCCTCCTCTCTCTCTCTCATCATATAAGTGTGCAAGTTGAAACTTTCACGTTTGTTGAACTGGCTAGCTGATTTTTTTTTTTTTTTGGGGGGGGGGGGGGGGGGCACACACATACACCCTTTTCTGTGGTGAAACAATGTGAATACTTTATATCAATGTGCAATAGGTGTTATGTCTAGTGCAAACATAAACATATCAAAAACATACATTGGGATGAATAGATATTGTTGCTGATCCATCTCATGAAGAGAAAGATAGTCAAACAAAGGCTGCTCTAGTGATCCCCAAAACAAGATATTGATGTCAATGGATTTCCATTTAGCCATAATGCCCAGTATTGTACCAATTGAAAAAATACAAGAAAGATCTTGGGGGAAATCTAATTTCAGATATCCAAAAGTTTGTGCAAAAGTGCAAGAGGGAAATCAAGTTCATAAATAAGCTGAAAGGCAATCTAGCAAGCTCTAAGCAATAGGGAAACCCCAAAGAACATGGAATTGTCTTTATAGAGGCTTGACGATATACACAAGTCAAACTTCCCATGTCTCGTTTGGTCAAACAATTGTCTATAGGCAATGCATCAATTGGAACTCCATATAAGAACATTCTAATTTGTGTCCAGGCTTTTTCCATTGCTTTAGTGACTTGAGGGTTTGTCATCAAATATTGGCATGCTTTGAGAGGGCAATTCTAGAGAACATGGAATTGTCTTTAGAGGGGCTTGACAATATACACAAGTCAAACTTACCTTGCCTTGCTTGGTCAAACAATTGTCTATAGGCAATGCACCAATTGGAACTCCATAAGAACATTGCTAATTTGAGTCGAGGCTATATCTGTTAAGATTCTTTTCCCATTGCTTTGATAACTTGAGAGTTTGTCATCAAATATCCATGAAGGAGAAATTGCATGGTTGATAAACTTACCTTGCCTTGTATGGTCAAACAACTCTCTATAGGCAATGCACCAATTGGAACTCCATAAGAACATTGCTAATTTGAGTTGAGGCTATATTTGTTAAAGATTCTTTTCCCATTGCTTCAATACATGGTTGATAGACTGCTTTAGTGGTTTGTGTTGATAAAGGCAAGGAGAAATTACATGGATTGTACACTACTCCAATCTAGTAACTTGTATATACGATCCAAAAGAGAAATTGGTTGAAACAACATTAGAAGATCTTTGATTTTATCCATGTCGGTTAATAATGCTTGCCCAAACCATACCTAGCAAAAATAGCCACAAAAGAAAGCACATAATTTTGGTGATTGACCACATCTTGTATGGTAGTAATACCTTGTTTTGCAATGAAACACACACTCTTGGGGTCTAGTATGACCAACGGTTCAACAAAGACTTTGCTCCAATGAATAATTTTGATGCACAAGGAATTTGCTTGCTGCGTTTGTCAAAGAATTTGTTTGAGATGTACATGAGTCCTTCTCCAACTAGCAATGAACTTTATCGAAAACCAATAGCTGGATATTTTACTCTCAAAGTGGTTGAAGATGGCTTTGTCAATGAAAATGGTTGTCCAATGGCTGAGAATAGTCAAGGAAAATTATACGCACATTGCAAAAAGTGTGATAGACCAAGGTTGTTTTCGATGCACACTTCTTGCCAACACATGGTGATGAATGCTCAAGATATTCAATCTGCCATGCATTTAAGGAACACACTTTAGCTAGAGCCATCAACTTGGGTCCCTCCTTGTGAGTTTACCTCACAAGAAAATCTTCATGGCCATATATATATTAAATTTATTGATATCAATTGTATTCCAAATGAGTGGAAGAAAGAATTAAACACAGGCCATTATGGTGGATAATTCAAAGATGTGCATGAAGATGCCATGTAGACAAGTTCCAATAATCCATTTTTTGGTGTAATCTTTGCACTACCCATTGAGACATTTGCCTATATGTGACATTCTAGCCTAGTGGATAGCCCAACTTTTGAACAACACAACCTTGAGGATGAATTTCACTAGGTCAAAACATCCAATGCCATTCCTTCATGGCCATAGGCATATTAATTTTATTGATATACACTATATTTCAAATGATGAGTGGAAGAATTGAAGTTAGGTGCAATTTTTGCGTCATCCATTGAGACATTTTCCGTTTTACAAGATTCTAGTCTCTTGCCCAATGGATAGCCAAAATGTTGAACTATATGAGCTTGAGGATGAATTTTACTAGGTCAAAACATGCGATGCCATTCCTTCCAAACCTACTATTGACCAAAAATCCCCCATGCTTGCATTAGAATGGTAAACCCTAATGATTATATTGGTTGACAAATTGCTCAGTGTTACTAGAGGTAGTGGGTTGGCAATAGGTGGTGTTTTGCAAGCTGCAATTTGTAACTCGTATTTATGATCGAGAGGTGGAATGCATGCCCAAATCATTTCCAAGAGAAGTAGCCACAAAGGAAAGTGCATGACCTTTGTGATCAACACATCTTTAATGGTAGTAATGCATTATTTTGCAATGAAAACATGCTTTCTTGGGATCTTCTACAACCATTGGTTGAATAGAGACTTTGCTCGAATAAATGACTTCAAGGGGAAGGAATTTGCTTGTGTTTGTAGAAGAGTCCATTTGAGATATATAAGAATCTTTGTCCAATTGTCAATGAACTGTATGGAAAATTGATGGCTAGGTCTTTACCCTTGACAACAACTTCCCAATGAAAATGATTATCTAATGGTCAAAGACAATCGATGACATTTGTGCCCACATTGCAACAAGCATGATAGACCTAGGATGTTTTATTTGCACAAACACCAAGAGAACTGTACCTTTTCTTATGAATACATGGTCACATAAGTTATCTTGCTAATTAAGTAATGTGATATTTATGAGGAAACATTTCAAGTAGTTGTGGTCATGCATCTTTCATATGCAATATAGGGTCAGCTTGGTCCTCAATAGTCCTAGCTGAGAGAGGGCACCTCTAGAGGAGCCTTTTGTCAATGGGAAAATTCAAAACCATGCCCCATTCCTCTTGGATAGTTTGGTATGTCTATGAACCTAATTTAGTAGCAAATATAAGCAATACATTCATACAAATTGAATTTGACACTATTGATTAATGGCACATTTGACACTCGATTGGTTCGAAAATTGTGCCCAATGTTATATATTCCACAAATCTTATAGTATACAAGAGATTAGTCTCCACTCCTTGAGAAGAGTTAGGCCTTGCTTGGATTCAAGATATACACTCTCAAAAATCCCCTCTTCTTCCATTGATTGGTCAATCTCTCCATAAACTTTTGGAATAGAGGGTTATCATAAGTGACTAGTAGCACAAACTCCTGAATCGCCCCTTGATTCTATGCACATTTGGGCACAAATTAGGTCTTGAACACTCATAGGCAGGTCTCTTCAACAATGGATGGACAAGATATGAACAAAGAAAACATGATGTTTTCCCACCCATAGTTTTTTCCATGTACGTATGGTAAAAATACCAAACATTTGCAAGTGTTTGATATTGTTTAGAAAAATTAAAAAAATACATATTTGGTCTTGGGAAAAAGAAAAAAAGTGGAGATTATTTTTTTAATGCCACAAATGCAAATTTCAATCCTTTATCATTGATGTATTTACTTTTTGGCTACAAATGCAAATTTAATCCTTGTAGGTTTTTACATTTCAAACCTTTAGCATTCATGTGTGTGGCCATAAATGTTCGATGAATAATTGAGTGAAAGTCTACATGATTCTAAGTTCTAACTTTTGTACAATGTAATGGCCCATCCTTTCAATGTTTATGGTGTAAGCTTAAAGTTTTAATTTACATTCTAATGTGTATTTTAAATGGTGTATTTTTGGAAGTAAGGAAAACTTAAGGGTCACACAAGATTCACCCAAGGTGAAGCGTTCCCCTAGGATCCAACCCGCACACGAGACATGACACAAGCCATATCCACAAATAAAAGGGACTGGATATTAGACTCACCTCCCAGCCAAAGAGCTAAATGGGCTCACCCTTGAGCTTGGGAGTCAACATTACTCTGGCTCATGAACACGTCTCAAGGGTTGGCGTCCCATACCACCAATCCACACCATCTCGGTGTACAGATGTGTTGGCCAAGGGGTCAAGAGTCCAAGAGTGGTTATCGCACAATGGATGTGCAAAAGAGGGCCGCGAGTCCTATAAATAGGACTCGACTACCCTATCCCATAAGTGTCCTTAGTGCGCTTCCACTAAGTCACTTCATGACCAATGTGATCGATGCTACTAGCACCCATCTGGATGTCTAAGGACAAATCACAACAGTAGTGAACCTTAGTTATTTTATACTTTCATACTTGTATGTGTTTGCCAAACTTAGTTATTACATATTTCCATACTCGTATGTGTTTGCCATGTGGTAACGTATGTGACGTATGGTACTGATCGTATTGTACAATCCGTACCGTATGGTATCATATGTATCTGTGCGAAAAAACAGACTGTTTTTGGCCATTGTGTTTGCAGGTCCTCTTGTGTTTTGCTCACATGGTGCTTTTGGGGGGGTGGGAAGCCTTGGATACCTCATCTCACCCTCCTTTCCAGCTATGCACTCTCCCCCCTACCCTCCTTGGATTCCATCTAGCTGGTAGTCCTCTTTGACTATTGACCCCTCTTTGATTGTTTGGCCATTCTCTCATCTACAAAAGGTGTTCCTCTCCTCCATGCTTCCACACCAATTCAGCAAGCATTTGCCATTCGCATCTTCCTCTCTTGGATCTTGAATTGACTTGTGATTTGTCATTCTCATCTCCCATCCCCTCTTTCCTACACCCTATCAAAGCATTTGCCATTCTCATCTCCCACTCCCTCTCTCTCACTCTTGCTCTTTCAACTTTATCCCAACTGTCAGACGGCTTTGAAGAAGACGATGAAAGCTCGAGGAAAGCAGTCGGATACCAAAAAAATGAGCACGAGTCTTCGTTTCACCTCCCAGCCTTGCCTAGTTCCTTGCTGGCCAAACTCCTCGTGATCCGATTGCCAGCCGTCAAACCTTGGTGAGTTCTACTATTCTTGGACTCTCTTTGGTTCTAGGCTCCCCTAAACCCCGTTCGGGCGCCCAAGACCCTGAACGGTCATCCTTGTGCATGTTTCCCTTAATTTACCTTATAATGTAACATTTTCTTCCCCTTAAGAATCGGTTTCGTCCTCGAAAACGATACTTGGAAGGTCTAACTGTAAATTGGGAAACCTTTTCTTTAAAGTACTTACTCGCTCCCATGTTGAGTTTTCTTCTGAACAATCTTTTCACTTAACCAAACATTCTTGATAAATAGTATTCCTTGTTCGTCTATTACGAACATTTAATATTCTTTCTGGTTCATGTGGATTAGATTGGTCATTTAATAGCTCCTCAATGTTATCATTTAAGATTAGATTATCCAAATCACCTAGCTTCTTCCTTAACTTACTTACATGAAAAACTAGATGTATTTTACTACCAACAGGTAGTTGGAGCTTGTAAGCCAGTTCTCCCACCTTTTTAAGTATTATGAAAGGACCACAATACCTCGGTGAAAGCTTTGGATATTGTCTCTTTTTCATAGTTTTAGTTTGTTCAGGCACCTTAAGATAGACCAATTCTCCTTCTTCAAAGGAGATGTCTCTTCGGTGAGGATCTGCGTATGCTCTAGCTCGATTTTGAGCTTTTTAAATATTTTCTTGAGCAAATTTTAACATACTATTCATATCCTCCAAGAAATCCTTAGCTACCTGAACCTTTTCCTTATGGAGTAGGACTGCATAAGGAGCTCTGGGCTGAAATCCATATATTAACATAAATGGACTATATCCAGTGGAAGAGTGCTTGGCACTATTATATGCAAACTCTGCTATCGGTAGATACTCTTCCCAATTAGTTTGCCTTTTACTTACATATGCCTGATCTCCATGGTGATAGCCTGATCTTACTTGGTGATAGCTTGATCTTAAATCTATCTTTGTGAAGAATTTTGCCCCTTGTAATTGATCAAAAAGATCTTTCATTCTGGGCATAGGAAATTTATTCTTCACCGTTATTTTATTAAGTGCTCTATAGTCAACACAAAGTCGCATAGAACCATATTTTTTCTTTACTAATAAAATTGGTGAAGCCCAAGGTGAATTACTGGGTTGTATAAACCCTTTATCAAGGTAATCCTTAATTTGTCTTTCAACTTCTTGGTGCTGTGTTTCACTTAACTTATATGGTGGTTTAGAAATAGGGCGTGTATCCTTATTTGTGTCAATTGGGTGATTTATATCACCCCTATTTGGTGGAAGGCCACTAGGTAAATCAGAAGGAAACACATCTTTAAATTCATCTAACAAAATGCTTAATTCATTATTTACATTCAACTCACAATCATAAGAAAATTGTTGCTTTATATTACAGAAAGTAAAAGTGTTTTGTACAGGAAGAGACCATAACATATATACCTCACAAACTTCCTTCTTTATCAGCTTCTGAACTTTAGTAGAACATAGCAAAGGATTATCAGATACTTCATGTTCACCTTGAATGACAAAAGTCTTACCATCCCTTTCAAATTCCAGTGTATTATGATGGTAACTACGTTTTAAGGATGGTTCCAATCCCCATAGCCACTCCCTTCCTAGAGCAATATCAGCTCTTTCCATGTTCATAATTTGGAAATCAAGTTTATCTTTATATCCTTGAATCTCAATTTCCAAATTGGATACCATTGTATCCCATATTTTATTGTCTTGGCCTTGCATCATATGAACAACATATTGATGTTCACTCTTTTGTTGGGGAAGTTTTAATTTTTTGACAAGTGCATAATTTATAAAATTATGTGTAGCAGAGTCATCAATCATGACTCTAACTCTCTTTCCAGCTATTAATCCATGCACTCTAACTAAATCATGTGGCCTAAAGGTAGGGTGCCACATAGAAGTTGACATACAACACTTGTGTTGTACATCCATGTGCAAGACCTCCAAAGATTTATACCTTTCATGCCCCTTTAATTCTAAGGTCTGCACTACATGGATTTGTTTTTCTTTTCCCTTGTCCTTGTCCTTATCCTTTCCTTTGTCTTCCCCCTTTTTCTTTTGAGGGCAATTCCAAGCAGCATGGTTAGGGGATAGGCAATTGAAACACAACTTTTCTTTTTTGGCCTTATCAAAGTCATCAGGACTTAACTTTGGCCTCACATATTGTTTCTTTTCAAAAGGTTGTTTTTTACCCTTAAGAAATGGCATTTTCCTTTTAAATTTGCCCACAAATTTTGAGGTTTCCAATTCCTTAGACTTGGGCTCCGTATCAGTGAGACTAGTGAGTGTATCTGGACACATACTATCTTCATTAATTAATGCAAATTTAATTGCCTCTTCCAGCGTCTTAGGTGAACTCCTTTTTACTTCCTTTTTACAGGCTTTATCTAGTCCCCTAATGAATCCTCTTGTCTTTTGAAATTCATCTATTCCTTCCAATTTGAGGATTATCTCACGATATTCCTCCAGATATGTCAGCAGGGGTCTTCCCTTTTGTCTGACGTAATCCCAATCTTCCCAATTTCTTTCCATTTCATTTTCAGGAAGGAATTTTTTTAAAAAGACGGATTCAAATTGAGCCAAAGTTTCAGGTATTTTATTTGCCTCCTTTAAAGTTCGCCACCATTTATATGCTTTGGGCCCCAAAGTTAAACTAGCCTCCAGTGCTTGGAGATGTGGTGGAGTATTTTTAAGTTTATGTAAATCTTTCCATTTTTGGAGGAAATTAAAGATTGTATCTTTATTTCTATCTTTTTCTCCCTGTGAAACTGAGGGGGTTTCATATATTTTAGAACTGGATTATCCCTCAACTTGTGGTGGGGTTCCTTAGGATCTCGCATAGTCACATCTAAATCTTTTGATAAAGATGGGACATCCGAGGTTTCTATCTTATTTTTATCTCTTTCTAACAATAAAGTTAATTGAGATTTTATTTCAGTGAGTGTTTGAGTTAAAAATTCCATTTGAACCCCCTGAGCCTGTACACGAGCAGTAAGATCATCAAATTGTTCTCGTGTAGCAAAAAATTCTTCCCACTGTTCTTCTTGCATCTCTGGTTCATGGGGATCTACCATAGGGTGGTCCCCAGAACTAGAACCTTCCATTACTCCCTCTTTCTCTTTTTCTGCCATTAATACACTGGAATTGGAAAGCAAAGATAAGAAATTTGCATACAAAGTAAAGTACTTCCTTGGTTTTGATGACAGGGCAGCTGCTGCTGGATTTATTAGTAAGCCCGAAGAGAGAGAAACAATCCTTATCTTCCGAACTAAGCCGGTTACGCAAGAAATGGAGCTTCTTTGTAGAGACGACTAGTATTTAGTCCCCTTCTTAATGATCACGTAGGCCATCAATGCACCTTTCCTTAACTTGTTCTCTGCTCAGCCTGTACTTGTTATGCAAGTGCAGTCGGGGCTGGCGAGAGAAATACTAGACAAATAAAGATAGCATGCAGTCGGCTGACCACAGAGGAACCAGAGAATAGCGTCAGTCTCACGGAATTCACGATTCAGGATACGACGCACGATCCAGGATTCGGCGCACGATTCAGGATACGGCATTACACATAAAAGATAGCTTTTTTTTTCCCCCCCAGATGATAAGTGACGTGAGTGGCGTGGCGAAAATAAACGTCACGTCACTTGTATGACGTGTCACCAGGGCGCCGGAGATGAACGGCTTCATGGAACGTCACGTTACTTGTATGGCGACACACCAGGGTGCCGGAGACAAACGACTTCACGGGTCAACGAAACGAGGCCCGTCGGCTTTGTCTTCTCGACGGACAGCTTCACAAGTCAACGAAATGAGACCCGTCGGCTCTGATACCAATGTCAGACGGCTCTGAAGAAGACGATGAAAGCTTGAGGAAAGCAGTCGGACACCAAAAAAATGAGCACGAGTCTTCGTTTCACCTCCCAACCTTGCCTAGTTCCTTGCTGGCCAGACTCCTCGTGATCCGATTGCCAGCCATCAAACCTTGGTGAGTCCTACTATTCTTGGACTCTCTTTGGTTCTAGGCTCCCCTAAACCCTGTTCGGGCGCCCAAGACCCCGGACGGTCATCCTCGTGCATGTTTCCCTTAATTTACCTTATAATGTAACACCAACCCTGTGGCCTCTCCCTCTCTTTCAACTTTCAAGTTTCAAGAGTCAAGACTCAAGTATCTCACTCGACTCTCCTTGGAGGCTTTTCATTTGTCATCGGCACCATGACTCGTGAGAAGCACGAGGCCATCAATTTACACGCGATCCATGTGGAGAGGGACACAAAGAAGTCCAACTCCCACCATTGGACATGCAAGTATTGTAGGAAGCGCTATACAAGTGGTGCAACACGGCTTCTCCAACATCTTTTCAAGACGGGGGGGCAAGTCGCTCCATGCAAGGAGATCCCTCAAAATATGGCGGAGAAGATTCTCGCCAGGATGAGAGGGGGATCCAGAAGAGGAGAAGGAAGTGGCTTAGGAAGTGGCTTATCGGCACCAACTCCTATGCCTACTAACGAGGAAGCATTGAATGTGGATGTATTTTCAAGCGACGCGAGAGAGGCCTCTACCATTGGTGGCGGGGGCTTCACATCCGCATTCGGCTTCGGTAAAAGACAAAGAGTGGAGGCTCATGCGGCGCCGGAGAGACAATTCTCACTCTTAAGTTCTCAGTCATGTGCGTGGATTGATTATCTTTCTTAGAGAAAGGCAACGACTTGGGGACATTGAAATTGCACACATGGTGATTGAGTGCAATCTTACATTCAATGCCCTAAAGCAAGAGCAATGGAAGAAGATGGTAAAAGCCATTGCCAATGTGGGTCCATGTGAAGGATGGACGGGTGTCATATACAACGACATCAGGATGAAAAAGATTGATGAGGAGGAGAGGATCAATATAGCCCTTGATTCTATTTGGGCCACATGGATAAAATATGGTTGCACCATTCTCACCGATGAATGGAGTGATTGTAAGAAACAAGGCATTAGCAACATGCTGGTCTCATGTCGACTTGACACTTACTTTTTGTGGGCCGTAGATACTGACAAGAGGGGGAGGAAAACGACTGCTCATTTATCTTCTGCCACATTCGGCAAGCTATCATTGAGGTATTCATCGCCTTTTAAATTTGTTTCACTTTCTTTCATTGAGGTATTCATTGCCTTTTAAATTTGTTTCACTTTCTTTCATTATGATAATTGATTTATGCATAACTATCTATCTCCCTATTTTAATCTCTCTCTAATATCTATCTCGATTCTCTCTTTTCCCCCGGGCTGCAAGGGTCTGCAAGTTGTTACTGACAATGCATCGAATTGTTAGCGCATGGGCCGTTTGCTTGAGGTCGAGTTTTCCACGATTGTGTAGACTCCATGTGCAAGTCATTCTTTGGACTTGCTCATGGAGGACATTGGAAAGCTCAAGTGGGTGAAGAGGATAGTCCGCAAAGCTACATCAATTATTACCTTCTTCACGGTAAAGGTAAAGGTGCTTGTGATGTATTGTGAGTATAGCACATTGGATTTGAAGAAGCCTTCTTAAACTGGCTTTGCTTACATGTGGTTATTGTTGGAGGGCCTTTATGAGGTGTGGTCCGCTAGACTAGTGGTGTCTACTCTATGGAATGAGTGGAATGAGCATGAGATAGAGGATGCCAAAGCCATGCAGCGCTTGTGCCTTAATGAGCAGTTTTGGCAAAAGGTCTGTGCTGTTGTCATTGTCGTGACTTCCTTTTATAGGATGTTACGTATGAGTGATTGCGAGGGGTCCCACCATGGGCCTTCTCATTCACTTCTTTAGAGCGGCATTGGTTGAGGCACATGCTTGTACAGTGATCACAGAGACAGTGTGCACATGTTTTAAGAGATAGCATAGAGGAGATGGGGATGGATGCATAAGCGTATCCATGGTTTTGTCGCATTGGTACATCCGGCCTACAAGTCACCAGCAGTCATGGATGATAGAGAGTTCCGTTTGGACCAGCTTGCTTATTTGACTCGTGTGGTCCTTGTGGAAGACCACAATGCTTTGCTGGAGGAGATAGGATACTACGTAGACCAGAGAGGGCATGTGGCTTTTACTTCTCCCATTTGTTGGAGGAGATAGTCACTTGTGAAGCATTTATTTTGGTGGTAAAATTTTGGATACGCATTGGAGACCCTTTAGCCCTTAGCCATGAGGGTCCTTGCCTAAAATTGCTCTTTGGGTGCATGTGAGAGAAACTAGAGTATCTATTCTCTCATTCACATAAAAATTTGCAATCAGCTTAGCACACGACAGTTAGAGCGGTTAGTCTATTGCCGCACTAACTTACGTATGATGAGGGCTATGATGAGCATGGGTAGTCTGAAGCAGGTAAAGATTAAAAAATTAACCATAAAATTTAAAATTTGTTGTTTTAAATTGAACTTTAAAGTTTATACTTCACAATTTAGACTTTAGCATTTACAATCTTACGTGCATTGTGTAGGTGAATGTTGATACATTCAAGTTGACAAGTGACACTCTTTCGAGTGTATATCAGGAGGTGGACGAGGAGGGGGAGATGATTTTTGCAAAGCTCTGTAGAGAGCTTATAGCAGTAGATACTTGTGACACTCACAATTGGCGTGCTTGTGGGCAAGGAGTTTGAGTAGGTGGTAGCAAGGGCATGGTCATTCGATGCCTTGCAACATCGAGGAGGGGTGGTTCGAGTGGCTTACAGACATATATAAGGCGAGGATCTAGCAGCTCACATCCTGTGCCTCATGATGACTTCCCCCCCTTGCCTACACAGCCGCCACCTAGGGAGCCATCATTTGATGATGATGGTAACCTCGTCAGTGAGGATGAGTATGAGGGTGTCTCATCATCCGATGTCGAGGAGTCATCTTCAGACTCTCTTGATGAGCACTTAGATGGTTCTGATGATGATGATGATGATAGTGATGCCTCATCATAGATTCATAGGTCTCTCTCTTTTTTGTATCTACTATCATTGTATCCATATGCATGATGCTACTATGATACACTAGACTGTAGTTGTATCGCATGTTTTGCACAGCCCATGCGATTGCGACGATCACCCTCATGTATTCATCTTATTTTGTAATGAAATGGCTATTTCCACTTTAAATATGTATTCTATCATTTAATGATTTATTTCAAATGTATTGCTTCCAACACATCCCATGTTTGGCGCTTTGAGACATGCGTCACAGAATGAGGTGATATAGCATGAGGTGAATGTGCACACATTAAAATCTCCTAACATGAACACAATACCAGCCAAAGAAAGACATTTGATATTAGCATGTAATTGGAAACGTTTCCTTGTGGAATTTGGAGCATAAGACCTGCCAACCATAGCAACTCTTTCTCCAACATGATTTCCACAATGAAAAATCTACCATGGACATCGTGTCTAATCAAAGAAGATTGCAATGATGATCAGATGGCACACATAACTCTTGTTTGATAGGATAGGTTGCCACTATAAAAAATGGTAAAATTCCTATGAACACGAGTGTCGCTTGCAAAATGATGTTTATACTCAAAAGCACAACAAACATCCAGTTCCCTTGAAGTACTCTTTGCCACATCTTGTGCTACTTAATTTGCAAAAAAACTCCCTTCACATTCCATGTGCAATCTTAATAATCTTAAATCTACTTGCATTGGGAACCCTTCTCTTCACATCGACATCGTTTCCTTGGTTCCAATCTTCTATTTCCATCATTACAGCTTGGATCAAATCTGCCTTGCCAGGCCCCCTAGAGCCATTCCAATAAGGACACATATTAGGCCTAGAATGGAAAGTTTGCCTAGAGATACAAATTTGCTTGACCTTTCATGCGCTTAGCATTGTCACATAGAATAATGGGGTTAAGGTGGGTGCTTGGCCAAAGAACCTTATGCATTAGTATTGGCTTGATTGAAACTCCCTTGGCGCTATCTTGAATAAGAACGGTAAACCCTTCTCTTTCCAATGAAGTTTGTGTCACATTTGGAGCTAACTGTTGTGGAAGTGGTCCTTAAGAATTTTTGATCTTACTACTCTCCTAAGGTGCTTCCCCCAACTCATCACTCAGCTTGTTTCATCCTTTACATGGAAGTGCATGCTGATCTACCTCCTTTGAAACCTGAATACTATCCAAATGAACACGTTGTATGCTCTTTATTGACTCAACGCCTTCCATAGGCACATCCGGCTAGTGCTGCTGAACTGCTCCTCTCAACTTCAAGGCGCAATGTATTGGGCCTATGCTTTACTATCACATAACATTCAAGCTCTATTTCTATTGCGAGAAGCCAACCGAGGCTCAACTGACATGTGCCCAAGAGATCTCAAAAACTAGTGAAAGCAAACAGCATAGATCGAATGAGAATTTCACCACCGCCATGCAAATGGGACTGGCTTGTCGAAGTGCATTTTGAAATTCTTCCAAAGGCCTGCATGGCACCATATGCACCAATTGACAATCCAAGAATAAATGGGTCCACTGTAGAATCCTAGCTGTTGTTTGCAACATGGAACAAAACCTCAAAGAAACCCTTACGGCCATCAAAGATATCTTCCACTAAATTTCGTTCCTTGCCACCACCACTTGGTTGCCTCAAGCCATATGCCTGTATACAGCCATTCACAGGAACTTGACCTGTGAAATAGAAGATAGCAGCCCTCATGAAAAGCAGCTATCTGCTGTACTCCAAACTCACACCTTAAACTGCTTCCGCATCATCTCCTTCAGCTAAAGAAGCTGCCTTAGCCAAATTGCTTTCAACATAGTCTTCAATAATAACATTTGCCTGTGAGAACATGTGGTAAAAGCCACATGTCCATTGTGACAGGGAATTGAGAGCCACTAATGTATCTGAATCCTCCATTTGTAGCCCCTCGTTCATCAAATTTTAATGCTTATCAACATCTTGTGCTTCATTATCAGAATCCCCTCCGTAAGGCCTATCCATATATCTGAATCAAGTATTGTTCAACAAAGCCAATCAATTCCATTCTCCGCATCCATGTTCCACAGTCTCAACCTTGCTCGTATGATGTCTAGTTACTGTGCATAGCTTGCTAGCCCTCTCGTGTTTTTAGTTTGTTCTCTCTAGTTGTTTGGTAGAAAAGTTTGTTCTGTCTACTTCTTACTTTGAACACTTTGATTTTCTAGGAAATGGTTGCAAACTTGCCCATACTGCAGTGAACCGCTGGACAGGTCTTGGCTTTTGTGTTAATCTACTTACTTGATTGCTTTCTTTTCCAACATCGTGTTCCTGTAGTAATGACCTCAGATGGTATGTGCAGATAATATATTTGCTTTACAACATTGGTGTTCTACGAACTTCCCAGATGCAAAAGACAAATTGGAACTTATGTACAAAGAGGTTAGATTAATGTTTTATTGTCTTTGGCAGTTTTTTTTGGTCCAAAGATTCTTCTTGTCAGACTTCATTCCGCTGTTCTGAAAGATCATGGTGAACTCTCTAATCCAAGGAGTGTTTACTTGTATTATAGTCCCTATTTATGTCTGACATCTTAGTTCTACTTTTGAAATGTCAGGTGGGTGTAACAGAGGATTTTGATTATATGGAGGAAATTCCATATGAAATACACGCTTGCAATATTTAACAGTTGCTTGCAAAAATTCATCCGTGGTCAATACCTATATATTAGAGCTCAGTATGCTGTAAATGGAAGGCCTCTCTCACAGTCAATGCAGAAGCGTCTTTACTTTGCTCTATGAATCGATATACACTCGTGTGCCTCGCACGCACGCGCACACACACACACACACACACACACACACTCTCTCTCTCTCTCTCTCTCTCTCTCTCTCTCTCTCTCTCTCTCTCTCTGTGGGTGCGTGCGGGGGCGCACCACGACACATGCATGTTTGGTGCAGTTTCCTTTCCAAAGAATAGCTGTGATAGGATAAAGGTTTCAAATTCAAAGGTACATGCTTTGTACGCATAATGATGTAGAGGGTTGAACTGTGGAAAGCGTTGACAAACCTTTATCTGTTGCATGATAAGGAGACTGTTCATTCTTGACCTTTTGAGTGCAATTGTCTTTAAGAATAATTCGGCACCCATACTTGATTACCACATATTTGCAGCTGTTTTTGTGTGGCTCTTAGCTTTTATATTAAGAAGCAGTGAATGCCTGAAGTGGTGATGTTAGCAAGTGTTTTTACATAGGTGAAAATAAGGAATTTCATCACTAATGGGGTCTTACTTAAATTCTTTTTTTCAATTCTATTACTGAACTTTAAATAAGACATTCCGAAGTTTAAGAGAACGAAGAGCCTAAGTTATGGTACAAAACAACAAATTTGCTCGGTGATAACATTAATTGATCATCAAAAGCATCCTTTGATCCCTCCTCTTTATTGTAAGGAGAGATTTGATGTGGTTATTTGCTTAAGGTGGGCGTTTTGATGAGATAGATGGACAATACTTGAAGTCAATTGACCTAACTTGGAAAGAATGAGCGTGCCTTTGAAACATATTTGTACAAGAGATCCTAAGTATCATTCCAATAGTTGAGACTTCATGCCTAGTTTCTCATTAAAATTGTTCTTCTTAGAGAGAACGAACTTTTATTACAATGTGGACCCTCTTAGGAAAATTGACATGCTCCTATTTAGTCTCGTGACTTAACATGAGATATTAGTTGAAAAGTACAAGTAGAGAGTAGAGTGAGTTGGGAAGTATACCACTTAAATGTCCATGTTTGAGGCCATATTTTCACCAAAACCATTAAGTGCTCCTAATAAAAAGCTCTCCAATGGTGTATCTAAATTCCCCTCAAGTGATTTCTCGATGGTAGATATTGTTTGTGAAATGCACCTATGATTTCCTAATGGTGCATTTGAGAATGTTGATAAGATATATAAGAGCTTTTTGGAATTTGAGCTAAAATGAGTAGTTAGATTTGTGGTGAGATTTAAGTTCATCACCACTAAATATGCGTGCATGTACATACTTTGCTTGAATTGTTGAATCCATGGTGTGCATGGATCCATATAACACATTTCCATACATAGTGCATGCATATGTATGTATGTAGACTTGTACACAATACGTATATAAAACACACATACATGGATATATAGATGTGTGCTTGCCACAACACACACACACACACACACACACACACACACACACACACACATGCACGCACGCAAAATGTATGTATGTGTTGTAACATACATAAGTATATATGTGCATGTGTGTGTAAATACAAAATGAGAGATGCATGCAAACATGTACGCATATATGTACACATGTATAACTATGTATATACAAATGCATGCCTATCATTATGTATTGTATTGTTGTATCATTTTATTTATGGTGTCATGTATAGATATATAGGTGTTTATCTCCCCCCCCCCCCCCCCCCCCCCCACGAAGGTCTCGACCACACATATGCAATACATGCAAACATACATATGTATATATGTGCATGAAGGTGTAAATTCAAATGCAAACATGTATAAACATGCATGCATATATGTACATAACTATGCATATACAAATGCATGTCTATTGTTATGTATTGTATTGTAGCATTTTATCTATGGTGTATGTATGTGAGCATACTTGCACACTAGTGTGCATTTGGTGGTTTATTTGTGTGTTTGTATGTAGTTTCAAAGGACACGTTGACATTTTTAATCCTTGGACTTGCATATTAAATTAGCAAATTCAAAACTCAACTTTGAACTTTAATGTCTTTGATTGGGCCTTCTCGCTTCTTCATGCAATTGGATGATAAAAACATACTTATTACACTCCCAATTTGCTTCATCTTGAAATTGATCCCTCAATAGTCCACCTTCCAACTAGCTTTGGATAATCAACATGGTCAAAAGTTGTCAAGAGTAAACATCTAGGATAGAAATAAATAAACTGAGGGTTTGGTGTAATTGTTAAGTGTACTATGGGTGCAATATATTTATATATCTCTACAGATCCATGCTTTCATGAATACATAATAAAGCTTCACATATAGATATGTGAACACGGACATGAAGAGAGAGACCTATCTTTTCATGCATATAATGTATATAAATGCAGTCTAATTTTTTTTTAAAAAAATACAAGGGAAATGATAAAATGGCATGTTTATAAATTTCAAACCAATGTTAAAATTGAGATAATGTGATTTTGTTTAACACGAACTCTTCTTATGGTAATTTTTGCAATGTCTACACAAAGTAAGTCAAGGTTCCTTCTTAGAATGAAGTAATTTAAAATTGTAGGCATTATCACTATCTCAATATACTACATATATTCTATGTATCTTTTGTGAATGCCAAACCTTCCCTCTCCCTCCTCTCCATTGACCTCTCCTTCCACTCCCTTTGACTCTTCTCATGATCATGCTTAATCCTCTATCTCTCCTTGATGGTTGTAGTTGTTGAAGGGAGGTGGTGGCAAAGAAGGAAGTGAAGAACATCTTATTCTTTGATCTTAGAGAAATCTAGGTGTCCTTAACTTGACAAGAGGTGAGGTACTCTTTTATTAGGTAGAATTCTCTACCCAGAAGGTATCCTCTTTGGGGGTAGTTTCTCCACTAGATTGAAAACTTGTAGAGTATATAAGACCTTCATTGGTTGATATATCCTTAGAGAGTACACAGGTTTACAAGAGAGCTTACAAATCATGATTAGTATCAAAATTAGTAGAGTATTGTGACTAGACATTATGGGCATAAGTGATGATATCCCCTTAGACATTGGCAAGTTAATATGAATTATTGTGTATGATGAATAACAAGATTATCAAGAGGATTGAATAGGTGTTACATGAATTGAATGTCATTAGTATCTTTATTGGCCTTCTACACAACTCAAGCACAATTGAAAATTATGAAGATTACTTGAAAGATGCAAACAAAATACGAGTAGTATGCAGTTGCTATAAGTACACAGTTTTTTTAAAAATAGAAGCCATTCAATTAAATTAGTGGTTTGTGTTGTGAATTGGTTAGAAATGTTCACATGTATCATAATAGAAAGTAAGAATACTGTAAAACAATGTTGGTGGAACTTTAAAAGTTGAGTTGATGATTAAGTGTTCAAGAACACACAAAGTATAATCAAGATTTATTTGAAGAGGACGATTGAAGATAAATAACTCAAGAATGAGTAGATATGGAGCGAGTGAGAGAGAACCGTAATAAATACTAGTAACAAATGTTAAATTAATAATAAAATACAAGTGTCTATATACAAAAGAAATAAAGCAATTGGGTATCCAAGGATGATTAGCCAAACAACCAACCTAAAGTGCCCAAACATGAAAGTATAACCTTAGGCAATCAAACATCTCATAGACTAGTGGGCTCACAACTAGAGATGCCAAGGAATATTTCAATGTTCCAAAAATGAGTATTTGGGATGCTACTTATCTCATTTTTTCTAATAACACAATGACATAAAGGTATTCCTCAAGCTTGTGGGACTTTTTCATCACTTCTAAAGAACCATCACCATTAATACAACTTGCAAATTTTAATCGACTTGAGTTTTTACAACTACAGATTTTGGGATCTTCATAGACTTTGGAATGAGCATATTCTTTGGTTGTAAGGTGATTCCCTTTGTGACTCTTGGTCTCCAACTCCATAATATGCTATCCACATGCTCCCATATCTTAGGATCCTTTCTATTGCATCTTCATGTTTTCTTCCAACAATCTTGATGTACTTCTATATAAGTAGCATTTTTGTTCCTTGGAATAGGAGCTCAATATTGAATCATTACCCCCATGTAGTTGTTTCTTTCTCCTTATTCACATAAGAAAATTGCAACTCCCAACCACACATGATAGACTTTACCATTGGGTCATACAAGAATAAATTTTTACTTTGTTATATTAGTGTCTCATTCACCCCACGTTTGCTCCATTTGTTTACATTTCATCAATTAACATGTTTGGCAAATATATGCTTTTAGGCCAAAAATCATGACAAAATGTTGTTTCTTGTGCAAGGCATTAACCATTTGCTCCCAATATTGAATTAGAGGTCCAATCCATTTTGCATATGCAAAGTCCTCTCCTTTGCTTTCCACAAAACTTTTCTACCAATTGACAAATAGTATAGATCCTTTTGCAACTTTCTCATGATCTTTTATGTCTTCATAGATTGGAAGAATATTAGAAACACCTTGAGGAAGCATTGGTTTTCCATCATCACCATGTTTCCATAGTTTGATTCCATTGGCACAAGTTGGCCACTCACTCTTTATGGGGTGTACCTTGTATTGCATCAATGGAAATCCACTAAACATATAAAGCCTAAAGTGCAAGGGTTTTGAGTTGCCAACTAATCTATTTACCCCTTCATGTAAATAACCTTTGACATGCTCTTTTAAATCAAGTATCTCTTGCATGAGAAATGGTGTAGGATGGGACTTTGTGCCTTCACTAAAACTTCTCATCAAATGAGGAAGTGTGAATGCTTGATTGGTTCTTAGCTTCTCCAAAAAGTGACTAAACAATGCATCAATGTCCTCGTATGTGTTCCCCCACCATCAAAATTCCCAATTGCACCATATCAAAAGCTTCATTTGCCACAAGAAAAGATAAGCATGCAAATACTCAATGAATTTTTGTTCTCAATCCATAATTATATAGTTAAAGTAGGAGTGGCTTAGGTAACCTCTTGAATGTTCAATTCTTTTGAGAGCATGGAAGTTGTTGAATGTTCTCATTTGCATCACTTTCTAACATTTGAAGATCTTCATCAAAGCATGCAATCATACTTGTATTCCTTATTTCTTCATTTATGTATGAACCCAAAAGGTTATGTAGAATACATGGCACACTTCTTTGACCGTCATTTCTACATACATTGTCATCACACCCACTATTGCTAACACTTACGCAATTACCATTCAAACATGTGAGTTCTTGGCCTTCCATTTCAATATCCTTTCTCTGTATGCAAAACACATTTTCCTCATGCTTAAGAGACATATGATGATCCATAGCTTTTGTAGATATTAGACAATAAAAAACATTATTGGATGTTTTTGGAGATTTGTACTCATGCATCAAATCCCCATTCACATGATTGTTGAGTCTTTTCAAGTTTTTAAAGTACTTTGATAAGCCAATTGTGAAAATCGGGGTCACTTGGCCAAAGTCCCAAGGAGAAGTGTCCATAAGCATTTTGTACATGACCATGTGTGACCATTCTAGTTAGAGATATTGGAAGATGCATAACTTGGTTCAATGACTTTGGAATGGGATTTAAGCATGTTATACATGTCTTCTTTTGATCCATCTTGCCATGAATAATGCAAATGTATTTTGATGGATAAAGTTTTGAGCATGCTCTCCAAGCATAATAACCATTTCTACAACTCATATGCTGTAGCATGTGCTTTCTCGTTAACATGAAATATTGTACACATTCCTCTTGAGCTTTTGTTGACTCAAGTTTGAGCTTTATTGATGTATAGATACCACACTTGGAGAATGTGCTAGTTCTAACAAGAGATACTATCTTAAAGGTTGTATTCCAAAGGTGTGAAAAGGTGGGTTGTGAAAGCCCTACACATCCCAATGATGTTAGTGTCATGTTTACTTCATTTAGTATGTTTGATTGCATGTATCTAGCAAGCAAAACCAATTGTGTTTCACGAGTGCCATAGATTGATGTCCTTGATTTATGAGGCATTCTCTTTGCATTCTTGTCAATAAACTCTTGAATGGTTGCCTTTTCCATCTCCACATGCTCATGACCTTTGCGAATAATTTTTGTGTCTCCACGAATTGCTTTTCCACACCCTTAAAGAAACTTCTTCTTGTACCTATAGAAAGTCCTTCTAGTAATTCCATGT
This sequence comes from Lygodium microphyllum, assembly GCF_053477565.2. Classification (NCBI taxonomy): domain Eukaryota; kingdom Viridiplantae; phylum Streptophyta; class Polypodiopsida; order Schizaeales; family Lygodiaceae; genus Lygodium; species Lygodium microphyllum. Next base: position 155,236,743 of record NC_141136.1, on the reverse strand, counting down.
GTTGTGTACCAACATGTGTTGCAAACTTGTTTGCTATGAAACATGAAGCTTAGAGTTTCAATGTTTGACTCAGTATTCAATGCCATGCTCATATTGTGATATATGTAGGTTGATCTGGATGTATAGCTTTGACCACAAAAGTCCGGTCTTTTCTCCATTACTTTACTTTTATGTGCCATTTGACAACACTTTTGTCACAACAATCAATTGTTGCAATCTTTTGTACATCAACAAATGTACATTTTTGAGTATGTTGGAATTTTGTTAGTCTTTCTAGCCCTAACTTTCCTTGTAAATCTTTTTTAAACTCATGTTAGTATCATTGTCCACTTTGGCCACTTTGCCTTGAAGAATAGAATTTAACGCACTACTATCATCTTCATCTTTATCCTCAAACTTACTTTCAAAATTATTAGACTGGTAGCACTAGCCAATCTCATTAGATGAAACTTGTTGAGTTTCAATGGATTTAAGAGGGCTACCATTGACAAAAGTGAGTTGTTTAATTGGCCAAGTAACTAGTCTCAAATATGGTAGGTTGAAGTCATTATTTGATGACTTGTTAGGGGCTTTTCAAGGATAACACCTAGACAATTTTCACCAAGCTCACTACAGTTGATTATCTCATGTGGTTTAACCAAGAAGATCACTCCTTCCCCAAGATTCTTTGTCTTATCCTCATTCCATACAAGAACCCTTTTTTCTCTCCATGATTCTCTGACCATATTTGATTCCTATAGCACAAAGTGACTTCCTTATTGTTGTCCACATTAACTTGCATATGATTATTAACATTTAATTACAGATGTTTTTTTGCATTGACCTCCAGCCAATGACATGCATTCCTCTTGAGGCACGATCCATCATCAATTGTATCATGCATAAGAATATCAATAGGCCAGTTGATGATGCTTGCAACTGCTTCTGACATTGTCCTTGCTCCCATTGTTGGAAAGGAAGTATCCATGCATTCTCAATACTATCCATTACATGAATGGAGACACACATATTACCAATACATTCAAAGCCGCATATTTCAAAAGGGTTGGTGGAATGAATGATGCCATATCCCTTTCTTGAGTTTTCATGAGTCAAGAACACTTTGTCTCCAACTTTCCATATGGATTATACTTATGAGACCAAAAGTCACAAAGACATGTTTTATACGTTGTACATAATTTCAACAAAAAGAACTCAATATGTTTCTAGCTTAGAACTATTAGTAATCTTTCTACTAATAAGATTTACTATGAAAAGGAGGGGGACACATAGTATAAACTCAAACCTATATTCTTTATGTGAGTTTATTGCATAATGTAATGAGAGGCTCAATCCCAAAATTGAGCTTGATGAGAAGAGAGGAAGATAGTCATGTTATGTATGAATACTTGTGAGAAGCAAAGCATTATAGGGATCTTAGTTCAAGTATTATAGGAATAAAACTTAAACTTCTATTCTTATTGTGACTCCATTGCATGATGGAATGAAAAGATATATGAGCCAATGTCTCATTATCAAGACAATATTTCAAAATTGAGCATGAAGCCACATGTGATATATACCACTATAGAAAACTTAAATTTCATTTTTAGGACTAATCTCAAAGTGTAGCACAAAACAATACAAGGATATAACATCATGAAAAGGAGAGTTGGATATGTTATGATAACTTTAATTAGAAATTAAGGCTTGATGTATGATAGATTCTTCTTATGAAGGCTTAATGTCAAAATTGAAGCTGACAAGAAGAGAGAAGGGAAGGAGACACAACTTGAGTATGAAGTCTTGTGAGAAGCCTAGCATTATAGGGGACTTTGTTTGAGTGTTATAAGAATGAAACTCAAAGCTATTTGCTTATGATGACTTAATGTAATGAGAAAGATATGATAGTATCTCATTATCAAACACCATTTCAAAATTGACCATGAAGCCATCCGTGAAGCATATCACAATAGAGGATTTATTTAAATCTCATTTCTAAGGCTCAATCTCAAAATGAAACACAAATGAATAAAGGGATATAGTAACATAAAAAGAAGAACTCGATCCATTATGACTTAAACAAAAAATTGAAGCCTGATGGATGAGAGATTATTGTGATAGAGGCTCAATTTTGAAATTGAGTGTAACCACAGGAGAGACGAAGAAACATAGCTTTACAAATACTTGTGACAATCCTAACATTATAGGGGACTTGGTTTGAGTATTATAGTAATGACATCCAAACATATTTTCTTATTATGATTCAATTATATGATATACTGAGGAGAGATATGAGATTCAATCAAGACTCAAACGCATAATGTATTGAGAAGATATACAAGGACAACATCTCATTATCATGACACATTTCAAAATCAAGCATGAAGCCATGTATGAGGCATATCATTGTAAAGAGCTCAAATCTCTTTTTCAGGATCAATCTTAAAGCGAAACATAAAATTATAGAGGGACATAGGATCGTAAAAAGGAGAGTTTGAGGCCTATCAATGTAAAGGGATTACTTAAATCTCATTTTAAGATTCAATCTCAAAGGGGATCATAAAAGAAAAAAGGGATGTAGCATCATAAAAAGGAGAATCAGATCTATTATTATGATTTGGATTCAAAATTGAGGCCCAATGGGTGAGAGGTTCTTATCTTGCAGTCTCAATCTCAAAATTGAGCATGATAAGGAGAGAGGAAGAGGCGCAAGAGTATGAAGATGTGAGAAGTCTAGCATTATAAGAGACTTGGTTTAAGTGTTATAAGAATGAAATTCAAACATATTTCCTTATTTTGACTCAATTACATAATGTAATGAGTAGAGATATCATATGCTACATTTTAAAATCAAGCATGAAGCCATCTGTGAGACATATCACTATAGATGACTTACTTAAACCTCATTTTTCGGCTCAATCCCAAAGTGGAGTATAAAAGAACAAAGGGACATAGCATCATAAAAAGGAGAGTTGGATCCATTTTGATGACTCCAATTAAAAGTTGATACTTAATATGTCAGAGGTTCTTATTATGGAGGCTCAATCTCAAAATTGCATGTGAAGATGAGGGAGGAAGAGATAGAACTTGAGTATGAAGACTTGTGAGAAGCCTAGCATTATAGGGGACTTAGTTTGGGTGTTACATGAATGAAACTCAAAAGTATTTCTTACTATGACTCAATTGCATAACGTAATGAGAAGAAATATGAGACAAAATCTCATTATGAAGGCATAATTTCAAATTTGAACATGGAGATAAGAGATGAATCTTTTCATCAACACTCAATTTTGGAACTAAATATTAAGAAATTTGATGGACATAACATGTTAGGGAACATGGTTCAATCTTATTGGCTCAACCTCAAAATTGAGCATTAAGCTAGGGTGAAATTTAGTATAAGCCATTACTAGGGACTAGGCTCAAGAAAAAAAAAACCTATTATAGCTCTTTTGAGGTGGTTCCTATGGGGAAGTCTCGTCTCTATAAAAACATATCAAAGACTCATATTGAGGCTAGGGTCATTGGAGTTTTCTCTTTTCAAATATCGTAGACACAGTTCATGTGTTTTTGCATATGCATGCATGTGGATATAGATGCATGCACAAAATAAAGTCATTATTTGTTGGTATATCTATGGTTTGCAAGCATGCTACGTATATATGTATAGACATGTGTATATGCAATATTCATGTGATCCCTCATGTGTATGTTTTTTATGTATACATGTGTGTATTTATGTGTATATGTTGCTGTAATTCATTTGTGTATGTGAATGTGAATGTAGATAAGTGTGTCTTAATAGTTCCTATTTCTAATGTTATCTATGGTTTTCAAACATGCTATATATATGTCTATACACATGTGAATGTGCATGTTCATATGCTTACTTATGGGCATGTGGATTTGAATGTATACATTTTAACAATACCTACTATGAAGTATTGTATGTTTGTAGATATTTACTTGTCCATATTTTTCTATAACTTATGTGTACAGATACATACTACAAGTCAATATTTCTTATTTGTAATGAGTTCATGTATGATTTGCAAGCATGCTATGTATATGTATACATGCATGTGTATGGTCATGTACATATGCATGTTTATCTTATTACTTATGTGCATGTCTATTTTCATATGGATGTTTGTATGACAACTATATATGCATGCATTTTATCACTATTTTACATACTAGTTCCCTCTTAAGCTCAACATAAAACTTAGTATTATCTTTGTCCTCTTTCCTAGGCTCAATTTTGAGGATCCAAAATGTATTTTGGGGTTCAATTTTAGAATTAATTTCTAAAAGTACTTTACATACTCTCTTTTTATCCTCAATCTTAGAATTGAGCCTGTAAGAGGTCTCATATCCCTCTCTTATTGACTAATCTTCTCTTCTCAAAATTGAGCCTCAAGATGCCTCTCTCACCCCTCTCTTCTTAGGATCCATTTTAAATTTGAGACTCTAAGAGGCCACCAAGCTCAATTTCAAAATTGAGAATATAAGAAAACTTAATTTCAAAGTCAAAATTGAGCCTTGAGGATTTCACCTTTATGAAGGTATGCATATAGATACTACATTTACTATTTAACATAGCTTATTAATGTTATGTGTGCATTTGTGCGTGTATGTGGGAATGTACTTGTAAATGTGTATGTGTCTGTTTGTGTGTAACTCTCTGTGCGTGTGTGTGTGTGTGTGGGGGGCACTTGTGAATGTGTATGTGTATATCCATTTTCATGTGTTCATGTGAATTTACGTATGTATATTCTTATATCACTTATATATGCATGTGTATATGTGTATCTCTATGTGTGTATGTTCTTTTATCATTTATGCATATATGTGTATGTGCATAGGTGTGCATGCATATTTTCTATTTGTAATATATTGAACTATGGTTTATATTGTGTATGTGAATGTACATGGGTGTCTGTCAATGTTTCCTATTTATTATGTGTTCACCTAATGTTTTACAAACATGCTTAGCATATACATACATGTTTTTTTGTAATCTACATGTGCATGTGCATAAATGCATGTGATATTTTTCTATTTATACCCCATTTCACATGTATTATGTTTCGTAGTGTACTATATATATAGCTATATATCTATTAATGTGTTGTTGTAATCCACATGTATACATGCATGTACATAAGTGTGTGAAATTGTTTTCTATTTGTTACGTGTTCATCCATGATTCACAAACATGCTATGCTTATACATGTATATGTGCGATTATTCACATATACATATTTTTTGTTAATCTATGTGTGCATGTGCATAAGGGCATGTTATTTTAAAAGCCATGTGCCATTCTCTCTCACTCTCTCTTTATGTTACACATGTTTCTTTCACTTGTGTTTATATGGTGAAAATGTAAAAATGATGAGAACCAAATCCCATAAGCATGTTGTATGCTTGAGTATCTAGAATATTTGTAAGTAAGAAGCACCCACTTTCTCTTCCAAATAGTGGAACCTATGGAGTATTCTCATCCCTTATAAAGATCGGAGTGAGGCTAGCCTTCTTTCTTTTCAAAAATTTTCTTTCTAATTTATCAATAGAAACATATCTCCTCGCCTTCTTTCTTTTCAATTTATTTATTTCTAATTCCTCAATAGAAACACATCTCCTCTTCCTACTGGTATGAGGCCCAATATATGACCCACCCACTCCCTTCTTAGGAGGCTCAATATCCAAATTGAGCTACCATGAGAAGTCCTCCCTTAGAAGTACACATCTTCTTTCCATCTACCCACTACTCTCTCAAGACGAGGCTCAATTTCAAAATCGAGCCTCCATGATGAGTCATCCTCTTCCTATTATGAGGCTGAATTCTAAAATTGAGCACCCTAATATATGACCCTCTACCCACTACTCCCTTAAGAGGCTTAGTTTCCAAATTGGGCCTCCATGAGGATTCCTCCTTTAGAAACACATCTCCTCTTCCTATTATGAGGCTAAATCTTAAAATAGAGCCTCCCAATATATGACCTTTTACCCATTCTCTTCTTAGTGGGCTTAATTTTAAAATTGAGCCTCCATGAGGACACCTCCTTTAGAAATATACTTCCTCTTTCTATAATGAGGTACACCTCCTCTTCCTATGATGAGACTCAAAATTGAGCCTCATAATATTGACCCTCTACTCATCGCTACTCTCTTAAGAGGCTCAATTTTAAAATTGAGTCTCCTCAAAATGGAGCATATATGACCCTCTATCCACTATTCTTATGCTCAATTTCAAAATTGAGTCTCCGTGAGGAGACCTTAGATGGCTCAATTTTAAAACTGGGCTTCCCAATAAATATACTTTCTTTTCCTAGTGCAATGCTCCATCTTAAAATTGAGCATTCCAATACGTGAACTTCTATCCACACTCTTCTTAGGAGGTTCAATTGAGCATGTAGGAGGAGGTCTTCTTTAGAAAAATGCCTCCTCTTCCTACTATGAGGCTTGAAATTGAGCCTCCTACTACCCACTACTCTCTTAAGTGGCTCAATTTAAAAATGATCTCATGAGGAGGCCTCCTTTAGAAAGACACCTTCTTTTTCTATTATGAGTTAAAAATCGAGCCTCCCAATATATAATCCTCTACTCTCACTCTCTTCTTAGGAGGCCCAATTTCAAAATTGAGCATCTAGAGGAGGCCTCCTTAGATGGCTCAATTCTAAAATCGAGCCTCTCAATATGTGAACCTCTACCCACTCTCTTCTTAGGAGGCTCAATTTCAAAATTGAGTCTCCATGAGAAGGCTTCCTTAATCTCAATGTTTTATGTGAGCATGTGAGAGGCCTTGCTAAGGTAGAGTGTCTTCTTGGGATATGTCACCCTCCATATTGCCTTTTGTTAGGAGGCTCAATTTTATATATGACCCTTTACCCACTGTCTTCTTAGGAGGCTCAATTTCAAAATTGAGCCTCCATAAGGAGGCTTCCTAAATCTCAGTGTTTTATGTGAGCATGTGAGAAGCCTTGCTAAGTTAGATTGTCTCCTTGGGATATATGACCCTCCACCTCCTTTCTTATGAAGAGGTTCAATTTTAAGATTTAGCCTCATAATATATGACCCTTTACATGCTCTCTTATCCAAAACCATAGTTCTAAGTGGTTTTGTTATTCAAATAGGTGTTTAGAGTAAAATAAGTATTTTCAACCTTGGAAAAGGGAATTCATAACAATATGGCTTGGAAAAAGATGATTCCATTTCCAAATTAAGACTCCAAATTCTCTCCCATTGCTCAATTTCTAAGTTTTAATACGACTTTTCTATAATGAGGCACTTCTCCTCTTCCTACAATGAGACTCAAAATTTGGCCTTTGAGTATATGACTCTCTACCCTCTACTCTCTATCTATGAGAAGGCCTTCCAATACATGACCCTTGACCCACACTCTTCTAAGGAGGCTCAATTTCAAAATTGAGCCTCTACGCGAGGAGGCCTCCTTTAGAAAAACACATTCTCTTCCTATTATGAGGATCAATTGGAAAATTAAGTTACCCAATATATAACCCTCTACCCACTCCCTTCTTAGAAGGCTCAATTTCAAAATCAAGCATCCATGAAGAGGCCTTCTTAGATAGATCAATTCTGAAATTGGGTGTCCATTGAGGAGACTTTTTTCATCTCAATGTTTTTTTGTGAGCATGTGAGAGGCCTTGCTAAGTTATATTGTCTTCTTGGGATGTATGATCCTCCCTGTCTTCTTTTATTTAGGAGACTCAATTTTAAGATTAAGCCTCATAATATATGACCCTATACATGCTCTCTTATCCACAAGCAAAATTTGAAGTGGCTTTCTTATTCAAATGGATTTTTGGAGTAAAACAAGTAGTTTTAGCCTTAGGCAAATAAATTTATAGCGATATAGATGTATTTAGCCACAACCCATTTTATATTGCCTTTAGCCAAAGGACAAAATGTGTTTAGAAATATGGCTCAATTTTCAAATTAATTCTCTCTCAGTGCTTAATTTCTAACTTTTAATATACATTTTCTATTGTTTTTCATATTTTCTTATAAAAGAAAAACTTTAGATATCATATATGTATGACCTTAGACTTATGTTTACTTAATGTTTTAGAGAGAATACGAAAAGTAACAAAAAGGAGTTCTCAATTGAAAACATTGATGTTAGGTCTAAAAAGCCTCATTATAAGTGCCCACGAGTGAAGGTCACCAATGATTTTTCTCTCATTTCAAAAGATGATGTCAATTGGTTTATTGATATGTACAACAAAAGAGGATAGAAAAAAGATAGAAAAAAGGAGGTAATGGTGTGTCCAAAACAAGCAAAAAATAATAACAAAGGAGAAAAATGTGCAATAAGATATGTCAATGATGACTGATGGTTTTAGGTTTGAGGACCTTTCACCTATATTTGGTAAGGCTTCTCAACAATTGGCTTTTATAGTCAAGGATGATGAAGATGAGGATGCATGCATGATTCTAGAAAATGATCAAGGTCTAGAAAAGCTAATGAGTTCTTAAAAAACAAAAAAAACCTACATTTTTTTGTGTGAATGAGATATTTAGTATTGATGTTACCAAATGCTTTCTGGCATCAAGTAAGTATGCATACATACCAGTAAACAAAGAATGTGTAAAATAGTTTTGCCAAGTGAGTATATTGAACAACTAATTATGGAGCAAGTCATGGGTATTTTCATGTCATTTAATCCAAATATAAACTTACTTGAGATATTTTACTAGTGAAGATATGCATAGCGTAAGCTATTGAAAACAATCCCCCTTGGAGCAGGGTTCCGCGTCTAGCCATGGGGGAGGCATATCGCGATCTTTCTTATTATTATTCTAGTCATATATTTACAATCAGATTTAATTGTTGCAAGCATAATCAATCTTTCCTATGCAACAATCAATGCATGCACAAATAAAAAAGAAACAACAACAAGTGTTTTTAGCATAGGAAGGAGCCCCACCCAAATTTAGGGTTTCTCTTTTAAGGTCTATTTCGGGCATACATCATAAGAAAACAAAGAATACAACAATACATCAGCACTTTAAAAATAGAGAACATGAATACGAATATACTATTTGCACAGACTTCAATCACCATAACCAAAGGTTATAGTGATTCCATAATGCATATCAGAGATTCAAACACATAAAGATCATGACACAATTGTTAAGAACAACTTGTAGTAGCCATAAAGACATGGCGCTGCCTTCCTATCTGTATATTAGAATCACACAATTGACTTCAAGAAAAATCACACCTTGAATACTAGAATCATCGCCCTGATATACAAGTAATCAGTCCTGTGACATTGTAAGACACATTTACATAGGTTGATCCATATATGAAAGTAAAAGACTAAGGTTACTAATGGAATTCATGGCCTAGGGATTTGTGCCCCTAAGACCTGGCAGAGCCCGTGGATGATTGACATAGGTATGACCTGAACCCACAAGCAAAAAAGTAAGAAACTATATGACATAAAGAACATACTTATACCTTGCCAAAGGCCTTGCATACCTTGACAAGCCACATTGAGCATGAGTAGTGTAGAGCCCTTGTAGGATACTCAAAGCCCTCTGATGCAATTGCATAAGTAGTTCTAAAGCCATTGAACAAAATGGTTGAACTACAAAGATAAAAAAGATATAACATCATGATACTAAAATAACTAGAAAGTAATAGGAACATAGACAATAATGTCTCTGCAGGATGACATCTTCATTCTAGGAGATATACCCTCATGACCAACAGATACATTAGCTTTCATCTCCTGGAATTCCTCATGCACCTCATGCATACCTCTTCCACAACATTAATGGCATCACCGGCATGAAAATGCTTTTCTTGGAACAAAGTAGCCACATAATCCTCACTATTTCTTTTCACCTCCAAAGCCTCTTGCAATTTGATCTCCAATTCATGGCATTTACTCTCAAGCAAAGATATCTTCATATGCAGTTGTTCACTTCCATGCATATCAACCTTCTGCTATACCACAAACACATCCTTGAACATACCAAATGGTCAGGACACTAAAGCATCCAAAGCTTGAGCAACCTTTTGCCAATATTGTTTTACTTCCAAAAGCAAAGCATTATGAAGTTCATTAAATGATATCTTCATATGCAATTGTTCACTTCCATGCATATCAACCTTTTGCTATACCACAAACACATCCTTGAACATACCAAATGGTCAGGACACTAAAGCATCCAAAGTTTGAGCAAACTTTTGCCAAGACTATTTTACTTCCAAAAGAAAAGCATTATGAAGTTCATCAAACTTTGATTTAAGCACTATAGATCCATTGACATCTACATCCAGATTTTACGAAATTTGCTACTCAACTACTTTCAAAGGCTCAAACCTATTCATCAACAGTTTATGCTAAACTTGCAATAGTGCATACATATCCATAAATTTTTGCATACTACCGAAACATTGAGATTTCATCTCTTCATTCCATCTTTCAAAACACTGACTAAAATTTTATTATGCTCTATCTGTTTTTTCAATGTTGCAACCTGCTCATTGTGTTGCACCAACAAAGCATCATACTCTACTGCTTTCTGATCAACCTGCTGAGCCAGATGCTCAGCCCTCCTCTTCTCAGTAATCAACTGATCCTGCAAACTCAGAACCTATGCTGCCATACTCGAATGACATTTTTCATGTTGTCCCAACAATAAGCTATGATTTTTTGCATCATATCCATGACATCAGTCATACTAGTAACCCTGGAAACATCAGCACCTAGCTCACCTGAAACTAAAGGAGTACCAAACACATGAACAGACCCAAAATTTCTATACAAAGCCTTCTTGATAGTAGCAGATGCACTAACCGAAACCTATTGTGAATGATCATCCACCCTGGATGTACCCCTGAACCAAAATTTACAAATCTTTTGCTTCTTTTCCCCATAGTATCTGTAGACTTTAATGCATCCCCAATAACCTCTGCATCCAAATGCTCCATCTTCTAATCATGTGCATTGACTTCCCTTGATCTTTGACAAAATCCATAGCAACTTGTTTAGCATAAGACTCTTGATAACTTGCTTGCAACAAATCTTTATGGACAGCCAATTGTAGAGGCGAGCACAAGCACTGCCAAGACCCATAGAGCGTTTATTGTTCAAGTGTTTCAAGTGAGCATTAATGGCTACCTCTCACATAGCCGACGCGCCATAGCTCTCTACGAATGTAGTGAGCTTACCTTGATGCCCGATTGAGTTGCTTCCTCTCTCAAGCACTCCGATAGCTCCACGATTCTTGATGCAAGCTCAAGCATCCTCAAACCTCCACCTCCAAGCTCTATCCTCCATAGCCATGTGCAAGACGAGAGAAGAGAAGAGAAGAATAAGAGAGGAGATGGAGGAGGGCTTCACCTCCAAGATCCCTCACCCTCACACACTCACTCCCTCACTCACTCACTCACTCACTCACTCTCCCTCCCTCAAGTACTCACAAGCAAGTAAGAGAAGAGAAGAAGAAGAGTCCACTTTGTCACACACCAAAGAATGAGTTTTCATTTATCTTTTGAACTTTATATATGAAGCCTTAAATCCCATTTGGGTGGTCATCCCCTTTTTACATGGCCGGCCATACCCTAGGCCCCTTTTTCCATTGTTCTCCTATCTTCTTAGTTTCCTTCCTACCACCCATCTACCTTTACAATTTGCACGGGTTCGAGCCCCACAGTGCTCTTAAAATAAATCAAGGTGCGCCTTGCGCTCTTTTACGAAAGTACTGACTTGCGCTTTTTCTTGTGTGTCTCTCCTTGATTTGGGACTTTTTCACACTTCTTGTGTTTCCCGATTTTTCTTGGTGAGCCTTCATCCTCCATTCGACTTTTTCCTTGGCCTTTTGTGGGAGCTTTCACTCAACCGCCAAGACCCACGGACCGCTTATTGATTCAAGCGTTCCAAGCCGAGCACTAATGGCTACCTCTCACATAGCCGACGCGCAATGTATACCTTACGGGTGTAGTGATCTTACCTTGATGCCGTTCGAGTTACCTCCTCTCCTGCACACTCTGGTAGCTCCACGATCCAAGTGCAAGCTTCAAGCAAGCTCCATCCTTAAGCTCCACACTCCAAGCTCCATGTCCGCGAGCAAGACAAGAGAAGAGAAGAGAAGAGAAGAAGAGAGGAGAAGATGGAGAGCTTCTCCTCCTCGGTCCCTCACCCTCACACACTCACTCCCTCACACTCTCACACTCCCTCTCTCAAGCACAAGCTCAAGCAAGCAAGAATAAGGAGAAGAAGAAGAAGAGGAGAGCCACTTTTGGCCACACACAAGAATGAGCTTCTCATTCACTTTTCAACTTTATATACAAAGCCCTAAATCCCTTTTGGGCGGTCATCCCCTTTTCCCCTTTTTTACATGGCCGGTCGTAGCCTAGGCCCTTTTCCCCATTGTCCTTCTATCTTCCTAGCTTCCTTTCCACCGCTCGTCTACATTTACAAATTGCACGGGTGAGAGCCCGGCGCTCCTTGAATTAAACCATGATGCGGTTGCGCTCTTTTACAATAGTTGGACTTGCGCTTTTCCTCGCGCGCCTTTGTCTTTCGTTTCTCTTTGCCTTTGGCCTTTGTCTTTACCTTCCGTTTTAGCTTTTCGGATTTTCCACCGCCTGGCACTCTTTTACAAGATTTCAGGGTGCACCTTTTTATTTTAAAATGTGCCTTTTCCCTTTTGCCTTCGCCTTGAACTTTTAAGGTTGCCCTTGCACTTTTGGTATTTTTTCCTTTTCTTTCTTCAATCGGGCTACGTTTTTTTCATATTTGCCCTGCGTCTTTTCCACTTCCTTTTGCTTTCTTCGTGTTGGGGTTAACATTACCCCCCTCCTAGATGAGTGCCAGTCCCATGGCACTCACTGTCGTAGGTAGCAAGCTGTAGCATGCACTAAAGATGTGGGTGACAAGGATGCCTGTGGTTTTCGTGGAGGAGTGTTGGTGGTGGTGTGGCAGAAGGTCCTGGGGGCATGTTGGTGGCCAAGATGGCTGGTGGAAGATTGTTGGAGTTGGTGGTAGGGCTGTGCTGTGTTGGGGATTGCATTGATGGCTAGCACAAGTGTTGGTCTGTTGGGGATTCTGCACATGATGATTCTTTGCGGGCTTGTCGGATGGTAAGGGACGAGCATTCAAAGTTGAGTGTTGATGAAGAGTGAACAACACCTTATACCTGCAATTGGAAAACCTCACATGTGGTCTCTCCTTGAGGGGTAGTGCTAGTCTTCTTATCGTGCACAAGACATATTTGGATTAGTTTGGGAGACAGGTCAAACTCTAAGCAAGCCTGGAGTATTGTCCGGGCACTTGAGGACCCAAACCGTGTATAGGTTATAGTGTGAATATTAAGTGTGTACACGTGCATATTTAGGTATTACTTAGTTAGAAGACTATCGGCCTAGTTCCTTGTATAGCAATCAGTGAAGCAAGGGGCTAAGTTGATGGAAAAATTTGTCGACGAAGACGGGGAGTACACTTGAAGATTGCTTGAGACATCATTATGGTCTGTCAAGGCCATGTAGCATAAGTGAGCTCCTTGATGTCTAGCGCTTGGTAGCTAGTGACTACCTATAGTGCGTGAAAGGTATGGTGTACTTTTCCATTGTCTTTCATACCTTGCTTACCACTGTGGATTGTAATGGCATTGAGATTAGTGCAAAAGAATTGTGCAAGTGGTTCAGCGTGACAGGTCTAACCATAGGTGAGGCAAGCTCCCTAGGTATGTCCTGCCCTTAATGTGCCTTGAACAATTGTGGGGGATGTACAAAGGGCTAGGGGATTAGGGACGGAGCCAGTCGACCAAGGTCACTAGACGTACCTAATTTGAAGACCCCTAGGTGCGGTGCCGTGATCGTGTGTGCTCTTTTTTTTCTTTTTCTTTTTTCTCCCCTCCCCCCCCTTTTTTTTTCTTTTTCTTTCTTTCTTTCTCTCTTTTTTTTTTCTCTCTCTTTTTTTTTGTGGGAAAAATGAATACAATCAATGCCATACATTGAGGCTGTTAGTCTTTCATTTGGATTGAGAAATGTTGGGATCCAAAGGCTATGAAGAATGGATATTACCGAGATGATTGTGTCACCAGCCTTGATGCTAGAGGAACTGTTGTTGAGATGAAGAGATACACTTGATATTTTACAAACCTCCTTGCGACACACTCGATGTTGGTACAAGTGAGGTAATGACTGTCATGAGCCAACTATAGAGTTTTACCCAGAAAGAGAGCATGTCCCATGAATGTGCTTTGGACCATGCGATGGGGGCGGTTGGCAAGGGTGCTTTTGGCGGCATGGCTTTGCCGCGGCTCGTTGTGGGGTTGTTAGTGTTGCGGTGATTGGGCATTGAACATTTTCGCACAAGGACCTATATTATCCTGCATCCACTTGTTGCTTCATGAGAGTACATGCATTGTATATGCCGCAACTATAATAAACCAGTGCAATGTAAGGAGACATCACTTATTAGAATTCTATGATGTTGACTTAGATATTTATCACCTGCGCTTGATTAGTTTTTTCTTTTGCCAAAGACGTGAAATATATTAAACGCAGATATGAAAAGTTCGTACAATTCAGGAACATGTCAACACTTAACAAGTCGAGAACACTTAACCATTCAAAAACAAAAGGTTATGGCCAGTTATCATTTGATAAGCCCTTTATGCATCATGGGCTACTCGATTTGTACGAGACGAGGCGAGTCTGGGTGGCTGGGTGATTGGGGCTTTGCTGGTGTGGGGCTCCCGTGGGGGTGAGCAGGGAACATGTTGGCCGGGACATGAATGGTGTAATCCCGGCCCGCTATCGTCTCTAGAATATCTTTAAATAATTCATTAAATTCTTCTCTTTCCCGAGATGTCCTTTCTGCCTTTGAGCATCTGGGGCCAAGCGGGAGCTGGGAGTTCGTGCCACTAGTGCTGCCACCTATTGTGCGTTTCGAGTCTCAACTTTCTTGACTCGAGGACTCTTCGGCCTTCGCCCTGGGCAGTGCTGCTTAGGGCCTCACTTCTTGGCATACCTCTTGATGGTGGGCACATAGCGCTCCAGTGGAGGGGCGCGTGCCACATGCTCCCGCCTTCTGCGAAGAGCGTCTTTGCATGCTAGATCTCCATGATTCTCCATGCGTTCTGCCGCAAAAGGAAACCTGCAAGACACAATACAAGGGTTTAGACCTTGATACAAGATACAACTGTTTGCATGGAAGGGATTTTAGTGTGGTTTATGAAGCGCATATGACAAGAAGGGGAGGGGTGAGGCATGTAGTGTTTCGTCGTAAAGGGATGGCCCCCATGATGATGTTCGTGTTGCCTCTAGACATTAGCCAATATTGGCTTATGGTAAGTTGTGTGGACCGGTTGTCATGGAGTGGGATAGGGCACATCCTCGGAAGGGTAGACCAAAACGGGAAGAAGGTGTATAGAAAGGGAATGCACCTTGTCTACAACATCAGTGTTGTTGGTCAAGGCCTCCTATGGCGGTAATGTGGGTTGCATGCCCTTCACTTGGAGGTGGGAATGGTCACACAGCTTTTAAATGTGTGATGAGAAGAGGACTTGGGGAGCTTAGCCTGTCAAACCCAACTCTTCTGCCTGCGCTTGACTATAATTGCTTGTGTGTGTTAATATTGTTTATACAAGGTGACACAAGAATCAGTGTTTATTTATATATATATTTATGAATCCACGTCACTTCACGAGGATAAGAACCAAGTGTAGAACTCAGGGTTGTACCAGAGCGTGGCACACGCATCCAGTATTTGCGGCAGCTTACTTAATACTGATAGATATTTTTCCACATCGAGTAGCATGGAACCTTGATTGAGTCTACTGGCAATATGTAACTCCTCCTCAGTGAGAACCTTATCAATTAAAGGGCCCTGTAGCCTAGTTCCAGCTAAGTCCGTACCCCGCATGTCAGACAGCACTCGAAGGGAAGTCGGAGCCACATAGGTTGGGTCTCTTTGAGACCGCCATTTGGCCAATCGCTCTTCTGAGACCGTCATGATCTGAGCCCCTATTTCGGCCATTACAATATGCGGCTTTCGCACCAACGCTGCTCGAATTGACTCACCCTGCTGACAGTTGCTTTAGTAGCTCTATGTCTATGAGATTCGGTCGGCAGAGCACTTCATTGAACGTGACGGTTAAGCGTAGTTTGTCAGCCTCCTCATCAGGGATGAGTCGCATCTGTTCATGTAGGAGCCTATCGTAGTGCCCGTTAAGATGTTCTTGTTCTTCCCATGATAGAGGAAATGTCAAGTAATCTTCAAGCTGCTCCTTGGGGATCGTGCCCACGTCCGCAAGGATGTAGACACACGCGACCACTTTGAGCTTAGCCTCCAACTCAGTTAAGCATTTTGTGACACTTCTATGTTCAACGAGGGCTTGCTCGGTTGCTATCTCATGCAAAGTTCTAAGAGTTTCCTTAGGCTTTAGCATGGCTGGGGGCTCAGGCCTAGATGAGCAAGATTGGTCCACGCTAGGTTTTCTTATGCTCTTGGGGTTCTCACGTTTCTCGTGAGGTTTTGCTGTTATTTCGTCATGGTTCTTCTTGGATGTGACCTGGTATAGATTTGTCACCCTATTGTGACAACGTTGTATCCACTCTTGATTGATCAATGTGAGTTCTATTGTCAGTGGATAGAGTGTTGCAAGCAACTGTTGATGGCAACGGTTGCTTTGGTTTCTCAGAACACACGGATGTGTCTGGGGTTTCACCGCTATTAGGAGAGGCATCAGTGGGTTCATTGGTGGATGGACTCGATGCTTTATTCATCAGCTCTCTAGCGCCCTTCGTCTCAATGTTCTTTGGGTCCACAACCACCTGCATCTGTTGCTGTTTTCTCTGCTTTCTCCTCTTTTTCTTAGTCAATGAAGGTGCCTCTCTCAACAACTCAGGACCCTGGGCTATATCGACCGTTGATGTGCTTGGTCGGGCCTCAGCATTTCCCTTCTCTAGTGTGTCCTTATGGGACATAGCCATGGTTTGCTAAATAGCCTTGCCCGGTTGTGAGGGCACAACTGCCGCCCTTTTCAGAGAGTCTAGCTTTTCAACCAACTCCCTTGCGTTTAACTCCCCTGTCCTAGGATTTAGGCACTTTGAAAGTGCTGGAGTTGTTGAGGGATTTGGTTGAGACACCTCCTCCATATGTAAACTACTAAGGACACGTTCCACAAGGGGCATTGTTACGGCCAAGGGCTGTGACTGCTGTGATCCCAGATTGGAAGTAGTAGCAGTTTAGTGGGCTGGCTACCCTTGGTGGATTGTGGTGTCAAGTCCCTAGGGCGATCAGAAGTGGTTGTGTCTTTCGTTGGCCTTTGAGCACTCATTTGTGTAGATCGAACATGAGCTGATTTAGTCGCATTAGGTGGCTCAGGCATATCCTTGGGTTGAGAGCTACAGATGGCATCATGTCCCACCTCTTTGATGATTGGAAGCTTAGATGGAGATAGAGATTGGAATTGAGTAGTCGCCCTTGACAACTGCTGTGGTGCTTTCTGTGTCTGTTTGGGAGAAGAGGGCGTAGGAGATCTGGGACTCTTGGGTGGACTTGGCACTCGCTGAATGATCTGCTCGAGGTTACTAGATGATTGTGCCATTTGCTTTGTTGAGCGATCAGCCTTGCCTTGAGCAATGTTGTGCCTATGATGCTTGTTCTCCCCTTGGGGAATCAAAGGCTCCTTGGGCGCTAACGATTTTTGTGCCTGCTCAATGGCTACATATGACATCTGTCTATTTAGCATGCTAGGCTGGGGCTCTTTCCTTTGAACAGTCATGTCTGGTTTCTTGCCTTGAGACCTAGAGTTTCTCTTAGATTTCCTCCTGTGCCATGCTTTTGAGGCACTCTGGCCTTCAGCTGATGGAGGTGGTTTAGCAAGGGATTTTGGTACCCAAATCCATTGGTTACCTGCGTAGTATCCTTGAGCACGTAGCAACGCTTTGGATATCCATCGCGGCGTTGTGCTAGCTCTCCATCGATGCCTTCGCCTATAAGGCTTGGGCTTCTTTCGTAGTCTTCTATGGTTTTTGTGAGTCCAAACCCTGTCCTTGGCCTTGTCTCTTGACCTTCTTGTTTCCGGCACGGCCTCACTCACTGGTTCTCGTTGTTCGACCTGTGCTTGTATCAACTCTTCCAACAAGTCCTTGCCCTCATTTGTAGGCTTGACTGTTATGTCATCACCTTCCTTGCCTTTCCCTTGAGGTTCGATGAGGTCACCCTTGCTAAAGGTGGTGACTATCCTCACACCCTGTAGTGTCAAGTGTATCCTCTGTGCCACATAGTCAGCCTCACATTTGGTCGCCCTTTTGAAGGGTCTTCCTAGGAGGGTTTCTTTCTTGCAGCTAGCACTTTTTGGAGGAACATGAAATAGGATAGCCAAGCTTTCTGTTTCAATTGTCGCAAGGATTTTGCATTTCCCTATGAGTGCTTGTGGGTGTCTCCCATAAGGGCTAAGAGTTGCACTAGTCGATGTGAGCTCTGGTTGGCCTAGTAGGGTCCATGATTCATAGGTCAAGATGTTAAAATCTGCTCCTTCATCAATCAGAGCATCGATAGTATGCTCTCTTTTCGCGGTGAGTTTGACCCTAAGATAAGCAAGTGGTACTATGTCTTCATCTTCCGGGTCCTGGCTTGTAAATTTAAGCCTTCTGACAGATGCCCTTGAGTTCTCGACTGCACGACCAGATGTCGATTCTCCACTGCTGTCTTGGATCGTCAGTGCAGTGCTATTCAAGGTACATCTCTCATCAAGAGTGTCATGTCTAGTCATCTTCGCATTTGTAGCTTGCTGAAGTTGCATTTTGCTCTGACTAGACACGGTTTGAACACAATGTACATGTGTTCTTGTGGTGTGGCCTTTTTGCCCTGGATGGCTAGATTGGCCCATTGAGGTTCTAGGGTCTTTGTTTCTCTCTGTCCGGGTATGGGGTTTTGGTTGCTCTTTTGCAAGTGAGAATCCATGCTTGTGTACAGCCATTACTACACTAGGGCCCAATTTGGAGGACCTGTCATGGCACGCGTTTTCTCTCCAACCTACTCGAGGGAGGTGCGGAGAGAGCCCCCTCTGCGGGGCTCCAGGGGGAGCAGTCCCCCCCGGCCCGCAGGGCCGTTACGGTAGATGCCATATGCAATTTGGAGGACCGTTTATAGCCAAATTTTGAACTATGTGCTCTAAATTTTAGCCTGGTTATGGATCTGTGATATGCCTTTAGCTCTAGGTAGCCTTTGGGGTCAATTTCGGGGTTTAGATGCGTCAGAATTTGTGTTCTGGATACCCGTCCGATTTGACAGTTTTTTTGGTCCAATTCTAAGATGTCCGATTTTCAGGAGTCCGATTATCAGAATCGGATGTCCGATTTTGGGTGGGTCCGATCGGACCAGTGGTCCGATTTTGGTCACGTCCGATTTTAGGAGTTGAATAAAAAAGCGGTCCGATTCTGGGAATCGGATCGGACAAGGTGGTTCGATTCTAGCTGGTCCGATTCTGGGACTCGGATGGCCTGGTCCGATTGTGAGTGGTTTGATTATGGACTCGTCCGAGTGTTCGAGTCAAGGCGTCCTAGTGGTCCGAGCGTCCAAGTGGTCCAAGCATCCGAGTCGCGGACAGGTTGGTCCGAGCGTCCGATTCTCAAAATCGGATGGGTTGGTCCGAGTGCCACGTGGCACGTCCGATCGAGCTGGTCCGCTTCTAGGAATCGGACGGTCTGACTCCTGAACTTGGGTGGTCCGATTCTGGGAATCGGACCACAGCGAGTTGGTCCGAGTGCGTCGGCGGCGGGCGCGATGCTCGTGCGTTTGTCCCCTCCTCACTGTCTGGTGCACACAATCACCACAGACTTTCTAGATCTGATCACGGCACTTGTTGGAAAACACCAGACTCACCTAGAGCAGCACGAATCATCAGCGCCTAGAAATCGGGGCAGCGCTTCCTCGCCCTGTGAACCAGAAGTTCTCTCTCTCTCTCTCTCTCTCTCTCACAAGGCAAACCAAGGAAATGAGGTCTGTCCTGGCCTCCCAGGCCTCTTAAGGTCCTTTCCCAGCACTGCAGAACCTCACAGCTAGTTCCCTGTCCCTCTCTCACCCAAAACTTGAATCTGGTCCCCTGTTTCCCTGTTTTAGCCTGTTATACAACAATAGAAAACCCTACTGTTTGTTTCTTTTTCTTTGTTTTTTCCTATCCTAAATGCATCCAAAACACAAAGTAAATACCTACACTACTCCATTCCACAACATATATCTCAGAAAGCAAAAACCTACTTGCCAAGGAGATCGAATACCATCTTCAACCCCCTCGCTTCCTACCTATCTACCTCAAGCACTGGTTCGGGGAAAACCCTACTCCAGTGCTCGATTCGAAGCGCGCAAGCTCTCAAGGCTTGAATCCATTTGTCTCAGCAACGGAACCAAAATGTGGGAGCTTTCACTCAACCACCAAGACCCACGGACCGCTTGTTGATTCAAGCATTCCAAGCTGAGCACTAATGGCTACCTCTCACATAGCCGACGCGCAATGCATACCTTACGGGTGTAGTGATCTTACCTTGATGCTGTTCGAGTTACCTCCTCTCCTGTGCACTCCGGTAGCTCCACGATCCAAGTGCAAGCTTCAAGCAAGCTCCATCCTCAAGCTCCACACTCCAAGCTCCATGTCCGCGAGCAAGACAAGAGAAGAGAAGAGAAGAGAAGAAGAGAGGAGAAGATGGAGAGCTTCTCCTCCTCGGTTCCTCACCCTCACACACTCACTCCCTCACACTCTCACACTCCCTCTCTCAAGCACAAGCTCAAGCAAGCAAGAAGAAGGAGAAGAAGAAGAAGAGGAGAGCCACTTTTGGCCACACACAAGAATGAGCTTCTCATTCACTTTTCAACTTTATATACAAAACCCTAAATCCCTTTTGGGCGGTCATCCCCTTTTCCCCTTTTTTACATGGCCGGCCGTAGCCTAGGCCCTTTTCCCCATTGTCCTTCTATCTTCCTAGCTTCCTTTCCACCGCTCGTCTACATTTACAAATTGCACGGGTGAGAGCCCGTGCGGCACTCCTTGAATTAAACCATGATGCGCTTGTGCTCTTTTACAATAGTTGGACTTGCGCTTTTCCTCGCGCGCCTTTGTCTTTCGTTTCTCTTTGCCTTTGGCCTTTGTCTTTACCTTCCGTTTTAGCTTTTCGGATTTTCCACCGCCTGGCACTCTTTTACAAGATTTCAGGGTGCGCCTTTTTATTTTAAAATGCACCTTTCCCCTTTTGCCTTCGCCTTGAACTTTTAAGGTTGCCCTTGCACTTTTGGCTTTTTTTCATTTTCTTTCTTCAATCGGGCTACCTTTTTTCCGCCTTTGCCCTGCGTCTTTTCCACTTCCTTTTGCTTTCTTCATGTTGGGGTTAACACCTTGTCTTCTGCTTGAGATTTTCTGGATTTTCCACCTTGTTTGTCTAAGGGTTAACATTACCCCCTCCTAGTTGAGTGCTAGTCCCATGGTACTTGCTATGTGGTGAATCAGACGGTGTTGCTGGGGTAGCCAGGTGGCTTTTTGAGTCTGTATACAAGATGTGTTGGGGGGGGTGTGTGTTGGAGGGATTTATGGAACTGAAAGGCCCTTGCATTGGATATGATCCCTGGTGCTAGAGGGATTTATGGACCTATTGGAGGGATTTATGGAACTAAAAGGCCCTTGCGTTGGATATGTTCCTTGGTGCTGGAGGGATTTATAGACCTATTGGAGGGATTTATGGAGCTAAAAGGCCATGCAGTTTGGAATGAGCCCTGGTCTTGGAGGGATTTGTAGACTTGAAAGGCCCTTGTATTGGATATGATCCCTGGTGCTGGAGGGATTTATGCCTTTGGAATTTAAGATAAAGTTGGACGAATCCCTACATGGGGAGAGGTTGATGGGTGGATCCAACTTTAAAATTGAATATGGTGTTAGATGGATCCATCGGATGGCCCCTTGTGGTTGTCTTCTCTTGTGATGTTCCAAATGAGCTTCTTCATTCACTTTTTGATTGGGGATGTTGCGTCCACCCTTGGCTTTGTTGTGCCTGCATATGGTAACATGTCACATAAGATGGGAGGACATTGCATGGATGATGGGGTCTTTGGAGTTGGTGGTGGGAGCCTTTGTTTATACTTCGGGAGAAAAGAAGGTGCACTACTTGAAGGCGTGTCTACCTTACCATGGTGTACATGGTGCCGATGCTTGTGGAATTGGGAGATGGGTCTAACTTGGGCAAGCCCTTGGTGGTGTCCCCCACTTGAGGACCTAGTTGGTGCATAAGGGAGGTGTGGTGCAGGGGGGCTTAAGGTGACAGGTGGAACGGTAGGGGAGAGTTACCTCCCTAGGTGTGTCCTGATCTTGATGTGCCCTAAGCGTGAAGGGGGGAATTAAAATGAGGCTAGGGGGTTAGGGACGGAGCCGACCGATCGGGGTCACTGGATGCACCTAACTTGAGAGCCCCTAGGTGCAGTGATTGCGGTAGATGTGCAACTTGCGGTGGCTACATGTGATATCTTTTTTTCTCTTATTTTTTTATTTTTTTCTTTCTATTTTTTAAATAAAAAAAATTATAAAGTTACATAGTCGTTACAAAAGTTTTAATCTTCGTCATCGGAGTTGGGTGGAGAAGGAGACTTAATAAATTTATTAAGGAATCAGTGACTTTGGAGATACCCCTTGAGATTTGGGCGGACTTGAAGGGTGGTGGTGGAGAGGAATGGATGATTGCAGCAGGTGAAGCGGCTATCATTCATGTCCTCTAGTAGAGCTAAGCAAAATAAAGGCAATAGAGTAGCTTGCATCATTAGTCGAGCCATCGCACAACTATCTATAGCGTTAGGATCAAAATGGAGTACTAGGAGGCCGTGCTCCTGCAGGGTGGGATCTTGTCTAAGGAGTATCCTAAGAAATATAAGGTAATTACAAGTAGTAATAAAGGCGGGGTCAGGGCATGAAGAGAATTGATTGGTGAATTAGATTAGGGTATCATACAAGTTTTCTAATGTGAAGATGAGGGCATCTTCATATGTAGTGTAATGAGGGCTATAGATTACAGGGAAGTAGTAGCGGCCATAGACACTGGAGTCAAAATTCACTCCTACCCTTCGAGGGTAGGGCATAAAGGTTGGGTCATTCCGCTCAAAGGGTTGAGTGTTGCAAAAAGCCATCCAAGTGTCCAGGTTGGTGTCACAGACCCTTCTTTTCCATGTAGGTTGGCATTTGTAGCTGGGCAAAGACCTTGGTACTTTAAAAAATTTATTTGGCCAAAATTCTCATCTTCAGTGGTCCATAATGTGGGGTTTTGCGCTCTCTCCTCCAGCCATTTCTGCCCGAGCCTGCTTCCGATGTTAATTACCTCCTCCACCACCTTGATAGGCAATACCCTACGCAAGGTGGTGGGAAACTGAAAATTAAAATCGAAGGGGCTTATGGATGTTTCTTGCCTCTCCCAGATTACAAGGTCGGTGTGGAAGCTTGCTAGGGAATTGTCCTCACATGGTGGGATAGGTGCCTGGGTGCCCTCACCCCTTGGCGTTCCATTTTCTCCTTGTCTCCTCTACCATTTGTTTTCTTTTTTCCCTCAGTGCCGCCTTTCTTTCTGTGGAGGTGTCTACATGTTCTTGCTCTTCAGGCTGTAGGGAAGGAGGTGGTGGGACAAGCTCCACTTCGCATGGTCCCACTTCCAAGTTCACATCCACCTCTCTTTCCTGGCTTGGCTCTTGCTGCTCTCCTTTGAGGAACTTGAGTGCATCTCCTTCTTGTGAGGTTAGGCCTGCCAATAGGAGATGATTGCATTGCTCTTCCAGGCTTGGGCCAACTCCACTAGGTTGTGGCGGCAACTGTAGTCCTGCTTTCAATGCTCTACGAGCCAATCCCAATTTCTTTTTTATTGTTTATGTGGACTCTCCTTCCTCTGCCTGAGTGACGTCCAGTAGGGTATCCAGGAAAGCACATTGCTAGGTTTGGAAGCTCACTTGGGCAGCTCTCGCTCTACTTTTAGCAAGTATCTTTTCTTTTTTGGCTTGAGCAAGACGGCATGCCAAGGTTTAACTCTTTTTTCATTCTGGTTAGCCCATTCTTTTGCCCTCTTGTTCATATCTTCGAAGCTTTCCCCCTGCCTCTGAGCCAACACTGTCAATCCGCGTTCTTGGTCTTTCATCTCTATCTTTAGCTTTTCTGCTCTTCCTTTGCTATGGCAGCCTCTTGGGTTAGTTTTTCCACCTCCCTTTCATACCTATGAGCTCTTTCCTCCCTTAGCTCCTCCAGCTCTTCTGTGGCTTTAGTGTTATTTCTCCATTTCAAATTGTAGATATTTGTAGCGTGCCACAATCTTTTCATTGTGTTGCTATAGGCATCATGTGGCCTCGGTTTCTTTGTTCAAGTGCACTTGCCATTCAACTTTTGTCTCTTCCTTAGCTTGTAGTTGCTCTTTCAGCTCATTGACTTCCCTTTGGGCCATGGCCATTTGGTGTGTTCTCTCCAACTGGGATGCAACCATGGCCTCCTTTTCAGCTTTGAGCTCTGCTATCGCGGTTCTCTTCTCCTCCTTGGCTCTCTCTAATTGAGAGAGGACCTCCTTGATGTACTCATCGTATTCTTCGGGCGGCCTCTCTGTTGTGGGGATGAAGGTTGTAGACCTCGCCACCTTTTTCCTTTTAGGGTCTCGCCTTGACTCGACGTCTGACGTAGTCAACCTTTTGGTTCCTACAAGGGGGGTTCCTTCTCCTGATCCTTGGCCCATTTCTTTATTCACAAAGTATTGGACCTAAGCCATTAGGTTGTTGGCGTCCTCCTAGGTCATAGAGCTAGGAGTGGAGATGGCGCTGGTGATGGTGGGAGTCAGGAGAGTGGTAATGGGGGTGATTAGGGCTTTGCCCTTGCCTTCTTGCACCACAAGTGGCACGAAATTTGACGCTTGGGCGCTTGAGCTCAGCCCTTCATTTTTGATCGAGCTCACAGGTTTTGGCTCATCTTGCCTGGACTATTGCTTGGACTACTGCTAAATGGACTTGTGCGTGGTGAGGGCTATGTCTTCCTCCTCCTTTTTTCTCAACTCCTCCTCCTCCTCTTCTTGCTTTCGCTTTCTTTCCTCCTTGGCCTTTTTGGACTCTCTGTGGGCCTTTTGCAAATCTGCCTTTTCTTCTTTCCTCCTCTCCTCTTCTTGCTGTTCTTGTGCAATTTTCTTCTTTGTCTTCCTAATCTTTCCTTGGCTAGTTTGCTCTCGTTGTTCCCTGTCTTCTTCTTCCTCACTCAGTGTCCTTTCACTGGATTGCCCCTTTTGTTCTTGGTGAGGTGGCAACTTGCTTGGTGTTTCATCCACCCCTTCTCCTTCTTCTTCCTGCCCTTGTCCCAAGGCTTCCCTGGTGATTGCAGTGAGGACCCCCCCAAATCTAATGGTTGTGGCCTTTGAAGACAAAGCTTTTCTTTTAGCTTTGGTGGTGGGAGATTCCCCTCCTGCATTTCGTCCTCCCGTAGCCAAGGCTTTTGCCGAGGTCTCAATGGTCTTCCTCACAAAACCATTGAGGTTGACCTCATCTAGTGACCTTGCTGTGATGCTCTCTAGCAGGAGGACCTTGATGCGGCTCATTATGATGTTGTATCTTTGATTAGAAAACAAGGTGTGCACGATTTTGGCTTGGAGCTAGATTTCAAGGTTATGGATATCTGTCAGGCTGATGCCATTGTTGGTGTGGACTTTTACCTTGTCCATTCCTAGCAAGGTATATACATCTCTTTTTGGTTTCCTCTTTACTTTGTTTTCCAAGCCCAATTCCTTTTCCACCATCTTCGGGGTCAATTCAATTTGTATCTGACGAGTTCCCTCTCTCTCATGCATTGTTACGGTGCTGTGATTCCTGTGGAAAGTCCTCAAGAACTCTGCACAGTGGAAGTAGTCCACTTCCCAGCTTACTGCTTCCATGTATTTTTGCAGATTGCATTGCTCGATGATT
Source organism: Lygodium microphyllum (assembly GCF_053477565.2). Taxonomy (NCBI): domain Eukaryota; kingdom Viridiplantae; phylum Streptophyta; class Polypodiopsida; order Schizaeales; family Lygodiaceae; genus Lygodium; species Lygodium microphyllum. Next base: position 155,210,818 of record NC_141136.1, on the reverse strand, counting down.
TGCTTCACAGCCCGCTCTTCAATGACCACATCTTCTAGGTTGAAGATATGTTGGAACTTGAATTGGTTGAAGACTCATGTCTCCACCGAAAGTCTATATTTTGTCTGTTCCTCTTTTGAAAAAGGCAATTTGCTAGCCTTTCCTTGGCTTGCAATGATGGGTGCCTGTGATGAAACCATGTTCACCATTAGTGTTATTCAAAATAATCGTACACAAAAGGGAACGATTACATACTTGCTAATTGAAATGCTTGAGTGCAGAAGTAGACTTTTTCCTCTAAGTAGTTTATTAATTTCAAATTTCATTGATATTTTTCCCAACCACAAGTTGTTGCCTTCTACCCTTGCAATGTGTGTGATTTTTCTTTATTGTTTTCCTTATGTAATTGGTTTGATTCACCTTATCCCCACCTTACCCCCTCCCCCTCTGAAAATGAGAAGAATCCTTCCTAGGATTAAAGGGTTAGAGGATGAAGGGCCTTCAGCGCACAATCTTAATGTTTTATTTTCACATGAGCTAGGTGTAGAAATTCGGATTTGATTCTAACTTAGCATAGCTGTCCATATCGAAAGGTCGGATGTCGAGGTGGGTGATATAGGTAAGGACATTGAGAAAGAATTCACTGGAGCCCATGTGGCTAGCAATGTGGAGTTCTTCCTCGGTTAGGATGCTATTCAAGTAGGGGTGTCCCTAAACATGTTCTTCCATGGGTCGGTCACGACTGGTCGTTAATACCCTATAAGATGTTGGAGCAACATAAGTTGGGTTATAGTCTGATGTTTTGATTGCGCATTGTTGCTTGGAATTTGTCATGACATGACATCCCTCAAGCTCCCATTGGAGGTGAAGATTGTACCATTTTTTCAAGAAAAGGGAGTTGTTGGCTGTAAACTGTTTCAAGTCATTAATTTCTTGATTGTTGGCACAAGCTGCGCGCTTGTCATATGTAGTGATGAGGCATTGCCGCTATGCTTGCTCGTAGGAGACCTCAGTGGCGATAGACTTGGTAGCTACTTTAGAAGCCTTGATAAACATAATTCCGATTCTTCCCAAGAACAAGGGAGTGTCCATATCTCCATTGCCAATGGTTCCTCCAAGAGCCCCAAGTCTAAGTAGTCATAGCTTTTAGCAAGTGACATGAAAGTTGCGTCCAAGCATCAAAGGCAAGCAACCAAGTCATCCCTTGTATGTTCAGCTAAGTTTATAGCCAGGCTTAGAATTGATCGCCGCTCATAAGAGGGTTTAAGGTTAGTGGGTGGTCGAGGCTTGACAGAACTAGAGAGTTCAACAGTTAATGGTCGTAGCTTGGTTTGCTCTTTAGGTTGGAGCTTGGCCTCATGTTCGATGGATTTGGTGGTAGTTGCGGTTGTCATGCTACCAGATGCATTTGAAATCTGAGGGGTATCATCAGTGCTAGAGCTGGGCATTTTGTTAGTAGCAAGCTGTGATTTTGGGCGATAGATTGGTTTAGGCCTTCTTGAGCTAGGCTTTTGAGGCTTTATGGACTTAGTGGCCTGATTCTCTTGTGTTGTGAGTGTCTTTAGCATGATGTTTCATGTGATCAAGCTCAAGGGTGGCATTTGTATAGGGCCTTTGGTTGCTTTGGTTTTAGGTAGCCAAATCTAGGTGCTACCTGCATAGTAGCCTTGTGCTTGCAATAAGGCCTTGGGGACCCATTGCGGCTTTTGACTGTATGTCGGTGTTTATAGTGTCGTCTTGGCATCCTAGGTTTTAGGCACAGATCATTAGCCTTGCGAGGTCATGGATTGCTATTCCTAGGTGGCACTCTCTATTTAGATACCCATTTGAACTGGGGTTTATGGGCTTTAGCATTGGTTCTAGTGGGTTGTTGGCATCGAGACTTGGTAGATTGTGACGAGTTACAACCCTCTCCTTAGACTTGATAGTGGGTTTCTCTACTGGTGGCTCTGTGGTCTTGGAAAGAGTCGCACCGCCCTTGTTGCATGTCATAACAATGCAAATGTTGCCAAGGGCTAGGTGGATACGCTGCAACTGATAGTTGACATTGCAACAAGCTTGCTTCTTGAAATTTTTTCCTAACAGCGATTCCATGCCTACATTCTTAGTGTTGGGAAACACATAGAAGATTCTTAGCATGATTTCAGAATCGATAGAAACTACAACTTTGCACTTTTCTAATAGCTTATAGGGTTGGCCCCCATAAGGGGTGATATTAGCATTAGTGGGCTGTAATTGTGGGTTGCCAATTTGGGTCCAATGATCATGAGTCAAGATATTAAAATTAGCTCCTTCTTCGATCAATGCGTTGATGGTACATGTGTGTTTAGTAGTGACCGTCATGCATAGGTAAGCTGGTGATATTGCTTCCTCATCATAAGCTGGTGGTACTGCTTCCTCATCCTCACCATCCACCTCAGTGATAAAAGGGTCACTTTAAACGTGACTGCTACAAATGGAAGAAAGAGAAAGGAAAGGGAAAGAAGACAGATGATAGCAAGGAAGAGAAGAAAGATAGTCAGCCTAAGAAGAGCAATGTCAAAATTGAAGAGGTGAATGTAGTCACTCATGACAGTGATAGTGGGAGTGACGTACTCTTTGTCTCTTCACACTTTGGTGCACATGCTTTACTTGCAGATATGGATGATGACATGCATACCTAGATTCTCGATTCAGGTGCTTTCTTTCATGTCACCCCTCATCGTGAGTGGTTCTCTGCCTATATATACAGGGGGTCGACATGGCATTGTCCATCTTGGGGACAACTATGTATGTAACATTGTAGGTATTGGCAATGTGCAGTTGCAATTTTTGCATGGCTCTGTCTTCACACTTTAGCATGTACAACATGTACTCAGCTCAAGAAGAGCATACCATATGTCGATCTAAAGGGGGTTTGTCCTATAGTCGCTATCTTGTAAGCCGTGTTGTAGGCCCACAAGGCCACCATCAGCTTGTTATCCCAGTCATTGCGTGAAGCAGATATGACTTTGGTCAAGACGTTTACTAGGATTTTATTTGTTGATTCGACTTGACAGTTTGCTTGTGGGTAATAAGGCGAGGATTTTCAATGGATGATTAGGACGGAGGACAAGAGCTGAGCTATCACTTCGTTGATGAAGTATGTGCCTTGGTCGCTAACTAGTTCGATGGGGGTAGCTGAATCGTGAGATCACTTGCTTCCATAGGAACTTAGCAGTGGTCCGAGCATCATTCTTTCTCGTAGCTCACGCTTTTGTCCATTTTGTCAAATAATCGGTAGCCACAATGATGTATTTGGCTTGTGAATACTGTGCTGCAGGACAAATGGGTCCGATGAAGTCAATCCCCAATTTCTCGAAGGGTTTTCATGCGACAGTTGGGGTTAGCTCCATGTGATCCTTACGAATTGAAACTTTAGTCCTTTAGCACTCGTCACACTGTTTCACAAGTTGTGCCACATCTTGAAAGAGGGTGGGCCACCATAGTTGGGACTGCAACACCTTGCAGGCTATCGCATCTTTGCTGAAATGTCCTCCTGCAATTCCACCGTGTGCCTTTGTTAGCACATCATGCATCTCGTATTCACACACACATCTGTGCATTAACCTCTTACCCCAGCTTGTAAAGTTGGCTACCTATCAACTGATAGGGTTAGATTTTCAAGATGAGCTGCCTGAGTTGGGCCTTTTCTATAGGTCACCTTGGTAGTCCGTGTTCAAACACTTGAACTATGTTTTTTCTAAACAAATCTTTTTCGCTGGATAAGCAGAATAGATGCGCCTCTAGCAATTCGTCCACAATGCCTTGTCCAGCCGCTTCTCCCATGGGGATGTGGGACAGATGGTTAGCCATGTAATGCTTTTTCCCTTTACGCACTATCACGGAGAAATAAAACTCCGAAAGTAGAAGAAGCCATCTAGCAATGTGTGTTGCATTGCATGGTTTGTTAACCAGATACAACAAGGCTTGATGGTCAACAAAGAAAGTAAAATGCATAGTCAGGAGATAATATCAAAATTTCTTTATGGCAAACACCATGGCCAAGCCCTCTCTCTCCATTTTAGAGTAATTCATTTCAGTCTCAATGAGTTATCTACTAGCAAAGCTCACCCGATAGTCCAGGTTGTGTTCACCAGGTTGGCACAACACAGCTCCTACAAAGGATTTCGAAGCATTGATGTGCACGTGAAAAGTGAGTGTCCAATCTAGGGCTCGTAGTATTGGTGCTATGGTTAGAGTCTTTTTTAGTTCCTTATACGCGCGTCGGAAATTCTCGATCCATTCGAATATAATCAATAGCTTGTATAGAGGTCTATCAATTTATGCATAGTTTAACACAAACCATCGATAATACCCTGTATGTCCTAAAAAGCATTGAACACCCTTGTAATCAGTTGGGGGTGGAAGATCAACAATGACCTTGATCTTCGAGAAATATGTGGCAATGCCATTCTTTGACACCATGTGCCCTAGGATACATCCATGCATAACCTAGAATTGGCACTTCAAGGGGTTCAATGAGAGGCGATATAGCCAACATCGTTCAAAGACTGCTCGGAGCCTGCCTAAGTGTTCTCGCCAAGTAGAGTGAACACACAAGTGGTCCACAAAGACCTCTAACTTCTTCCTTAACATGTCTTTGAATATTGTACACATCAGTCATTGGAAAGTGGCTGATGCATTAGTCAATCCAAAAGGCATGACTATGTAGGCAAAGACTCTACATTTAGTGGCGAATGCGAATTTATACCTATCGTTAGGATGTACTTGCACCTGATTATATCCAGAGAAGCCGTCTAGAAAACTGTAGGCCTCTTTGCCAGCCGCTCTCTCGAGCATGTGCTCGGTGTATGGCAGGTGGTAATTATCTCTCTTTGTAGCTGCATTTACCTTCTTGTAATTGGCACACACTTTAATCTTTCCATTCTCCTTTAATATGATGATGATGGGGGAAACCCAATCCATGTGTTCAATTTCGTAGATGAATCTTGATCTCATTAGGTTGTCAATTTCCTTCTTAACAGCATGGTGTGCTTTTGATTCATGGGATATGGTTGCTGGTTGACTGGTGTTGTAGTAGGTGTCATGGGTATGTTGTGAATCACCACACTTAGATCTACCCCTTTGAGTTTTTTTAGGGACCAAGCAAAGACGTCTACAAACACTTGCAAGAGAGTAATGAGACTTGCTTCATCTTGCTCAGCCAAGTCATCGGCTATAAAGATAGGTCGTGGGGTCTCCCCTTCCCTAGCTAAATTGAACTCCTTGACCTTGGCAGGTCCCTCAATTGGTTCACTTGCTTGCCCTTGCCGTTTGGCTCCCAGCAAGATCACCACCCTATCTTCCTTTTTGAACTTCGTGAATTGTTTTGGCAGGTCTTGTGGTTTTCACTATAGTTCTATCCGCGTTTCTTTGCTCAACGTCAGTCATTCCTCCCTTAATCATCAGCATCGTAGGTGGATGGGTAGGTCCCCCTTACTGCATCTACTCTCAAGAGGCCGAGGTATTTCAAGGTTACTATCTGAGTTGACTTTTGATTCGGAATCGAAATCTTCATTTTTGCTAGAAGAGGGGCTCTCTCCTGGTGGTCATAGCTTGGAGGGTGAGTTTGTTCGCAGTAGTGGCACATCACTTGGTTGGGCTAGGCCTGACTACTCGTAGTCAATTGCACCCGTGTGCTCTAGCTAAGTTCGATCGCAGTCATTGTGTCTAACTCCCTTCTCTACTCCAAGGGCACTTTGTTTGCCTGGTCTGGAGTCCACTCGTATCTGTTTGATTATACGTCTGCCAGTGTCATATTCTATGGTATCGATTTCCCTTTCGCTCTCATTAGTGAAGGAACAACAATCCTCATATTCGTCATTAGAGCCGTCCTTGTCCGGTTGCTTCTCTTGGTTCTGACAATTCTCATCTTGTTGGTCGAGGATTAAAGCCCAATCGTATCTCAAGTTTAACTCGTGTATCTTGGACCATCCCCATTCAGGCTCGTCCAAGAGGTCTTGGTGTGGCTTAAGATTCGTTGCTAGATTGCCAGACGACTTGTCGGTCAAGTACCCTAGAATATCCAGGAGCTCCCGTCTATTGTTTGGGACTGGAAATGCAATATGATTGGGTCTTCCACGTAGGCTCCCGGTCATCATGCAGACTAGCACTGAAGGTAGGTCCTTGAGCTTACTAGTTGCCTTGATGGTGTGTTCATACTCCTAAGTGTCTGAGAACGGTAGATTGATGGTAGCAAGAACATGCATCCAGTCTCACTCATGCTCAGTGCACGGCATATACCCGGTAAGGGCCCCATAGGATCCCCTAGTCTGATGTTTGTCGCCCTTCATCATGGTGGAGATGGCATCTAGGTTGATAGGCATAGTCTTCCAAGTATCCGTCTCTACTCTTACAGCCTCTATTCAATTGCCTAAGAAGATGAGACTTTTTCCCTAGTCTTCTACAACTCTCGCGTTGCACATCTAGGGTCAGCCAAGTAGGATATCATAGTCTACTCTGTTTATGACTATAAAGTCAACCGAGAATTGGATTCCTGCAATCTTCACTAGCCAATTTTTCAACACTCTGAACGGTTTCACCTTCATTTCATTAGCCAACATGATGTTGAACCTAGCAATCTCGACTAGTGGGTTACCCCAAGCTTCGTATCCCGTTGATGAATACTGTGGATACTGTCCTTTTGGTTGGTCTCTCGCCCATGGGAATTCTCTTGAAGAGGCTCCTCACACGGGTCACATAATCTTGAATATCATCTTCCTCTTTCTGCTTGACGTTCATGAGTCACCCTAACAAGTTATCGGAGTATCCAAGTTCGAAAAATCTCTTAATGAAGAGATTTTTCAACCTGTTGAAATTGGCGTGCTTTGTAGCATCTAGACTTGTGTATCAGGTTCGACCCTTGTTGCCTAAGCACAGTTCGAAGGCTTGGGAATGTTGAGTATGATCAGTGAGGCTGTTGGCCTTGCAGACATGCTCAAACTGCTCCACGAAGCTGTATGGGCCATTGGTTGCTTGGTATTTGTCCAATTGCTTTGCTACCATGGGGATTTTTGATTGGCTCTTAGAGCCTTGGTTGCCAATGCCGCAGCACTTTGTTCTTCGTTGCTTTGTTAGGAGCTCACTCAGTGTGAGGCCTTCTTCTAGTGCTCTCTCGCTCTCTGACTGATTTTTGCTTGCTAGGGCTAGCACTCTTTGGATCTCTCACATTTCTAAGCTTTGGCGTAAGTTCCTAGTTTGCTGATCCTGATTGTATATAGTTAGGCCTTGCAGAGCCTTGCAGGCTAGCTTCCTTTCCTCCTCGAGGTCTGCTATGATGTCCTCTACCAGTCTACCACGGTGTTCTAGCTGGGTTTGATTGTCGTATTTGTTCACTAACTATTGGACACCCTTAGGAAAGTCTCCTAGGTTAGCCTCCTTGTTGCTTCTATGGCTTGAGATGCCCTGTTCCATGTTTAGGACTTCCTGTTCTGCCAAGCTGTCGATCAAGTCAATAAGGTTGGGTAGATCCACTTCTGTGATGGTGCCTATTCTTATTGCGTCCGACTTTTTGGCAGTGTTCTTCGCTTGGCCTACCTTTGGGGGTGGGTTCCTTCAAGTTCTTAAGTCTAGGTGAGTTCTTGGTTAATTACAACCAGTCCTCAACTTACCCTCACTTTATGAGTGTGCACGTGTGTGCTTGTTTCCATGCACTATGCGAAATCAAGCTTTTAGCTCTGTTCAAGTGTGCTTTGAGTGCTCAAAATCAGAGTGAATGAGAAAACAAAGTGTGTGTAGCTCTGATGCTCTTGTCTATGGGTTGGCTTGATACGGTCGTGTGTTTGGTTCCTAGATGTTTTTGCCGGCTTCTTGGGTTAGGTTGTTGCACTATCTCGTTTGGATAATTCAGGGTTGAGTTAGGGCTAGCAACCAGCCTATAATACCAAACATCCTTTCAGATTGTTCGGTCACAATCTCTAGGTTTGTAACTACTTGTGAGATGTTGTGTGGGTTCTTCTAGTGCGGGTCATGCTTCTCGTTAGCCGAGGTTTGTCAAATTCCCAAATTTTCCTTCTCAGGCAATGTCCTATTTACTAGTGTCTGATTTGGACAATCGGACGTCTGATTTACTAGTGTCCAATTCTAAGAATCAGGTAGGGTCCGATTTGATTGTCACAATCAAACATGCATGTCCAATCAGACGGCTTGAGTTGGTCTGATTGGGGTATATCCGATTCTCGCGATCGCACAGGTTGAGCATCCGATTAGACAAAGTGGTGTTTGATTTCTTCTTGTCCGATTCTCAGAATCGGACGGAAGTGGTGTGTCCGATTGTCGTGATTGGACCAGTCGAGCATCCAATCGGACAGGTTGTGTGTCTGATTTGGAGTCGGTCCGATTTTCAGAATTGGACATGTGTGTCTGATCGAACCGGGTGGGTTTGATTCTAGAAATCGAACGGCCTTGTTTGTCTAATTCTGGGAATTGGACATTGTGGGGAGTGTCAGATTCTGTCACAGCCGAAACGTGTGCCGATCACATTTTTGCCAAAAATCTAAACTCCGATGTTGCCTCTATCCACAACAACATGCAAAAATTAAAAAGAGGTATGGGCCAAGGGCATCCTATACCTGAATCTTGCAGAAAGCCCTAATATGCTCCGATCCATCTAGCGTAGACCCAGATTTGCAAGCTCTCTCTCTCTCTCTCACAAAGCCATAACTGTAAATGAGGTTTTCCTTGGTGATTCAAGACCTTAAACCTTTATTGGCCAGCAATCAGCCCTCCTGATCACTCCACATGCGACTCCGAGACATCTGAGCCCCCTGTTTTTCCCATCTGCCCTGTTATTGCCCTGTGCATGACTGTTTTACAGTAGTAAGCTGCAAACCTCCCTCTCTGATTTCTCCTTCCTATCCTACTCTAAATGCCATGAAAATCAAAAGCAACGTATTGAATTGAATTCTTCTACTCAAGCAATCATCAAAAACCAAAAATACTTGTAGTACGGATTAAAACCCAAAACCTCCTATCTATCTCAAGCTCCGATTTAGGATGAAACCCTTACTTCGATGCTTGATTTGAAGCGTCCAAGTGCTCAAGCTTGAATCCATTGGTTCCAGTAATGGAACCAAAATGTAGAGGCGAGGCACAAGCTCATCAACTACCAAGACCCACGAACCGCTTATTGTTCAAGCATTTCAAGCGAGTACTAATGGCTACCCCTCACATAGTCGATGTGCCATACCTCTCTACAAATGTAGTGAGCTTACCTTGATGCCCGATTGAGTTGCTTCCTCTCTCAAGCACTCCGATAGCTCCACGATTCTTGATGTAAGCTCAAGTATCCTCAAACCTCCACCTCCAAGCTCCATCCTCCATAGCCACGCACAAGATGAGAGAAGAGAAGAGAAGAGGAAGAGAGGAGATGGAGGAGGGCTTCACCTCCAAGACCCCTCATCCTCACACACTCACTCCTTCACTTACTCACTCTCCCTCCCTCAAGTACTCACAAGCAAGCAAGAGAAGAGAAGAGAAGAAGAGAAGAAGAAGAGTCCACTTTGTCACACACCAAAGAATGAGTTCTCATTTATCTTTTGAACTTTATATATGAAGCCCTAAATCCCTTTTGGGTGGTCATCCCCTATTTACATGGATGGCCATAGCTTAGGCCCTTTTTTCCATTGTTCTCATATCTTCTTAGCTTCCTTCCTACCGCCCATCTACCTTTACAATTTGCACAGCTGACACTCTTAAAATAAATCAAGGTGCGCCTTGCGCTCTTTTACGAAAGTATTGACTTGGGCTTTTTCTTGTGCGCCTCTCCTTGATTTAGGACTTTTTCACACTTCTCATGTTTCCCAATTTTTCTTGGAATGCCTTCGTCCTCCATTCCGCATTTGCCTTGGCCTTGTCTTCCACTTTAGATTTTCTAGATTTTCCACCTTGTTCATGTGAGGGTTAACACCAATCTATCTTCATAACCATCGAAAATATTCAAAGCATCATCACTATCTTTGCCATTATCAGTATCCTCTGTCAAATCCTCAACAAGTCCTGCATCTTGAGACATTAACTTAGGTGTCCAAGTCAATAAAGACTCCATAGTCAAACCAGGATATTGCTTAAAGGCATACTCATATAGGACTACAAGAAAACAAACCATATGAGATTTGTGGGAAACTTTCTTAGCTTTCAGTACTTTTATCTTTGTCATTAACCCTTCATACAACACACCAGCCCAATTTGGCATCCCAACATTCTCTGCATAATAAATCAGCCCATAAGTCTCCTAAGCTATTGAATCGGAATTAATGAACAACATGGATTTCTCCAGAAACCACCTGAGATGCATCTTGCGATCAACCTCAAATCTCTTCATAACATAAACCTTGCGTGGACCCATGGCATCACCAAACCTTGTGTGGACCCGTGGCACCACCAAATGCATCATGCATTTGCTCATTAGAGCATCTCCACAAGATAGGATTCACATTCATTGGAATTGCAAACACATGGCTTACCACACTGATTGTAAGCTCCAACTGACCTATAATCTTACCCTGCGATTTTCTCAGACATCCAACTGTATCGAGGCATGTATGTTGGCAGCCCATGTGTGCCATGGAAGGCATGCAAATTCATATAGCCCAATTCTATCCAACCATGCCTTAGTAGGTTCATGGTTAACATCCAATGTCAAGATAGAGTCTACAAATGGTGTAGACACAACACTTGTAGCATTTACCTTAGGAGAAGCCTTCGTTATTGGTGTCACCTCTTGCTGCTCCGAGCGTTCGTCCTCAGCTGGATCATACTCGGTATCCTCATCATCCTCAACAAAAACTCTCCTCTCCTTGGACAACGCTTTGGTAGATGTACGCCGAGTGTGTGTCATGGTAGCTAATGCAAGTTGGCACACAGACGAAGAAGGAGAGAAAGAAGAGGCAACAAATGAAGAACTCATCTTCTCCATCTCTATGCTAAAGACTCAGTACACTACTAATTTACATCTTTTCATGCCATTTGTCACTTCAATACGATGTACCTTAGGCCATTGCACACAATCACTGCATGTCACACTTGAATTGACTAACCATGGTAAAATTAAATTAACTTGTGCATAATAAGGTTGAACCAGTCTTTTGAGCCTGAATCCATTGACTGCAGGTTGCGACACCTTGCCCTACAGATCCTTAAGCAAAAATATTCCTTGCCCAACATCTTTAAATACCACAAATGGGCCTGCATAACGGAGTTTCAATTTACCCAAAAACTTACCAAGTCGGTAATTATACACTACATTCCAATCACCTTCTTGAAAAAATTTCTTCTTGATATGCATGTTAACCCAAGCTTGCCTCCTTTGATGAGTAATCCCTAAAAAATAGGCAGCAAGAACCCTGTTCTCCTCTAACTTCAGGAGTTGTCCTAACCTGTGGTTCACTGATTCCTGGGGATCCATTTTATGTGTGACTCCTATCCTTAGGCTTGGGACCACAAACTCCATAGGCACCACAGCCTCCATCCCATATACAAGTCTAAAAGGTGTCAACCCAGTTGTGACCTTGTATGCAGTCCTAAATGCCATAGTGCCAAATCAAGTTTAATATCCCAAGCTTCCCTATTATCCTCAACAATTTTCTTCAAAATGCGAAGTAAAATCTTGTTGGAACTTTTAGCTCTCGACCATTAGCTTGAGGGTGATATAGAGTAGATTTCTTGTGCAAAATCATATGTCTAATAGTGAGTTCTTTGATCACTTGATTCAAGAAATGCTTTCCCCAATCACTAATAGGACAAACAAATCTGGTCATAATGTTAGAGTATAAAAACTTGGCCACACTTGCTACTTTATTATCTTTTAATGCCTGAGCTTCTACCCACTTTGCAGCATAATCAATGCAAACCAAAATGTATCGGTTACCTATCCTTTTGGCTGCTAGTTTGATGGGCCCAACAAAGTCAATTCCCCATTTTTGAAATGGCTCAAGTGGTAACACATGATGATCTTGCATCTTATCCTTGTCAAGTGGTTGACCTTCCTTCAGACACAGAAAAACTCTTTAGCATATTGATGAGCATCTTTCAACACAGAAGGCCACTAAAGGCCAACATGCAATATTTTCAAGCTTGTAATCTCACCTGAAAAATAGCCTCCTGATAGTCCAAAATGAGCTTCATGCAACACTGCTGGTTGCTCGCATTCAGGAACACACCTTCTCAATACATTATCAACTCTCCTTCTATACAGTGTGTTCAAAATAACCTGAAAGGTGTGCAAGCATAATTCTTGACTTCAGGAAATGGAGCATCTGGTCATAATATGAATCAAGGTCAAGCACCTGAACCTCAAAAAGTTTAGCATCAGGTAACTGATCATGAATTCTTGCTTTAGACTCATCAGTTTGCAATCTACTGAGATAATCAGCAATGGCATGCTCTTTTCCAAGGATATGAATAACCTTAAAATCAAACTCTTGTAGCAGCAGCATCCATCTAGCCAATCTACCTGTCAACTGGGGCTTATTAATAAAAAACAACAATGATTGATGATCCACATGGAAAACAACTTGATTTCCCAATAAATAATGTCTGAATTTCTGCATCGAGAAGACCATTCCAAGTGCTTCTCTTTCTGTTATTGAATAGTTTTTCTTCACATCACTCAATCTCCTACTTTCATAGTAAATTGTTCTGTACCAACCTGGCACTTTATCCTGCGTGAGAATAGCTCCCACTGCCAAATCGGATGCATTAACAAAAATATGGAAAGGTAAATCCCATGTTGGAGGTTGCAAAATTGGAGCCACCACCAACATCTTGTTCAAACCACTAAGGGTTCTCTCCTGATCTTCCCTCCAGACAAACTGCATCCCCTTCTTTGTGACAATTGTAAGAGGAGAATAGATGTGTGACATGTATCTTAAGTATTTGCTATGCCACTTAATTTGCCCCACAAACCTCATGATCTCTTGCACATTACTGGGAGCCTTAGCCTTTTGCACAATTGCAATCTTCTCGGGGTCTATACTCATACCCTCTTTAGACGGGATATGACCCAACAACACACCTCTTTTGGCTGCAAACACTGACTTGAAAGGATTTAATGACATACCAAACATTTTGCATCTTCGAAAGCATAGTCTGAGGTGGTTTAAGTGTTCCATTTTGTTGCCAAAAACACAAAAATAATCGATGAATACTCTCATAAAAGTTGTTAAATATGGTTCAAATGTTTTGTAAACAACTCGGAACTCAGGCGGTCCATTCTACAATCCAAAGTTTATAACCGTGCTAACATAAGATTTCCACTTTGTAATGAAAGATGTCGTATCCATATCTTCTAGATGTATCTTGATTTGACTATATCCTGAAAAACCATCTAGGAAACTGTACATCTCATGACTTGCTACATCATCCAAAAGAGAATCAGTAAAAGGAACGGGAAAGGGATCACTGATAGTAGTTGCATTCAATTTCATGTAATCCACACAAACTTTGATCTTCCCATTCTTCTTTGGCACTACAAAAATAGGAGATAACCAAGTAGCCTCACCTCAAAAGCTTTTCGATTTCTTCCTTGACTTGTTTGGCATAGTTAGGATTCATTCTATACCTCTTTTGGACAATAGGCTTATAATCTTTCTTCAAATTTATCCTGTGCTGACACACACTTGATCAAATCCTTTCATATCTGTATAACCCCAAGAAAAATTTCTTGAAACTTTCTACACAACTAAATTAAATCCTACTTGCAATTGTCTTCCACAAAAATACTCACCTTGATGGGTTTAGGCTCTCCCTCTATATCCAGGTTAACCTCCTGAACCTCATCTTCAACCACTCTTGCTGATCTTCTCATTGTATGCTCATATCTTAGTTTAGCTTGAATGATAGCTTTCTGCCCTTCTTCATCCAATGTACCAGAATTATCCATAAAACTATCCATATCAGTTTGCAGTTTTAAAGGTATTTCTTACTGAGAAACTTTAGGATAAGCTATACTTTGATCCTGAATTAATTTATTCTGCTCATTCCCAGACTTGTCTTGAGATACAGGTTGCTCTTGATCTTCAGGACACCTTCCAAATTTTGCCCTGACTGATTTTGTGCTATAGTTTGAATAGTTTGCTATTGCTGGGCAACATTTCCAGCCATATTGGGCTGCTCCAAATACTCTTGTATAATACCAACAACGTCAATTTCAAAAATTGGAACCACAAAAGGATTTGCTTGAAGGAGTAACTCCTCCTCATCATCTTCTACCTCGTCTGCAAAATTAATAGTTCGAGCTACTACAAGTCTAACTGAACTTAAAAAAAAAACCTTATTTAGTGTGGATAACTTGATTTCCTTAAGTCCTCTTGGGATGCACACATAGTCATTTCCCCAATCCTGCTTAAGTTTAGCCAATCTGAACCACGGTCTTCCCAACATCATTGTATAAGAGTCTCCAATTTCTGACATTCTCAAAACCACAAAATTGACCCTAAACTTCAGGCTAGCTATTCAAATTTGTTGATTTCTAAGAATACCCAAAGGCTATAACCTCCTTTGGTTTGCCATCTGTACCTGAAATGGGGCTAGAGATAACTCTTCTTGTTTAGTTGCCAAATATGTATGTTTAGGAAGTATATTAACTCCTGAACCTCCATCTAATAAGACATCATCATGTTTTCTTTCTGCAAACTCAACTTGAATGGTGGGTACTTGATAATCTACAACTTCCTGTTGAGTTGGTATGACTATTTGACACTCAGGAATTACATGACCTTGAATTGTTATACTTTCAAGAACTTCATGTTGCTTTTGCCTGATCTTTAGTAGTAATTTCTCCTTAAATCTCGGTATTAGATCCAAGATTTGCTCAAAGGTTAAAAAGAACACTTTGCTAAAGCTTGAAATAGCTCCTCAAAGCTTCCTTGATATAATTTTCCAACATTTATGATATTAGGAACTTGCTCCTGATCATCAGGACACTGATTCCATTATTCAGGAACATGCTCCTAATATTTAGGAAACTGCTTCTACAATTCAAGTTTTTGCAGACCTGAATCCCCTACATCATCAAGTTGATTAGATTCAAATTCTTTAGCCATGTTTTACATTTTTCTAACTTGTTTTGTTGCCTTTTTCCTTGTCTTGTTCCTGCCAATCAAGCTTCATACCCACTTGGCTCCTAGTTATTGCCAAAACCATTGGTTCCTCTTGACATTCCACAACTTCAATACAATTAGAACAATCACAATGAATATGCATACTTACAACATTAATATTACCTAACACCTCCTTTGTCTCTTCTTGAACCTTCTCTTATTGAATTTTCCTACGTCCAGTGGTTCCTACCCCATCAGAAGATTGCCTTTTCTCATCTTGATTAGGTAACTCTATAAGGACTGCTACAATTGGGGCAGGTGGATGATGTTGATGAGATTATCCTGCAGGTCTTTCATCATTGTGGGACCTTGCTATTGGCATTCCTCTCTTAGTCCTATGTCTTGCCCAAAGTTCATAGTTTGGTCCAACAAAGTGTCCTTTACCTCAACAATAGTGGCATACTCCCATTTGGGTAGTTTGCTGCTGTGCCTGAAAATTTCCCCGAGGATCTCTTACTTGCATTCTTCTAGGTCCTCTAAAGGGTTTCCATGGTATGATGTCAGGAATAATCTGATTTACTGCAGCTAGTTGAACAGGTCTTGGCCTAGCCTGCATCACTGGCATATGATGTGCCATCTTGGCATTAGGATTATACTAGCAAGTCCTAGTTTCATGGCCCTTTCTCTGACATATTTCACAATGCTTTTCCTTCTTCTTACTTTCAGAAATACCCAAATCTTTTAGCTTTTGTTTCATCATTTTATCCAACTTGTTGTCCTCTAACTTCTTCCTATCTTTCTCCTTTGCTTTCTTCTTTTTGGTCTTGGCTGACCCTGATTTCTTCTTCTTACGTCTCCTGCTAGAGTTACCCTCATCAGAATCACTTGAGTCATCATATGAATCTGAGCTATAATCACTATCCTCAGCATCACTATCTATGTCTGGATATGATCCTAAATTTGTATTAGAATTTGAGTCCTAAGAATCCTCATCTTTACTATTCTTAGATCTAGAGGTACCAAGTCTTTTCTCCACTCTCATAGCTGCCCTAATCAATGTGTCCAATGTATCATTCTGACCCATCTCCAAATTTGCAATGGGATTTCGAATCTTACCTCTCAAACCCTTCATAAAATAGGTGATCTGCATTTCCACTGAAGGTGTATCATTAGCATCCAGCCTATTTAATAGGTTCCTGAATTTCTGGGCATAGTCCTCCACCAACATAGTCTTTTGTTCGATCTTTTTGAGCTCCCTTAAAATATCTTCGAGAGTTTTGTCCTTATGGAACCTGCCTAAAAATGATGTTTTTAAAGCATCATATAAATTAAAGGCTGCCATACCATAACTGGCAAACCAGTCCATAGCCTTTCCCTAAAAGGTGGTAGCAAACTATTGCTTTTTGACATGGTCCCCATACATTTGATTAAAGCCACTGGCTGTCCATCTTGTCTCAAATTGTGCCACATGGCAATCCGGGTCTTCTTTCTTCTTGCCTAAAAATTTGGATGCTCGAACCTTTGGATTAAATAACTGATTCTGAATCATTATGATTTCCTTCTTGGGCTTCCTTTGAGGTGGTAATGGATTAAAATTCAAAACCCTTTGAGATAAACTTCTAACCCTTCTTAACAAAAATGTTCTTCCCAGCATTGCATGCTATAGCCTCTTAAATGCTTGCTTAGGAGGGGTATCCTGCTATTTATAAGGTAATGTATCCTCATCATCGGATAAATTTGAAGAGTTTGTTGAAGTGGCAAGAGACAATAGGGTGTTGAGGTACCTGCAGAGATAACCCCTTCCAAAGAAATATGCCCAGCATCAATAAACTTCTCCTCATCCAACTTGTCCAAGCCTTCTAAACCTCTCTTGTCATCTATCCTTGCATCTTATTGTTGCTGACTTGCTAAAGCCTCCATGATTTCCTTGGATCTGCTCTTGTTAAGGATAGGATTGGAGATATAGGGATAATTATCTGACATGAATACTACCCATAGAAGGCACCCTATCAAATCTCAATGCCATTAGCATGCCTATAGCTTGATCAAATAACTATTTATTCCATATCTGCACCTTTATCAAGAAAACGGCTTTCTTGAAACTAGCAAGATTGCCAAAGTGTTTCAGGCATACATCACAAGAAAACAAAGAATACAACAACACATCATCACTTTAAAAATAGAGAACGTGAATACAAATATACTATTTGCGTAGACTTCAATCACCATAATCAAAAGTTTTAGTGATTCCATAATGCAAATTAGAGATTCAAACACATAAAGATCATGACATAATTGTTAAGAACAGCATGCAACAGCCATAAAGACGTGTCGTTGCCTTCTTGTCTGTATATTAGAATCACATGACTGACTTTAAGAAAAGTCACACCCTGAATATCAGAATCATCGCCCTGACATACAAGTAATCAATCTCGTGACATTGTAAGACACATTTACATAGGCTCATCCACATATCAAAGTAAAAGACTAAGGTTACTAATGGAATTCATGGCCTAGGGATTTATGCCCCTAACAAGGTCCCACCTTATTCTTGGGGTTTCACTTCCTACTTGCAACTCTTTTTCGGGATCTGAAAGTTATTTCCCGAATTCGAAGTCTATTTTATCCTTATGAAAAATTTGGTATTTCCACCCTAAAAGATAATATGGGCATTTATACCTATGGCAGGCAATTCATGCACTGCCCTGTCTTAACGCGTGCTTAGTAGGATTTCAAATGCTTTTCCAAGTCTGCTTAGACTTTAGAATTTGTATCGACAAATTCTTATCAATGTCCAACAAGTCCTACAGACTCTCGATATTTATTTAATTTCTTAATACTGATAGTTTCAGGGTTGTCGAGTATTTCATAGTTGTTTTTGCTTCAACATTCTAGATATTTTAGGTAAGGTTTTCTCGTTGATTCATACGTAGGTCCACTCATGATATTGATCCTCTCGCTAATATAATCATTAATATTAACATTGCGTGTGTTTTTAATAAGAAAATAAATTTTATTTTACTCTACTCATATTTCATGGTTTAATCGATGATGTTTGACCATTTGTCGAACTTTGTTATCTAGAAAAATTAATTTTCATTTAGCTATGTCCTAAGTGCAATGCTAATTGTTTTTTTGAAAATTTTATTCTAAGCAATGCAAAAATCACATGTACAATTTTTCTTTCATCTTTCATACATCAAATTATATTTCCATGCACCTAATTTATGCACATCTAGTATATATTTTCATATGCAATTTTATGTTGATTTAATGCATTGATTATTTCATGATATTATATCTAAATGATTTTCTATAAATTATTATAAAACTCATATGTGTCTGTTTATATAAAATAGAGATAGTCACTTTCAAGGAAAAATTATAAAATATTCCCTTTTCTAACATCGCCGTCTACCTTTTTTTTGATATTATGATCACATGCATCATTAATGAAATAATAATAAATATCACGAAACAAACCATAATTAAGATATTTTCTTAATGACAGGCATATAATCATTTTCCAAGTGAAAGAGTCTTTTCAATGAATAGTTAATTATAGTAAAAATTATACGGCGCAATGAACATAATTTGAGAAAGAGATAGAGAGTACACAACAGATAAGAGAAGAATTAGTAAATTCTTTAGCTCCAAACAACTGATACAAAGATGGCTCTGTCCACCCGTGCACTTCCACTGTGTGTGAAGCTTAGATGGCGATTTAGACAGAAGATAGGTGAAGAGCTTAAGGCTAGCTGGAACAACAACTTTGACTGGGTGAAAGATGAATGATAGATGGCTGTGAAGGGGTTTAGCTTTTATAGCCCGTGAAGGCCGTTAGGTCAGCCTGACCGACCTACCATATGATCCTCCACTAGTCGGCTAGGGAATATTCCCTTTACCATGAAGTCGGGGGCACTGCCCCCCGATCCCCGCCCGCGGCCCTCGGACCCCAAAATAGGGGCCTCTTTTAACTCCCTTACCCCGCAACTTGATGCAATGCGCCTCGAGTTGCTACCAGCTTAACCACTCCATCTAACCCAAAGATTAGACCTACAACGGTCACCTTTTTGCCATCCGGTCACATAGACCTCATCTGATATACAAGTCAAGACTCAACCAATGTCCGGGCTCACATTTGGCTTCTCCTCATAATGGGGGCCTTACAACTTTGAGCACCCTGGATCATTGGTGGCACTAATGAGGGTGGGGCATTGATCATATCTAACAATTATTATATTACTTAGGTTATTTTCCTAAGCGACAGCTCATATGTATTTTCTTTATAATGCATTTATAATAGTTTAAAGCCAAATATAGTGTGATAAACTTATAAAATATTATTTTTTTCCAAACTGACAAGATGTTACCTCTATCAGGTTTATAATAATGGGGGTTTTGCCAATTCCTACCATGTCATTTTCTCCATTGCCTACTTGTTGGATGGTGGCATGGAGATGATTATTTTATGCTTTCTCTCCCTCTAGGCGTAAAAAAGGTCATGAATTTTGGCCTATTTTTTCAAAAACCTTTTTTTTCTTGAAAATAACTTCATATGGTGGTTTTTTGTTGAAAGGTGAGAAGGATCGAAGCTTGCACGCGAGAGCTATGGTGGGAGAGCAAGAGCAAGAAAGAGAGAGACAAGAAATGGGAACTCCAACAACCACAATGTGTGGCCAGGCCTTTCTTTATTCAAATTGTCACTAAAAGAATAAAGAATAAGTGATTGTGATGGGTAGCTACCACTTGTAGTGTGCAATGGCGGGTACTGTCAGTGTAGTAATACATGGGCGGCTAGGCGGAGGCGTCTTTACTCCCAACAACCTTCCACTTAAATGCGAATATGCCCAGTGAGAGAGAAAAAAGAAAAGACAGTACAACATGTACACATGTACTACAGGATGAGGAAAAATACGTCATCTCATCCAATGCCCATCAATCTCCCGAGGAAGGCAAAGCGCTCGGTAGTGAGGCTTTTTCGTGAGCAAGTTTGCAGGATTCTACTTAGTTGGAATCTTGACAAGGTCAACAGACTTGTCCTCAATGACCTCGCAAATGCACCTCACCTCAATATGTTTTTTCTTCGCATGGAAGACCAAATTCTTGGCCAACTGAATGGCACTCATAGAATCCGAATGCAGTGTAGGCATAGCATCTCTCATACCAAGGTCTACAATCAAACAGCCTAACTAGACAGCCTCATTGCAAGCCTCTGTGGCTGCAATATACTTGGCCTCTGTAGTAGAAAGGGCCATACACTTCTGCGCCCTGGACATCCAAGAGATAGCCCCTCCAACATAAGTGAACACATAGCCAGAAGTGGACTTCCTACTATCTGCATGTCCTGCAAATCAGAGTCAGTGTACCCCACGACTCCTGTATCTTGGCTGCCATAACAAAGATACATATCTGCTGTGACTTTCAGGTACCTCATGATACCCTTCATGGCATCCCAATGTTTCTTGCTAGGTGTAGCTATATAACATGCCACAACCCCAACTGCAAAAGCAATATTTGGACGGGTGGCTATCATGGCATACATAAGATTGCCCATGACTAATGCATAGGGAATCTTGGCCATCTCGGCCCTCTGCTCACCTATGTGTGGACAATTGGCCTGTGAAACCTTTACATGAGAAGGTAATGGATAGCCAATAGGATTAACATCGTGCATATGGAAGCGCTTAAGGACTTTATGTACGTACTCCCTCTGTGACAGATAGAGGAGTCCCTAAGATCTATCGCGCGTGATGTGCAAACCAAGTATATGAGAGGCATGTCCCAGATATTTCATCTCAAAGCTCTTCTTGAGCTGAGCCTTAAGAGCATCGAGCTCCTCATGAGCCATCCCTGCTAAAAGCATGTCATCCACATAGAGTACCAATATTAGTAAAGAACCGTCATGGACTTTCTTCATATACAAGCACGGATCCATAGCACTATAGCTGTAGCCCTGTGACTGCATGAATGTATCAAACTTATGGTACCATTCCCTAGGTGCCTGCTTTAAGACATATAGAATTTTCTTTAGCTTGCACACTAGGTGTTTCCTGCCAGGGTCTGCAAAGCTCTTAGGCTGATCCATGTAAATCTCATCATACAAGTCCCCATGTAGAAAAGCCGTCTTGACATCGATCTAGTACAAGTCCAAGTCAAGCTGTGCAACCAAGGCCAAGACTAAGCGTAGTGTGGTCATCTTGACCATAGGAGAAAAGGCTTCATCAAAGTCAACACCATGCTCCTGCTTAAAATCCTTAGCAATCAATCGAGCCTTGTATGTCGACTTGGGATGTCCAAGGGTACTTTTCAGCTTGTACACCCACTTGCATGGCAAAGCCTTTTTACCATGAGGCAAGGAAACCAAATCCCAAGTCTTATTCTTATGCAATGAGTCAAGCTCAGATTGCATAGCCTTCTCCCAAGAGTGACAATCACCCCTGCGCATAGCTCCATCATAAGTAAGAGGCTCTCCTGCATATGTAACTAGTTATAATCCATAAAGGGTGCAAAACGGTCAGGAGGTCGTCTATCTCTAATAGAACGCCTCAAGCCAGGATCTGCTGCCTGACCAATATCCTGTCTAGCATTAGCATGTCTAACATCTGGGCTATGAGTATCAGGTGATGCTGCGCGGTGTCTAGCTGGCCGTGGAGCGGGCTGAACAGGAGTAGGGGGCTCCTCCTAAAAGATAACTCTGTGCACCTCAACCACTTTTTCAGGCTGCATATGCATTTTGTCCTCATGAAAGATGACATCATGGCTGCGGGCCACTTTTCGCACCTGCGGATCCCATAGACGGTAACCCATCTCTCCTACATCTCCATAGCCAATGAAAATGCATTTGACACTCTTAGGATCCAGCTTATTGCATTTGTCCTTGGGTATATGGCATAATGCTTCACATCCAAAGACATGCCAATGATCATAAGAGGGGGGACTTGCCTGCCCATACCTTCTTTGCAACTTGAAAGTCAGTGCCACTGCTAGGCGACCTATTAATGAGATGCACTCCAGTAGTAACTACCTTAGCTCAAAAGTGATGCGGTAAGCCAGCTTGGCTAAGCATGCTATGGATCCTTTCCTGAATAGTCCTATTCATGCGTTCAGCCATACCATTATGGGGTGGGATATAAGGGACGATCAACTGACGCTTAATACCTCGCTCATCACAAAACTGCTCAAAAGCACGTGATACATACTCACCCCCATTCTCTGATCTTAGGCATTTTAGCATTTTCCCAGACTGGTTTTCTGCCAATGCAAGCCAACGCTGAAATGTGTCTAAGACATCGGATTTTCTATTTATGGGATAAGCCCAAACCTTACATGAGCAATCATCTATGAAAGTAACAAAGTACTTTGCCCCACCAAGTGACTAACAGGGCATGGGCCCACATACATCTGAGTGTGCAAGAGCCAAAGGCTCACCCATGCATTTCTTACCAAACTTTTTATGTGTATTTCTAGTTTGCATGCCATACAAACAATGATCACAATAATCAAAATGCGAAGAGACAAAAGGCGGAAGATACTGCAAAGCACGGAGCATTTTCATTCCTTTAAGAGACATATGCCCCAAATGAGCATGCCAAAGGGATATATGGGGAATAGAACCCACAGACAAAACATGATACAATGTAGCTCCTAATACAAGTAAGGGATAGAGGCTACCAGACTTGGCACCTCTTGCAAGTACAAGCTTACCATGAGTAATCTTCCATGCAGAGTCTCCAAAAGATACAAAATACCTTGCATCATCAAGTTGTCCCCAGCTGACATAAGGCTGCGAGTCAACACAGGTACATGGCGCACATCATGCAAAACAAAAGAACTGCCAAAAGGAAACTATAGCTGAACATCTCCAATGCCCACAATGTCAAGAGACCTGTCATCACCAAGACGCACAAAACCAGACATGGTACGATAGGTATGAAACCAATCTCGATAGGGTGTCACATGAAAGGACGCACCTGAATCCAAGAGCCAACACTGGACATACATAGAGTGTATCTCAGAAGTCTATAAGGCATTGCATGAAGAAGCTGCAAGTATGTAATCATCATCTAAATTAGTGGCCTGCATGACATTAACCTCTTCTATCTTCACACATGACTTTGCAGGTATAATACTACGCTCAGAAGACTTTTCCTGCACTTTTTCTTTTCCCTTTTCCTTGCACTTATCATCGCGCATTTTATGGCACTGCGGCCTAATATGCCATGCTTTCCCATAATAATGATAGGTAAGATCAGACTTCTGTCCACGGGACTTACTGTGACCACGTGACTTGGACCTGGACTTCTGAGAGACCCTGCCCTTATGATCATTATCATGCCTGCCATTTCTGCCACCTTTAACGGTCAATGGATGTGAAGAGCGGGAAGCATCATTGTTTCTCCTGTTGATTTCCTAAGTCAATAAAGCACTCTCAACATCTTTGATTTTCAGTCCATCAAGCTTGTTCGTGCATATGGCAGTACCGAATACATCCCATGATTCAGGAAGGGTGCCAAAGCAGAAATAACAGGTGCAAGTTATCGTTGAACTCAATGAAAGGTGAGAGGGATCGAAGCTTGGACTGGAGAGCTATGGTGGGAGAGCAAGAGCAAGAAAGAGAGAGACAAGAAATGGGAACTTCAACACTCACAATGTGTGACCGGGCCTTCCTTTATTTAAATTGTCACTAAAAGAATAAAGAATAAAGTGGCGGTGATAAGCGCCCGCCACCTGCAGTGTACAGTGGCGGTGACTGTCAGTGTAGTAATACACGGGTGGCTAGGCGGAGGCGCCTTTACCCCCAACAACCTCCCACTTAAAGGCAAATCTGCCCTAGTGAGGAGTGAAAAGAAAAAGAAAAAGACAGTACAACATGTACACATGTACAACAGGATGAGGAAAGATGTCATCTCATCCCATGACCATCAACCTCTTGAGGAAGGCAAAGCGCTCTATAGAGAGGCTTTTCGTGAGCAGATCTACAGGATTCTGGTCAATCGAGATCTTGACAAGATCAATAGACTTGTCTTCAACAACCCCACGTAAGAAGTGATACCTCACCTCAATGTGTTTCGTCTTTGCATGGAAGACCGGATTCTTGGCTAACTGAATAGCACTCATAGAATCCGAATGTAGTGTAGGGATAGCATCAATACCAAGGTCAAAAACCAAACGGCCCAACCAAATGGCCTCTTTGCAAGCCACAGTGGCTGCAACATACTCGGCCTCTATAGTAGAAAGGGCCGTGTATTTATGCACCCTGGACATCCAAGAAACAAAACCTCCAGTATAGGTGAATACATAGTCGGAAGTGGACTTCCTACTATCTGCATGTCCTGCATAATCAGAGTCAGTGTACCCCATGACTCCTGTATCCCGGCTACCATAGCACATGCACATATCTGTAGTGCCCTTCAGGTACCTCATGATACCCTTCACAGCATCCCAATGCTTCTTGCTAGGTGTAGCCATATAGCGTGCCACAACACCGACTGCAAAGGCAATATCTGGACGAGTGGCTATCATGGCATACATAAGACTGCCCATTGTGGATGCATAGGGAATCTTGGTCATCTTGGCCCTCTGCTCATCTATATGTAGACAATCAGCCTGTGATACCTTCACATAAGAAGGTAATGGACAACCAATAGGATTTACATCCTGCATGCGGAAGCGCTCAAGGGCTTTATGAATGTACTCCCTCTATGACAAGTAGAGGAGTCCCTGATGCCTATCGCGTCTAATGCGCATACCAAGTATGTGAGCGGCCTGTCCCAGATCTTTCATCTCAAAGCTCTTCTTGAGCTGAGCCTTAAGAGCATCTAGCTCATCATGAGCTTTCCCTGCTTATTAGCATATCATCCACATAGAGGACCAAAATCAATAAAGTACCATCACGGGCTTTCTTCGTGTAAAGATACGGATCCATAGCACTCTTGCTATAGCCCTGTGACTGCATAAAGGCATCAAACTTATGATACCACTCCCTAGGTGCCTGTTTCAAGCCATAAGGACTTTTCTTCAATTTGCACACTAGGTGCTCCCTGCTAGGTTCTGCAAAGCCCTTAGGATGCTCCATATAGATCTCATCATGCAAGTCCCCATGTAAGAAAGCCATCTTGACATCCATCTGGTATAAATCCAAGTCAAGCTGAGCAACCAAAGCCAAGACTAAGCGCAGGGTGGTCATCTTAACCACAGGAGAAAAGACCTCATCAAAGTCCACACCATGCTCCTGCTTAAAACCCTTTGCTACCAATCTAGCCTTGTATGCCTGCTTGGGGTGTCCAGGGGTACTTTTCAGCTTGTACACCCACTTGTATGGCAAAGCCTTCTTGCTCGTAGGCAAGGAAACCAAATCCCAAGTGTCATTCTTATGCAAGGAGTCTATCTCAGACTACATAGCTCTCTCCCACGAGTGACTGTCGCCCCTACGCATAGCCTCATTATAAGTGAAAGGCTCTCCTGCATTTGTAACCAAGACATAATGCATCGAGGGCTAGAATCTATCAAGTGGATGTCTGTCTCTAGTAGACCTCGTCTCACGGCAGGCTCTACTGCTTGCCCAATTGTGTGTCCAACACCCTGACCATGAGCATCTATTGCAGCTATAGGCTGTCTAATTGGCTGTGCGAGAGCTCTTGGCTCCTCCTAAAATATGACCCTGCAGATCTCAACAACTCTCTCAAGCTGCCGATGCATCTTGTCTTCATGAAAGACTACATCATGATTGTGGATGACTTTTTGCACATGCAGATCCTAAAGACAGTAACCCATCTCGCTTGCATCCCCATAACCAAGGAAAATGCATTTGACACTCTTAGGATCCAGCTTATTTCTCTTGTCCCTAGGCACATGGCAAAATGCCTCACATCCAAAGACACAGAGATGCGCATAAGAGGGAGGTTTTCTAGTCCATACCTCCTCTGCAACCTGGAAATCCAAACCACTAGAAGGTGATCTATTTATGACATGCACAGATGTACTAACTGCCTCAGCCCAAAAGCTCTGTGGTAGGCTTGCGTGGCTAAGCATACTACATACACGCTCCTGGATGGTTCTATTCATCTACTCAGCCAAACCATTCTGGGGGGGGTGTAGGGGGCGGTTAACTGAGGCTTAATACCCCTCTCATCACATAACTGCTCAAAAGCATGTGAGACATACTCACCCCCATTATCTGTCCTTAGGCATTTTAGCCTATACCTAGACTGGTTCTCAACCAATGCCAGCCATCTCTGAAACACAGCCAAGACATCGGATTTCAGCTTAATGGAATAAGCCCAAACTTTTTATGAAAAATCATCTATGAAAGTAACAAAATACTTGGCACCACCCATAAACTGACAAGGCATGGGCCCACAGACATCCGAATGTACCAATGCCAAGGGCTCACTCATGCGTGGCCTACTGGACTTTTTATGCGTAGACCTAGTCTACCTGCCATAAAGACAATGCTCACATGAATCAAAACATGCATAATCAAGGGGCAGTAAGTACTGCACACTAGAAAGCATTTTCATTCCCTTCAAAGACATATGGTCCAAACGGGCATGCCAAAGAGATACATGTGGGATGGAACCCACAGACAAAACATGATCAAGGGAAGAAGTTGATACAATCAAGGGATAGAGGCTGCCAGCCTTGGCACCTCTCGCAATCACAAGTCTGCCATGAGTGATCTTCTATGCAGAGTCTTCAAAAGATACATGATAACCTACATCATCAAGCTGTCCAGCTGACATGAGACTGCGTGTC
This sequence comes from Lygodium microphyllum, assembly GCF_053477565.2. NCBI lineage: Eukaryota > Viridiplantae > Streptophyta > Polypodiopsida > Schizaeales > Lygodiaceae > Lygodium > Lygodium microphyllum. The sequence goes on along the minus strand of NC_141136.1, from coordinate 155,184,023 downwards.
AAAGTAGGTACATGACATACATCCTACATAACAAAACTGCTGCCAGAAGGAATTAACTGCATCCTAACATCACCAATGCCCACAATATCAAGAGAGCTGTCATCACCCAAGCACATAGAACCCGAAATAGTACGGTATGATCATATGAAACCACTCAGCAAGGTGTCACATGAAAGGATGCACCTGAGTCCAAGAGCCAACACTGTGCATACATAGAGTGTATCTCTGTCATCTGTGAGGCACTAGAAGAAGCTACAAGGATATAATCATCATCATCAACATCCTCAGGCTGCATAACATTGATCTCTTCAATTTTAACACTGGACTTTGCAGGCACTATGCTGTGATCAGAAGACTTATCGTGCACTTTGTCTTTCCTATTATCTTTGCACCTTTCATTGTGCAGTTCATGGCATTGTGGCCTAATATGGCCCTTTTTCCCACAATAGTGACAAGTAACATCTACATTCCTGCCACGAGATTTGCTACGTAACTTCCCACGAGACTTGGACCGAGATTGCTGAGAATCCTGTCCATGGCCACTGCCACTGCCATGCTTTTCATATCCATCATTCCGGCCTCTAACTGTCATAGCATGTGACACATGAGAGGCATCCAAATTCTTACGGTTAACCTCTTCCTGCGGAAGAGCGCTCTCAACATTAGATAATTTCAAGGTAGTAGTAGAGGCACATAATGCAGTGCGGAATACATCCCATGACTCATTAAGAGTACCAAGCAAGAAAAGAGGAGTGACATCCTCTGCAAAAGTGATGTCCTGCGAAGTCAAGTTCTTGAGTATAGCATGGAATTGGCTCAAGTGAGCAGACATAATCACATTCTCCTTCATGCGCAGATCCATAGGCTGCTTCAGCCAATATATATGACTCGCTGGACTTTTCTTGTCATAGAGATTCTTGATTTTATCCCACAACTGCCATGCACTCTGTTCTTCCTCAAATACATTGTAGTGAACTTGTTCTGTGAGAGATAATACAATAGTGGACTTGCATAACTCATCAAGCTCAAGCCATTCGTCATATGGCATAGTTGCAAGCGGATGCCCGCTCAACCTCAAAAGGTTTGATATGCGATTTCTGCACCAACACCTGCCAAATCTGGCTCTTCCAATAAGAGTAATTCATACCATCAAGCTTGGTGATGTTGAAAATAGCATGTTCAGTGGACAAACTTGCCATAATGCAGGCTGAAAGATTGTAGATAGTTCAAAACTGCTTGCTGTTTATTGCAGAAAATGACCAAAAAATCACCAAAATTGAGAGAAAATGGCGAGAAAAGTGTAACCAAAGCTGCTGCCCACCAGGTACTAGTGAAAGTATATCATTTCAGAATATTTCAGCATGAAAAATCCATGTTAGTCCATAAATATATGATTGCTGTAATAAATTATAGATTTCAGTAAATGAGAGCTAACAGTGCCAAAATCGGATCCCAAGTCAATTAGATATTGCCAAGACCAAAGCCGGCATCATGCGGGCATAACATAGGTATATGACAGTTGATAAGCATGAATCCAACACCCAAACATGTCATACAAACATCTGCTAGTGAGTAGGCACACCCCCCAGTCAACGGGGCAAAGTGTTCCTGCCACTACCAAAACTTGACACAAGTAGGTGTCAGCTCACAAAGATACGGATCCAAATCTGAGATTCAGCTCATAAGCATATAGTGAACCAAGACATATAATGTATCATCCCAAAGGGTAAGAAATCCCAATGTCTCAAGTGTCTGTAATTGCTTAATGCATAAAAAGCACCGCCTGCTCAATGTCTAATAAGCATTCAAGAATGCTCCCACTGGCACAAAAGCCATATGTACGAGCTCAAGAGCTCAAACCAAGTCAAGACACAGTGCCAATGACATAAGTCCAAGACAATACATCAATAGTACATTCTGAACATGTAGGCGGTAGAGCATCCGTATGTAGCATCCATAAGCATGTAAGACATCAAGAATATCCCAATCCAAACTCTGACAAGCCAAGTAACATCCAAGACAACTCCAGATAATCCAAAATGCATCCAAGGTAGAGCTTCAATAAGCACTCAAGCGCAATGTATGCATAGGGTAATCAACCAATACATGAGCATCAAGCCATAGGCAATGGGTATGCATAAACCCAAGCAACATCACTGTCAAATCATATACCACTGTCAAGCATGAACCATGTCAATGAGTGTGTAATGTAAAAGCTCTTCCAAAAGCATCCGAAATGAAATCCAAGCTCGAAGTCATACCCCGAAGATCAATACTTCATGGCATATATCCAAGACATAGGCCGAAACCAATAGGCATAACCCAATGCATGTGCAAAACTGAGAACTTTCAGTACCAAAATCAGCTCCAAATGGTTGCCAAACAATAGGCATACATTCCCCTAACATGTAGGCATCATATGGAACCAATTGGGCATCAAATGACAATGCCGGGCAAGCATAAACATCAAATGTTAATGTAGCACTATTATAAACTGCCTATGGACTGTTATGACAGTCCCAAAACGGTGCTAAATCAGACCAGAAGCAATGTCAATGCTCAAACCTTCGATACCAAGCATCAAAGCATGTGCAAATGCCTCCGATGAAGCCTGTTTAAGTGCCCAATGGCCTGGAGCTTGAGGAGTACCCTGTGATGCAAATGGAGATCAGCCTAGAAATTAGGCGCAAATAGCGTGCTACTATCCTGGGTGGCTTGCAACCCACATGGCATAAATGGGGCAGAGGAGGGGCTCAAGTAGGTGCCCAAGGGGGCACACAACAAGCCTCAAGAGGTCTTGATCAAGAGCAACGTAGATATGAAGCAAGGGAGCTTCAATGGTGGCTGCCCCAAAGTGTTCATAGCCTGTGTGACCTGAAAACAATACAAAACCCTATGGAGAATGAAGCAATACCTCTGATGTAATGCCCTAAAGGTGCCCAACAATGCCGGGAAGAAGCTTGGGAAGCCAGGGAGTGACGGGAGCTTGAAGGAGTTGGATATGGCTGCCGGGAAGGAGACCCAATGCCAGTAAGGAGTCGATGAGAAGCTGAGAATTCCATGAGCCAAGCTCAAGAGTTGGGAAGCTGTGCTCTGATACCAATTGGAAGGTGAGAAGGATCAAAGCTTGGACTTGAAAGCTATGGCGGGAGAGCAAGAGCAAGAGCAAGAAAGAGAGAGACAAGAAATGGGAACTCCAACAGTCAGAATATGTGATCGGGCCTTCCTTTATTCAAACTGTCACTAAAAGAATAAAGAATAAAGTGACGGTAATAGGCGCTCGCCCTGCAGTGTGCAGTGGCAGTGACTGTCAGTGTAGTAATACATGGGCGGCTAGGTAGAGGAGCCTTTACCCCCAACACTCAATACCTTGTGACAACAGATTCTTCATAATAGCATGAAATTGACTGAAATGAGATGATAGGGATGACTCCTTCTTCATGCGAAGGTCCATTAGCAGCTTCAGCCAATACATTTGTGACGCAGGACTCTGCTGCGCATAGAGCTCCTGAATCTTCTCCCATAAATCACATGCACTCTGATTCTCATTTTCAACAACATTATGATGGACCTCTTCTGAGAGTGACAAAATAATGGTAGACTTGTATAGCTCATCAACTTCCATCCAAACACCATCATCCATATCCTCAGGTTTGACACCTTTGAAACGCAAGGGTTTAATCTACGACTTCTGTACCAAAACCTACCATATTTGGGACTTTCAATACCCATAGTTGGTACCATCGAACTTGGCAATGTTAAAGAGAACTGTGTCTTTTAGATGACCAGCCATATTGTCCCAAATCAATGTAAAAATGTAAAATTACAGGTTCTTGTAATTAGCACAAAATACACTAAAACCACTACTAAAAATGGCTGAGAGAGTGGATTTTACCAAGAGAAGCACATGTCCACCAAATATGTCCAAGATAACATCAAATTACCCTCATAGAAATACTCAAAATCTATAGATTTCAGCTTGCTATAATAAATGACAAATTTCTAAAAATGAGAGTTAATTGTGCCAGAAGCGGATCCCAAGTCAATCAAATACTACCAAGACCATGACGAGGATCATGCGGGCATAACATAGGTATATGACAGTCAATAAGCACAAATCCAACACCCAAACGTGTCATGAAATATCTGTCAGTGAGTAGGCACACCCCCCAGTCAACGGAGCAAAGTGTACTTGCCACTACCAAGACTTGACACAAGTAGGTGTCAGCTCACAAGGAAAGGGACCCAAGTCAAAGAGTCAGCTCATAAGCATTGGAAGGAACCAAGACATATGAACCATGCATCATCCCAAAGGGTAAGAAATCCCAAATAGTCTCAAAAGCTCAAATAGCATAGACCACTTGTGCAATGCCTGTCAAGCATCCAAAGATGCTCCCACTGGCACAAAAGCCGTAAATATCAAGCAACAAAGCTTGAACAAAGCATGTACAAGCACTAGAGACAAGTGTCTAAGATCTAGCATCAATGATACATCCCAATAATGTAGGCGGTAGAGCATCCATATGTAGCATCCATAGACATTAAGTACATCCCAAAATAAACTCTGGCAAGCCAATAAATCTGCAAAATATGCTCTAGACAATCGAATGTCAAGCCCAAGTAAAGCTCCAATAGCATCTAAGCTCAAACAATGTAACTGACATAGGTAGGTGATATGAGCATAAGTGCATGTCCAAAGCGATCAAGCATAGACCGATAAGTGCCAAGATACATCCAAGATAAATATCCAAAATGCTATGGAAAGCGGAGCTCAAGCTCAACCAATGATTAAGAAGCAATGTCGAACTTTTTTCCAATCCTCAATGCTCAATACATCAATGTACATCTCCAAGACATGACCCGAATAGCATAGGCATAAGCATACATGAGTAGAATAGCTTCAGCCCAACTGTTTACAGCAGACATTCACTATCCAGACTGAGTATTTCAGGCCAACTGTTTACATCAGACATTCACTATCCAGACTGAGTATTTCAGGCCTCAAATCAATGCCGAAATAATGGCAATCCATTAACATAGCATCTCCATACATGTAGACATCATCCGGGCATCAATATGCATCAAGTGATCAATCCCGATAAGGATAGACTTCAAGAGATAAGTGCTGCCCTGTTTTGGCCAAATTTGGGACTATTCAAAACAGTCAATGGCTGAGCTAAATCAGCTCCAAATGTGTCTCACATAAGAGGTATAACATCCACAAGTGATCTGGTATCAATAGACATCAGTAGAAGCATCACATAAGCCATAGGCATACAAATACATACTGTCTCGGACCTGAAATCTGTTGCAAAATATTTTGTCATCAGAATTTGGAAATCTGACTTCACCATCGCATCGGGAGTGTGCCAAAACCCCAACTTAGACTCTTGCCTTGCTTGAATCGGGTTCCGAATGCCTGAGATACAATAAAAAGAGTGATTTTGGAGCCATTTTTGCAAATAGGCGCAAAGAAAACGTGAGCATGCTGCTGTACTTGAGGGGTCAAATCAGGGTGGGTAGGGGATAAGCAAGAGCCCAATGAAGGCCTACAATAGGCATACACAAGCCTAGGACAAGTCCAAGCAAGAGGTGAAGAGAACAAGCTTCAATGATGGAAGCTATGGCTGCCTCTTCATGAAACCCTGTTGTTCATGCCAAATAATGGCTGAGAACTGAGTGAGAAGCAAACTCTCAAACCTCGTGTAGATGCCGGGGAAGGTCGGGAGAAGCGCTCGCGAAGGACTTGCTCTGATACCAGTTGAAAGATGAGAAGGATCGAAGCTTGCATGTGAGAGCCATGGCGAGAGAGTAAGAGCAAGAAAGAGAGAGACAAGAAATGGGAACTCCAACAACCACAATGTGTGGCCGGGCCTTCCTTTATTCAAATTGTCACTAAAAGAATAAAGAATAAGTGACTGTGACGGGCACCCGCCATCTACAATGGGCAGTGGTAGGTACTGTCAGTGTAGTAATACACGAGCGGGTAGGCGGAGACGTCTTTATCCCCAACATTTTTGACCAAGTTACCTCATAACTTATCTAGTTTATAAAGTCATGTTATACTATTTGATACTTCACTTACTCAATAACATGCTTATTCTTACATGTTCTTTGTCTATCGATTAAGGCTTTTGCGATTTGTCTTGCAGTTAAGAAGTCAATGCGATCTTTGACGCATTAAGTGAAATCAGAAAATTTGCTAAATCAAATATAATGTGAGAAAAATTATGATCAAGAAGTCGTAATATTATTTATGAGGGGCATCTTTGCTTTTTGTTGGCTGGGAACATTGAGGTGTCTTCTCATGTGTCGAATTGGAGAATTGATTTAATGCAAGACTCTTTTTTAAAACACCTGAAGCCCAATTTCATTTCTTGATATGAAGTGTTGTTGGCAAGAATATTACATGCACTCAATTGTCTCCATTTATATTAATGTGTGTAATCTTATATACATATTCAAGTTGTAAGGTTGATGCTCAACCCAATGAGTACACAAGAAGGGTTGTAGAAAAACCAGGGAGCTGCTTGTTGGTTGTAGTCATTGATTTCTAGCGAGCAACTCCGTGTTTTTTCCCCCTATAATTGAGCATTTAAGTAAATGTGAAAATCATGTAAAGTGTAGAAAAATTCACGTTTATGTTTCATGAAATAAGCATGATTTTGGACATGGGTCCCCTAACACACTATTTATCATGACTTAGATGTGCCTGTAAGTTTTCTTTTTAGTTAAGAAAATGTAACAATGTGACCATTTGTGGGCTTAATCCCTTGTAGTGCACAAGAGCATATTGTAACTTTGCCCGCATATGTTAGGCATGGAGATCAAAATATATCAGATCATTTTGAAAGAAAAAGATAGCTTCACTTCAACTATCTAAATTAGAGAAACTCTTGTTTTGCATTGATATTGGAAATCTTTATAACTTGGATAATTTTGATCTATGTATTATTGTCGATATCCAAAAATCAAATACATGTTATATTATTCTTTCATGGCTGTAGTTTTGTGTTTGGTGAGTTACATTCAATTTGATTCTCATGTAAATAATAAGTGTGAGGCAAGAGAGAGAGAGAGAGAGAGAGAGAGAGAGAGAGAGAGAGAGAGAGAGAGAGAGAGAGAGAGAGAGAGAGAGAGAGAGAGAGAGAGCATAGGTAAAAGAGACAATGATTGGCATGGCCAACAAATAATGCAAGCAAATGGTAAGTTTGTTTCTTTCAAAATGCTGCTTTGTGGCAACTTTAATCAATAAGCTACCATGAAGCAACCTAGCGTTCCTTGCTAGGAAAGATGAGGCAACCAAATACATTGTGTGGGAATGAAGTGAGGAAAGTGAAGTTTGCACAACAGCTTTGCTTTCCCTCACAATATTGCTTCATGACTACTTCACACACTGCCATGAAGCGGCCTAACATTCCATGCTCGCACACAAGGGATGCTAGTAGCTTTAAAGTGGCTTAGAAACATGCAATTTTTCTGCAAAACTATGGTTAAATTTATCTTTTGTGCAAAATTGTCACGAAATTGTTATCAAGAAGATCTAGTTATAAGTGAAGGGTCCACAAAAGAGTGATAATGAGAGGCCAAAGGGGACATTGTTTCAAGATTTTATAAAATCCAAGTAACAAACATTTAAATGGCTCAATTGTTTGACTCACATTATGTATATATGTAATACATAAGAATCTGTATCATAGCTTTATGTGGCTGCATCTGTTCTAACCACTAAATTCGGATGGGGTGCACACCTCTTTCCTATTGGAAGAACAGCATCAACAAGGCCTAAATTCGGTAGTAGTTGGTGTGCTTATTTTTCGCCATTTTGCTCATCGAAACAAGTTAAGAAACTTTACATTTGCCAAACAAACAATGTCTCGGTTAAAGATATCTTCGTTTTCCATTGACATGGCTTGTAAGATGCCTAGATTTCTAGTCATTTTGAAGCTTAGTGAAGGATAGATGGGAGTCATTTCATAAAAGTGAGGTGCGAATGAAAGAGTGGTTGGGGTGGCCGTGAAGCCGCGTCAGCTTGTTGGCCGTTTCACCCTACAACTGACGTTGTAAGCTGTTGATAATAATCCGACGGCAGAGAGAGTGTGAACGTTGTCTCTTTTCGTGAAGTTGGTGGCCTAAAGGTGACAAGCGGGAGCTGTAGTTGGGATTGTCACGCACGACGAGCCGCCGCCCTCAAAATCCAAGCTCGCCCTGCCCCGGCTCTACATAATTTAGCTCCTGGCCTGACGATATTGTTGACCCAATCTTGCGATCAGCATGGCGCAGTCCCAAAACGCCGTTGCATCATTCTTGCTTTCTTTAACGATTGTGGCTTGCTTTGGTTGCTCTTTGAGCACCTGTTCTTACTTCGGCTACAAAGTGCTCTCTTTTAACACCACTTCTGAGGGTCTGTTCGGGGTGCTGGAGCTTAATCAGCAAACTGACGTAAATGGGTCAGACATTGAAGAACTCCAAGTGACCGTTAGGTTCGTATAAATATCTCACTAATCAGCTCTACTGCATAATCATATAGATCAATGGTGCAGTATCACATTGTATTGCCAATTGAGAAATTACAAATTCTGTTCAAATCTATACTTGGATGGTACACTATAATTTCTGATCTCTCGCAAATGATTGACCTTCAGAATATCAAGATGCTTTAAGTGGACTAATATATGAGCTGGTTCGCAAAATTTGTCAAATGTATAGTTGAATCGAGCATGGCTATGATACGTGAAGAGGGCTTGCACGATCCTATGTGGTTTTTGTTTCATCAAATCGATTAACTGTATCGTCTTTATACCACCTCTCAGGTATGACAGCCCAGAACGTCTGCACATTCACATAACCAGCACTAATACGTCCAGTGCAAGATGGGAAATACCAGATTATCTCATCCCGAGACAAGTCACTTCAAGCGGCAACGCTAGGCAAGAGAGTGATCTGAAGTTTGTATACACGGACAACCCATTCAGTTTCTCAGTCATCAGAAACTCAACCGGGGATGGCCTTTTCGACACTAGCTTGGGTAACCTAGTATTCAAGGACCAATATTTGGAAATCTCTTCTTTCCTCCCAGATAATGCTGCACTCTATGGACTAGGTGAGAGTACCAGGCCTCAAGGGTTCCGATTGGTGGAAGGTCAAACATATACCTTATGGGCATCTGACATTCCTAGTAGTACCACAGATGTTGATTTGTATGGTGCACATCCTTTCTACATGGATGTCAGGGAAGATGGCCTCTCACACGGAGTCCTTCTGCTGAACAGCAATGGGATGGACATCTCTTACCAAGCAAACTCTCTTACCTACAAAGTAATTGGCGGGATTTTTGATTTCTATATCTTCTCAGGGCCACACCCTCTTGGAGTAATGGAGCAATATACTGAGCTGATTGGTCGACCAGCCCCAATGCCATTCTGGTCACTAGGTGAGACGTACTTTTGTTTTGGAAATCATCATCCCTCTCACGTCTGCTTTTGGTGCCAGAGACATTAACTTTCAAGTTCGGTTTGCCACAAGGTAGCCCTGATCAGCTGGCAGAGGCATGTTCCATATTCATGTGTAACTAACAGTTACTGCTGATGATGTTTAAGTTTTTAACTATGTTTCGCAGGATTTCAGCAATGCAGATATGGTTATGAAAGTGTTGAAGACTTGGAGAATGTGGTGGCGAACTACAGGGCTGCTAGCATTCCGTTGGAGGTTATATGGAATGACATTGACTACATGGATACCTATAAAGATTTCACTTTTGATCCGGTGAACTACCCTGTAGACAAAATGAGGGACTTTGTGGAACGACTCCACGCGAACAACCAAAGATACGTGCTCATACTTGATCCCGGTGGGTATAGATGGGGATAGATCACAACATTAAAGGTTTTTGAGAGGAGGAAGAGCCTGCCAGGTCTTCAATACTAATAATACATGCCCAGACTCTTGCTTATAATATTTGAAATAGTAGAAATGGCGCCCTTCTTTAATTAATTCATAAATGATACAGGTATCAGCACGGACGAAAATTACACCACATTTCAACATGGGAAGGAGAAGCAAATATTCATCCAGCGTGATGGGCAGCCCTACCTTGCTCAAGTCTGGCCAGGTCCTGTGTATTTTACAGACTTTCTTCATCCAGACATAGACTCTTTCTGGGGCACTGAGATCGCGAACTTCCATGAGCTCGTTCCCTTTGACGGGTTGTGGATAGACATGAACGAAGCTTCCAACTTTTGCAGTGGTACAATTTGTGAGTATCCCACAAATACCACCTGCACGGCCTCACTTGATCAAGCTTCCTGCTGCCTTGTTTGTAACAATGATAGTCTTACAGTTTGGGATGATCCTCCTTATGCCATCAATGTGGCTGGCATCCACAGGGGTCTTGGCATGAGAACTATCGCTCCAAGTGCTACCCATTACAATGGATTTTTGCAGTACAACACCCACAACATGTATGGCTTTTCAGAAGCTATTGCAACAAACAGGGCCCTAAGGAATCTTACAAGAAAAAGGCCCTTCATCCTGTCTCGCTCGACTTTCCCAGGAATAGGTGCATATGCTGCTCATTGGACAGGTGATAATTCAGCAACCTGGGAAGATCTGGGATACTCAATTGTGGGAATACTGAATTCTGGTCTTTTTGGGGTGCCGATGGTAGGAGCAGACATCTGTGGTTTTTTGGGTGACACAGAGGAGGAGTTGTGTAATAGATGGATCCAACTGGGTGCATTTTATCCCTTCTCAAGAAATCACGCTGACATTGCATCAGAGAGGCAAGAGCTGTATCTGTGGGAATCTGTGGCCCAGTCTGCCAGAAAAGCGTTGGGTCTCAGATATAAGCTTTTACCATATCTGTATACACTAGCTCAGCAGGCGCATGAGACAGGTGCCCCTGTTGCAAGGCCTCTGTTTTTCTCTTTCGCAGAGGATGCAAATACACTCAACATAAGTTCTCAGTACCTACTTGGGGAAGGGGTGCTTGTATCCCCGGTTCTTAGAAAAGGCGTCGACTATGTGGATGCCTACTTCCCGCGAGGCACATGGTACAATCTCTTCGATTACATGCAAGTCATCGTCGTATCAAGAGGCTCGTATGAGAGACTAACGGCACCATGGGATACGATTAACGTACATGTCCGTGAGGGCATCATCATACCCATGCAAAAGGAGGCATTGACAACGGAAGCTGCAAGGAAGACCCCTTTCACACTCGTGGTGGCACTGAGCAAGAACTTGCCGCGCCATGTCGATGATGATCATGAAAGAAAGTGGGATCAGGAACATTATGATGGTGAGGATATTGGTGCGATCAGAAGGGCCAGTGGCCGCCTATATGTGGATGACGGGGAGGATCTGGAAATGGTGGTGAAGGAGGGTAAATCAACAATGGTTAAGTTTTGGGCGGAGGCGGCGAGGGATGGGAAGGTGAAGCTTACGTCTGAGGTGGTGTGTGCAGGGTATGCTAGAACCAGGGCACCGGCACAGGAACTTACCATAGAAAAGGTGGTGGTGTTAGGTTTGCTGTTGAATGCCACCTCGAGTAATTATCCTCACGTTTGGATCGATGGAGGTGCTCCCTCGATATTGCCAGCTGCTGTGCACGCACACGAGCATGTCCTCACCATCTCCGGTTTGAACCTGCCACTCGCCTTCGACTTCACGCTCAGTTGGGATGCTCGGGCCCACATTCACGATGCTTAAATAACCACACCTTCCCGCTTAAATAAAAGCTGCCCACCAAAAGATGGAGGGTTTCGAACTCGAGCACTAAAAATCATAAATATCCTATTTGTTACTCTTTCATTTCTCCCTCTCAAAACAAAGCACTAAAAATCATAAATATCCTATTTGTTACTCTTTAATTTCTCCCTCTCTCCAAACAAAAGCTTTTTTAATGCTTATGTAATGTTACCTAGTGTTGCCAATTCTGTCTAGGGTTGAACCTACCTTTCATTCTTTGGAGATAGAAGCTTTGCTTGTCGACGAAAATTCCCCTCTACCCACCCAGCCGAGTATTGAACCACGGTCCTTGCCCGATATTCTTACGCTTAAGCTTTGTAGTAACACACACCATATACCCAATCAACTAGCATTTGAATGTCAATTTCTACTCATTCTGTCCTTTCTAAAAGAACTTGCGGCTCTTTCATGAAGCTAGCATTATATTTCAAGGGAGCTTGGTTGCACTTTCCCTTCTCTTGAACACCATATTCTCTCTGGAATGGCTCTATTCTTGATAATAATATTTTTAAAAATGATTAGGCCTTCGTGTTCTTGATAAGAAGAAGAAGAAGAAGAAGAAAATGAATAAGAAAAAGAAGAAATCTTACCTTGATGTTAAGAAGTAGAAATTATATTGAACAACTTTTCCCCTCTTGAATAACTATCTTCTTGAGAAGAAGATAAGGCCTTTGTGTTCTTGATAAAACAAAGAAGAAGAAGAAATCGCACCTTGTTGTTAGGAAGAAGAACGTGTGAACAATGTTTCTTGCCTTGAGAAGAAGGAGAATAAAATGTGCCTTCCCTCCATGACATGTCTCCAACAAAATGATAACTCTCACATATGTGCTCTTGTATATTATCTTGTGGCTTTCATCTATCGCTCAACTATTTCTACCTTCTTTCTCTTGATAGGACATTGAAAACGAAAATGAATTGTTGTCGGGTTTGAATATCGTATAAACTATTTATTTGAATATGCAGACTAGATGTTCATATAAATGCACCTATAAAGATGATTATAGATATACTCGTAAAAACACGGCTATAAAACGTATCTATACCTCTACTAAGTTATAATGTCTAGTGAAAATCATTTGAGTTGACTAGAGAAAATAATCAAGATATTCAATGTTAATAGAAATATGTATTGTTTTGATCATAGCTTCCATGATCCTCAAACTTGTAAAATGATCCTAAGCCTCCCCAAATTTATTTTCCTTTCTTTCCATTGTTCTAACTTAAATGTTCTCTCTCCCCTTCCCTATTCTTGACTTTATAAATGCTTCTCTGTCTGTTTGTCTGTCTCTCTCTCTGTGACCTTCACATGAGAGAGAAAGGAGATGTCTTAGAGAGAGAGTCAATTCATAAAAATTTCTTTCTATCTTCTTTGTTTTTGACACAAACCAGGTAGATGATATTTAATGGTTTTTTTAACACAAAAAAGCGAATATATACATTATAAACAATATAAAGCCTTATAAAGAGTGCAATCTCTAATAAAGTCGTTTGCCTAGAGATGATAAGCTTACTATCTTCATCGTTGGTCTTTATTGTAGCCATTCAATTACCCATGAAGATAACTTCTCAAGACAATGAGGATATTCAACCATGATCCTTATAAGGTACACACTTAAATAAGATATAACATACCCACTTGGAGATTCCCACCCAAAGCGAACAATGTCTTAAGCTGCCACTCTAGGGGGCATTTGCCCACATGCCACCTCTTAGAATTCATGAAACTTTCAAGATTAGGCAATCGAGCACTTCTAGGTCTACGTTGCAAGGGGATGCTTGGCGTAGCCCACAAGAGCAAGGACTATGGTGCCGAAGGACACTCTAGGCCTTGTAAGGATGCTATTAAGTCTCCTAATAACGTTAAGCAAGATAGTAGATTTTTGCCTATAGCCGAGTCTCAAAGCATGGCAAGCACTACACTTGGTTCAAAGAGAATGAGAGACAAGGGGGAGTATAACTCAACCCCTCTCCCCATAAGGTAAAATTTTAACTCCACTCCCTAAAATAGTGTTATGATGGATCTATGATTAAAGCTTAGGAAGTCATTGCATTTAGCTCTATCCTATTTAAGTTTTGGGAAACCACCTGAGTTATTAGGTCCACCCTACACTAGGATATTCTCATTGGGAGAACACACTCTCACGTACCTCTACAAATGACATTCTTTAGTTTTTGAATTACCTATGCACACTTAAGTGAGACATATAAAATCAACTCTCCTATTTATCATTTTTAATATACCATAGTATCTTCTAGAAACTTCTAAGAGATTTGAGAAAGTTTTAGAAGATTCTAAGATTAGAAGATTCTAGAATACTACTTGCATTAGTCATTACATCACCATTGCTTATATCATTAATGATATCATCATTTAGAAGCTTTCCCTTAATCTCTTACTCTAGCATAAATGGGTGTCTTTGGCTACAAGCCCTCCAATCTTGCCAATGCTAGTTGTGAGGCTCCTACAAAGTAAGTCCTCTCTAGTTCAGGTTCAAGCCATGTATCTCTAGTTCTTGTATTGCCTTATCTTTGATCTAGTCTTGTGTTGAGGTCTTGTCTTACATAAATCTTGTAGCAATATATAAATTGTTATACTTCATCCTTTTGTAATAAATAAATAAGCTCTTATTCTTCTTTAAGTTATCATCTTGTAAATTGTGAGGCGACAATCCTTGTCCTTGCCAACTTTTTGTTGTCCTCATAATAGTTTGTCGTACTTGATCTTGTCTAGTTGTAATGGATATGGTGATGGAAAGTGTCATCTTCAGTTAACAAAATATTCAAGAACTTTATGAGAGTAATGTGTGATTTCAAGTAGAGAAACCCCAAGATTTGGATTAGTAATCCAAGCTTGACATTCAAAATCAACTCCAAGAACTCCGAAAGGCAAGTCTACATTAAGAAGGCCTTTTAACATCCTGTAGTCACCCTCAAAGTTACAAGAATGTTCCAAATGCTAGCTTACTTGAAAAGTTCAATATAACAATATCAATGTTTAGATGTTTTTTGCAACAAGTGTGTGCCCATTCACATGCAATCTAAGTGCTATCCTAATGCTTCTCAATTGGGGCTTATCAACACACTCCTTTTAGGTACAACCCTCTCTTGATTTGCACACTTACTTGAGAAGGAATATCCTCTACTTTGCGATTTCAAAGCTTTTGTTTAAGAATTATCAATTACCTTTGAAGACACTGATAGAGCTAGAGTTTGAGAATCATTGGTCTACCTTGGCTCTACACAATTCCAACATCAATTAGAGAACTTCAAAAGTTGAACCACCATTAGTGCAATTTACTCCAAGAGAGAATGCAAGTCCTGGGGGGCAAAGGTATTAATGAGAGTAGCTAAGAAAAATTCTAGTTATATAATATATGCTTTGCTAGTCAAACAGGTGACTAACAAAGACATTCAAGCTCTCCCACTCCAATATCATGATTATTAATATATGTTTGAAAAGAAGAGACCATATATGCTTCTCGAGTAGTAATCTTATGATTGTGCCATTGAGCTGCAAGAGAGAATTTAACCACCCTTTGACCCAATCTATAAGCTATCTCAAGTTGAATTGGTAGAACTATAAAAACATATTGATGAGAATCTAGTCAATGGTTTCATATGTCACCCGAAGTTAGTGGCAATAGCTTCAATATTATTTGTTAAGAAAAGGGATAGCTCTCTTCGTATGCGTGTTGATTATAGACAACTCAATAAAATAATCATTAAAAATTGTTATCCACTTCCCTTGATCCCAAAACTCTCAGAGTGACTTGGAAGAGCAAAGAAGTTCATAAAGATCGATCTTTGTAGGGCTTATAATCTTGTAAGAGTAAGAGAAGATGATGAATGATAGATATAGCTTTTTGCACAAGGTATGTCCACTTTGAATATGTTATCATACATTTTGGTCTCACAAATGCTCCAGCAACCTTCCAACGTTTAATGAATGATATCTCATGTGAGTACCTAGATGTGGTAATATATTTATATACCATTCTAATATTTTCCAAGAATAAAAAAGAGAACAAGCATCATGTGTAGTTAGTTCTTAATAAGCTCATGAAAAGAACTTGTATGCTAAATTGGAAAAGTACTCCTTTCATCAACCAAAAGTGGAATTCCTTGGATATATTGTCTCTCAAATTGGAATCTCAATGGGTAGGAAGAAGGTGAATCCTTGAATGGGAAACACTAAGATTAGTTCAAGATATGCAGTGCTTCTTGGGATTCACAAACTATACTTAATTAAGGTAATATAAGAGGGGATAAAAATCCATGTTGTTCCTAATAGTCACGAGATGTAAAAAACTTATGCTTTGTGTCACGAAGACATTTTTACCCTAAAGTCTAGCCGAGACCGAGATAGAGTCTAGAGAGATCTACCATTGTTTCAAATAGATGTAAAGTGATATTAATATGTTGGAGCATAAGAGTAGAGTGATATGAAAAACTTTTTGAGGGTGTTTAGGTTGATGGGTTGGGATTGTAGAATCAAAGGGTCTCTCCAAGAGAGTTCATTTTTAGTGGCCTAGTCATCATTAAGAACCAAGATCCTTAGCCTTTCTTTGTCTTTTGGTGGCTTGTGGGGATTAGTGCCCAGGATAGAAAGTTTTCCTCAACATCTTTTTGGGGCAATGGTTTTATGGTTTCTGCTAGTAGATTCATGGAGGGAGGGTAGTTAGTTTAAGTGTGCGAGCACTAGGACTTTTTGGGGCAATGGTTTTATGGTTCGTGCTAGTAGATTCATGGAGGGAGGGTAGTTAATTTAAGTATGCGAGTACTAGGACTTTAGGGGGTTTAGGAGATGTAGAAGAGAAGTTTAGGCAAGGTTAGCAGGATGGGCAGGTTAATGGAATTTGGCACCATACAAGAAGGCATTCTTAAAATCCATTTATTGCAAACTCCAACCTTTTGCTGCTACCAAAGCAATCACACATCTAATAGTTGTCATCCTAGCAATTGGACTGAATGTCTCTTCATAATCTATACCATATATTTGAGCATAGCCTTTTGCAACTAGACCAACCTTATACCTGCTAATAGAACCATCTACATTATGCTTGATTTTGTAGACCCACTTACAACAAATAGATTTCTTGCCTTGAGGCAATGGTACTAGATCCCATGTCTTATTAGCCTCTAATGTAGCCATCTCCTAATCCATTTCTACACACCCAATAAGCATGACCAACAACAAGGCAGCTTAATATCCTCAACCACCTTTACCATATAAGTATAGAGGTAAGTGATGAAAAGGAGAGGGGGTATGGATGAAGACATTAAAGAAAACTTGACACTCAAACTCTCATGAATTCACCTCCTTCAATAGTTGTTCTCTTTTATTTGAATGGCCCCCTACCCCTTTTTAAATGGTTCAAGGAACATGTGAGACCACCTTCATATATGGCAACACTTTCTTTGGTGAGACCACCTTCATAGCGTGGGAAAAAAGTGGGGAAAAAAGGAAGTTTTTAGTAAAAGAAGAGGTCTAGCATCATCCAATCAGAATGGTCATGTAGTGGCAGGCAAGCATGGTGCCACAATGGGCTATGGAAACCCCTTCTTATATAATTTCTAGAGCAAGGGTGTTTGGTTTTAGTGTTTGTGGCTTATTTTGTTGATGATGTCAAGAGAGGGGCATGTTTCAATATTCAAGGTGATACGCATGACGATGCTTTCTTTAAACTACCTTTAGGACATGGGGAAAAAGCAAAAAGAAAAAGAAAAGAAAGAAGCTTTCAACAAAAGAAAAGAGATCTAGCATTATCCAATCACAATGGGTGACACTGCTCTTGCAGTTTACGACCAAGATGGTGACCAAGGCATAAACCTTGGCAACAACTAGGCACCATATTGCGATGGGCCGCATGAATCCCTCTTTATATAATTTTTCGAGGGGATGTCCACTTTTAACATTTGTGGCTTACATCATCGATGATATCAGGAGGGACATGTTTTGGGATGTTGAGGCTATAAGCATGGGGATACTTTCTTTGGCTAGATCACCTTTATGACATGGGAAAAATGTGAAAAGAAAGAAAGGAAGAAAATTTTAACAAAAAAAGAATTCTAGCATTATCAAATTATAGTGGTTGCGTAGCAAGTGGGCACCACATTGCAATGGGTGTGGCATCCCTCTTGTGGTTAACAACCAAGGTGGCAACCAAGGCAAGACCTTGGTTATACTTGGCAAGGAGGCTTGAAGGCTTTGCTGACACCATGGGATATGCACAAGGAGCAACTATTTGCTAAAAGGAAAAATTTCTTGAGAGGTCATTCATCTCGATAGGATTGTCATCCAAGCATGCTTAATTGCAAAGTTACTATCCATCAAGCTAGTTTTTATTATTGTCCTATACTATAAAGATAGTTCTTATAATTTGTTTTGAAGGAGACAAGGTACCTCCTACCTATAAATTGACATATAATACTTCATTAATGGGGACTATTATCCACATTATTTAGACATTGTTGGAGCCATAGGCAAAGATTTAGGGGTATTTTATGCTCATTTCATTACACTAAATTTGGTATATTATATAAGATTTCATTCCTACATTACCATATTCCTTGAATAATATCCCCTCTTATAGTCTGCCAAAAATTAAAGATTGCCAAAGATTGCAAGTGATATTCTTATCCCAATAGTGCATATTTCCAAAAAATAACATTGTTTATTTGAGCCTTGTTTAGCCAAGTTACCAAAAACTTCAAAAGCATATTTCTCAAAGCCTTTGCAAAGAGAATAGCATGTAACAACCTACTTCCATTTAGACATCCAATCATGAGTAGGCAACTTCACCATAATAATCCTAAAAAGTAACAAATTGATTTTTTTGCAAAAGATGTAGCCATCAAAACTACAAGAAAAGAACCCTTAAATTCCATTTGCAAGAAGATGAGAAACTTCCAAAATTGTGATTTTAAAACCTTCCAAAAAAAATATCTATATCAAATCATTGCAAATCTGGTCAAACTTTCCCCTTAATAGGAGCAATGAAAAATCCAATGTGGAAGTAGAGTTGCCCAAGGTTGATTAGAAGTGATTCTTTGAACCCACTAAAGGTTGAACTTTATGGCTCTATCATAACCAAGATCACCTTGACTTCTAGCATCTTTAACTTGAGCCCATAACATAAAGTGCAAGCTTGATGATTATCAATATGCCATAAAAGTCCCCAAAGATTTTTTCCATCTCCTTCCAACATGTAGTCTTACAAAGGGGGAAGACCATAGCCAAAAAATACTGTAAAAGCCTATAAAGCATGCTTCAAATCCACCATCTTTCTAAAGAAGGATAAGGATACCTTGTTCCAGTACTCCATTTTATAGTAGACCTTTTGAAAAAGTAAACAAATATTTGTTTAATCAATACTCCTAATAGGCAATCAAGATGATCATTTTCCAAAAGCCTATTTTATTTAAGTTGGCCTCTTAGAGAATGCCACCATCTTCTATAAAAGAAAGCTTAAGGACTTTCATCTTATCTTACTACTATATTATTTTGGTTGTAGGTTTGGGAAGTCCTGAACCTCCAAAGGGCTTCCCAAACCTACCCCCTTTTCCAAACCTCCCTTTAATTAAAACCCCCTCCCCTCTCTCACATGTAATCTCTCTTTTCTCTTCCCCCTTCCCTTTTTAGTTAAAAGTACCCTCCCCCTCTCCCCCCCTCTTATGTGTAGGGCCTAGGCTCTCTCTCTCTCTCTCTCTCTCTCTCTCTCTCTCTCTCTCTCTCTCTCTCTCTCTCTCTCTCTCTCTCTCTCTCTCCTCTCTCTCTCTCTCTCTCTTTAAAAATTAAAAAATCCTCTCCCCTCTCTCTCACATGTAATCTCTCCCTTTCTCTTCCCTCTTCCCTTTTTAATTAAATTCCTCCCCCTCTCCCCCTTCTCTTTCTCATGTGTAGGGCCTAGGCTCTCTCTCTCTCTCTCTCTCTCTATTAGATTAAACTTTTTGATTTAATTTTTTAATTAAATATTTTTAAAGGTTTTTTCAAAATTTAAAGTCTTTTTGTCATTGTTTTTCACACGCTTTGAGAGGGAGATAGTGAAGAAGAAGAAGAGAGAGAAAATATATAATTTGTGTATGAGAGAGAGAGAGAGAGAGAGAGAGAGAGAGAGAGAGAGAGAGAGAGAGAGAGAGAGAGAGAGAGAGAGAGAGAGAGAGAATTATAGAGAAGAATGATAAAATTTAAAAGGGAGAAGGGAAAAAGAGGAGAGAAAAAGAGAAGGAAAATAGAGAAGAGAGGGGGAGAGACAAAGGCAGAGAAGAAGAAGAAGAAGAAGAAGAAAGAGGAAAAGAGGGAGAGAGAGGGGGGAAAGAGGAAAGATACAAGTTTTATTTTCAATAAATTTTTTTACATAGTTTTTGACTTAGAGAGAGAGAGGTAGATAGAGGAAATATATAATTTGAGAGATAGAAAATAGGGGAGAGAGAAAGGGGAAGAGAGGAAATAGAAAAATAGAGAGAAAAGAAAAAAAAAGAGAATAAGAAAAAAACTTGAAAGAAAGAGAGAGGAAAAGGAGAGAGAGAGAGAGAGAGAGAGAGAGAGAGAGAGAGAGAGAGAGAGAGAGAGAGAGAGAGAACAAAAAACTGAAAAAAAGATACAAACAGAGAAGAAAGGAAAGAAAAGGAGAGAGAGGGGAAATAGAGAGAAGAGAATTATGAAGAGAGAAAATATAAAATTTAAGAGAGAGAGAGAGAGAGAGAGAGAGAGAGAGAGAGAGAGAGAGAGAGAGAGAGAGAGAGAGAGAGAGAGAGAGAGAGAGAGAGAGAGAAGGAAAAGAGAGGAGAGAAAAAGTGGGAAGAGAAGAAAAGGGGGGAGAGAGAGAGAGAGAGAGAATAAGAAAAAGAAGAAGAAGAAGAGATAATATGAATACAGAGAGAGAGAATTATAGAGAGAGGAAACATAAAATTAGAAGAGAGTGAAAAGAAAAAAAATAAAGAGAGAGAGAGAGGAAAAAGAGAGGAGAGAGAAAAGGAAAAGCGCTCCTCCCCCCTCTCATGTTTAGGGCCTAAGCTCTCTCTCTCTCTCTCTCTCTCTCTCTCTCTCTCTCTCTCCTCTCTCTCTCTCTCAAATTAAAACCCCCTCCCCTCTCTCTCACGTGTAATCTCTCACTTTCTCTTCCCCCTCCCCTTTTTAATTAAATTCCTCCCCCCTCTCTTTCTCATGTGTAGGGCTTAGTCTCTCTCTCTCTCTCTCTCAGATTAAACTTTTTAATTAAATATTTTTAATTTAAAGTTTTTTGACGTAGTTTTGCACACACTTTGAGAGAGAGAGAGAGAGAGAGAGAGAGAGAGAGAGAGAGAGAGAGAGAGAGAGAGAGAGAGAGAGAGAGAGAGAGAGAGAGAGAGAGAGAGAGAGAGAGAGAAGAATAAGAACAAGAACAAGAACAAGAAATAGGAAAAGAGGGA